>NC_077228.1:179681696-180281696 GCF_027887165.1 Monodelphis domestica
CCCTTGTTTTCTGTCTTAGTAACAACTCTAAGACAGAAGGAAAAAGACTTGACAAACAAGGTTAAGTGACTGGCTCAGCGTCACACAGCTAGGAAATTTCTGAGGCCCAGGTCCTCCTGACTCCAGGCCTGGTACACCAGCTACTGTACCATCTAGCTGCCCCCTAAGATCTAATCTTGAGTCCTTATCCACTGGTTCCTTCCCTGATTATCTACGAATGTC
This sequence comes from Monodelphis domestica, assembly GCF_027887165.1. NCBI lineage: Eukaryota > Metazoa > Chordata > Mammalia > Didelphimorphia > Didelphidae > Monodelphis > Monodelphis domestica. The sequence continues at coordinate 179,681,919 of NC_077228.1, forward strand.
CCCCATCTTTGAAGTTGTTTTCCTTTACAATATTGCGTTGTTGTATAAATTATTCTCCTTGTTCTGCTCATTTCACTCTGTCCTAGTTTATGTGTCTTCCTAGAGTCCATGGAATCTATTCTTTTCATTATATCTTATAGCACAAGAATATTCTATTACATTCATATGCCATAATTTCATCAATCATTCACTAATTAAAAATTTTTTTTTCATCTTCTCTCTTAGAATTGCTACGAAGTATCTGTTCCAAGGCAGAAGAGAGGTGAAGGCTAGGCAGTTGGATTAAGTGATTTGCCCAGAGTCACTCACATAGCAAGGAAGTGTCTGAGGCTGCCCCCTCGCTGTCCCTAGCCACTTCTTAATTGATGGGTACCCTGCTTGTTTTTCAGTCTTTGCTACAACAAAAAGTGCTGAGATAAATACTCAGGACTTATGGTCCTCTCTAACCCAGAGTGTTTCAGCAGGGAATATTATTGCACACATACTCATGTCTCCATCCTCAATTCTTGATTGAGATTTTTTTTTTTTAATCACAAGAGGCTCCCTCTTGTGCTGTTGCCTGAAGTTACTAGACTCAGGCTTTGTCCCCATCTGCAGCCTGGAAGTCACTGCATTTATTAAAATGGGGTACCTGCTTTGGGTTCTTTTCTCTTCTAGAGCTGGGATCTTTGCCTCCTCAGGCTTTGGCTCTTGTGACCCCAAACTGATTTGAGCCCATGGCTCCATCTCCTTCTTCTTGTACAATCACCTGATCATGAGTAGGCAGCCTGGTTTGGGGCTTTATCTCCTGGAAGGCGTAGACACATATACGGGTCTTGGTCCCATCTAGCTTCTTTTATTTCTACCACAAGTTGATTTTGTCTCCTGAGATGGCTTCCAACGGGAGAACGCACTAGCTTTGGGTCTCAACTACCGGAAATTGTTCTATTCTCAAGCAACCCTTGGTGTATTTTTGATGAGGTTGTCTACAAGCTTCATTTGTCCTCTGGTACTGTCTAGGCTTAGATAGAAGAGCTCACTGCTATTTCTGCTTGGTTTCACCAAATCTCTGTTTCATCATGCGTCCTTTTTCGTCTTTGCCAACAAATATTTCTCAGGGAAACTGGGCTTGAGTGGAATCTTCATGCTGCTATCCTTTGCAAAAAGTCCCATACTAGATTTGGGGGGAAAACCCTTAATGCAAATGCTCTGTGTGCTACTCCAGCATACAACTTTGCTTTAAGCTTAATTGTGTTCTTTTAGCAATTATTGCAAATTGAATACATTTGTGGGAGCTGATAAACTATGATTTTAGGAGTACAGACCCACCGAATACTTTAAACATGGGGGATTCAACCTTAGGGGAAATCCAAAATGCTAGTGCAAGTTGGGAGGAGGTGCTGTTTGCAGAGAGTCCTCTGTGTGCTACTTGCTAGGGCAGTGGCTCCAGTATTACTTTGAGTTAAAAAAAACCCTCTCAGATTTACTGCCCAATAGCTCATGCCTCCCTGAAGGAAAGGGAAATAAACATTTTGGTCTAAAAGTCTTTTCCTGTAGGTGGTAGTGGGGAGGGAAAGGTAGATTTCTAAGTCTTCTACCTCTTGCTGGATTATAGGACATTCTAATGTGAGTCAATAGATAATATAATCAATCATTTACAATAATAATAACACCTGACATCTATATTGGGTTAAAGGTTTAAAAGGTGCTTTTCATATATTACCTCATTGGAATTAGGAGGATTGGGAAAGGGAATAAATATTTACATGCCAGACACTATTCAGTATCTCATTTAATCCTTACAACCACCCTGGAAGATTATTCCTTTTTGTATTCCCAAAATGTACTATTATTCCCATGTTACAGTTGAAAAAACAAAAACAAAGAGGATTAAGGTTTTGCCTAGGGTCACACAGCTAGTAAATGTCTGAAGACAGATTTGAACTCAAATCTTCCTGACCCTAGGCCAGGAACTCTCTATCTACTGTGCCACCTACATGACAAGGTGAATTAGGTATTAAGGTATTATTATCCTCATTTCGGAGTTGTGGAACCAAGGATCACAGAATCTACATGACTTATTTATGATCACAAAACTAGTAAATACTTGACAATCATTAATTAAAGAAAAAGAAAAGAATAGTAATAGTATAAGGGAATACCCTTGAATTTTTTTCTCCAATGATCAAGAATTTATCTGAGATCCTTGGATTTAGAGTCATAAGATCTTTGCTTAAATCCTGGCTTACCCTCTTCCTTGTTATGTGACCTTGGACTAGTCACTAACATCTCTGGGTCTCAATTTCTTTTTTCTTTTCTCTTTCCATTTAGTTATGTTGTAGAAGAAAGCAGATTAAAACACACAAGATAAAGAAAGTGAAAAATAGTATCCCTTAATCTGCATTCAGATACCATTAATTATCTCTCTGGAGTTGAAAAAGCATTTTCCTCATGAGTCCTTTGAAATTGTCTTGAATCACTGTATTGCTGAGAAAAGCTAAGTTATTCACAGCTAATCCTCATGTAGTATTGCTGTTACTATGCACAGTATTCTGGTTCTGCTCATTTCACTTTGCATCAGTTCATTTAAGTTCTTCCAGATTTTTCTAATACTTATCCTACTCATTTCTTGGAGCATAATAATATTCCATCATAATCATATACCACAACTTGTTAAGACTTTCCTCAGTTGATGAGCATCTCCCAATTTCCAATTCTTTGTCACTACAGAAAGAACTGCTATAAATATATTTTTACACGTATAGGTCACTTTTCTTTTTCTTTTTTTTTCCTCTTTGGGATATAGAACTAGCAGTGGTATTACTGAATCAAGAGATCTACAGTTTTATAGCCCTTGCATCTCAATTTGTTTACTATAAAGCAAAAAAGCCTGGTTTATGTGATCATCAAAGTTCTTTCCAACCCTAAATACTATGACTTTCTCCTTTGCCCAACTTCACGAATTTTTAATACTCTTTGATCAGAGCAAAATTCTGCTAAAGAGATCATGGGATCATAGTCTGAGAACTAGTAGAAATCATCTGGTCTAGCTCTAACATTTTTACAGATGAGGCAACTGAGGACTAGAGAAGTATGAAAGAGAAGCCCTGGGTTACAGAATTTCAGAGCCATAATTTAACCTGGTTCTTATATTCTTCAAATTCATGAATCTTGAAATTGAAATGAATTCTTCAAATTCATCATCCTTTCCAGGATGCTTAGAAACAGTAGCTTGTCCTTTTTTGTTGTTGTTCAACTCCCTAGTTCTTTATTACCATAATGTTACTTTCATAGACCATCTCAAAAGTATTGTTTAACAAAGACTTACATCTGGACAACAGCACTGAGAGAATGGATTAGATTTTCCAGTGATATTTAATATCTTTCCACCTAAAAAACAAAAATCAAGTACCATTTGGAGAATTGAATATGTGAAAAACAGAGCAATCCCCAGTGGGCATTATAACCTGTCACATAGTAAAGAGGAAATGGATTTCTGCACTGGAAACAAAATTGTTCCTGCATGTACCTTGAGCTAGTCTAGAAACAAGATGAATTTTTTTTTTAGTACAAAATTCTCCTTAAATTGTAGCACCTTGGGACCAAATTTACTTGAAGCAAGAGGAAAGCTAAATCTGAGTTTGTAAGGGTGTGATTCTGGAGGCTTTCATTGTGATTCATTAATTCTGATCTCAGTACATAGTATTTTGAGATTCAGTTACAATGGAAGGGCATCAGTTCTGATTAATTGGGCAAAAGGCCAGTCTGAACTCCTGAAAACTCTGAACGAGTGGGTACTTTTAGAGAAATGAAGTTTATTCCTTCTGTCACTTCCAGTCATATTTATGGACAGCTATTTCCAAGTTGATGCCCCAGGCTACTGATAGGAAAAAAAGAAAAAAAGGCTACCTAGTTCTTATTTAAAAAGGTACCACAGGTTTGTCTTTCACAGGCTTTCCTTGGCTTGATTTGAAATAATCTCTTTAAAGTTAAATGCATGGTGGGAATGGGGATGGGAATGGCCCTCAAATTTGTATTGGACTTACTTAAAATTAATTTGTAATTAGCAAGATCCATTTGTAGCTGCAGCACCACTTATAAGTAAATTTTTAATAGTTTAAAGCCCCCGAAGGCATAACCCTCTTAAATAGATTAAACATCTCCACCAAGTATCTTATTTTCTTCCTTAGAAAACCTCTTCTTTCTTTCTTTCTTTCTTTCTTTCTTCTTTCTTTCTTTCTTTCTTTCTTTCTTTCTTTCTTTCTTTCTTTCTTTCTTTCTTTCTTTCTTTCTTTCTTTCTTTCTTTCTTTCTTCTTTCCTTTCTTTCTTTCTTTCTTTCTTTCTTTCTTTCTTTCTTCTTTCTTTCTTTCTTTCTTTCTTTCTTTCTTCCTTCCTTCCTTCCTTCCTTCCTTCCTTCCTTCCTTCCTTCCTTTCTTTCTTCTTTCTTTTCTTTCTTTCTTTCTTTCTTTCTTCTTTCTTTCTTTCTTTCTTTCTTTCTTTCTTTCTTTCTTTCTTTCTTTCTTTCTTCCTTCCTTCCTTCCTTCCTTCCTTCCTTCCTTCCTTCCTTCCTTCTTCCTTCCTTCCTCCTTCTTCCTTCCTTCCTTCCTTCTTTCTTTCTTTCTTTCTTTCTTTCTTTCTTTCTTTCTTCTTTCTTTCTTTCTTTCTTTCTTTCTTTCTTTCTTTCTTTCTTTCTTTCTTTCTTTCTTTCTAAAATTTTATTTAATCAATTAATTTAGAATATTTTTCCATGGTTACATGATTCATGCTCTTTCCCTTTCCTCCTCCCCCCTCCTTCCCACCCAGCAGGCGCACAATTCCACTGGGTTTTACATGTGTCATTAATCAAGACCTATTTCCATATTATTGATAATTGCACTAGGGTGATCGTTTAGAGCCTATATCCTCAATTACATATCCCCATTGACCCATGTGATCAAGCAGTTGTTTTTCTTTTTTGAAAAACCACTTCTTTAAAGATACTTGAGGAGTTAACATTAGTTGGACCTAGATGGAATTATCATAGATTTCAAGAGTGGCTCCAAAGTAATAGAGATTTTAATTGTGTCCCTGGCCAGACTTCTATTTTAAGCAAGTGAAAGGACCTTTATTAGGACATCTGCAGGTCAAAATAGGAGAAATGGAATTTGCATTTATACTTATCTACGTCAATGGATATGTAATCTGACTCATGGGACTACTCTTATCAAGAATGCAAACTAAACTAGTTCATCCTGAAATCTTATCTTATCTATCTCTTGTCAATGTCCTTCCACAAATCCTCCATAGAGGAGGGACCAAAGTGCTGGGGCTTTTTTCTAGTTTCCTTGACATTTCATGGATACCAATGGAACACCTGGGTGTCCGGTCATCCATCCTTGATTTCACAATATGATCAGCTGACCTTTTTTCCTGGTGGCATAATGCCCTTTTTGTACATTATTCCATCACATTCTCACAATGCCTCAGTGGAATTGAAAAGGCAAGTACAGTAGGACTTCATTTTATGTGAACTCAACACAAGAGAATCCAGGTATACGTGATTAGCAATAAAAAAATAAAGGCAGAAAAATACTTAAAATAAAAAAGTTTAATTATACACTAAATCCACACCATTTCATGCTCATTCTCGCTGTGAGAAGCATTAGTGAGTTGTTAGCTTGTTTTGTGCCGAATTAGCTTCTGAATCAGTCTTTGTTCAGAGTTCTTGCTTGTAACAAGCCACATACCCTTCAGAGCAGTGCTTCTCTTTGTTCCATTAATGCTATTTATTTATTAATAATGGCCCCAAAGTAAAAGAGTCATGATGCTGATAGCTCTGATAAGCCTAAGAAAAGCGCCTAAGTATGTTTGTATAAGAACTAATTAAATAATGGGGTTTGCTGTTATGTGTGATTTTCAACTTACACAAAGGGTCTTGGAAATGTATTGGTTGTATAGGAAAAAAAAGAGATTCTACTCTGTATTATTACCATTTTAGAAATAGGGAATTGAAACTCAAAGATGAAAAAAAAAACTTGCCTACAGCTATAAACACAGGTAAGAAGTGACAGATTTGAGAGTGGATGCCATCCACGCTCTACCATAGCATTCTTTTGTTCACAGCTGACTGTGAAGGTGGCTTGGGGAGGAGTCCTCGGCAACTGGGGAAGATATCCATCAACAAGAGAAGAGCTCTGTTCTAGAAGACATGGACCAGGAATCATTTGGACAGTGCAGAGCTGAGGTGAAACGTGGCCCTTTCTTAGGCGGTCCCATAAACTGCTTAATGTCCCAGTAAATTTTGATTAGCCTTCCAAGGAAACATACATAATAGTAGTTACTGAAACCTGTTTTAAGCTGTTCTGTCAATGTGCCCCTGTGAGTCTTTTGTGTCCATTAGCATTTCTTTTTTTGTGTATATGAAAATAATATCTGTGCCATGTTGGATTCATATTGAGTACTAATTATTACTTCCCTCTTTGGGGGAACCTAGACAGAACCAAAAAACTAAGCCTTAAGCTTATTTGTCTTAATTTGACTCAAAGGCACTAGAAAGGTGGGTTACTTTTCCATATCTTACCAGACTTGTAACAGTTAAAATTTAGGGGAGATGGGGAGACTGAGGCATCTGAGGCAGGTAGAAATTAGTTTCTCTCTGCAAGGAGTATTATATTTTTTAAAGGTTTATTGAAGATTAAGGATTAAAGAAAATACAGGATAAGAGACACGTGTCCAGGCCATAGAGAGGCCTAGACACAACCTCACCTACATTATGAAAAAAAGCCAGGCCTGCCCCAAAACGGAAGTCCAAGACCCTCAAAAGCCTTTGAATCAGCTTAAATACCTTCTCTATCTCAGCCCAGGTGAGATTACAAGGCATTCTGGGGAAGTGGAGCAAAGGCTCATGGGGATTGTAGTCCTGTATTCGAGTCTATTTTTTACAACTACAATCCAGATTTCTCCAGCATGTCCCAGAAGCCTCTTCATCCTGGAAGAGCACTTCAGTTCTGGAATTCATACTCCATAAGTACCATCTGCCCTTGCAGCCCCTTTGATTGGAAGGCTTCTTGAGAAGGTCATCCAGGCTGGCAGCCACCTCTTTACCTTTCACCAGACTGTAATCCAGATTTCTCTATCATGCCTTGCTCCCTTTCCAGCTTCCTTTTATAGTCTTCCTCTATTAGAATGTAAACTCCTTAAAGATAGGAATTGACTCTTTTTCTTTTTCTTCATATTTCCAGAGTTTAGCACAATCCCTGGCACATATTGAGCACTTAATAATAAATGTTCATTATTTGAAGAGATCTGATAAAAGAGGAACTTTATTCCCCTCTCATTAGAGGTCAGATTTCCCCAGAACTAACATAGGTTCAGAGTGGAGGCCCCCCTTCATGGAAAGGGAATATGCATCATGGCCCAGGCTCTTGGAAGGAGGGTCTCTTAATGTTAGATGGAGGTGACCTCATCCAGCCTTTGAGAGACTGATTCTAAGCAACCCTGAGTGCTTAATCCCTTTTGGGAGTCTTGCATGTATTGGGGTTCATTTGATTTTTTCTTTGTACTGTATCTGCAGATCCATTCTTCTCTGAACTCTGGTCCCTATGTGCAAGGATCTCTGGAGACATTTTGGTAAACTGCGTGTTGAAAGGACACCATAATACATTTTGTCCAGACGGGTGGTGGTCTTGCCCTGTGTGATGAAGGAAATAATGGAAGAATTTTCGCCTTGGATAATTTGGTTTTTCATTTGAGAGTGAGTGTGGGGAGCGGGACTTCCAGTCAACTGAAGGGCTCAAATATCTGTGGGGAGAGCCCCTACTGTTCTGGAAGCTTATTTGAGACTAGCATTTCTGGCTCTGAAAAAGGGAAGACTGGACTTTCTTTTTCCTACTTCTCTCCCCCTCCCCCTTATTACTTGTTTATTTTCATTTCTTTCTTTTTCTCTGTTTGCTTAGGCTGGGACAAGTTCTTGTAAAGTACCTTTTAAGATGTACTTTGCTGAATTTACATAACTGAGTCCATCAGGAATTCCTTGATGTGAAAAGTATTTACCCTCTGGGCCATATGAAAATAAGTTGAGTTCTGGAAGTTTCCCACTTGCTCTATTTTTTAAAAAATCATCTTTGTCTTACTTTCTGTTCTAATTAGTGGCATTTAGGGATGACTACTGTTACATTTGCAAAGCAATTCATAGTGTTGACAATCTTGGAGTTGTGGTTACTCAGCTATGCTCAGTAAACTGATAATACTTGCACTCTGACCCTAAGTGGAGAAAAGCAAAATTACCCTAAGAGAATCTAAAAAGAAAAAAAAAGCATAGTAATAGCAGATTTGAGAAGGGATTCCACTGGATGCTTTGTAAGGTAGACAACCTAGTGAGGGATATACCACAGTATAAGATAGATGGGTTTCAAGTTGGTACTTTGGTAGACTCTGGAGAGGATTATCGACATATCTAAAAGGGACTTTTGAGTCCATCAAGTCTAATTGTCTCATTTTACAAGAGGTGAAGAGAAACTTGAGGTCCAGAAAAATGAAATGAATTATCTGAGGTCATAGAGGCAATTAGTTACAGGGAGAATTTGAACCCAAGTCCTTGGTCTCCAGATTGAACACTCTTGTCTTTGTTTCATATTCATAGACTCTCAGGGCTTAAAGGACACATGTAGATCATATCATCCAATTCTCTTATTCTACTGATGAGGAAACCGGGGCTTAGAGATATTAGTTGATTTGCTTCAAGTACCTCAGTTAGTAAGTGTTGGGTCTGGAACCCATTCCTTATAATTCCTAGTACTGTGCTTTCCCCAGGATACTGCTGGCCTCCAACTCTACTATCAAATCAGTACTTGTCTATTTTATACCGTTGAGCTATCTTACATGGATTTCTAAATTGCAAAGCAACAAAACAGTGAGATAAGTGCCAGCATTCAACCCAGATTTTCTAAATCCACATTAACCTTTGCAGACAAAATACTTCCCTGATAAATAAATTGACTCAGAAATCATGCTAAGTGACTTGTGCTGGTTTTCTTTAAATTAATTCCTTCAGTTTACTGAGTTTCTTTGTCTCACATAGATTGATCTTTTCACAAAATTCCATTCAACAGACCTTAATTCTCCATCTAATTAAGATTTTATGGATAAAAACGGCCTTGAATGGAGGCACTGTTCATGTAGAGTGCTTTACATTTCCATATTCAGCATGACATTTCTCTGCCAAAGACAATCCTTATCCCAGGCTGGCATTTCCCTCCTGAACATCACAAATAAGAAAATCACAGAATAGAGCAAGACTGTTTGTGAAAAGACAGAATTCTAGAATCTTCATTTTTGTCCTGGGAAGCTTATTAAAAATTAACATGTTTATGAACATTAGGAGCTATTGGGGAAACGTTAATCATCCAGCTTCTTAAAGCAGCATAATAAAAGAAAAAAGAAGTTGATTTTTTTCATTAAAATATGCCATTATTCTTTTGACTTAAAACAATAAAAAAAAACACAAAACAATTGAAATCTATTATTGTTCTGATAATCACAAAAAACCCTATCAATCTACCCAAGTCTTAAATGATGATAAGGCAAGAACCAAATTAAAGGTGAACTGGAAAACATTTAAAAATGTTTGATGGGGGCAGATGGATAGCTCAGCGGATTGAGAGCCAGGCCTAGAGACAGGAAGTCCTACGTTCAAATCTGGCTTCAGACACTTCCTAGCTGTGTGACCCTGGGCAAGCCAGTTAACCCAATTGCCTACCCCTTACCATTCTTCTGCCTTGGAACCAATTCACAGTATTAATTCCAAGATGGAAGGTAAGGGTTTTATAAAAAGAAGAAAGAAAGAAAGAAAGAAAGAAAGAAAGAAAGAAAGAAAGAAAGAAAGAAAGAAAGAAAGAAAGAAAGAAAGAAAGAAAGAAAGAAAGAAAGAAAGAAAGAAAGAAAGAAAGAAAGAAAGAAAGAAAGAAAGAAAGAAAGAAAGAAAGAAAGAAAGAAAGAAAGAAAGAAAGAAAGAAAGAAAGAAAGAAAGAAAGAAAGAAAGAAAGAAAGAAAGAAAGAAAGAAAGAAAGAAAGAAAGAAAGAAAGAAAGAAAGAAAGGTCTTGGATAAAGAAATGTTTGTCATCCCCCAATTTAAAATTAATGTTTCAAACCATTACCTGAGAAAATTTTTTTGATATCCCATTTGTGTAAAACATTATTAATATTATCACCAGGCAGGAATTGAGATTAAGAGGTTAAGTGATTTGAGGCCTACAGGAGAAGTCAATGTATGAATTAAATTCTCTTTTCTTCTGTCTAACCTTTGACTTGGGGGGGTTTCTGTATAAACTTATAGTAGGATTATATATATGATTATTTCATTGTGTTCTATAAAGGATATATTTATGAGTTTTTTATGAGCTAGAACAAAATCAATTTTTGTAAAAGTTCCACAACAATTGAAAAATATGTATTTTCCTTTTAATTTCCTTTCAGTAATCACCAGAGTGCTGGCATATCTAACTTTTCTAAGATTCTATTATGAACTTTAACTTGTACTGCATTTAGCTTTTGATTGTATTTTTTCTAAGTCTGTGTAACAGTCCTTTTGGCATGGTTGGGACTGACTGTCTTGCAGGGTGTCTCTTAAATTGTTACAGACCCAGTTCTGAAGGAGAGAGAGATCAAATGATCTGGAAGGTGGAGTTTTCCATTAGAGTGACAGTTTAAAAAAAATCTCTTGGGTGCAGCTGGGTAGCTCAGTGGATTGAGAGCCAGTCCTAGAGACGGGAGGTCCTAGGTTCAAATCTGGCCTCAGACACTTCCCAGCTGTGTGACCCTGGGCAAGTCACTTGACCCCCATTGCCTAGCCCTTACCACTCTTCTGCCTTGGAGCCAATACTGACTCCAAGAAGGAAGGTAAGGGTTTAAAAAAAAAATCTCTTCTTCAAGGAACACAATAGAAGAGTTAATATAAGAGTTGGAGTGAAAGAGTAAAATGAGAGGTAGGGGCAGCAGTGATAACAGCTAAAAGTGAAAGATTCTTCTTAGAAAACTGTCTCTCTAATACACTGTGGTATAATCGAACGTAATGGACTTCTCCATTAGTGGCGGTGTAATGTCCCTGAACAACTTGCAGGGATCCAGGAGAAAAAAACACCATTCATAAGCAAAAGATAAACTATGGGAGTGGAAACACCGAGGAAAAGCAACTGCCTGAATACAGAGGTTGAGGGGACATGACAGAGGATAGACTTTAAATGAACACTCTAGTGCAAATACTATCAACAAAGCAATGGGTTCAAATCAAGAAAACATCTAATGCCCAGTGGACTTACGCGTCGGCTATGGGGGGGTGGGGGGAGGAAAAGAAAATGATCTTTAACGAATAATGCTTGGAAATGATCAAATAAAATATATTTAAAAAAAAAACTGTCTCTAAGAGTGGTAGCTAGGTGACTCAGTGGATTGGGAGTTGGGATTAGAGAAGGGAGGTCCTGGGTTCAAATTTGACCTCAGACACTTCCTAGCTGTGTAATTCTGGGCAAGTCTCTTAACCCCCAATGCCTAGTCCTTTCTGCTCTTCTGCCTTGAGACCCATATATACTACTGATGATAAGATTAAAAGGTAAGAATTTAAAAAAAGAAAGAAAGAAAACTGTCTAAGCCTTGTAGCAGCCATACTTTTCCTTTTCCTGACTCTTAGTTTGGCTTATTAAAATTATCCGGCAAAGAATGGCTGAATTCTGATTTCTTGGGGAAATTACTGGAAGAATAATGAATCTACTCTTTTTCTGTTTCTCTGTTGTTTTATTGTAGAGTAAGTACAGTGGGCATCAGGGTTCATTACTAAGGGTTTCTTTCGCTATTGTAGTTTTGCTGACTACTCTTTAAACTATGGTTTGCTAGATAAAGGTAAGATAATTTTAACTACATTTTGAGATTGCATTATTTTTTGTTCTAGAGAATGTGAGGAAGAAGGGAAGCATAGGGACAACTGAAAGACTAAATTCTCTGGCTAGGAGATCACCTTCATGCTTAGAAATCAATAGATTGCCTGAGAATTTTAGGAATTCTATTTGATTTTGTTTGGTTTTATGCTTTTAGGGAAAGGAAAACAATGGATCAGCCTCCTCTGAGCAGAAAGTATGCTTAGAGCCAAGAGCACTTCAGTTTTTTCCTTCCTCCTTTGAAGAAAGAAAGGGGAAGCCCACTAGTTATCTCGAGAGCTAGTTTCTGGTCTTGTCACAGTGACCTCTGCTGGACAAAGTCCTCTTTTTTTTTTTTAAACCCTTCTGTCTTGGAGTCAATACTGTGTATTGGCTCCAAGGCAGAAGAAGGGTAAGGGCTAGGCAATGGGGGTCAAGTGACTTGCCCAGGATCACACTGCAGAGAAGTGTCTGAGGTCAAATTTGAACCCAGGACCTCCTGTCTCTAGGCCTGACTCTCAATCCACTGAGCTACCCAGCTGCTCCCTGGACAATGTCTTCTCTTGCTGTTCTTGTTCAGTCATGTCCTCTTCATGACTCCATCTGAGAGTTTCCTTGGTGGATACTGGAGTGGTTTATCATTTCCTTCTCCATCTCATTTTACAGAAGAGGAAACTGAGGCAAACACAGTTAAGCGACTTGCCCAGGATCACAAAGCTAATAAGTGTCTGAGGCCAAATTTGAAATTAGGATGATGAGTTTTCCTGATTCCATGCCTGGTACTTTAGCCACCGTGCCACCTACATGACAACATCTTTAATAAGGATAATTAAAATCAGTAAGAATAATTTGAATAAAGAATTCAGATTTAAATGGAAATTTGACCCCAGATACTTGCTAGTTGTGTGACTCTGAGTAAATAACTTAACTTCTGTTTGCCTTGGAGGTAGTTATGTGGCATAGAGTATTGAGCCTGGAGTCAAGAAGACATGAGTTCAAATGTGACCTCATATATTTGCTAGTTTTGTGGTCTTGGACAAGTCATTTAACCTCTATTTGCCTTAATTTACTGGAGAAGAAAATGGCATGTCACTTCAGTATCTTTGTCAAGAAAATTCCATGGCATTCTATTGTTCATGGAGTCACAAAGAGTCAGATGCAACTGAACAACAAAAATAATATAGTTCTAAGAAATGTTCTAAAGAATAAATCATCGATCCAATAGAAAATTTTATCAAAGAAAATATCATGTCAGAACTTAGAGGATATAGCCAAACCTGTGTTTAAGGGGAAAAAATGTATCTCTAAACATGTTTGTCAACAAGAGAGATCAATAAAAATGGACATGAAACTAAAAAACAAAACAACAAATAAAAAGACCACAATAAACACACAAATGGAAATTTTGATAATAAAATATGAGATAAAATTGAATTAGTTAATAAAATCAGTTTTTGAAAGGTTTTTGATGAATAAAATAAACACCATTAACAAATTTCATTTATTTAAAAGAACAGAAAATCAACTTGCCAACACAAAAAAAATGAGAAAGGAGAAATCACAACAGATGGAAATAAATAAAAGGAAATAAAGGAAATTGTTAGAAACTGTTCTACCCAATTATATGCCAAGAAAACTGTTCATTCAAAAGAGAATATACTTATTAGCCAAACAAAAAAATAGAGAAATTAAAGACCCCAATTTCAGAACAAAAAATTGAAACTATAAAAGAACTCCTTCCCTCTTAAATATATATGTGCGTATGTATATACACACATATATATGTTTGCAGAAGGATATATAAATTAATCCTATTAAGCTTTTCCAGTTATCTTTGCCAAGAAAACCCCAAATGTGTTAGATATGACTAAAAAACAACAGAACGACAATGGGGAGGAACAAGACCAAGATATCTTCATTGAATTGATCAATTAAAGACATTAGGTTAGATTTGAGAAGTCATGAAAAGCCAAAAGAGAACGGAATAGAGTTGTACCTCATAGGATGTGTGGTGGTGGTCTGGGCTGAAAAGATTTAGTCACACTCTATGCATCTGCTATATGATAGCAAACCAGTTCAGAGTTCAAGTTTCCCAGCATCTGACTTGATAGAGGAGAGAAGAGTCCATCCAAGACCCTGAACAAAAACCACTTCAGGAGGAGGAAGAGAAAAATCTTTCTCTTCTTCCTCACCCTTGAGAACTTTGGAGAGTCAGAGATGTTGGACTTTTCATTCAGGGTTCTTGTACAGTTCTGGGAAGATCAGTTGCCTTGGGCAAAGTCCACCCTTGCTCGAGACTCCAGGGTTTCCCCGACAGGTGATGAATGATCAGTCAACAAAAATAACAAACAGAAGACAGCTTAATCATAACAGCCATGGGATTGCTTTGCATTGGCAGCTGCTCCGCTATTCCCAGGCTTGGGATTTATTTTTATGCCCATTTTCTTGGCATGCAGATTGCATTACCTAACACACATGTTCAAAGAGAGATAATTGGAAAAGTGATACATTAACTTTTAACAAATCACTTGATTAACATTCTATATTCTTATATTGTGATTACAGACAGCATACAAGATAAATGATTTCATCACAGGTGGCTTAATTTTCTCATTACCCTGTGAGAAGTTTTGAGCTTACAAACAATCAAGGAAAATTACTTATTACTTTTAATAAAATGGAATAATTAATCAGCAGTTCTTAAAAGACAATTCAACAATCATATCATTAAGGTTGAGGGGTACTGGGAACATAATTCAAATTTAATATTAGACTGGTCATTTCTCGGGGTTCACTAGGGAGTTCCTGAGTTACTGGTTTGTGAAGTCGAGTCACCGAGGCATATTGAAGCTTAGTGTACCTATACGTATTGTATGGGCCTCTATGGTTGATTTGTGTGCTGGCTTCATGAGAATAGGTTTCTGTGAGTGGGAAAGTTCTGGGCTTGGCCTGTAGCTGCGGTTTCGCTGGGAATTATGTACTTAACTTAACTCATGATAGTCTTTTTGGGATTGGGTTTAAGGGTCTGATCTTTTGGTGATGTTTTAGGGAATTGTGGTACAGGTGTTTTGCTCTTGCATTATTTCTTTTGAGACTGGAGGGAATAATAATCATGTCAATTCATAGGTAAGGGGCATTGATGAAAGAGGTTATGTAAAGGGGGATTGGGTGGGTAATCACATCTTGCCAAGGACCACTCTGTGGTCTCTCCAGCAACCACATGTGACTCTGTCAAGGCATTGTGGCTTGATGGCTCCCAGCAATCAATGACTGGAGAAATGTCTGCACTGATAGATGAAGATAAATTAAACATAGCTAGGATAGAAAGCTCCAAATCTCTAAGGAGCCAAAAGGAAAGCAATACGATACCTAAGAGGAAACATCTCAAGGACTCTAGCAAGGGGCATGAGTTATCTTTTTTGTCATATTCACTCCAAATTTAAGCTTGCTTTTTTCTGGGCTCTATATATACTTGGAGAGTATGTTACAGACTTTTGGGGGGATGTTTTTTTTACTAAATGTTCTTACTATACTGCCTTTACAAATATCCTTACCTAAAAGCTAATTAATGGAGAACATGAAAATCAAAACAACTTAGAGGTACCACCTTACACATAACAGAGTAGCTAATATGACAGTAAAGGAAAATAATAAATGTTGGAGAGAATGTGGCAAAAATTGGGACACTAAGGCATTACTGGCAGAGTTGTGAATTGATCCAATCATTTTGGAAGGTAATTTGGAATTATGCCCAAAGGGCGCTAAAAGACTGCTTGTCCTTTGATCTAGGAATACCACTAGGTTTGTACCCCAAAGAGATTTTTTTAACAATGGGAAAGGATCTGTTTATACAAAAAATATTTATACCTGCAAGAAATTGGAAAATGAGGGGGTGTCCCTCAATTAGAGAATGACTGAACAAATTGTAGTATCTGATGGTGATGGTATACTCTTGTGCTATAAGGAATGGTGAAGCGATGGATTTCTATAAAATCTGGAAAGACCCCCAAGAACTGATGCGGAGTGAAATGAGCAGAACCAGGAGGTCATTGTACACAGTAACTGAAACATTGTGGGATGATCAAATATAATAGACTTTGCTACTAGCAGCAATGCAATGATCCAGGACAATCCTGAGGGACTTATGAGAAAGAACACTACAGTCAGAGAAAGAACTGTGGGAGCAGAAATCCAGAAGAAAACATGATTTATCACTTATTTATATGGGCATAAGATTGAGGGTTTGGGTTTTAAAAGATTATTACAAAAATGAATAATATGGAAATCAGTTTTGAATGATAATATATGTATAACCCAGTGGAATTGCTTGTCAAATCTGGGAAAGAGGAGGGAAGAGGGGAGAAAGACAACAAGAATCATGTAACCATGGGAAAAAAAATTAAAAATAAAACCTTAAAAAAAAGTTATTCAGGTAGGCTGATTGATACCAACTGATAATCCATGGGAGGGGCCAGTTGGAGCTTGTGAGCTACACCAGCAAAAAACTGCCCCCATCCCCTTAGAGTCTTCCAGCATCCTCAATAATAGGATAAGTAGTGCCTGCCATCTGGGGACTCAGCCTGAAAGTTCCAGTTGGGATTAAGAGGATAGCTCCAGAGCATGAACTATAATAGACATGCTGATCAATGGAATGAGTTAGGAAAACAAGCCATAGAAGCAATTGAATGTGATAGTATAATGTGTAATAAATCCAGTGACACTAACTACTGATGTGAAGACTGCCTATATTCAACAGATTTCTGGGAAAGCCAGAAAGTGGTCCGACTGAAATTAAGTTTAGACCAACACCTTGTACCATATACCACAATAAACTCCAAATAGATAAATGACCAAAATATACATGATCAAGCCACATACCAACATAAATGGAGAAAAAGGAAAAAGATATCTTTTACAACTATGGCAAAGGAGACATTTATAACCTAAAAAAGCAATAAGTAAAATTACACAAGACAAAATAAGCAATAATTTTAATTATATAAAATTAAAAGGTTTTTCACAAACAAAATAAATGCTTTTTGAAAAAGGGAGGGGGAGCAGTTAGGTGGCTCAGGGGATTGAGAACCAGGCCTAGAGACAGGAGATCTTTAGGTTCAAATCTGGTCTCAGACACTTCCTAGCTGTGTGACCCTGTGCAAGTCACTTAACCCCCATTGCCTTGCCCTTACCACTCTTTTGCCTTGGAACCAATATACAGTATTGATTCTAAGATGGAAGGTATGGGTTTAAAAAAAAAGAAAGAAGAAAAAGAGAGGGGACAATGAATTTGGGGAAATATTCACAGCAAATTTCTCTGATAAAATTTAATATCTAAGATTTCTAATATATAAAGATATATTTTATTATATATAAAGATAATATGAGATCTAATTCATAAAGAATAAGGTTCATGTTGCCTATGTAGTTATTTATATATATTTATGTAGTAGTTAGTAGTTAAGGAAACCAAGATAGAGATTAAATGACTAATCAAGCATCACATTGCTAATAAGTAATTGAGGCAGGATTTGAACTCAGCTCTCCTTGACTCCAACATTCTCTTCACTGTACCATCTAACTGCCTATAGAATTATATCTATAGAAATATATCTAGAAATATGCCTATAGAATAATATCTAAATATTGTGAGTCTAGGGTAAATGAGTCTCAAGTTAAAACTATGCTCGTGATTGCTATTCTTTAAAAGGAAGAAGTGGCCTAAGCTACATCTAAAGGTTTGACTCCCTTCCCATCAAATATCATTTGCACAGTGAATTAAGAGCCAGGCCTAGAAATGAAAGGTCCTGGGTTCAGATTTGACCTCAGACGCTTCCTAGCTAGTGTGACCCTGGGCAAGTCACTTAACCCCCATTGCCTAGCCTTTACCACTCTTCTGCCTTGGAACTACTACATAGTATTGATGCTAAGATTGAAGGTAAGGGTTTCTAAAAAATATCATTTCCATAAGGACCATCACATATAATAGATAGCAAATAGATCCAAGCTAAGAGAAAATAGAATTAAAAGAATTTATACATATTATATTATGTTTCGTATCATATCGTACCATGTCGTATTACATTACATTACATTATATTACATTACATTACATTACATTACATTACATTACATTACATTACATTATATTATATTATATTATATTATATTATATTATATTATGTTGTGTTGTGTTGTGTTGTGTTGTGTTGTGTTGTGTTGTATTATATTTATTATATTATAATACAGAGTCAATAAGCTCTTGGACTGGGAGTAAACAATTTTAGGTCATCTGAGAGAAAGTCCCAAATCTCATCCAAAGGGGAAATATCTTGAACTCTATAGATAGCAAAGGAATAGAGAAATGCTTTAGAAACTGGCTCCTCCAAATGTTGGTTTCTCTCAGAGTCTTCTCCTTCTTTCAGGGGCTTCTCCCAGAAGAGAACCTAGAATGACACATATCCTTTTTCAAAACTGGAACCAGAAAAAAGAACAACTTTTCTCTCTCAAGCTTTCACCATCCTCCCCCTTTAAATAGGCATAACACCTATGAAATGCCTGAGGGTCTGATCCTTGGGTCACTCAAGAAAAATGGACATGACTACATGAGAATAAAAGTCATTCCCCCAATGGATAAATGATCAAAGGATAAGAATAGGCAGGTCACAAATTTAAAAAAGTGAGTAATCAATTACTATATGAAACAATGTTCCAAGTCACCAATAAAGAAAGAAAGGCAGGTCACTACACTTTACACACATCAGAATGGCATAGCTAGCAAAAAAGGGAAATAGAAATTGATGGCAAGATAGGAGAAGAAATTACATATTAGGGCACTATTGAAGAAATTATAAATTGCCTCAATCATTCTGGCAAATAATTTGGAATTATAGCCCAGAAATCTTAAACTGTATCTACCTTTTTGAACCAGTGACAACACTCTTAGGCTTGTAGAACAAAGGGATCAGGGATATGGGGGAAAGATCTGTCTTTTTAAAAATTTATAACATTTTATTTATAACAACATATGTCTATTTCTCCATTGGAGAGTGCATATTGTATTATACTTGTAGCTATATATATTTCCTTTATAGTTCTGGATGCCAGACCATTATCTAGCATATTTTGATTGCAAATATTTCCCTCCAATCTCTTCCTTTTCTTTATATTTCAGAGCTGTTGCTTTTTGATGTGTCAAATTCTTTTATCTTTGTATAATCACCCCATCAATTTTGTCTCTAATGATTTTACTATGGCAAAGAACTGGAAACAAAACAGGTGTCTATCAATTAGCGAATGGCTGAGTCAATGGAATTTTATTGTGCCATAAGAAATAAGGGCTATGGCAGATTCAGAGAAATATGGGAAGACTTGCAAGAACTCAGGCAGAGCAATGTGAAAAGAACTGGGAAAACGATTTATTTTCTGACCACAACAATAAGAGGAGAAACAACTCTGAAAGACCTCATAACTTTGATTGAAGGAGTGACTAATTATGATTTCAAAAGACTAATAACTAAATGTATCTTACACCTCTTTGTAGAAAGGAAATGGATTGAATGTACAGAATCAGGCTTGCATTCTTAGATATGATCAATACCTCTAGAGTCAGGAATGAGTTCAAATCCAGCCTCAGACATTTACTAGCTGTGTGACTCCAAACAAATCACTTAGCTTCTCTTTGCCTTAGTTGCCTTGGCTATAAAATGGGGGTGATAATCCTAACATCATACAGTTATTGTGAGAGTCAAATGAGGTATTTGTTAAGGGCTTAACACAGCACCTGGCATATAGTACATACTTAAATGCTTGTTCAGTTCCTTCCTTATTGAACACTAAGCTAGATATGGCCAATAGCTTGATTTGTTTTGTTAGACTATACCTAAGACTTCTAATTGATGGAAGAGGGAAGTGAGCTAGTGGATAGTGGACAAAGAGACAGCATCAATAAAGTATTTTAAACATCAATATAGTCCTTTACTCCTCTCCTTCCCCCATCCAGCACAATACATAATCATTCTTAGTCCTGAGCAACTATATGGAAGCTGAAGGGGTACTTGATTTTGTCCAATTGCCTGGAACCAAGAGTACTAATTGAATATACTAGTAGGCTGGAGGATGTGGGATGGGGAGGGAGAGTGCCCCTACCACCTCAAAAAAACATAATTAGCTTTTGACATATGATCTGACTCAACCTTCTTGAGGGCTTGAACTATCCTTTGCCTTTCATTGTATATCCCCAGTGTTGAACAGTTCCTGGCACATAGTAGGTGTTTGATAAATGTTTATTGATTGACTGATTCAGAAAATGTTTTATGATCAAATCAATCACTGTTTAGAGCAGGATATTTTAATGTTGTTATGCTCTTCCAGATGTAGTCATTTTAGGTTTTGGAAACAAGATACTTATTCTTCCATAATGAAATCTATGATTTCAAAGGAAAAAATTAGTTGTGCAAAGAGTATGATGTTGCCTTGAATTAATTACAGTCACTTTGGGTTTTTTAACCAAAATATGTGTTATCAAAACCGTGTATGCAAATTCTGTATTTTAACCTGTAAATGGTTAGATCTGACCTTAAAAGTTTTTAGTTTTTGATAGGAAGAAACTCTTAACTCCTCCCTAATCTAAATCCCAGCATTTTATGGTTCTTCATGCCTTCTGAAGAGTAATGAAGACATTACTTTCCATAACTAGAACAACCTTCTTTCTCTAACAAAAAATGACAAGTTAAATCTATGCAAAAAAATAGCTTCATTGACTTCCTTATCTGGTCCTGAAGGGATACTAGCTGCCAAATTCTCTTTTTATTGGACTTTGGTAAGTGGGAGAAGAGAATGCTCCACTTCACTACTCCATTGCTTAGACCTTTCCAGAGCAAGGGTTTGTTCACTTTCCCAAATTTTTAAAGTTTGAAAATGAATCAGAGTTGGCACCTTTTTCTGGACTCATTTCATAAAAATGTGACTAGAAAAAGAAAGCAGCATCTTACTTGAAAGGCCCCCAACATTTCATGATCATAGAATGATAGAACTAGTCAGAAGAAATCCCAAAAGTCATCTGACCTAATGCCTTCATTTTACAGATTAAGAAACTGAGGCCCAGGAAGGTTAAGCAACTTGGTCAAAGTCACTCAAGTAGAAACCACTAGAGGCAGAATTTGAAGCTGCCTCCCTCCTTTCTACTTTTGAAGACTTCAAATTTGGAAGGATTTCAGATTCCCTTTTTTTGGTGATCACTAGGAAGATTTAAATTTTTTTAAAAAATTTGTTTTTCAGTTCCAAATTTTCTCTCTTCTTTGAACCCCGCCCCCCAGGAGAAGGCAAGAAATATGATACCCATTATACATGTGAAGTCATCCAAAACATATTTCCATATTAACCATGTTGTTAAAAAAAAAAGCAAATGCAAGAGAGATAAAGTGAAAAAATATACTTCAACCTGCACTCAGAGATAGTTGGGAGCAGTTCAATGCCACTCACAGGTGCAGTATTACCTATTTTTCCAAATTTTCCCCAATATTTGTTAGTTTCCTTTTCTATCAAGTTAGCCAATCTGACAGTATTAGAATAGAGAAATAAGACACACACACACACAAGTTGCAAAGCAAGTAACTCACAGATGGAACTCAAGGAAAAGGGTCCCAAAAGGAATGGCAGGACAAAATAAAAAGGTGACTTGAAGCCTGGAGCAGGAGGCTGAGTTCCTTACTCTTTGGAATGTGGAGGGAGCAATTCCTGTGAGAGAACCGACTTCTCCAAGGAGAGCTCCTTGGACTTGACAGCTAAGACCCGTGGATCAGCTCTCCAGCTTCCTGTTAGAGTTTCGTGGGTTCCTGCCTAGTTCGTGCTTGTTCTACAATTGAAGATACTTTTTGTGACCTGTGTGAAGAGCCAAGCAGGAAGAGTGACTTGAGCCTGTCTATATTCAAGGAAACCCGGCAACCTGAGGGCTGGGGGCCTTGGGTGACTCTGACATTCATCGACCCCTGATCCAGCAGCCTTTACCAAAGACTGTCTAGGGAGTGGCCATTGTCAGGAGAGCCAGATTTAGGGAATTTGGGGGTACCGATGGAGAGGCCTTAGGTTGACAGATAGCCTCAAGAACCGAAGGTGCGCTCCTGCAAGCCTCTTAGCTCGCTGGGCGGAGTAATGGAGCTGTTAGAGCTAGGGACTTGCCTTCTCGTTCCCCATCCTGGTTTTCTTTATCGCATCAAATCTTTTATTACATAACTATAGCAATCAGATTGCGTTATTCAGAGATCCAGGACTGAGGCTGCCATTTTGGTCTATCAGCCTGAGATAGACAGAGACCAGTATTTTACGACTTACCATCTTTAGAAGCGCTACGATCCCCTTCTTTCAGTAGGTATAAGGTCTAATCAATAATGATTTAGAACTTTTTCCCTGTGACTGTTGACAGCTTTGGTTTTCTTCTTCTCAAAACTGCTTGTCCATACCTTTTGACCATTTATCAATTGGGAAATGGCTCTTACTGAGTTAAAAAGAAAAGACTGATCCACATTCACATTTGTGTGTCTACAAAATGCTTTCCTCTAAACAACCTTCTGAAGTGGGTAATGCAAGCATTGTTATCACCGTCTTACAGACCAGGAAACAATTTCTGAGAGGTTAAGGGGCTTGCCCATGATCATGAAAACATGTCTGAGGTGGGATTCAATCCTACATCTACAGACTCCAAGTCCAGCACCCCATTCACTATCCCAAAATGCTTACTAATGATGATTGTCATAATAGTCAAAATAAGACCTGACATTTATGTGGTTGCTCTAAGGCTTGCAAATGCAATATAAATGTCATTTCTTTATATACATGCCTCAAGCAAACGCTTACCTCATTTGAGCTTATCCTAATTATAATCATATACTAAATATAAATCAAGGCATTTATCTAAAGAAGATAACTGACAGAACTTTCCAGGAAAGAACAAAGTTGTCATTTTAGGAAGCACAGTAGGGTGCTGGGTTTGCGATCAGCAAGAACTGAATTCAAATCCTGTATCCAACATTTATTAGCTCTTAAAAAAAAAAAAAGCCTTTATCTACTGGCCAAGAATCAGTTCCAAGGCAGAAGAGTGGGAAGGGATAGGCAATTGGGGTTGTCCAGGGTCACACAGCTAAGAAGTGTCTGAGGTCACCTTTGAACCCAGGATCTCCCATCTCTAGGTGTGGCTTTCTATCTACTAAAAGCTACCTAGCTGCCCCCTCTTATTAGCTCTTAACCTCTCTGAGCGCTCATTTTCTCAAATGTAAAATGTGGATGATAATAAAACCTAAAATGTGGATGGTTTCACAAGGATGTTGTGAAGAATGATTAGAACCTTTGCAACCCTAAAGGCATTATATAAGTACTTGCACCGAAGGAGGGGAATGACTCTCACTTTGGGAGGAAATGTTTTCTACCCACCATTAAGTTTGATTCCCCTATTAGATTGTTTCTCTAGCGCTTAGTACAATCCCTGAAATTTAGTAGGTGCTTAATAAATGTTTACCAATTGGTTCCACTCTTCCCCGAGGCCTGAGTGGGTACAGAAGGGCAAGTGTGCTCTCTGGTTCAGAGGGATGGTTTTTTTTTTTTTACTTCTGTCTTGTGACACCTTCTTAGTAAATATTTCTTTGTAATTTAATATTTATTTTCATTTATTTTTAATTTTATTTTTTTACCAATTACATGTAATATTGAATTTCCCCACAAGTTATATGATTTGCCTTATTTTCCTCCCTCTCTTCCTTTCCCCATCCTGGTGCTAGCAGGTAATTAAATCTAAATATCTCTTTGTAAAAGCTAATTGACATCAACTACTTCATCTATACTGGGGAAGCACACCAGATGCTGATTCATGAGCAATAGGATAGACATTCCTAACTGTTGAGGGTTACCTCTAAACCCAATCTCTGGAGCCCTAGACACTAATTTCATTGGATTTGGTTATTAGTTCTGGGGTGTGTGTGTGTGTGTGTGTGTGTGTGTGTGTGTGTGTGTGTGTGTGTGTGTGTGTGTGTGTAGTGGATTTGCTTCACTTAAAACTACTTCTTTGGGATGTATCAATGAATTTGATGTTTATTGGCCTGATCCTTGGGTCTCATTTAAAGCAGAAGCTATTCACTTTTTCCCTATCTCTCTTATGGTTTTCCATCTGTGTCTTGGACCTTCTCTGTCTTTTTTGCTTCCATGGATATTTGTTAAAGTTCTATTTATCTTTTCTCCTCCTTCTTCCTTTTTCTCCTCCTTTTCTTCTTTCTTTTTCTTCTCTTTTTTCCTTCTTTTCTTCCTCCTCCTCCTTTTCCTCTTTCTTCTCTGTTTCTCTTCTTTCTCCTCTTTCTTTTTTCCTATTTCTTCTCCCCATCTTCTTTTCATTTTCTCCTCTGTCTTCTCTTCTTCCTGTCTCCTCCTCTCTTCTCCTTTTTCCCTTTCCTCTGATGATTTTTATCTAGTCTGATAGCTTTAATGATCACCTCTGTACAGATGACTCCCAAATCTCTGCCCACATCCCAACTCCAACTTCCTCACAGGATTCCTGATCTGTTTTGTTTTGTTTCTATAACTTATTATTGGATATTTCTAGCTAGATATTCTTTCAGAACTTTAAACACAACATGAATGAATGCATTAATTATTTTTTTTCTTATACCAAGCACTGGGATTACAAACAAGAGAGACCATCCTTGCATTTGAGGAGCTTGCATCCTAAGAGATGCAAAATAAATGGAGTCATGGTGATAGGAACGGGAGTTTTAGTATGCTGAGTTAAAGGGGTAGTGAGTTGATACACTGAGCAATCAAATGTCATGACTTTTCTAGAGGCATTGATAACATTGATTTGAGTCCTGTGACCAAAACAATAGAGCAGAGCAGCTAGGTGGCAAGGTAGATGGAGTGCTAGGCCTGGAGTAAGTAAGATTCATCTTCCTGAGTTCAAATCTGGCCTCAGTCACTTTCTAGCAATGTGACCCTGGGTAAGTCACTTCACTTTGTTTGCCTCCATTTCTCTTCTGTAAAATGAGCTGGAGAAGGAAATGGCAAACCACTCCAGTATTTTTGCCAAGAAAACATCAAATAGGATCCCAAGTAGTAGGACAAAACTAAAAGTGACTAAACAACAACAGAAAACACAGCAAACTAAAGCAGAAGGGAGAGTTGAGGGGGAGGAAGAGGAGTTGTGGGGTAGCAGGGGTGGATGGGATATGAAACTGTGTGGTCTGAGGCATGCTAGATATAATGGGCTGGGTGAGTTTATATTCACTTCTCTACTTATCAAAAAAGCTCAGGCTTGAGGTGGGAGTTCCAGAAATAAGTAGATTAATTGGCCAGGGAACTAGGGTCATGGTTTCTGGAAGACCAGAAATCCATTTCTTTCTTTTTCCTAGTAACAGACTCTAGCTCACACCTTTATTTCTTCTTGTCAAGGCTCTCATGCTCCTAACTTTTCTTCCTGCCTCTAGTCTTTTGATTCTACAATCCATATGTCATAGCATTGCCTGAATAATTTTCCTAATTCAATACTCTGATTTGGTTACTCCTCAAAAATCTTTCAAAGTTTGAAAAATCTTTAGTGGCTCTATTTTGCCTACCAAGTGAACTATAAATTGAAGACCCTGGCTTTTAAGGTCTTCCATAATCTAATTTCAACCTAACTTTCTAGCTTTATCTTCCTTAATATTCTCAGTCTCTTGTTCTTGTCCTTCCCTTTCTAGTCTCGTTGCCTCTATGGCAAAATGTGCTGGAGCCATTCCTTCAGCCTAGATTCCTTTTTTCTTCAAGACCCAATTTAGATAAGTCCAATTCCTCCATAAAATCTTTCCTGACCTTCCAACTGAAACTGATTTTCCCCTATGATAGTTCATCATAGTATTTTGTGTGATCCTCACTTGTATCATAGTGTATGAATAATGATTTCTTATTATCTCTCCCTCCTCCCTGAATTGTTAGTTACTGGATAGCAGCATTTAAATCTTCTTTCCTTTATATTCCCAATTCCTAGCACAATGTCTCATATAGAGTAAGTGTTTAAGAAAAGCGTGTTGAATTAAATTGCTGACTCCCATCAATGATTTTGTGAAATAGCATTGTCTGGAGTGGGAATTTTGGGGGGTTATTGATGTAACAAGATGCACCCCCTTTAATCACTCAGATAATCTGAGAGACAGGGATAAGATGCAGACAGATGCAGTTTTATTGCATATTGTACAAAGGACAGGGACATTGTGCTCAAGTCAGAGACCCAAAGATAAAAACGAATTCCCCAATTTATAGGACACTAATACAATACCCTCCACCTGTGCAAAAGAATACCAAAAAAAGGTTTTTGTGAAAGACTGGGAAGGGGAAGGGAAAGGGAGAATAAAGCTGTATATAATTAAGTTAATGATTTAAACTTAACTTCTACTTGGAGTTTTACTGCTAGCCAGAAATACATTGAGAACAATACACTAATTTTCACTCCATACAGCATTAAAAGAGTACGGGATTGGAGGGAGCTAGGTGGTTCAGTGGATGGAGAGCCAGGCCCAGAGATGCATGGTCCTAGGTTCAAATCTGACCTCAAACACTGCCTAGCTGTGTGATCCTGGGCAAGTCACTTAACCCCCATTGCCTAGCCCTTACCACTCTTCTGTCTGGGTACCAATTCACAATATTAATCCTAAGATGGTAGGTAGGGGTTTAAACAAAAGAGAGTGGGTGATAAAAATCCATTAAGATAAAACCCAGTATTTGTCCTAGCCATTTTCTTCTGGTATCAGATGATTTTGATCATTATTCACATGACAGTAAAGTCTGAGATGCCTTATGCAGTATTTGTTGTTCATAAATGATGGGTAGTACAAGATGGAAGCTGATGGAAGCTGTGGTATATCAATAATTAGCAGAGACCTTCCGAAATATTCTCACAAGGCTCATTTGAAGACAGTATATTCTTCAAGGTTACAAAGATGATCCCAATGAACTTGATGGAATGATTTGTAAAATGTGTAATATGGTTCCTTCACGGAGAAGTTTCCACTAATTGCTTAGGAGTAGCACTAGTTTCTTATAAATAATTTGGCTCCCACCACTAGGGAGTAGTGTCCAGGGCTTTTATACCATGAAAATTATAGAAAATTCTCGCCAGATATTTTCTGTGTGTTTTCTGTTGAATTATGCATTAGATCAGGGACTCCTAACCTTTGGTTGTCTGGTGAAGTCTCCAGTGAAGATCTTTTCAGAACAGTGATTCATAATGGAAAAAAAAATGCTAAATTTCAGTTAGAGGTTAGTAAAAATAAAGACGTAATTTGTTTCTCATCAAGGTTCATAAACTCTCTGAAATTTATTCATGGACCTGATGTTTGTGGACCTTGGGTTAAGAACCCCTGTTTTAGAGAATGAGCTCCATGAGGACAGGGACTATAATCTTACTGTTATTTGTATCTATCTAGAATCCCTCTAGAATAGTGCCTTCCATGTAGCAGGTAAATAATAAATCCTTTGTTGATTGAATGCCTGCAGCATGAAGAACTGGGAGTTTACCAAGATGTTATCATTTGTGACAATGGACCTGCATTTGTCACAGTTAAGTTTCAGAAATCTATGAATAGGAACTTGATCTCAGCTGTCACCATCACACCTCAACACCCTCAAGCAATCGGCCACACTAAAAGAATGGTATTGACTCTGAAGGATGTACTAAGCCAGTTGTTGGAGGAAATTAGCTAACAAGACTTTCCAGGTTTTTCATTATTCAACATGACATTCTGTGTTTGATAGGAATCAAGCCTACTCAGTTAATAGTGGGGCAGAATCTCAAGACTTGAATTGATTAGCTTCATTCTGACTTATATGAAGACATGCCACAAACAAGAATATTAAGAATGCCATTCATTCTGCGAATACTTTATCTTCACTAATTATTCATATAGAAGTTAGTCTTTCCTAAAACTATGGAGGTGGATGAAGATTATCTTATAATTCATTGGCTTTTCCAGTCCTCAAAATGTAGAGGAAACAATGAAGAGAATTTTTAGCTTGGACCTACTTCTCACCAACAAGGAGGAACTAGTTGACAGAGCAGAAATGAGGGAAACCTTGGGAATAAAATAATTATTTTATTTTAGAATTTAGGATAAAGAAGGAGAGGAAAGCAGAATCTATTCTTATATGCACCTTAGATTTTGGGAGGACAGATTTTAAAAGTTTCTAAGAAAGAAGAATTGGACTGTATGGCCTGAAATTCTATGACAGGAGGGATAATTCCTATCAGCCCAGGAGAGATAAAAAGCCCTCCAGAATAAAAGTATGAAGACATAAAGAGAAATCATTTTATTGAGGAGGAAAGGGGACATTATCTAAAGAGGTTGATGTGGATGTGCAAATTAAAAAAAAGAAAGAAATGGAAGCAAAGTAATGGAAGATAAATATAAAAACATAGCACAATGCTGTAAGATTACTGTCAGGAACACTGTGGTTCAGGATGAGATGAAACTGATAAGAAATGCTAAGAATAAAAAAAGGAAGTTTTAAAAGCCATATTGAGGAAACAAGAAGAATGGGAAAAAAGGAGTATGACTTTTACTTGGGATGGATGAGATAATCAACTCCCATTTTGCTTCTTCCTTCTCTACTAATGATAATAATCTTTGTATTAGGAAGGAAAGGTCAAAAATGACTGAAAGGGAACTGGAACCCAAAATTAGTTGGAAAATAAGGGATATCCATGGCTCTGATAATTAACTGTCCATAATGTATTCCAGTCACCAAAGTCAAATGGACTGCATCTGAAAGAATTAAAAACTATAATTGCTTAGTTACTTGCAATCAATGGAAAAGGTACCTCAAGATTTTTTTAAAACCCTTAACTTCTGTCTTAGAATCAATAATTTGTATTGGTTCCAAGGCAGAAGAACAATTAAGGACTAGACAATAGAAGTTAAGTAACTTGCCCAGAGTCACACAGCTAGGAAGTGTTTGATACAAGATTTGAACCCAGGACCTCCTGTCTCTAGGTTTGGCTCTCAATTCACTGAATTACCTACCTGTTCCATACTTCAAGATTATAGAAGGGAATATATATCTGTTTTAATAAAATTGGTGAATAGAATTTGCAAATTATAGTCCTGTGAGCTTGACTTTGATTCCTGTATAAATTCTAGAACAGTAATTCTCAAACTCTTTGGTTTCAGAAACTTTTTACATTTCTGAAAATTATTTAAGATTCCCCTGCTCCCAAAGCTTTGGTTTACATGACTTATACCTATCAATATTTACTCCATTATGAATTAAAATGTGCATATTATTACAAAAATAGTTTTCACCTTGAGGATCTTTTGAATCTTTGGACTGTACTTCAAGAACATCTATTCTAGAATATATTATTAAAGGAACAATTTGTGAGATTTTTTTTAGAGATTGCAAAGAGCCAACATGGCTTCATTGAGAACAAATCTTAATTGACTTACCTCATTTCCCTTTTTGACTGGGTCACTAGATGAATAAATCATGAAAATGCTTTAGATATATTTTGCCTGGATTTCAATAAATTATCTTTCAATCTTCAATGCCATCCTGGTGAACAATATGGAAAGAGATGAGCTATTTGATGTTTCAGTGAGGTGTATTCAGTGGTTTAATGACCAGGTCTAAAAAGTCATTGATGGTTCAATGCCAGTTTGAAAGGAAGTCTATAATGAAGTGATCCTGGGATCTCAAGTTGGTCCTGTGTCACTTAACACTTTTATAAATGACTTGAATAAAGTCATAGATGGCATGATTGTCAAACTTGTAGATGATACAAAACTGAGGATAACTAAACAATGAATGATAAAGACTGACTCAAAAAGATCTTGACAAGCAATGACATTGAGACAAATATAAAATGAAGTTTGATAATGATAAATGTAAAGACTTACACTTGAGTTAAAATCAACTTCACAGATATAATACAGGAGAAAAATGGTTGGACATACTGTGATCTGAAAAAATATCTCAAGGTTTTAGTGGACTGCAGATTCAATGTGAGACAATAAAGTAAACATAATGTTAGGTGACTTTGAGAATGGCACAATACCCAGAATTAGGGAGGTAAAATCCTCTTTCCTGATTAGGCTATACCTAGAACATAGTATTTAGTTTTAGATACTATATTTTAGGAAGGAACTTGGAAAGGAGGACAAGCAGGATGGTGAAATACTTCGAGATCATATCATATGAAGAACAACTTAGAAAACTGGGTGTGTTTAGCTTGGAGGAGAGAAGGTATGGAAGTACCTGTCTTCAAGTATTTGAAAGCCATATTGAAAATGGATTTGATTTGTTCTGCTGGGTGCTAGAAGGATGAACTGAATGGAAGATATGAAGGGACTAATGTGGACATGATGTCAAGAAAATCTTTCTAACATTTAGAATTGTCAAAAAGAGGAAGAGGACTGTCTCAGGTCACAGTGGGTATCTATCTCCTCACTGAAGGTCTTTTTTTTTTTTTTGAAATTTTTATTTAATTAGTCAATTTAGAATACTTTTCCTTGGTTACAACAATCATGTTATTTCCCTCTCCCCTCCCAATGCACAATTCCACTGGATTTTACAAGTGTCTTTGATCAAAACCTATTTCCATATTATTGATGTTTACACTAAGGTGATCATTTAGAGTCTACGTCCCCAATCATATCCCCATCAACCCATGTGATCAGGCAGTTGTTTTTCTTCTGTGTTTCTGCTCCCACAGTTTTCCCTCTGGATGTGGATGGTGTTCTTTCTCATAGATCCCTCTGAGTTGTTCTGGATCATTGCTAGTAGAGAAGTCCATGACATTTGATTGTGCCACTGCATATCCGTCTCTGTGTACATTGTTCTCCTGGTTCTGCTCCTTTCACTCTGCATCACTTCCTGGAGGTCATTCCAGTTTCCATGGAATTCCTCCAGTTCATCTTTCCTTATAGCACAATAGTATTCCATCACCAACAGATACCACAAGTTGTTCAGCTGTTCCCCAATTGGGGGCATCCTCTCATTTTCCAATCTTTTGGCCCTGCAAAGTTGTTGAAGGTCTTTAAGGCAACTAGGTGATGCAGTAGGTAGAATACAGAGTCTAGAGTCAGGAAGACATGAGTTCAAATCCTGTATCAGTCATTTACTAGCTATATGACCCAACTTTCTTCTATGGCTCCAAGAAGTTATAGCATGAATAGTGGCCCCAACTTATAAAACTATCTTGGCAGATGGTCTAAAGCAGATTAAGGGTAAGTGACAGGCCTCAAACATGTCAATGATTTGTTTATCATACCATATATTATGTTATATTTTATCATATTATATTATAATTATATTATAGTGATCTATGTTTGATGTTACTATTGTAATTATTTTGGGATGTCATGAACTGTGCCCAAACATTGAACTTAATTGATAAATGTTGTGTGCATTCTGACTGCTCCAATCAACCAGTTTCTGTTTCTCTCCTCTCCCTATTCCCCCAAGACACAATTACTCTATTGAATCAGGCCAATTAATAACCTTACAATGGACCCTAAGTGTTCAAGTGAAAAGAAGCATCTATCAAGGCAGCAAACTTCACTGTTGTCTTATTTTGAGAAATTGCCACGGGCCCCCGAGCCTTCAGTAACCCCCACCCTGATCAGTCAGCAGCCATCAACATTGAGACAAGACCCTTCACCAGCAAAAAGATTTCACCTCACTAAAGGCTCAAATGAGGGATAGAAATTTTTTGCAATAGAATGTTTTTAATTAAGGTATGTACATTGTGTATTTTTAGATATATTATTATTGCACACTCAATAGACTACAGTGTAGTATAAACATGACTTTTATATGCACTGGGAAACCAAAAAATGCATGTGATTTGCATTATTGCCATATTCACTTCATGGCAATGACCTGGAACCAAACCTGCAATGTCTCTAGAGTATGCCTAGAGAGGGAGGAAGGTACCTTTCCCTTTCCCTCAAGTATGTTCAGTTCAGTGTGATGGTAAAGCCATACCAAAATCTCCATGGCTTCTCTGGTAAACTAGACTCTTGGGTAGTGGGGAGCCCTCATCCTGTGGAAAGGAGGTAACAAGGGTAGAGGAGGCAAGAAGAGAGAGGAGGAAATCCCATAGTGGGGAGCAAAGACTTGAAAATGAGAACGGGGAAAAGACTTGTGGAATTCATTCATGAGGCAACAGCATGACGTAGCGGTAGGAGTGTTGTGGATTTTGAGTCAAAGGACCTGAATTTGTATCCTTGCTCTGTTTCTCATTAGCTGTGTGATTTTCAGGCAGACATTTCTCCTTTTTAGGCCTAGATTTCCTAATCTGTAAATTGAGAGAACTGGATCAGTTGGCCTTTAAGGTCTACCTTGCTCTGAATCCATGATCATTTCACTGGTTCAAAGATCAAACAATTTGACTTGGTTGTGAGCCTTATTGCCTACTTTCAGACACTGATCTTCAGTGTTTAGATCTAATGTCCCAAGCTCAGCTCAAGATCTACTGAGCCCTGTTTGCCTCAGTTTCCTCATCTGTAAATTAGGGATAGTAATAGCCCCTACCTCTCAGGATCATTTTGAGAATCAAATCAGATAATAATTATAAAGCACCTAGCATATAGTAACTACTATATAAATAGCAATATTAATTATTATTGTTGTTATCATCATCCTAGCTTAATTTACAATGAAAGAACAAAATTCAGAACACACAGAAAAATAAGCCAGAGTTATCTGTTATCAGGTCAGTATGGATGGCTTCAAACCTCCTAATTAGAGCTAACATTTCCCTTCTCCTCTTCCCTTCCCTGCCAGAGTTTGGGTGCTGGTTACTAGATATATGGCAGCCATTTTTGGTGGGAGGTGCCTAGGCCCATTGTTTTCTTTCTCTAATAAGCCTCCTGTCAGAACTCCTTCCCTTTCCTATACTACTCTCTGCCTAGGGTCTTTGACTCTATTCCCCACTCTTAGTAGGAACCAGTGATATTCCATCCCCTCTAAATAGTCTACCACCCCTTCCCCCCCCAAAACTCATTAAGGCTCTACTGTAACTGTTCCCAAGAAATAAAAATTATACATATTTATGTCTATAGTGATAAAAATCTCATATTTTTTGTGGGTCAGTCATTTGAGTCTTGTCTGACTCCTGACTCCATTTGGGGTTTTCTTGGTAGAGATATAGGAATGATTTAATGATTTGCCATTTCCTTCTCCAGCTCATTTTACAAATGATGAAACTGAGACTTTGTTGAGAGGGGGCTAAATGGCTTGTCTAGGGTCATACAGCTAGTAAGTGTCAGAGTCCATATTTGAACTCGAGATGACAAGTCTTCCTGACTTATTCCCAACAATCCATCCACTGTACCTCCTAGCTGTCTCGTTTTTATAGAACATGTTAAAATTTACAAAGCATTTTCTTTGTAACAATTCATTGAAGTAGACAGAGTACCTTATTCCCATTTTAGACTTAAGGATACTGAGGCTTAGCATGCTAAGTCACTAGCTCATGACCACACAGATTGCAAGTCTTGGAGTCAATATTCAAACCCATGTCTTTTGACTCCAAGTCCATTTCTCTCTTTTTTTTTAAATTAAATTTTATTTTTTCCAGTCACTTAAAATCTACCTTCTCTCTCTTCCCTTCTCCATTGTTACTGAGAAAGAAAGAAAAAAAAAAACAAAACCTCTGTTACAAACATGTATAGTCAAGCAAAACAAATTTCCACTTTAGTCATGTCCAAAGAAAAATTGCCTCAATCTGCACTCTGAGTCCTTCATCTCTTTATCTGAAGGTGGATAGCATGTTTCATCATGAGTCTTGTGGAATCATGTTGGGTCATTGCATTATTCAGAGTTCCTAAGTCTTTCAAAGTTGTTTGCCTTTAGAGTGTTGTGAACTTTATATAAATTGTTCTTCTGATTCACTCTACACCAGTTCCTCTGGGTCTTTGCAGATTCCCCTGAAACTATACCCTCCATCTCTTCTTATCCTCCTTCTTTTCTTACCCATACACAAGTCCAATGATCTTTCCACTCATTCCACCCATCTAATTCCGCCATCCAAAATATCCTCAAAATATCATTTTCTCATTTAGGATTTGAGTTTTTCTCCTTCTGGTCTTTTAACTATTGATTCAAATAAAACACACAAAAGAGTCAGTGGGTCTGTTTTGTACAGTTTCAATCTCTCAGTGGTTTCAGGATCTATTTCATTATTGTTGGGGTCTCCCTCCAATGGTCCAGATCACGATTCATCCTTCTCATTCACCTTCTCATTCTCTGCAGTTCTTGTTGTCAGTCCTCCCATAAATACTCTTTCTAAGGAGTATCTTTGAACCATCCATCCCTCAACTTCATTGCAACTTCCTTATAAAACTTAATACAGTGCTCAATTTGGCAACACATATACTAAAATTGGGTATAAAGATAACAATTCAGAGATTAGGATGGCCCCAGTGCAAGGACAACACACAAATTCATGAAGTATTCAACATTAAAAAAAACCCAAACAACTTATTATCAAGGCTAATTTGCATTTCTCTTTGTGTGTCACAGGGTGCTTCAAATGAATGAAGGAATCGTTTTTAAAATATTTATTGGAGCAGCTAGGTGACTCAGTAGAGAGTCAGGCCATTTTTTTTTAACATTTCTAATATTTTGTTTTCCAATTACATGAAATAGTAATTTTCAACATATGTTTTACAAAATGATAATAACCTTCCCTTTCTTCCTTCCCCTCTCCTGGAGATGGTAAGCAATTTGATCTGGGTTATACATGTATTATCATGCAAAATGTATTTCCATATTGATCATTATTGTTAGAGAATACTCATATAAAAGCAAAACCCCAAATAAAAAACACAAATAAACTAAAGTGAAAAATAATATACTTTGATTTGTATTTGAACCTCATCAGTTTTTTCTCTGGAGGTGGATAGCATTATTTGTCCTAAGTCCCTCAGAATTGTCCTGGATCATTATATTGCTGAGAGTAGATAAGTCTTACACAGTTGATCATCATACAATATTGTGGTTATTGTGTCTGATGTTCTCCTAGTTCTGCTTATTTCACTTTGCATCAGTTCATTTAAATATTTTCAGTTTTTTTCTGAAATCATCGTCCTTATCATTCCTTATGGCACAATAGTATTCCATCACCATCATGTACCACAATTTGTTCAGCCATTCTCCAATTGCAGTCTATCCCCTCAATTTCCAATTCTTTGCCATCTCAGAAATAGCTGCTATGAATATTTTTGTACAATTAGTTTCTTTCCCTCCCTTTTTTTATGTCTTTGGGATACAGACCTAGTAGTAGTATTGTGAAGAGAGAATTGAACTTTCTTTGTTTATTTTTAATTTAATCAATCAGCAACCTTTAATTTAATCAAATCAAGACTTTGACTTGCCCCTACTTAGCACTTGGTAGATCACTAGATAAGAGAGCTCACATCCCAAAAGGCTAAAAGCACTGCCCTGCCTTTGGCAGTGCTGGACAAATTAGGAGGCTGTGATTGGTTCCTGTGAAGTGGGAGAGAGACAGGAAATGACTTGGAAAAAGGACTATAAAAAGCAAGACAGGTCTGCATTCATGGTCTAGGATTTAGGGTATTTGTAGCTAGGTGATTTTTTTTTCCTACCTCTTTCCTATATTTCATATCTCTACCCAGTTGTAAATAAAAGTTGCTTATAGTAATTTTGACTGGAGAAGTTAATTATTTTTATAAATGGTGATCACAATTCAATTATTTTAATTCATATATTTAGTCAAACCAATTCTAAATTTTACAGCATTATTAGAACAAAGAATATGTACAATTTTACAGCCTTTTGGGCATAGTTCTAAATTGCCTTCCAGAATGGTTGGATCAGATTATAATTCCACAAACAATGCTTTAGGGTCTCAATTTTGCCACATTTCCTCCAACATTTATCATTTTCCTTTATGGTCATATTGGTAAGTCTGATAGGTGTGAGGTGGTTCAAATCTGGCCTCAGACATTTGAAAAAAGTTCTTACTACATGCCAAGCATTGGGCTAAACCTTGGGGATATAAATACAAAAGTCAGACAGTCCTCATTCTCAGAGAGTTTACATTCTAATAGAGAGATCATGTATAGGGGAGTGGTGGCCAGGAAAGGGTTTTTTGTTCTAGGAATTCACCAAGATGGCAGAAGAACAATAGGAAAACCAGTGGCCATTCCCTTTGAAGAGGTGAAAGAACCTGGTGATGACACTCTTCATAAATGGGCAGGCTGGCTCTTTAAGAGTCAGCACAGCTTGTCATCAGGAATGTTTTTAAAACCTTTCTAGCACATCAGAGTGTTCACTTCTCTGGAATAGTCATCAAGCGCTCGATATTAGTTCAATACCAAAGAGATACAGAGGTAGGATTTCGGTAAAAATTTTATAGAGTATCCTCTTGGAATTTAGCAATCACTGCTAACTTTATTGAATAATGTAAAATAAAAGCCATAATGAAACACCTATGGCTAAAGGTATGACTTAAAATATCAAGCTTAAAATATATTATATGGTCAGTAATTATTATTATGATATATTATTGGGTGCCACTTAATAATAGAATTAGAGATTTAGAGTTGAAATAGTTATCTAGTCCAAGTTTCCTCTTATACATTGTCCTAAATGGTACAGTGAATAGAATGCTAAGACTCGACTCCAGTTCCTGCCTTCCTCTTATTCAGCTAACTGCCAACTTAAAAATACCAGGGTTCAAATCTGAATTCAGACACTTTCTAGGTGTGTGTGACCCTGGGCAAGTCATTTAACCCTTTTCTGCCTCAGTTTCTCAATTGTTAAATGGGGATCTTAATAACACAGGGTTGCATTGAGTATTGTAAGGGTGCCTAGGTAGTGCAGTAGATAGAGTTCCAGGCCTGGCATCAGGAAGATTCATCTTCATAAGTTCAAATTCAGCCTCAGACACTAGCTGTGTGACCCTGGGCAAGTCACTTAAATTATTTACTTAAGTTTCCCCATCTGGAATATGAGTTGGAAAAAGAAATGGCAAGTCACTTCAGTATCTTTGCCAAGAGAATACCAAAGGGGGTCACAAAGAGTCAAATATGACTCAAAAGCAACCGAATAACAACAACAAAGTAATGACAATCAGAGGAGATAAGTTTTGTAAATATTAGCTTGGCACAGTGACTGGCACATAGTAGGTCTTTAATAAATGTTTATTCCATTCCATCCTTTATTAGAATCATTTTGAATTGCTTTATTATATCTTCTCGTCTCTCTTGTTGCGTCTACTAAGCATGCACACATTCCTTCCACAAGCTTGAGAAGCAATGCCAGGTTTCTGATCTTTTGTTGAAGATTCCCTGCCAAATGGCATTTTGCAATATAATTCCTCCCTGGAAAGAGGCGGCTCGTTGGTCTTGCCAAGGATTTAATCTGAGAAATGATGGAAATTCAGTGATAGCCCATGTCAACAGAGTATGCATGGATTTTCAATAAATAGCCCACCAGATATTTGAGGTTATAATCCTTTGTATCCAGTATCACTCAGTGGCTATATCAAGTTAGTTGCTTCTCCTTGACAAGGTCTGAAGAAGGGACTTCAGAAATATTTTTTTCCCATAAAGCTTCCTTTTTTTTTTTTTGAAAGCCTTTCCTTCTGTCTTTGAATCACTTTAAAGACAAACAAATGGCAAGGGCGAGGCAATTGGGGTTAAATGACTTGCTCAGGGTCATATAGCTAGGAAGCATCTGAGGCTAGACTTGAGCCCAGGTCCTCCAGACTTCTAGGTCTGTCATTCTAGTCACTGTGTTACCTGTCTGCCCCCCCCTTTTTAAATATATAGCATTCCCTTTGGGATGCTCCAAGCCTCACTCGAATTGTCCAGAAGTGTCTCCAAAAGATTACTATTGCCCTCAGGATTTATGGGATCATTCTACAAGTCTAGGGATTGTCACACTGTTGTTTACAAGCCCCTCTATGTTGTGCTCCCCACTAGTTGCTAGTGAGTCGATTTTACAAAGCCATTTTTGCTGAGAAAATACAGCAAGAACAGAAGTACAAAACGTGTCTCACACCAGGGATCTGCTCTCTTCTCTGCACACACACATGCACAGAGCCTTGGGAAAGTGGGCTCACACCTGATTAATAAATGGAGAGAGGCACCCAGGTAGAGAACACATATAGCTGAGGGTGAAACGGGCCTCTTGGCCCTTTGTCTCCCTACGCAGACTCCCTACACAGCTCGCTGAAGAGCGTAGCATTCCTGATAGATGATTTGTTCCCTTGCTTCCCTGGGCTAGCTCCTGGCAGGACTTGGTATCTCACCTGCTACTATCAGGTTAGGTCAAGTGGGTTACCTGGTGGACCTACTGGCTCTCCCTTGGACTCAACCGCTGCTCCCATTGGTCCTGGGCCTCTGGAGGGCTTTGAAAGGTCTCTTGGTTTCACTGGTCATCTCAGGACCTTCAAAAAGCCAATTCAACTGATATAAGACGAGAGCACCCAGGAACAGAGGCTCCTTTAGGGGTCACGTAGTGGGAAAGAGAGCCTGCTGTTCTGACCTCACTAGGAGGCTCTCAGCGATCCTTCTGGCTTCAAAGCTATCAAGGAAAAGAGCAAGAGGTCATTCACTGCAATCTTTTCCATTACTCAAGCCTAGAAGCCAGTTCCCCAACCACTCACTTAGCAAGCATAGACTAAGAGTCTATTACGTGCCAGGAACTACACCAGGTGCTTCCACATATGAAGATGAAACAATCTCTATTTACAGTGAATTGACATTCTGATGAGGGAAAAAGCAAATACACACATTATATATATATATATATATATATATAAGCAATGCAAATGTAAACTTAATACATTTATATATAAAATTCTAAAATTCAAGTTAGTTGGGGGAAGCAGGACATTAGAAGTTGGGGGATTGGGAAAGTCTTCATGCCGAAGATGGTATCTGATGTGGATCTTCAAGGAAGAGAGGGATGCTATGAGGTGAAGGTAAAAAAAAGAGAAGGTATTATTATGTCAGTGGCTATGTGGATAAGTGGATAGCGTACCAGGCTTAGAGATGAGAGGTACCAGCTTGAGTAACCTGTATGAGATTAAGCAAGACTCTTAACCCCAGTTGCCTAGTCCTTACCACTCTTCAGTCTTGGAACAGAGAGAGAGAGAGAGAGAGAGACAGAGAGAGACAGACAACAGAGACAGACAGACAGACAGACAACACAGAGAGAACAGAGAGAGACAACACAAAGAGACAACAGAGAGAGAGAGAGAGACAGAGACAGAGGAGAGAGAGAAAGAGAGACAGAGAGAGAGAGAGACAGAGACAGAGACAGAGACAGAGAGAGACAGACAACAGAGACAGACAGACAGAGAGACAACAGAGAGACAGAGACAGACAGACAGACAACACAGAGAGAACAGAGACAACACAAAGAGACAACAGAGAGAGAGAGACAGAGACAGAGGAGAGAGAGAAAGAGAGACAGAGAGAGAGAGAGAGAGAGACAGAGAGAGAGAGAGAGACAGAGAGAGACAGACAACAGAGACAGACAGACAGACAGACAACACAGAGAGAACAGAGAGAGACAACACAAAGAGACAACAGAGAGAGAGAGAGACAGAGACAGAGGAGAGAGAGAAAGAGAGACAGAGAGAGAGACAGAGACAGAGACAGAGAGAGACAGACAACAGAGACAGACAGACAGAGAGACAACAGAGAGACAGAGACAGACAGACAGACAGACAACACAGAGAGAACAGAGACAACACAAAGAGACAACAGAGAGACAGAGACAGAGACAGAGGAGAGAGAGAAAGAGAGACAGAGAGACAGAGAGAGACAGACAGAGAGACAGAGAGAGAGAGACAGAGAGAGACAGACAACAGAGACAGACAGACAACACAGAGAGAACAGAGAGAGACAACACAAAGAGACAACAGAGAGAGAGAGAGACAGAGACAGAGGAGAGAGAGAAAGAGAGACAGAGAGAGAGAGAGACAGAGACAGAGACAGAGAGAGACAGACAACAGAGACAGACAGACAGAGAGACAACAGAGAGACAGAGACAGACAGACAGACAACACAGAGAGAACAGAGACAACACAAAGAGACAACAGAGAGAGAGAGACAGAGACAGAGGAGAGAGAGAAAGAGAGACAGAGAGAGAGAGACAGAGAGAGAGAGAGGGAGAGACAGAGAGAGAGAGAGACAGAGAGACAGAGAGAGAGAGAGAGAGAGAGAGAGAGAGAGAGAGAGAGAGAGAGAGAGAGAGAGAGAGAGAGAGAGAGAGAGAGAGGGAGGACATTCCAGGGCCTGGCCTGGGTGAAAACACAGAGATGAGAGCTGGAATTTTATACGGAAAGAACAGAAGGCCAGTTTGGCAGGATTGTAGCATGCTGGAGGGACAGTGATATCCAATGGATCTGGGAAGGTAGGTTGATGCCTCTATGTGAAATGAAACCAGGCAAGGCATTATTGTACATGCATTAAAGACTGGCCCCATAACAAATAAAATAATGCGACTTCTCATGCTAGAAGCCTAGTCTACATAAACTAACATTGAATATTTTCTTTCCATGTGAAAACCTCTCACTCCTCCTGACTATGACTCACCTAAGAGCAGGCCCTGTAACAAGGGAGGATGTAGACAATAAAAGAAATTAACTATTTTCAGATGTGTGTTGAAAAATATATTTTTCTCCAGCATTGTGCTTTGGACTGACCTCTGTTAGAAAGGCAGCCACTGGTTAGATTTGCTGGAATTGGATTTAGAAAGGCCTGAGTTCAAGTTCTGTCTTTGACACTTAGGGGCCGTGTCACCCTGGGCAAGACATAGGTTGCTAAATAGCTGGAGGTCCCACATCAGAAGTTGGATTTGAACTCGGGTCTTCTGAGCCTATAATCAGGACACCTTGCTGCTTCCCCTAAATCCCTCAACCTCCCTCAACTGTGGTTTCCTTAACTATGAAATGGGATAATAAAATCTGTAGCACTACCTCTGGGGATTGTTTTGAAGAGCCAGTGAGATAATGTATGTAAAGTGTTTTGCAAATCTGAAGGCTCTATGTGTCAACTGTCATTTTTTCAGCTGGAAACACTCCAGCTCAGTCTAGTACACACCATGTGTCAAAGTGGAACAATACCGAGCTAATTAAATGGGGAAATGATATGCACCTGGTACGTATCATTATGGAATAAGGTCCTGAGTGATTTAATTAAGATCTTCATTGTTACACAGAGCCTTTAGACGTGCTTTTCCACTTGGTTTGCTTTTGAACATTAATCTTCACCCACCTTCTCTTGGGATTTGGGCCAGGTGGCACATTAGCCCTTGCAGGTGGGAGTTTTCTAGTTATAGGATAGTCAAACATAGGAAAATCCAAGACCAATTTGCATTTCTCCTGCCAACTTCTACATCTTCCCAGTGGAAGCTTAGAGCAGCTCCACTTCTTTACTCCACAGAGGGAAGATCAAAGACTGCCTACCTTTCATAAGGCAGCATGCTGTCATTTTCCTAAGCAAAAATATCTTTTTTTAGTTTCCTGTGATCTACATTTAGAACAAATAGCTTGTAAGTTCTCTGTCATCAAACGCAAAGAAAAGACAGTGATGGTGGTGGTGGTGGTGGTAATTCTAATTAAATATTAATTGCTAGTTCTTGTTCCTGATGGCAAGAACATTTTAAGTGAAGAGGAGGATGAAATGGAAATGAGATGACTCTTAGCTACCATTGGGCTTCCTTCTCTTACAGCTCTAGTCTTTAATTAACAAAGATATAATAAACCTGCCCAATGCCTCTCATTCCTAAGGCTCCTCTCCTCCCAATGCAAGGTTCGATAAGGAGGTTATGGAGTCTTCAAATAATGTCTTTAAAATGGTACTTTTCAGACAGAAATGGCGTCTGTGTGATTCTCTCCCTAACCACTGGTCAGATTAGAGAGATGAAGTGAGTCTTCTCTCTAAGCTGCATTATTAGCTATTCTTTGAAGATTTGAGGGCAACTAAGTGACTCAATGGATAGGGCAGCAGATCTGGAGATGGGAGATTCTGGGTTCAAATCTGGACTCAGACTCTTCCTAGCTGTGTGACCCTGGACAAGTCACTTGACCCCCATTGCCTAGCCCTTACTTTCTCTTCTGCCTTGGAACCAATACATAGTAATGATTCTAAGATGGAAGGCAAGGATTTTTAAAAAAGATTTGGTGGGGAAGTGGGGAAGAAATCAAATTTTAGGGCACTTTGGGTTTAATTTCTTTCATTTTATTTTTCATACAGCATATATTTATATATAAAAACCTCTGCTAAAGCTCCAGGATAACTATTATTATTCTTTATCTTTTGTTTCCAAAGAAGACCAATGACATCACAGGGTGATATCTTAGCATGTGAGTGAATTGGATTTAAATAAGGTATGGTTACACAAAGTCATCAGCTTTATTCTCTCTTCCAGTCATTGAAGTCCAGTTATAGGACAAAAGTCAGGATGATTGGCAATAGCCTGGGGATGAAGTTGATGACCTTGGTGTCATTAATGTCTGACCAAGCTCTAAGTGCTCCTGCTTCAACTAGTTGCCTTCAGGCTGGTAGAACAGATTGTTCTCATTCACCCATTCCTTGGAAGTCTTCACATGCTTGAAGGAGACATTCCTC
Source organism: Monodelphis domestica (assembly GCF_027887165.1). Lineage (NCBI taxonomy): Eukaryota > Metazoa > Chordata > Mammalia > Didelphimorphia > Didelphidae > Monodelphis > Monodelphis domestica. The sequence goes on from NC_077228.1 coordinate 179,724,405, forward strand.
TAAGTCACTGATGAGTTCGAGACCTGTCAGTTACCCTCAGTCTGATTAAACTTGTCTACCAAGATGGGTTTACCAAGGTGTGGCCACTGTGCATACTGCAGCTTCTTGGAGCCACAGATGAGATTTGAGTAAAAAAATAGGCACCAAAGGTGGATGAACAGCTCTGAAAAGGGATCAGTATCCTTCAGGACAGAGGTTCTAGTCCTCCACAAATACCCAACACACCCAGGGAAAATTACTGGTCTCATTAAGTTAAATTAGGATGTGACTCTGAGCTATAAAATGAAAATAATGGTAAAGAATAGATATTTTCTGGGAAACAATCATACAATGCCATGTAAAGCCTGGGCTTCTCAGAACCTGGGAGCTGTTTAGATTCCATTAAAAAAACAAAACAAAACACGTCAATTTGAAATAACTCTAGAAATTGTTTTAAGTCCTGTGAAGGATGGAAATCACCACCTGCTACACTGATACCCCTAAAATATTCAAAATCCTAGAACAAGAGATCTTAACCTGGACTCCACATACCCTCCCCACTTCAGGAATCTGAGAATAGATTTCAGGGGAGTTCTGTGAATTTAGATGGAAAAAAATATATCTTAATTTTAAAATAATTAATTTCCTTTACATTTAAAAACATTCTTCTGAGAAGAAGTCCTTAGGCTTCACCAGACTACCAAAGAAGTTTAAGAACTTATTTACATGAAGGACTCTAGCTCCATCAATCAATAATCAATAAGCCCTTACTATGTGTGTCAGGCACTGTACTAAGCCCTGGAGATACAAAGAAAAGGAAAAATGTAGTCATAATCCCTGCCCTGAAGGGGCTTTTACTTTAATGGAGGAGATAACATGCAAACAACTATGTACCAACAAGATATATAAAGGAAAAATTGAAGGAGTCTCAGAGGGAAAATTTAAGATTGAGAAAGACTGATGTGAGGTATAGATAACAAAGTGATATAGTTAATACTAATTGGAGTCTCATCCAAAGAATTGATCAATGGCTCAAAATGATTCTATTTTGAGGAAACATTTTTAATTTAAATTTATTACTATATTCTAAGAGAATAAAGTAACAGAATAGCTATTATAGTAAATAAGTAATTAAGGTACAATAAGGAGGAAAGGAAGTATGGTAAATAAAGGTAGAGAGTGAGAGAGAGTAAAAGGTAAGAGGGAGTAGGGGTTTTCAGGAATACTTGATTAGTTACTAAGGAAGCAGTCTTTTGTTTGAGAAGTTGTTGCCCTTGTGTCTCTGAAGAACTGATGTCACTTTACCCATGGTCCACTTTGGTCTGTGTGGCTTTATCCATGGTTCACTCTGTTTGCTTTCTCAGAGTAGAACAAACTACAATGTAAATGGCATGTTAATGACATGTTAAATACCCTAGGACAACTTTAAGTCAAGTTTTGCTCTTTTCTGCCCAGACTCTAAGAAAGGCAGTGAGTGTGAAAATTGAGCATTGTTTGAACTTCATCCTGTGTGATTGGAAAACTGAACCATGTGTACTTGCCTTCCAGAGACCCCAACCAATAACCTAGGTCCATGTTGGCAAACTTATGGCACAGGTGCCGGAGTGTGCCAGAGGGGGCTGCTCCCCTCCCCCTCTCCACCACCTGAAGACATTTTTTCACATCACCTGCCCCTCTGTCCAGCAATCCAATGGGAGGGCTTCTTCCCTTCCCTGTCTTGGGTAAGGGGGAGGGGGGAAGTGGCTCACATATGGCATGAAGGTGTAGTTTGAGCACTCAGTCTATAAAAGGCTCACTATCCTGACCTAGGTTATTTCTAAGGATTGATGTGAGTTTTCTCATAATTGTGAATTTAAGCAACTCATATATCTTATGTGAAAGGTATCACTGTACTAATCAACTAGTTGTTGTTTCCATGCTCTTTTGATTGTGTACAGCTACTTGGCAGAGTTTATGGGACATTGCAGCCCACATCAAAAGCATATATCAGAAGGTAATCTTAGAGACAAAGGTTCTCAAAGTTTAGGACAAGAAAGGGTGGCCTTAGATTACTGGGTAGATGTCATTCATACTGGAAGAGGACCAAAATGATACCACTATATCAGGTTAATGTATAGTGTGCCCATCTATAGCTGATCAGACCAATATGAGCTGCAAAGGCTCTCTGGTGAGCACAAATAGTCCATATGAACATTTGAAATGGAGAAGTCTCTAAATTTCTGCATCTCATGTTTCTTTTGAGCTACTACAATTGTTTTTTGTAAAGGGCATGATTTGGTTTCCTTATTCCTCATGCCATCATGTCTCTTGATTCCCTATTCTATAAACTTTATTTATTTATTTTAAAGTTTTGGAAAATTTTATTTAATTAATTAATTTAGAATATTTTTTCATGGTTACAAGATTCTTATTCTTTCCCTCCCCTACCCCACCTCCCTCCCGTATCTGATGCACAGTTTCACTGGATTTTACATGTGTCATTGATCAAGACCCATTTCCATATTATTAATATTTGCATTAGGGTGATCATTTAGAGTCTACATCCCCAATCATATCCCCATCAACCCATGTGATCAAGCAGTTGTTTTTCTTCTGCATTTCTGTTCCCACAGTTCTTTCTCTGGGTATGAATAACATTCTTTCTCATAAATCCCTCTGAATTGTTCTGGATCTTTGCATTGCTGCTAGTAGAGAAGTCCATTACATTCGATTATACCACAGTGTTTCAGTCTCTGTGTACATTGTTCTCCTGGTTCTGCTCCTCTCACTCTGCATCACTTCCTGGAGGTTGTTCCAGTCTCCATGGAACTCCTCCACTTTATTATTCCTTTCAGCACAATAGTATTCCATCACCAACATATACCACAGTTTGTTCAGCCATTCCCCAGTCGGAGGGCATCCCCTCATTTTCCAATTTTTGGCCACCACGAAGAGCACAGCTCTAAATATTTTGGTACAAGTCTTTTTCCCTATTATCTCTTTGGGGTACAAACCCAGCATGAGCGACTACAATTCTGCTTTGCTCACGGAACACAGTGCCTTCTTGGAAATGGGCATGCCATTGTGGGCAATCCTATGCCAGTGTCTCCTATGTTTCACCATCCCTACCAAAGTTCTTTAGAGATACCTTGAGAGTGTCTTTGTATCACTTCTTCTGATCTCTGTGTGAATGCTTGCTTTGTGAGTTCTCAGTAAAATGTTATTTTTTTTTTTAGGCAAATGCAGATTTGGCATTGAATAACATGGCCAGCCCATTGGAGTTGCACATTCTGCAGCAGAGTTTGAGTGCTTGTAGAAGGAAGGGAGAGGGAGTCAATGGACCATCCCTGACCAATTTATTTTTCTATAGCCCAGTCAATGAAATCACAGCAGATGGAGACAAGTAAGAGATAATAAGGTGTTCCTGACTTAAAAGAGGTGTAAAGAAGTGCTTTCTACTCTGTTGCCCCTTTACAAAATAGGAAGAGCATATTTTCAGACAAACTTGATGAAATTAGGGCATAGGTAGTCATCTGGATAAAACCTGGTCATTTCAGAGCAGAGATAGTCCTGAGGAGTCTGAGCTCTGTGAAATGAGAAGAGGCCAGCCCTGACTGACCAGAGGTGAGCTACAGAGAGGAACAGGCCCAGGAACAGCAACCCAGTGAACTGTCGAGTACAGATATTGAATGTAGGGGAAGGAGGATGAAGAGATCATAAAAAGGGCAAAGGATAGTGAGCTGCTCATGTCAAGGGTGTGAGTTATTTTAGTCACTTGTGCTCCCTAAATATGTGTCTCTTTACCAGCATATTCCACTGGTATAGTCACCATTCCCACTAATTCTCTATGTAGTTGTGGGAGAGTATGCTCCAGGCTTATATTAGTTTGCCATCTTAGTAATGCTTTGCTTTGAGCTAATTATTGTCCTCTGGGACAGCTAGGTGGCACAGTCATGGGGTGCTGGGCCTGGAGTCAGAAAGATTCATCTTTCTGAGTTCAAATCTAGCTTCAGACACTTATTAATTGTATGACCTTGGGTAAGTCACTTAACTCTATTTGTTTCAGTTTCCTCATCTGTTAAATGAACTAGAGAAGGAAATGGCAAACCATTGCAGTATCTTTGCCAAAAAAAAACTCCAAATGGGGTCATGAACAGCAAAAATTAATAATGACCGACTGATAAAGGTAAATGTACTGTCTGGGGCTCATTATACACAGTTTTAGGAGTGTGGATCCACAGAATATTTTGACCCTAAACTAGCCTCTACTCTGGGGACCCAACTTTTAATTTACAAGTCTAAGCATAATCATAGATGCTGCTGCCCCATAGAAAATAAGAATAATACTAGTAACAATAATTCAGCAAAAATATATCATGTAGGGGTAGCTAGGTGGCTCAGTGAATAGAGTGCCAGGCTTGGAGACAGGAGGTCCTGGGTTCAAATCTAGCCTCAGACATTTCCTAGCTGTGTGACCCTGGGCAAGTCACTTGACCCCCATTGACTAGCCCTCACCACTCTTCTGCCTTGGAACCAATACATAGTATTGATTATAAGATATAAAGTAAAGGTTTAAAACTGTCAAATGCCTACTATGCAAAAGGCAATGTGAGATAGTATAGTGCTGGAGTTGCCTCTGAAATTTGCTCATTGTGTGACCATAGACAGGGCCACTTTCTCACTCTGGGCCTGTTTCCTAACCTGAGGAAATGAGGATAATGATTGTCACGTGACCTACATGACCTCCCTCCCTTCCTTCCTTCCTTCCTTCCTCCCTCCCTTCCTCCCTCCCTTCCTTCCTTCCTTCATTCCTTCCTTCCTTCCTTCATTCCTTCCTTCCTCCCTCCCTCCCTTCCTTCCTTCCTTCCTTCATTCCTTCCTTCCTCCCTCCCTCTCTTCCTTCCTTCCTTCCTCCCTTCCTCCCTCCTTCCCTCCCTCCTTCCTTCCTTCCTTCCTTCCTTCCTCCCTTCCTTCCTTCCTTCCTTCCTTCCTTCCTTCCTTCCTTCCTTCCTTCCTTCCTTCCTTCTTCCTTCCTTCCTTCCTTCCTTCCTTCCTTCCTTCCTTCCTTCCTTCCTTCCTTCCTTCCTTCCTTCCTTCCTTCCTTCCTTCCTTCCTTCCTTCCTTCCTCCCTTCCTTCCTTCCTTCCTTCCTTCCTTCCTTCCTTCCTTCCTTCCTTCCTTCATTCCTTCCTTCCTTCACTCCAAAAAAGGTTAAGAACCTCTGCTCTAAACTATGCCCAAGTACCCACTTACCTTCTATGGTTCCCCTTCTTTGCATTTAATTGAAAGAGTTCTTACAATCAGAATGCTAGAACTGGAAGCAGGCATTTGTGAACTCTTATATTTTTCCAGGAGAGGAATCTGAGGCCCAGACAGGTAGTTTACGAGAGTATGTAGTTTATGTAGAGTACTCAAGTCTCCTGCCACTTAAACCAATGTTCCTTTTATTACAGTACATTATTTTAAAATTTTATTTCTTTTAAAATATATGTATAGTCTGTCCCTCCCATTCCTTCACAGCAGCAAAAAAAAGAAAGAAGGAAAGAAAAGAAAAAGAAAATAGTCATCATAAACATGCATAGTCCAACACAAATACCCCTATTGATCACACCTGTGTAACATTTTCTGGATTTTAAAGTTTGTCATCTGGAATACGGTTGTTCTATAAGATATGAGCAGGATGCTCTCAGAAAAACCTGGAAGGACTTGAACCTTGAACAGATGCAAAGTAAAATGAGCAGAACCAGGAGAACATTATACATGGTATCAGCAATATTATATGATAATCAATAGGGAATGACTTAGCTATTCTTGGAAATATAATGATCCAAAACAATTCTGAAAGACTTCTGATGAAAAGTATTTTCCACTTCCAGAGAAAGAACTGATGGAGTCTGAATGCAGATCAAAGCATACTTTTTAAACTTTATGTTTCTTGTTTGTTTGTTTTTTGCCTGTGTTTTCTTTTACAACACGACTGATATAGAAATGCGTTTTGCATGACTACACACGTATAACTTACATCAGATTGCTTGCCTTCACAAGGAGAGGGGAAGGGAAGGGGGAGGAAGAGAATTAGGAACTCAAAAATGAAAAAAACCCACCACAAATGTTAAAAATTGTTTTTCCATGTAATTGGGAAAAAATATTAAATATTTTAAAGTTCATCACTTCTCTTACGTGAGTGGTGTGTTTCATCTTCACTCTTCTGGACTCATAGTTTATCATTGCATTGACCAGAGTTTTAAAATATTTTAAAGTCATTTTTCTCTATAATGTTAATGTCATTGTATCAATATTTTTTCTAGCTCTTCTTATTTAGCTCTGCATCAGAAGAAGTTTTCTGGGACGGCTAAGTACAGAGGATAAAAAGCCAGGCCTGCAGATGGGAGATCCTGGGTTCAAATGTGACCTCAGATACATCTTAGTTGTGTGACCCTGGGTAAGCCACTTAACCCCAATTGCCTCCTCCTTAACTGCTCTTCCACACTGGAACTGATACATAGCATTGATTCTCAGACAGAAGGCAAAGGTTGGGTTTTTGTTTTTTTTTTAAGTCTTTCCAGGTTTCTCTGAAATTATCAATTTCATCATTTTTAGGCTATGTTCTTTTTTTTAACCCTTATCTTCTGTCTTAAAATCAATACTAAGTATCAATTTCAAGTCAGAAGAGTGGTAAGGACTATACAATGGGGTTACACAACTGGGAAGTGACTTATCTAGGGTCACACAACTGGGAAGTGTCTGAGGTCAAATTTGAATCCAGAGCCTCCCTTCTTCAGGACTGACTCTCTGCTAAGCCACCTAGCTGTTCCATAGGCTCATTATGCTCTAAAATAATCTCCTTGGAGCATTATACGATACATGGCAGCCTTCTGAATTGATCTCACTCCTTTCCAACCCTAAAATGCCTCTCATCCTTAGGAGCATAGATCATGCATTTAGAGGCTATCTAGTTCAAACTAATTTTACAAAGGAGGAAATTGGGGTCAAGGAAATCAAAATAATTTTCTCCAAGTCACACAGGTAGTAAGCAACACAACTGACATTTGAACCCATGTTCTCTTGACTTCAACAATCTTGGCCAGGGCTACTTACCAAGTGCTATTTTGTCCTTAATTATTTGTATACATACAATTTCCCTGTTCCATGAGATAAGCTTAATGAGTTCAGGCTTTGTCATTAAATTTTTTTTAAATCTTATTTTTATTGTTCATAGGAATCATAGAATAAGAGCTGGAAGAGATCTTAAAGGTCACTGAGTCCAACCTTCTAATTTTGCATACGAGAAAACTGAATTCAAGAGTGGTGAAATGACTTACCCAAGGTCACCCAGGTAGAATTTAGCAGAGTCAGAATTCAACCCTACACCCTCATATTCTAAATTTATCATGTTTCCCACTGGATCACATTGCCTCCATAACTTTGGTTTTTCCATGATGTTGTTCAGTCATTTTATAGTTGGGTCCAATTCTTTGTGACCTCATTTGGAGTTTCCTTGGCAAAGATACTGGGGTGCTTTGTCATCTTCTTTTCTAGCTCATTTTACAGAAGAGGAAACTGAGGCTCAGGGTTCAGTGACTTGCCAAGAGTCACATAGCGAGTAAGTGTCTAGGGCCAGATTAAAACTCAGGAAGATGAGCCTTACTGATTTCAGGCCCAACCACTCTATCCATTGTGCCATGTAGCTGCCCCATTATCCATGTTGGTCATTTCCAAATAGATTCCTCCCCATTCTTCTGCCCCGTAAGCCATACCTTGTAACACACTGATTTAAAAAGAAAGGGAGAAAAAAACAATTCAGCTGAACTAAGCAACACAGCAATTATCTGACAGCATAGGCAACGTTTCACAGCTATAGTCCCCCACTTGTGCAGTGAAGGGAGAGGCGCATTTTCTCAAATTCTCCTCTAGTGCCAGGATTGGCCATCCTACGTTCACAATGTTTGGTTTTGATTTCTTTCCATTTATGTTATTGTTGTAATTGTGTTTTTGTGATTCTACTCACTTCACTCTTTATCCGTTCGTTTTTCACATGCTTCTTTGAATTCTTCACAGACATTCTTTCTTACTGAACAATTATTTTCTATAATATTCACGAGTTGTAATTTGTTTAGCCATTTCCCAGTCAATGGGTATCTACCTAATTTCCAGCTCTTTGCTAATGTTCAGGGCACTATCCTGACTGTAGCCTGAACCCAGTACCTAGCCAGGAGAAGCTTGTTTTATTTATTTGAGTTGCCCACCAGATGAGAGATAAAGTGGCTTTTCAAAGTCTTCAGATATGGATGCCAAAAGATCATCAAATTAAAAGCTTGAACCTGATATAATAGATTAAGATAGACTAAACATTACTTAAGGAGGGCTAGTTTATAAAAAATAAATTTCTTCAGCATCAGATTTTCCTCAGACTTTCCTTTCCTTCTGTTTCCCAATGGATTTACATTTCCAATTAGCACTGATGCTTTCTTTCTATGCTGTTTAGAAGTTAAGTGTGTCATACAAACACATTTCTATTTACAGCTTCACGTAGCCTTAATTAAAGGTAAATGAGTTAAGCAGCCTGCTCTTTCATCCTTTCTGTTGGAAATTAGTATTTCTTATTTTTCTTTTGATAGCTAGAGTTAGAATTTTGGGGATTGGCAGTTGTATAAGAAGGGAATTCTTTTCCTTCCTTCTTTCTTTCCTTTTTTCCCTTTCTTCTTTCCTTCAGTCTCTCTCCTTCCTTTTCCCCTCATTTATTCTTTTCTTCATCTCTTCCTTCTTTCTCCTTCCAGTCTTTCTTTCTCTCTCTTCCTTTCCTTCCTTTCTATTTCTCTTTCCTCTCTTTCTCCCTTCTTTTTTCCTCCCTAACTTCCCTCTCTCCTCTTCATTCTTCCTCCCTGCTACTTTTTCTTCTTTCCTTTTCCCATTCCTTCTCTTCTTTCACATCACTTATTTTTCTCTTTTCTTCCTTCTTTATTTCCTTTCCTCCCTCTCTCCCATCAGTCTGTTTGATTTCCTTCCTTTTTACCTTTCTTCTTACCTCCTTTCTCCTTCCCCTCTTTTCCTTCCTTGCTTCCTTCCTTCCTTCCTTGCTTGCTTGCTTCCTTCCTTCCTTTCTGCCTGCATGTCTGCCTGCCTGCCTTCTTTACTGGTATTTTGCTAAACTACCAACCCAAAGGACCTTGATTCCAACCAGACAGTCTCAAAAACTCCAAAAAAAAAACCACAGTTTCTTCCAAAATTCTATACAGTTTCTGTGAAACCCAGCCTGGCTATGAAGAGCCAAAGAGGCATCTTTTCCATCTTAGAAACAAAATTGCCTTGGCTTCTCTCCCCAGGAAATTGGGCATTGTGAATGTAATTCCAGATGCCATAATCTTAGGGAACAATTGCTAAATGGATTTTAGGTTCAAATGTATTTCACTTTTCATTGGGGCCAATGTTCTACCCTACTGCCACACACCAGTCATTTTGTTAGGAATGGGAAGTAGGCTAGATGGTAATCAAGGCAGGCAAAAGTCACTTAGAACCAAGACTACTACTCCAGTAAGACACATTTTACAGAGGCTTGCTTGGCATTAAGCTTACTCCAATAATAAATTCTTCAACTAGAACTCGTGATTCTGCTCATATATTTATGCTTGTAAAACAAGCAAGGTTTCAATTACACGCCAATAGGTTATGCTTCAACATCAATTAATTTTTGCCCCTGGCCATACACCATTTCTATGGAAGTAGCCTAATAGAAAACACCCTGCCTTCAAGATATTATTTTTCTACCAATGCTCCTTGTGCAAAAAAAAAAAAAAATCTATTCCTGGCCCAATCTGTTACACAATAGAGTTTGATTGCTTACATGTGTTTTCATAGTTGACAAAACCCACATTGTCTTCAGCATGTCCCACAAAATGTGTGATGTTATGGACCACAAGGATCGAGAGAGGGAATGGATTTACAATCAGAATAAGATGGAGTGTATGATTTAAAGAGTTTAGGGAAACTTCCTTGAAGAAAGTTTTAAAAAAAGACCATCAACAAGTACCTTCCTGATGTGGGATGGATCAGATAGTATCCAACATATTCTCCGGGCCTAGAGAGGTATTGGGCAGCTATGTGGCACAGTGGAGAGAGTGCTAGGCCTGGAGTCAGGAAGACTCATCTTCCTGAATTAAAATCTGGTATCAGACATTGTGTGGCCATGGGCAAGTCACTTACCCTTGTTTGCCTCACTTTCCTTTCATCCTTAAAATGAGCTGGAGAAGGAAATGGTAAAGCACTCTAGCATCTCTGGCAAGAAAATCCCAAAGTGGGGTCATAAGGAGTTGGATGTGAATGAAAATGACTGAACAACAGGGAGGTGTTAATTCCAGCATTCCATATCTGAAAGAGTGTCTTCAGTTCTGGGTGCCATGTTTTAGATAGAACTTTGATATGCTAGAAAACAGCTAGACAAGGGCAAGAAGAATGAAGTCATGCCATGTCAAGGTCAGTGGGAGGAAATACTCTTTGGACTGTCTCCTCTGGAAATATTTGTTATTTCTTCATCTATAAAATCAGGAGATTTAACTAATGGACCTTCCATCTCTAAAGTTATGGCCCTATATCCTGGGGATATTTAGCTTGGAGAAAATAAGACAGTGCATACATGGCAGTTATCCTCAATTATTTGAAGGGTTGATGCTTGGTCCCAGAAGGCTAAGGTAGGAGCAATGGGTTGAAGCTTCAAAGAGGCAGGTTTGAACTCAGAGGAAAGAAAAAATTCTCAATAGCCTAATCCCAAAGTGGAGTGAGTAGGTTTCTCCTTGTTGGAGAACTTCAAGCAGAGATTGTTGTTCAGTCATTTTTAGTCATGTCTAGGTCTTCATGACCCCATTTGCAATTTTCTTAGCAAAGACACTGGAGTCTTTTGCCATTTAATTTTCCATTTTATTTTACAGATGAAAAAAACTAAGGCAAACAGTATTAAATGACATGCACATGTCCACACAGGTAGTAATTGTGTGAGACCAGATTTGAACTCAGGAAGATGTCTTTCTGACTTCAGGTCTAGCACTCTATCCATTGTGCCACCTAACTGCCCTTGAAGCAGAGATGAGATGACTACTTTTCACTTTTGTTGTAAATTCTCTTTCAGGTATTGGCAGGTGTTCTCAATTTGAGATCCAGGACCTTAGTTTTTAGATAGATAGATAGATAGATAGATAGATAGATAGATAGATAGATAGATAGATAGATAGATAGATAGATAGATAGATGGATGGATGGATGGATTGATGGACGGACGGACAGACAGACAGACAGACAGATAGATAGATAGATAGATAGATAGATAGATAGATAGATAGATAGATAGATAGATAGATAGGACAGACAGACAGATAGATAGATAGATAGGACAGACAGACAGACAGACAGATAGATAGATAGATAGATAGATAGATAGATAGATAGATAGATAGATAGATAGATGGATGGATGGATGGATTGATGGACGGACGGACAGACAGACAGACAGATAGACAGACAGACAGATAGATAGATAGATAGATAGATAGATAGATAGATAGATAGGACAGACAGACAGACAGATAGATAGATAGATAGATAGATAGATAGATAGATAGATAGATAGATAGATAGATAGATAGATAGATAGGACAGACAGACAGATAGATAGATAGATAGGACAGACAGACAGACAGACAGACAGACAGACAGATAGATAGATAGATAGATAGATAGATAGATAGATAGATAGATAGATAGATGGATGGATGGATGGATTGATGGACGGACGGACAGACAGACAGACAGACAGACAGACAGATAGATAGATAGATAGATAGATAGATAGATAGATAGATAGGACAGACAGACAGATAGATAGATAGATAGGACAGACAGACAGACAGACAGACAGACAGATAGATAGATAGATAGATAGATAGATAGATAGGACAGACAGATGGATAGATAGATAGATAGATAGATAGATAGATAGATAGATAGATAGATAGATAGATAGATAGATAGGACAGATGGACAGACAGACAGACAGACAAATAGTTAGACAGACAAACAGATAGATAAACTGTTTTTCAGTGTCATCAGTTTCCTTCATAATTCAATGCATTTTATTTTGTGCACTTAAAAACATTGTTCTGAGAAGGCCATCATTCACCACATTGACAAAGAACCCCGTGATGCAAGAGAGATTAACATCTGTTAGATTGAGTGGTTTCTGACATCTCTTTGAGCTCTAAAATTTTGTGATTCCATGGAGCATATATTACACATAACAACAGTACGCTTTTCAATGGAGAAACCAAATAGGAATGGAGAGAAAATTATTTGAAGGAGAAAAACCAAGTAAGAACAATTGAAATCTACAAGTTTTTCTTCAGGAAAAAACAGAGCACATGCAATAGCTTCTCAGGCTCTAAGGCCTCTGCCTTGACCTTCTGTTATGATTCACACTTAGACAGGCGGAGGATTAAAAATGTTCCTCTCATCCTTGCTCCTCCTGGCACCTAACCACCTAATTACTAAGCTTCCTCTTCATCATTTGCCTCTCATCAGGGCCCTTTGATTCATTTTCACTCTTATCTAATGTGCTGTTATAAATATCAAGTAACTTTCAATGGGATTCTTTGCTTCCCTCTGACACAATTTCACCATCCCTGTCAACTTTCTTGAGGAACATGCTTTTGTGGAATGAGTCACTTTTATTTTAGGGTTTCTCGGAGCTGAAGGTGACTTATCAGTGGGAATTTTGTCAGCCTGAATCAGAGTAGATAGAGCCCTCTCAAGTCTCACGTCATGCTGTTGTGCATTCTGATTAGTTAGGCAACATCTGTGCCCCTGGTGTTTCTTGCCCATGAGCTATTTCTTCATGCTGAATGTGGGTCATGGAAGGTAGCCACTTATTACTTCTGCCTAAAAGTAGAAAGAATAAAGGAAGGAATTCAGACTATAGCTGACTTCTCAATACTGGTTGCCACAGTATGGTGTTTTCTAAATGAATATTTTTATTTTATAATAAAATAGTTTTATAAATCAACATTTCAGTATTTTTTATGAATAGTTTTGACTCGACACATATATAAGTATAAATATTTATGTACATGGACATCATACATTTCCAGAGCAATAATGATACAGCCATTTGAATTATCAGTCACTGAAGAGAGCAGATGTTGACTACAATGTAAGAACTTCCTTATGATTAGAATTGTCCAGCAACGGTTTAGTTTGACTCCAATTCAGGCAGTTAAGTGGCGTGCTAGATTGAGACCTTGATCTGGAATTCAAAGCCTAACTCAAATACTTAGCTGTGTGACCCTGCGCAAGTCATTTAACCCATCTCTGCCTCATTGTCCTCATGTGTCAAATGGGGGTTATAATAGCGCCTACTTCCCAGGATGGTGGTGAGGATCAAATAAGAAAATATTTATAAAGCTTTTTAGCAAACCTTAAGCTGCTATATAAATGTTAGCTTTTGTTATTCAGTTCAACAAATATTTACTAAGCTTCTACTATATACAAGAGAAATGGACCTGGGCTGTTTGTTTCTGTTCTGGGGTGTTTGTCCTCCCCTCTTTCAGATGCCAGAAGTAAACTTTATGGCAACCAGCTGGCATGGAAGCCCTGAGAAGCCAAGGCCCCAAGGGCATTTGGAATTTGGAACTGGGACTGTGCTCTATAGGAACTGAGCTAAACTGTGAACCTTTCCTTTCCCTCCTAAAATGGTGCAAAAGGAGCAGAGAGGATGCCTCGCACATGTGGAGGGAGTAAGTTTCTCTATTTGTGAAATATTTCTGTGTAAAAGCTACCATGACTGCTGTTAGCAATAATGGAACTAGAATGCAGGGGAACCCTACAATGGAGGGTTTGGGAGCCTACTGGGGCTGGAGCCAATTGCAGGGAGCCTAGACTCCTTTTCTACCAATCAGTGCTCTTTAGGCTTGGATCACCCTGGGGGAAAATGAAAAATAATCTACCTGGCCTTCTAGGGGGGTCCAAGGGGCTACGTGTTGCCAATGGAACAGGAAACAGGGGCTCCAAGAGGTTGACTGACTCACCTGGAGTCATACAGCTGGAAGCTTTCTGAGAGGAGCCCTGCTATTGCTCTTCACCAAAATATCCAGCTGTCAGAGTAGAGGGACGAGATTCCTAGAATGTGAAACATACATGCATGCATGCAAAGGATCCTGACCGTTCCTCAATGTGCACACCAATCGGCCCATGCAGCTTCCAGAACACGAGACCCAGGAGACCCATAAACCCAACTCCTCTGGAGACTTCCAGATCCAGGTAAATCATTTCCCTTTCCTGCTGCCTCACCTCCCAGAGAGTGACTTCTGTTTCACATTACCCAGCCGGGACAGCTGAAGCCCAGCTTAACTAAAAACATCATGGTTCTTTGTGAGGTTTTTCAAGCAATATTTGGCAACTTGCACAGTGTTGCTCTGAGTCCCAAGTCGGGGTAAAACCCCAGCTATGACAACAGCTGAACCCCCTGAGCAGCTAGGACTCACTACTTGCCCAGGAACCAGTCTGGATTTGCTTAAAGATTCCAAATTGAGGCAGGCGCTTTCTTGAACAGACTAAAAATGGGTTTCTGAAATGTTCCCATAATAATGTACAGCAGAAGCAGCAAATGGATAGTCTTCATTTCAGGCATGGAAACGAGTGTGTTTTCAATTACATTCAGGTTCAAGTTATTGCCCTACTCAGAAAATACACTCAATAAACTGCTTGGATGACTTTGGAGTTGTAGAAAGGAAGGGAGGGAGGGGAAGGATGGATAGAGGATTTGTCTCAACTAAGAGGCCCTGTTAAAGAACTGGAAAAAGACAGCAAAATAAGTGATTGAGAGCTTCAGATAAGCCTACTATTCCTCCAATTTGTAAGGGACTGCCTCGAGTTTGAGAGGATTTTAGGTCATAGACTTCTTTTTTTTCCTAAACAATGAATTCTTTAAGACAGTTCTTATCCTTCCCTTCTTTCAAAGCTGCTGGAGATATGAAGAGCAGGTCTTATTTTTAACCTCACTCATCACTTCTTCTGACCCTGACTTTCCTATTTTTTTTGCTACCCAACTCTTCCCTCCCCTCCCCATTTTTATTTTCCCTCTTTCTGTTTCTTGCCCTTCCAACTTTTCTCCTATTCTCCTACGCATCAATCAATCCGTTAATATTTATTAAGTGCCTACTATGTGTCAGGTACTGTGCTCAGCTCTGGGGAAGGAATATATAGTCCTTGCCCTAAGGAGCCTCCAACCCAATGGGGGAGACAATATGCAAACAAATATATACAAAGCAAAATATATAGGATAAATGGGAAGAGGAATGCACTAGAATTAAGAGGGGTTAAAGATGTAAAAGATGGGGTTTTAGTTGGGACTTACAAGAAGTCAGGGGGTCAGTGAACAGAATAGAGGATTTGTTGTTGTTGTGTACATGAGATTCTTTGTGAACCCATTTAGAATTTTCTTGGCAAAGATACTGGAATGGTTTGCCATTTCCTTCCCTAGATCATTTGATAGATGAGGAAACTGAGGCAAACAGGGTTAAGTGCATTGCCCAGAGACACATAACCAGTAAGTGTCTGAGGCTGAATCTGAGTCTCTGGGCTTGGTGCATCTCGCTGCCCATAGTTCATTGGTAGCTAACATAAAACAAGAGTCAGATTGATAATATCCAACTGACAGGGCTTTGCTTTGAACTGCTCACTTTCTGGGATCTTCAAGAAATCCATAAAAGTAATGTTTTCACCTAATAAAATGATACTATTTCTTCTTTCTCAGTTCAATAAAGCATTGTAATAATATCCTGTTATTACAGGCAGCAGTCCTTTGGAATAAGAACAGACTAAATCCAAAGGCCCAAGATGCTTTAACTACATCCTGAAGGGAAATAAATATTTAATACATAAATATTAAAAAAGAGTTTTTTTGGTCAAACCTGAAGGCCAAACAAAATTCTTGGACTGGAGCCCAGCTATCTGATATCTCATATGGGACTTCTCTTTTAAATTCCAATCAATTCCCTCCCATTTTCTTACTCGTTTTACCTTCCCTAAGCTAACAAGATATTTTGCTGATGTCGAGATTCGTAATTCCAACTCCCTCAAAGTTTTTAAAAATTCATTTACTATTTGGCTCTTTAGTGGACACTGGAAGAATATGGAAACAGAAATGGTCCTATTCTCAAGGAACTTAAAATCTAATAGAGATTCTCTATCCTTCTTCAGAGATCCTTTTTTCTACTGATCAAAAAAAGAAGAAAATCCTTTCTCAAAATTAGACCAAAAAAGTTGGGAGTCCCTCCCCTCCAGACGATGTTCTATTAACTTTAAAGTAGCTTCTGCTAAATAAATGAAATTCAACTTCCTTTAATATTTGTGCATTTGAAGGAATGAACCAGGGGAACCTAAGATCATAGATTTGGAGCTAGAAAGGACCTACAAAGCCCTTTGCCATGTGTAATCTCTGCTGCTGGGGAGGCTGATATTGGTGGCTCGCTTGAGCTAGAGAGTTCTAAGCTACCGTGTGCCATAACTAATCTAGTGTCTTCACTAAATCCAACATTAATATGGTTCGCCTTCAACAGTGCAGACCACCAGGCTGCCTATGGAGGAGCAAACCCACCCCGGTCAGCAAAAGAACTGGTCGAAACTTCCGTGATCAGTAATGTGAGTGGACCTAAGAGTGAACACTGTTCTTCTAAACTAGTTGAGGCAGGGAGATCCAGACCCCCCCCCCCCCCAAAAAAAAAATCACTGTTCCAGAAACTAAGGCCCACAGATGCCAAGTGATTTGCCCAGGATCTCACAGCTCTGAAGCAGGTCTAGATTTTAATCTGAAAAAACAAAGACTCACGTGGGATTTTTTTTCTCTCTTAGGAAAAAAAAAATTTGCATTTGTAAGAGTGAATGTGAGGATGGAATGGGGGTATAATAAAGAATGAAATTAAGAATAAAGACAAAGTGGCTTCTCAAAGTGGGGATTCAGTGTGAATGGGGTCTCCTCCAGTTTCCTAAATCCCCCCACAGTTCTGCCAGCCAGCCAAAAGTGAGTTCTGATACCCATTAAATAAAAAACACAAGTCATTTCATTTATAAGTGAACAAATGGCTCAATTATGTAAACTTTTGTTAGTTCAATTCCATGTAATAGAGCACAGATTCTTGTCACCCAGTCCTATCTTATTTCACAAATGAGAAACCGAGGCCTAGAAAAATTATGTTTTTAATAATTCATTTTTGGTTTATTAAATACAGTTATATATTACAATTATACATCTTTGCTATTTAAACTACAAATATCGTGAAATTATAGGTTTTTTTCCTCGAAGTGACACACCATCCGAGTTTAGCTCTGAAAGTTCTACCAATTAGGCATTTAGAGTTTTTAAAGAAAACAAATGTATTGTTCTATGTATCTGGAAGTAGCATGGAAAAGTAGACTGGCTCAGGAATCAGAGGACCTAGGTTCAAATCTTGCCTCTAACATTTATTATCTGTGTGATTTTTGACAAGTCACTTAATCTCCTTGGACCTCAGTTTTCTCTTTGGTAAAAATAAGGGATTGGAACTAGATAACCACTATCAACCTTAAAAAAATAAAAATTAAAAGAAAAAACAACACAAAACTACCAGAGTAGTTATAATAACAGGTCTTTTATCAAGGGAAGGAGATTATAACCTTGGAAGCCACACAGAGCCACAGCACCGGGACTTCCACTGAACTGCACAAAGGAGGGGTGGTTAGATAGGTTTTGATTTAATGGTGAGGGCAATAGCCAGGTCTCTTGAACTAACAGAAACCTGGGAAAGCAAGGCCAGAGGCAGAATAAGTTTCTTGTTCTTCAGATTTGATTGACCATTTACAAATTCAGTCAGTTCAGTCATTGTTTTTCGAGGGACAGTCAGCAAAGGGATTATCTGAAAATAATGTCATCCCTCCTAAGGTCCCTTCTCACTCTCAATCTATGATGCTTTGTGACTGGTGAATTCTGGTTCCCATCTTTGGCTAAGTTGGTTTCTCGTTGAAGCATGGGAGAGTAGCAAAGGACCAGTTTGAGGTTCAAGTCCTGGTTCCACCATTTACTAGGCATATAATTTTATTGAAGTTATTTAAATTCTCTGGTCCTCACTAATAAAAAGGGGATAATAGTACTACTCCTTACACTATTTCCCAGAGTTGTTGTGAGGATCAAATGACAAGATATATGTTTGTAAACAGCCAAGTACTATAAAAATACTTTGTAAGCTACAAAGCACCCATGAATGTAAATGATTATTATCCATCTCAGAGGACATCAAAGACTTTTAAGGAGCTGAAAGTATACTGAGATCACTTTGAGGTAAGGGGGAAAAAAAGCACCATGTTTCCATTAGATGTTGCCTGCCTTCTGAAACTCATCAATGTGGGTGTTCCCTCTATAGTGCGGATTGCAACCTCCCCACCTTCCCCCAGGCCACTTCATCCCCTGTGATTTTTGTTCACATGGCCCCATAAATGCACCATAGGTGGTCCACCCAAAATGCTGGAGACTTTCTTGTAGGGATTTAATGTTACTTGAGTGCCAGGTTAGCACCTGTTATCCCTCACTCTCCATGTATGTGGCAGATTCACTTACTATTTCCATCCTGCTTTATTCAAATTATATTTTTGGTCATTTTTTTCTACCTTGGTGCTTTATTCCTTATAGATTTACAGTGGCTCCCTAATACCCCTGCTGGCCCCCAAATCAGGACCAAGATATTTATTCTGTTTTAGCCAACTCTTAAATTTTTTTACATTTTTAAATTGATTTATTTAATTAATTAATTTAGAATATTTTCCCAATGTTACATGATTCATGTTCTTTCCCTCCCCCTTCCTATAGCCAACAAGCAATTCCACTGGGTTTTACATGTATCATTGTTCAAAACCTATTTCCATAGTATTAATATTTGCCCCCTAGTGCAAATTTAGAATATGTTTTCATGGTTTCCAGACTCACGTTCTTTCCCTCCCCTCCCCTCACCCCCTTCCTGTATCTAACATGTAATTCCACTGGGTTTTACATGTGTCATTGATCAAGAATGATTTCCATATTAATATTTGCAGTCTACATCCCCAATCATATCCCCATCGACCCATGTGATCAGTCCTATGTTTTTCTTCTGTGTTTCTGCTCCTACAGTTCTTTCTCTGGATGTAGATAGTGTTCTTTCTCATAAGTTCCTCAAACTTGTCATTGCATTGCTGTTTAGCTAACTCTTTATGCCTTCATTGCCTAGTTGTTTGTTCATCTTTTAACTCCTGTTGTTCCGTTGTTTCTCAGTCATGTTCAATTCTTTGTGATCCCATTTAGGGTTGTCTTGATAAAGATACCAAGCTCATTTTACAGATGAGGAAACTGAGGTAATTTGGAATTAAGTGACTTGCACAGCTAGTAAATGTCTGAGGGTAGATCTGAAGTGGAGAAGATCAGTCATTTCCCCAACAAATGTCAAGGAAGTCTCTTTCTGTGATCTGTTCATGCCTTCTTCCCAATTGGTTCCTGACCCATAGATAAGTACTTCAGTTTGTGGAATGTCAGAGTTGGAGGGGATGCCAGAGAATATCTAGTTGTATTCCTACCTCAACAAGAATCCCTGCTACCACATATCAGACAGGTGGACATCTACTTTTTTTTTTTTAATAACCCTTACCTTCTGTCTTGGAATCAATACTATGTATTAGATCCAAGGCAGAAGAATGGTAAGGGCTAGGCAATGGGGGTCAAGTGACTTGCCCAGAGTCACACAGCTGGGAAGTATCTGAGGCCAGATTTGAACCTAGGACCTCCTGTCTCTGTGCTGGTATACTTCTGATGAGGGGGAAGCTACTATCTTTGGAGTACCCTTTTCCCTTTTGGTGGAATCCCATTTTTTTTCTCTTTTGGTACAGGATAGATGACCCATAATCCCAAAGTGCAGGTTGTTTGCTTCACAATTTGTTCTTTTCTATTCATTTAGTGCATGCAAGTGACCCTGAGCTCCCTAGTGTTACTTGTGACCAATCAGAAGGTCAAGTCCTCCTTCTCCCCCAACCTCTGAGTCAGGGACAAAAACAATTGGCTTGCGCCAGTTTCCAAACAAGGTTGGATTGCTGTCCCAAATTCCCATTAAGTGAGGTCACCCGACAGTTTCCAGGGGCTGTGGGCCATCATTTATCCCATTTGGAAAAGAACAAAATACAAGGTCACCCCACCCCTCATATGTTAAAGTTAATGCTTGACTGCCTTTTGGGGATACTATTGTCCTAATGTCAGTTAGGTTGGGTATTCAGATTCTGAACTCTGGAAGCTGGATGAAAAGGGGAAAAGAGAGTGGAGAGAGGAATAAGGAAGAGGGAGAAGAAAGGAAGAAATAGACATTTATTAAGTACCTCCTGCCCATCAGCAGGGCAGCAAGGTGGCATAGTTGATTGGGCCTGGAACCAGGAAGATCTGAGTTCAAATGTGACCTCTGACACTTGCTAGCTGCTAGGCAAATCACTTAATCTTGCTTGCTTCCTTGTTTGCTTGCTTGTTTCCTTATCTATAAAATGAGCTGGAGCAGGAAATGGCAAGCCACTCTAGTATCTTTGCCAAGAAAAATCCAAATGGGGGTCATTAAGAGTTGGACATGCCTGAAAAATGACTGAATAACAATAATATCTAGGTGTAGGGCTAAGTGCTTTACTAATGTGATTTCATTTGTTCCTCTTAAGGACCCTGGGGAGGTAGGTGCTATTCTTATCCCATTTTACAGAGGGTGGAAATTGAGATAAGCAAAGATTAAGTGACTTGCCCAGGGTCACACAACTAATAAACATCTGAGGCTGGATTCAAACTCAGGTCGTTCTGACTCCAGGTCCAGTGATATCACTAAGGAAAGAAACAGAGACAGAAACAAAGACTGACAGCCAGAAAATGGATAGAGATAGTGAGACAGTATAGAAAATAAGAGAAACAGAAACTAATATTAGTTTTTTTGTGTGTCTTCATCAACCTTATGCAAAAGGCCAAGTTTCCATGAATCTTGGTCCATTGAACTTAGTCAGAGGCTTATTTCTTTGATGCTTGAGGAGTTTTTAGGCTTGTTTGAGCTCCTTGAGTCATAGGACCATAGGAGATTTCATAGTCACTCAGAGTGTCAAAATGAATAGAAAAGATCAAAGAAATAAGTCTGGGGTGAACTGGTATAATTGAGTCATCTTTTTGAAAAAGCCCTGAACTTGGACTCAAGAATTTGAATTCCAGCTCTTCCACTTACTACTTACTATCTCTGTAGCAGAGCTATTCAGTGTTTGGTAGTCTCCAAAGGAAAGTGGGGGAAAGAAGAGCTATTAGGTTGTCTACCAAACTGAAGGTCTATAGAACTTGTGCTGACCTCCTTATTGTATGCTGTGAAAACTGGCAAGACAGGGAAAAGATTGCTACAGAAGAGGGGATTTCAGCGGAGTCTTAAAGGAAGTCAGGGAAACTAAGACCCCAGAGGTGAGGAGGGAGTGCATTCCAACACGAAGGATAGACAACCAATGGCAAGGCATGGAAATGAGAGGTGGGTGCTTGTAAACAATTAACAAGAGGCTAGTATAACTCAACTGTAGAATAAGAGGAAGGGAGTGAGTATAAGAAGACTGTAAAGGTAGGTAGAGCCCATGTCATGAAGACAATGCCAAACAGAGGATTTATTGATCCCGAACTCAATAAGGAGCCATTGGAATGTATGGAAACAAATGACATGATCGGACCCTTTAAGAAAATTATTTTAGCTGTGGATCAGGAAAAGATAAGGCAGGGAGATCAGTTAGAAAGTTATTGCAGTAGTCCAGGCAACAGGTAATAAAGAACTGAACTAAAATGGGGGCTGTGAGAGTAGAAAAAATAAAAAAGAACAATATTTGACAGTGGATTGGCTCTATGGGGTGGGTGAAATGACAAGGATGATACCTAGGTTGAGACCTTGACTAGAGCATTTATGGTGCCCTCAGGACTGATAGGGAACTTCAGAAAAACAGGAGGATTTGGAAAGGTAAGAAAATGAGTTCTGTTTTGAATATATTTAGTTTCAGATACCTACAGGAGGCTACTGTGGGATGCTAAAGGAAAGAAGAGATGAATTGGAGCTATCCATTATTTTTTGACAGTCGTTGTGGAGAGTGAGATAGTGAGTAATTTAGAGAAGATTGACCCAATTCAGATTAGATGATATAAGATGAGTTTTTTTGCAGATTCAGTTGGAGTGGTTTCATGATTTCCTGCAGCTCCAGGAAAGCAGATGGTGGGAGTGAGTAATCCAGGGTTGGGGCTTGGCAAGGCATCATTGTCAATAGGACAAGGGGGTAAGGGATTTGGGAATAGAAGATTGTATAGAGTTGGATTGGCTCACCAAAAGGTTGATTTAGGGAAGAGAGTAAAAAGCAGGGGAAAGAACTGAGAGGTGGAAGGAATGAGATCATGGTATAGATGAAGAATAGGGTTAGGGGCCATAAGTCATAGAGGAATGATAAAGTATTATGATCAGATAAGGGAATTTCACAATTGAACATGAAAGTGGGCCACTTTGGAATAAGATTGAGGACTTGACTACCTCTGTGTGCAGCTGAGGTGGAATGGATGTACTCATGGTCATGGGAAATGACCAGATTGAAAGAGCTTCAAAAATTATGCAGAAGTTTCCTAGTGTGAGAGCAGGAGTTTGGGTGGAGAGAAAGACTGATCCAGACAATGAACTGATTGAGGAAGGAAGGAGAGTTTCCAAGGGATGGATAAATAACTAGGATCTGGATTGAGTGAAGAATTTGAAAAGAGTAAAACATCAAGGGACAAGAAGCTGCTGAGTGATTGTAGTAGAGGGAGATCAAAGAGGTCATTATAAGGGAGCAAGTTTTCCCATTCTCCCACCATGACTAGTGAGTTGGGGGCTGGGGGGAATGAGAATAAGTGTAGACAGTATTAGAAAGGATAGTGAGAAAAGCAGGAGGGAGTCAGATTTCAGTGAGTGCCAGAAGATACAAGAAGTGAGGAAGGACGAGATTTAAGATAAAGGAAGTGTGTTAATCATGGACTAGGCATTAGTGGGACATGGAGGCCCTAGTTAGGGGATAGGGTCAAGGTGGCTAAAAGTAAGGGAGTAGGCAATTGGGAATGAAGAATAGGGCTTGTATTTCAGCAGTCAAAGGGTTCTTAACAGGATGGGGAAAATATAAAAATTTAGAGCAAGGGTTGACAAACACTGCGTGAAGGTTATTTTTGTGCCTGCTGGAAGCTAAGAATAGTTTTAAATTTTAAGATATAATAAGCTTAAATTTATTTTAACATGTAAGAACTCTTTTTAGCTCATGGCCAGTACAAAAAACAAATGGCAACTTTTGCCAACCTTTTGTTTAGATATATTGACCTTTCCTGACCTTCTGTTCAATTCTTGTTCTAAGATCATTCAGTGACTTAGAAACTGAAGTATAATTCTTTATAAATTTATGTTAGTAACCTCCAAATCCCAGAAAAGTTCTTAAATTCCACTTACGACAGTGACATCGACCACTTTTAAGGGTTGCTCCTATTTCTTCCAGGTGAATGCTCTCTCCTTGCTGAGGTTAGATGACCCACACAACAAACAGATGCCCTGCAAAATGGGCACTTACTAATTGACAGTTTCAGCCTTCCTGAGTGGACCTAATACACTCATCAGTCTCTTTTCATGATCCTCCAGAGTCTTTCTAAAAACAATAAGGTTACCTAAGTACACTAACACTTCCAAATAATTCATATCTTTCGCTTCTCTTTCCATCTGCTACTGAAAAGCAGCTGGTGGCCCTGAGATTCCTTGAGGCACACTCTCAAATTGGTGAAATCCAGCTAGGCAGATGAAAACTGTCTTTACTTTGTCTTTTTATGCCATAGGATTCTGAAAATAACTGCTAAGTCCAAACCTGAAAACCACTGGCTGCCTAACAAGACAATCTAGACAAGACCACTTGCTTCTATTTTTCTGCAAACCCCTGAACAGGCTGTATAAATAGTAAAAGTGTTTGGGTATTGGGTCCCAGCTTTTTCTTTTTAATATTCTGCCAATCCTTTAAGTACATTGGAGCTAGACCCAATTAGTGCTGATACTGCTTGGTGGATTTCAATACACCAGAAACTCAAGATGAAAGGATATCTATTAATTACAGAGCAGGCATTTAGGGAGACATGAAGAGGTGGGGAAATCTTATTTGGGGGATAAAGTTGAGGTGGTTGAGAGTAAGAGTACAAGGTTTACCCTATTGACAACAAAACCAGGTGGTTTTAAAAAATATATATTTAAAACATTTTTAATTTAAGTATCACATCAAATATATATTTTGGTGAATCTGGCATAGTATAATACAAGTATTTTCAGAATCTTTTTTGACATTTACTTTCTTATCTCACACCTTTTTTTTCTTTCTTCAAAAACAGTTTTAAGAAACATTAAAATAACTTTGATATATCCCAGATGTAGGTAATTGGCATAGTCTTATCAAGTAATAATCTTTTCTCAGGGGAAAGGGAAAGAAGCAAGCCTTTAGTAAGAACCTACTATCTGCCAGCCACTA
The DNA here is from genome assembly GCF_027887165.1 of Monodelphis domestica. Lineage (NCBI taxonomy): Eukaryota > Metazoa > Chordata > Mammalia > Didelphimorphia > Didelphidae > Monodelphis > Monodelphis domestica. Next base: position 179,748,947 of record NC_077228.1, read on the forward strand.
TGCTTACAAATATTATTTCATCTGATCATAGGTTGTAAAAATATTCATCTTAAATATCACTTGAAAATACTTAAATTAAAGTAAGTCTTGGTCTAATTTGTGCCAAGATCAAAGGTAAGTACTCAAATCTAAAAATATTCAGATGAAAGTTATTGGTCATTTCCTACCCTGTGCAACTCTTGTCTGTGCCCTTCTGAAATTTGGCTATGGGGTATCCACCCAACATGCTAAGGCCTTCTTTTATTTCTTCTAATATTACAAATATACCAGTGTAACACTCTGACTCTCTACCTGTTCATTCCTCCCTCTTGCCACACAACCAGTCCATCTTTTCTTTCTATTCTTGAAATTCTTTAATTATCCTTTACTTCTGTTCTTCATCAGAGTGCCTCTTTGTTTGTTTTTTAAAACCCTTACCTTCTGTCTTAGAATCAAGGCTGTGTATTGGTTACAAGGCAAAAGAGCCGTAAGGGCTAGGCAATGGGAGTTAAGTGACTTGCCTAGGGTCACACAGCTACAGAGTACCTTTTTGGTGACATATTGCTACCTGCCCAGACCCCCCCAATAGACCTTTCCATTGTTCTTTGTATGATGGTCATCTTTAATTCTTCAGAGATCATGGTTTTCAGAGACATGTTGCTACATTGCAACACTGATAAATGTTCATAATGGAAAAATGGGATTTAAAGGAAGGTTGGTATCAGTTAAAATGCAGTAATCTGTCCTACTCTCTTCCCACTGAGGCAGCACAATGGATAGACTGCTGGACCTGTAGTCAGGAAGACCTGAGTTTAAATTCAGCCTTAGACATTAGCTTTACCCTGAAGAAGTCACTTAATTCCTATCTGCCTCAGTTTCCTCAACTGTTAAATGGGATCCATAAAAGCAATTGCCTCTGAAGGTTGTTATGAGGATCAATAAGATATTATTTGTAAAGCAACTGACAATAAATGCTTATGTCTTTCCTCTTTTTCCACGCTCATTAACTTAGGTTATTGTCCATTTATATAGCTTGTTCTAAATGTTGGACAAGCCCTACAGACTGGCCATTAAGATGCATCTAAGGCAACAGACATATATCTACTTGGCACCTCCTGTGTAGATGAATATGATGAACCCCTTTGAGACTACTGATCTCATGCTAGAAAGCCCTATAATGTACAATATATACACTATCTCAGGGCTTGATTTGATCCACACAATGTCATTACAAATCGCATCTGGAGGACTTTACCATTCACAGAGAATTCCTCCTCAGTCTCTGTTTTATGCCTTTCCTGATGTTTATTATCAGAGTTATTAATCATTGTTTTTTTCATTTAACATTATTGTTAAATCTTCTAAGGAATCTTGAATGATCTTGTTGATGAAATAAAAATCCTTCCTAGATGAATGGGAGATGATAACTACCCACATAGGGACGTCTTCAGGGCCAGTAAAGCACAAAACCCCTTGGGCTTTAGAAACAAAGTTTATTTTTTATAATAGGAGTAAAGGGGAAATAATAGGTACGTTCCTAAAACTATAGATCTAATCTCCATCCAACCTCTTTTACTTCATGGTGAATTATTTCTTCTTCTTGAGAATTCACTCAAGCTACTTTAAACTCCTTATCTCTAACTAAGACCCATAAAACCCAGCTATCTGACTATAAGCTAACCTAATTAGTATGGATTATCAAAAAAGAATTAAGAGGAAGGACTCACAGATGTATTTGTGCCCTTATCTAAAGCCTGGGGTTGTTCCTAGTATGCACAGAGTCCCAGATGACCAAGCCCTGGGGTTTACCATCACCAAGCAGATTTCTAGGCAGATGGCCTCTGTACTTCAGGGAAAAAGTAGTATACTCCAAGGCAAACTCTCAAACCCAGGAATCACTAACCTTTCCACAAGATAAGGATTTCCAAGGGAAAATTGCCATAGCAAAGATCTTCCTTCCAGCTCAGTCAAAGCCAGATCCAGAGAGAGTGACAGTTAAAAACAGTCAAATCCCAAGATCCTCTTCTTCCTTCCAGAATATTTCTTCTCAGGGCTTGTATCCAAATTCTCCTCTTTTCCTCTTAAAACTAATCCATGAAATTTACTATATTCCTTATTTACTTTCTACATTAATGTAGAAGGAAGAGACTTTGTAAAAAAGTCTGAGGGACTATTTTGTTTTACTAAGCTGAATACTTTTTTTAAGTTAACAGATGACAAACACAACAAGATCTTATATTCTCTATATCTTACTGTCAATTGTGAAATAAAAATGTGGTCTATTGTTAAAAATTATTTGCAAAAGCCTGCCTATTTCCCATCATTCCTTTCATTGAGGATGCCTTCAATTTGTGTACAAATGGTCCTCACAAAGATTTTGTATAGATGGAAAATAGTTGATAGTTACTTTTCTTAGTCACATTTTCTTTTTGTCAAAAGAAAATTTGAGAATTTCCTCCCATGCTTTTAGTATCTTCTTCTCCATCAAGTACTTTGTAAATTAGTTTCTAAATGCCCCTCAAAATTGTATCCCCTCCAGTATGAATAGCCTCTATACATGCTTGATCTAGTCAAGCTGTTTTTGATGTCTTTCTTCTCTTTTGTGTCATTTCTATCTCAATACTTCAGGGTCATTGACTAACTTTGATGAGGGTCAAAATGGTTCTACTTTCTGAAAAACCAACAATTGTTAAAACTTTTTTTTTTCAAATGATGTCCATTTTCCCTTTGTCGAAATCTTGCTGTTTTCTTCCTTGAGTGTCCTTGAAATGACTTTGCTTAGCTGGATACCTCGCCATGCTTTCTTTGCTTTAGTTTTACTGTTCATTGCCTTTTTCTGCTTTAAAGCTTCCTCGAACCAGCGAGAAGCCTCAAGATAGGAAGATAGAGGAAGGATAGAAGTTCTGTATGCCGCGAGGGGGATGGCAGAGTCAAGTTAGAGATATGAGGTGGCAGGAATGAGTCAGAAATCCAGGCCTTATTAATTATCAAGGAGCCACAGCAAAAACTCCGATCAGTGGACTACTCAGAAGGCTTAAACCTGTCCAGTGATCTAGATTTAATACCGCACAGGTTGGAGACATGATAGAGAAAAGAAAGTGCCTGGCCAAAAGCCAGGTCCCAGGTGGGAGAGGTAGATAAGGAAAGGCATCAATGATGGAGCTTGGCCTATGGCCAAGCTCCAGCAAGGACAGGCAGTAGTGAGAGCTGAGATCCAAGTGAGGAAGAGAGAGAAGAGAGGCGGAGCTTGCTTTGGCCCTGTATTTAATCTCTTTGATATAACACAATACATAGGGATGATTATCATTGGTTAATGACAAGGTATAGGTGTGGTTTCTCTTAGCCAGGTGAGCACAAAGAAACCTGTTTTCCCGCCTAACTTGGGGGAAGCTGGGGTCAAGGGTCAGAGGCTTTCCCAGCCATGCACAAGCCTGAGCATGCTTTCTTCTAAGCCACTCTGTACATACTGTTTCCCTTGCCCATAGCTAGGGGTGGACTGCTACATGCTTCATGAGACAAAACTGCTCATAACTGGCTAACATCCTTCTTTGTAAAATTTTACAGATGAGTTTCTATTCCCACCCTGTGTTGTTTTTGGCATCCCTCTCTCTCTAGCAAACAAGCCAAATATTTGCTCACTGAGGTGCTTTCTGGGCTTTTTTGGTTCCTGTTATAGAAAGTAATTTACATTGGTTTAATTTCTGAATGAAAGTATTATAATTAGATATCATGTTTGTTATCTATTTCCCATTTTCAATTTTCAGTTGCTTGTTTAATTTGGGTCTAAGTCTTCTTAACTGTATTTTTTTCTTATTACTATTTTTCTGCGTGTTTATTATTGATTCTGATTTTTAGCTCTGAAAAGTCAATGGTCTGATTATACACTGATAGCTGATTCCAGGAGAACATTTTCTTCCACCCAAAAGTAGTCAGTTTTGCTCTTTGTGATGTCACTTGGTGCTTTCCATGTCTACAGGCTACCAATTCTTTTCCTGAAGAAAGCATTTATGATGTAGAAGCATGAAGCTTCTATAAAATCTACAAGTCTTTGGCCTTTCTTTTTTCTTTCTCTATCTTGTATTTGTACCACTCTTTCCCATGTATTCCTCCCTGCCCTCTCCTTGTCCCAATGTAAAAATAAGAAAAGGAGTCACTTATAAAACTAAGAAAACATTATAGTAACTTTGAATCCACTATCCCATACAGCACAGCATGATATATTTTCAATATTCACCATTACTTCTATACAGGGTCCAATGAGTCTAGATGAAATATACCCACGAGCAATTAATGAAGAGATCATGCTTCTGTGTTTTAGGGGTCTGTGCATGATCCCTAACCATTACCTCATCTTCATTTCCTTTTTAAAAAAGAATCTTTTTATTTGTATCATTAAATATTTCCTAATTCCATTAAAATTTTTTTTATATTTATTTTATAAAATTTTCAGTTTCAAATTCTCTCCATCCCTCCCTTTTTCCACTCCTTGAGCCAGCAGATTTGATATAGATTATACATATGGAATCATGCAAAACATATTTCCATATTTCTATGTTAGCCATGTTACAAAAGAAAAAACACATAAAAACAAGAAAAATAAGGTGAAAAAAGTATGCTTCAATCTGCACTCAATCTCTCTCTGGAGATGGATAGCATTTGCTATTATGAGACTTTTGGAATTGTCTTGGATCAGAGTATATGGATCAGAGTAACCATTTATTCATCTTCATTTCCAATGAAATGAAAAGGAAAATTAAGAGGCAGCTATGTAACACAGTAGATCAAGAGAGCAGTGGGCCTGAAGTCAGGAGGAGCTGAGTTCAAATTTGCCTTCAGATACTTATTAGACATATGACCCTGGGCAAGTCATTTTAACTTCTGCCTACCTCAGTTTCCTCAACCGTAAAAGAGATAACAATAGTACCTATCTCCCAAGGTTGTTGTAATGGTCAAATGCAGCAGTACTTGTAAAGTTCTTAGCACAGTGCCTGGCAGATAGTAGCTGTTTAATAATGCTTTTTCTGAATAATAACATCCATATAGGTTAGAAGTACCTATGAAGAGAATAGATGGCATCTATCCAGTGGCATCTAGTGGAATCTATAGCATTTGCACCTTTTTTTCCCAGGGTTATGGAGGGAACATTAATGACCTGAGCCTTTGGAAAATTGGTCTTGTAGTTTGGTGATGAAGGATTGGTTCAGATCATTTAGAATGTAGCTACTCTGGAGATTTACAAAATGAAAATGATGGCAAGAGTTGGATGGGGAAATATACTATGAATGGACATTCTAAATAATAGTTTCCTAAGTCTAGAGGATCTTTATGGCTTATTTGAGGTCTTGTTCCATCTCCAACTTACCTTTGAGATTTTGGGGTCCCTATTTCCACATAGGCAGAAAGAAGCCCCTCCCAAAGAAATAAAGAAAATGAGATACCAAAAATAAAAGAAAAATAAGAAGCTTTGTCTTTTCCCTTCCTAATGTTGATTCTTTGGAATTCTATTTCATACACGAACTCTGTCTTCCTCTTTCTAGTACATTCAATATTCGTATCTATCCAAATCAGAGCTGTAACTGAAAATTATTCTGCTTTTTCACTTGTACTATGTGAATTGTAAATTTTTTCATCAGATTTTTGTGATCTTTGTTCATTCAGTCTATCATTTTCACAAATTGATTTTGTCTATGATTCCAGCTTTCCACAGACTTAGCAACTTTTGCCTTTGAATCTGTTATCAAGATGACTCTCGTGCTTTTTTAGAAGATGCATGGGCAAGTGTCCTGCACTGCTTAAGGTTGGGTCTTTGAAAAGCTGGCTATCTCTTGTACCCTTCTCATTGAAAATAAATCGAGTCTATCAAGTCATCACAATTCAGGGCCACTTTTCATTTTATATTGATATTCTCAGCCCAAACCACTCCCACGGCCCATTGGCAACTTGAATTATTCTTTTAGCTATTTCCCTTCCTGCTACCAACCTGGCAAAGTTATTGTCCATTAATAAAAGGAGTTCCAAGGGCAGGTCCCCTGGATACTAAATAATATTGCCACACTCAACTGTTTTCATTGTGGTCTTTTGGCCACAGAACAAATCAAGTCCTTAAATGCATTCCAGACTTGTCGGGAGAGGTTTCTTTGGCTTAAACCATGCAATTGTTTAAATGTAGGCTTTTCGTCAAACAATTCATCTTGTCGCCTTCTGAAGCCCATCGACCCTATAAAAGATTTGTTTGTAAATTTGGTCTAGGCCTCTACACGCTCTTCCTTAGGATCGTAAGATTGCTTTCTGGAGAAAGTTCCAATGTTTTGGGCTTATCTTTGCTGCCAGAGACAAGGAATTTTATCTGGAACATGCTCGTAGGCAAGATTTCTCGGTGCAGCTCAGGAAATATATACCTTCTCTGCTGTACCGATGATGTTTCTCTACATATTTCAAGGGAAATAGTTCAAGTCTCCTAGGCTGATAAATTCTATCTTTCTACTGTAAGGGACTGAAGTGGAGCCTTTCTCATAGGTGAGTTATCCCTTTTCTGACACAACCATCCCTCCCCCCCCCCCCCCCCCGCCCCAACTCCTTGCCACTGGACTCTCTTTTCTCACTAAGTTCTTTACTTTTTGAATATCCTCAGAAGGAAATATATACATTAGTTCTGAAGTGCAATTCCTTCCTATTAAAATAGCTGGTATTTTTGAATGCTCTAATAGTTTGACCCGTTTATCAAATACATATTGAATGGACTACCCAGATCTGACCTTACTCTGAATTTATCTTGCAAACTCCCAATTCTTTGACATTTTCCAATACTTTTCAATACTTTCATAATGCCCTTTTTAATTTTCTAAGTCCACTTACCAAATTAAGAGATCCCTTTGCATTTCCAGTCCAAAAAAGAGTCTAATAAGGGATAGCGAGGTAGCACAATGGATGGAGTACCAGACCTAGAGTTGGGAGGGAGGAGCTGGGTTCAAATTTGACCTCAAATATTTCCTAGCTGTGTGATCCTGGGAAAGTCACTTAGTCCCAATTGCCAGCCCTTACCATTCTTCTGTCTTAAAATTGATACTAAGACAGAAGGTATGGCTTTTCTTTTTTCCAAAGGGATAACCTAATAAGTATCCAATTTATCAAAATCAATGTTTTAAAAACCAGCAACAGTGTACAATTTCTGTTTAATAAGCAAATAAGGTTTATTAATTAATCAATAACCATACAAGTTAGTCATTAATTGCCAACACAACGACTCTGCATTTAGACTGTATATAAGAAAAGATTTATGAGAAATGGAAAAAAAAAGTCTCTATATGTAGCAGATTAAAAAGCAGAGTTTCTTTCCCTTTCCCTTTTCATTTTCCTTCATCTCCTGTCTCTTCTCCTCCCCTTCCTTTCCTTCTCCTCCTTTTCTCTCTTCTCCCTTCCTTACCTCTTCTTTCTCCCTTCCCCTTCTCTCTGTCTTCTCTTTTTTCTATTCTCTCTTCTTAGGCCAGATCTCCCCAGGCTGGAAGTACAAGCCATAGAGCCAATCCCACTACTGATCAGCACAGGAACTTTGACCTCTTCAGTTGCTAATCTAGAATGAATTATCTATGTAAGGCAACCTCTTTTCCCCTGCCTTGTTCCTTCCCTTTAGGGGAGGGGGATCACCACAATGCCAAATTTAGTGTGGATACTGGATAAGGTTACACTAACTCTGTCTCTATCTTGTTTTATATACATAAATATATGCACACAAATACATATTCCTATATAGACACACATATATAATCACCACCATTTTCCTATACATGTATGATTTATTCACAAATGGAATGGATAACAAAAACAAAGACATACATAACTATAATATTTTGGCTTTAACTAATGTCTCCATCCAAGGTGCCTCAAATTTCCAATATATCAGTAGTTGACTACCCTTCACTATATAGAAACTCAGTTTCAAATCACTGAACTTGCTCTAGATAATGAGTAAAAAAACCCTCAAACCTCATCTTAATAATCTTCCTTAAAATGGGTCTTTTTTCTTTGTTTTCTCTTCAGTAATCACAGGAAACATTCTCCGAGCATCTCTCAAGCACTTTACAAAATTTTCTACATAAGCTTTTTTTTTTTAAACCCTTCCCTTCCCTCTTGAAGTCAATACTGTGTATTGGCTACAAGGCAGAAGAGTGGTAAGGGCTAGGCAATGGGGGTCAAGTGACTTGCCCAGGGTCACACAGCTGGGAAGTGTCTGAGGCCAGATTTGAACCTAGGACCTCCCATCTCTAGGGCTAGCTCTCAATCTACTGAGCTACCCAGCTTCCCCCCATAAGCTTCTTTAAAAAAATTTTTTTTAATTTTTAATTTTCCTATGGTTGCATGGTTCGTGTTGTCTCCCTCCCCTCTTCCCAATTCCCTCTCAGAGTTAAGCAATTTCACTGGGTTATACATATATTATCACTCAAATCCTATTTCCATATTATTCCTTTTTGTAATAGAGCAGTCTTTTAAAATCAAAACTCCAAATCACATACCCATATAAACAAGTGATAAATCATATGTTTTTCTTCTGTATTTCTACTCCCACAGTTCTTTCTCTGAATGTGGGTAGCTTTCTTTCTCATAAGTGCCTCTGGATTGTCCTGGGTCATTGCATTACTCTTAGTAGCAGTCTATTACATTTGATTGTCCCACAATGTTTCAGTTACTGTGTACAATGTTCTCCTGGATCTGTTTAAGCTTCTTTTTACTAGGATTTCCCCATAAAACAACTCTGAAAGCAGTCCTCACCAGAAAAAAGTCCATTCTCACCGTCTTTCTGTCACAAAATCTTTATAGATACTTGTGGATCACATAGTCAAAAACAGACACCTTTTCCCTGACTCCACAGGGAGAAGCACTTCGGACATTTCTTAACTAGCTTTAAAAAATTACCACTCTACAATTGAATGTAATGGACTTCTCTGCTAGTAGCAGCAATGCAGTGATCCAGGACAGTCCAGATGAACTTCTGAGAAAGAAAGCTATCCACATTCAGAGGAAGAACTGTGGGAGCAGAAATGCAGAAGAAAAACATATGATTGATCACATGGTTCAATGGGGATATGATTGGGGGTGTTGACTTTAAATGATCACCCTAATGCAAATATCAATAATATGGAAATAGGTCTTGATCAATGACACATGTAAAACCCAGAGGAATTGCATGTCGGCTACAGGAAAGGGGTGGAAGGAGGGGAGGAAAAGAACATGAATTATGTAACTATGGAAAAATATTCAAAATTAATTAATTAAATAAAAAATTTTCAAATTAAAAAAATTGCCACTCAAACTATTTTCCTCAATATTCTGTTTGTTGTATCTATGAGTCTGAAGAGACAGTAACAACTACTGTACCCTTTTGTAGGTGAAACATTTAAACCAAGGATTATACGTACATACATATACATTTTAGAACTATAACCTGTATAAACATATACATTCACTTACACACATGCATATGTAACCTAAGTGGCTTTCATAACCATGCTGTGAGGGGGGTACCATAACTATTATGAGCCCCATTTTATGCTTAAGCAGACAGGTTCAGAGAAGTTCATTTTCTTACCCACAGTCACACAGGATTGAAACCCAGATCTCTCCTGACACCAGGACTAGGTTCTCCTCCATCCCCATTCACCAGAGGGCAGACACAGTAATCCCCATGTTACCAACCATATTCTCCAGCTGAGGATTCTGCATGAAGAAATTTAAATTTAAGTGGTGACTTAATTTGTGCTGACAGATTAGGCACAGCAGCCTTATAAAACAGCACCAGCACAATGGGAAAAGGCTGGGCTTGGCCTTGATTTTCACCATAATGAAGAACTGAAACCTCAAAAAATCAATCACAGTCTTCATTTCCTAGGGCAGAATATTCCTGGTGAAGCCAGGAGAGAGAAGAGTTCCCAGGTGCCATGTTTCCTCTTAACCCAGAGCGCATGAGTCTTGTCTCTTCCTCTCAGAGATCTCCTGTCTCTCTCTTCATTAGCAACAGTGCTCTGAATAATTTTCCTCCTGTGGTGATGGAGGAGAGTCTTTTGGGGCCATTGTCCACAGAGAGACTTAGTTTTCTTGAGGAACCCCTTCCAAAGCTGCCAAGGAGTGAGCTGGTATTTGGCCAGCCCTTGCTGTGGCTGAAAAAAGGGACGTGGACAAGAAGTACTCTTTCCCCTCATCTTTGGAACCATACAGTCACTCCTCCTCTTCCTCATCTTTGGAACCATACAGTCATTCCTCCTCTTCCTCATCTTTGGAACCATACAGTTACTCCTCCTCCTCCTCATCTTTGGAACCATATAGTTACTCCTCCTCTTCCTTATCTTTGGAACCATACAGTTACTCCTTCTCTTCCTCATCTTTGAAACCATACAGTTACTACTACTCCTCATCATCTTTGGAACCATATAGTTACTCCTCCTCTTCCTTATCTTTGGAACCATACAGTTACTCCTCCTCCCCCTCATCTTTGGAACCATACAGTTACTCCTCCTCTTCTTCATCTTTGGAACCATACAGTTACTACTACTCCTCCTCATCTTTGGAACCATACAGTTACTCCTCCTCCTCCTTATCTTTGGAACCATACAGTTACTCCTCCTCATCATCATCTTTGGAACCATACAGTTACTACTCCTCCTCCTCATCTTTGAAACCATACAGTTACTACTGCTCCTCATCATCTTTGGTTTCTCACCAACTATAGTTACTCCTCCTCTTCCTTATCTTTGGAACCATACAGTTACTCCTCCTCTTCTTCATCTTTGGAACCATACAGTCACTCCTCCCCCTCATCTTTGGAACCATACAGTTATTCCTCCTCCTCATCTTTGGAACCATACAGTCACTCCTCCTCTTCCTCATCTTTGGAACCATACGGTTACTCTTCCTCCTCATCTTTGGAACCATGCAGTGTGTTGTTTGTATTCCTTGATTCACTGGTCCAAGGGAAGTTTCCAAAGGAGTAGTAACTGCATTTTGTCTTGGGCATAAAGCAGATAAGACAAATATACATCCTAAATTTTAATGCTAGCTCTATGAATGTGAGCATTGTCCCCAGCAGATCACAGTTAATCCATGTGCTCTCATACTGTTGGTGACTAATATACATTTATTTAGTGCCAATGGTGTGCCAGGTATTGTGCTAGGGAGATTAACAAGGATTCATTTAGAGCCTACTAGATGCCAGGTACTGTGCCAGGAGGCACATCTCCATCTCCTCTGAGCATCTCCTTGGAGTAGCCATGCAGTGAACTGGATGCCATTTCATGAATGCCAATACAAAACTCAAGGAGTTGGAGGCAGCTAAGATAATACAGTGGATGGAGAGCCAGTCCTGGAGTGGGGAGGACCTGGGTTCAAATCTGGATCTGTGCAGGTTGCTTAACTCAAATTGTCTTTTTAAAAAATGGAATAGTGTTTTTACCCTCTTACTCTTCACATTATATTGTATTCATTAATTTAATCCCATTAGCATTTATTAACCTCAGTTTCCTCAAGTATGAAATGGGGATAATAATAACACCTACCTCACAGGATTGTTGTGAAGATCAAATGAGATAATACTTGCAAAAGCACTTAACATAGTACCTGGCACATAGTAGGTGCTATATAAATGTTTATTCTCCACACATCCCTCACCCAGTATCTGTTGTATGTAGGCACTAAAGATGAGGGATATATCTCTGCTTACATTGAACTGAAAAGACCCCTCCTTCCCCAACACACTATAATAAGCATTCTTTAAAGATAGGAACTATGTTTTGTTTTTGTGCCTTGCATACAGTCAGTTCTTTTTTTTTCTTTTAAACTCTGACTTTCTGTCTTAGAATCAATACTAATAATAATTATCAATTTCAAGACAGAAGAGTGGTAAGGGCTAGGCAATGGGGGTTAAGTGACTTTCCCAAGGTCATACAGTTGAGAAATGTCTGAGGCCAGAAGATAATATTTATAAAGCACTTAGCACAGTGCTTGGCACTTAGAGGGAACTTAATAAATGCTTATTTTGTCCTTCCTTCTTATGTCAGGGGTAGAAGACATTCTTGGAATCACCCGGGTCACCTCCTTTTCTGAACATAGATATCCTCTATCATGCCTCCCATGCTGTTTTCCGTGTTCAAGTTATTTTAATTAATGGGCTGAGGTTTGCTCACCCCCTACCCACCCCATGCACTTTTTTGTTGTCTTGTGGAGTTGTTAGTCGAATTCTTCAAAGATTATGGTGCTCTGTGAATTGTAGTCAAAGGGCACCACTGGAAAGAAAATTGGTGCTAAAAGGTCTTTGTTGCAAAAAGCTATTCAAGAGGAAGCTGGGTGGCTCAGTGGATTGAGAGCCAAGCCTAGAGATGGGAGGTCTTGGGTTCAAATTTGACCTCAGATACTTCCTAGCTGTGTGTCCCTGGGCAAGTCACTTAACCCCCATTGCCTAGCCCTTATGGCTCTTCTGCCTTGGGACCAATATAAGGGTTTAAAAAAAAAGTTATTCAAGGTAATCAAAAGAACTATGGAATTTCCAAAATCTAATCCTGCCTAATACCCAGCTTCCTCCAGAATTCAACTCAAACACCACTTCCTTTGTAAGTAGGTTCTTCTTCTTCTCCCCAACTACCCCCCCTTCAATTATTTTGCATGTACTTTTATTTGTAGGCTTCTTGAGGGAAAGGACTTTTATAAGGACTTGTACTACAGCATGGGACCTGGACCATAGTAGGAGCTTTAAAAAGGCTCAGGGGACTGCTTGATCTCTTCTGACACAATCCCAGGTCCAGGTCTTTATCCTTTTGCAGACTATATATCAGAGACACCTTTCAGAGTCTGTATGTCCCAGTCTGGACAATAGAGGTTTTTCCATCTATTTTATATTTCAGTCTGAATGGTTCAGACCGTTCTCTCTCAATCATTATTCAGAATTTTTTCTGAAGAGGTTGACAGCTAGTGCAATAGGATATTGTATTGATCTAAAATATAATATGACAGGCAGCTAGATAGGTCTATGGATAGAGGGCCAGGCCTAGAGACAGGAAATCAGGGTGCAACTCTGACATTTTCTAGCTGTGTGACCCTGAGCAAGTCATTTAACTCCTATTGCCTAGTCCTTATTGCTCTTCTGCCTTAGAAGCAATACTTAGAACTAATTCTAAGATCCAAGCAAGGGTTTTATATGTATATGTGCATGTATACATGTATATACACACATATATACACACAATGTACTTGTATATATTGTAAATGTACATAATGTAATCATATAATGTTTACATATATTGTATATACTATATATCTATACACAGAAATATATATAATATATACGTATATTATGCACATACATGTGTATACATTTATGTATATATATATATCATCTGTAATATATGTGTATACCGAATAATTACATTATAGACATTTATATTATATACAATTATCTTATATATTATATACAATTGTATACATATGTGTATGCATATTGTATAATTATATTCTATACATTTATATAATAAACAATTATATTATGTATTGTAAGAATTAAATTTTAATGATTTGACTAAAATATATGAAAATTATAAATAATATGGTAGTTGCCAATTTAAAGTATTATTGCTTAAGTCAAAATGACTTTTAATAGCTTTTATTTACAAAAAAGGTGAGGTACTAAGTAGGGGTACTTAAGTTATTGTTAACCAAAGTGGTAACTCCAACTAGGCAAAGAGAATAAAAGATTCCCTTTTCACAAGTGTAAACTCAGAATAGACAAAGAGAACCAAGAATTCCCTTTCACAATATATTAAATATAATTATATACATTATGTACATGTATGTGTAATATGATATGATGTGATGTGATGTGATATGGTATAATATAGTATAATACAATATAATGTAACACAATATAATGTAATATAATATATAAAATATAACATAACATGCTATTCTATACTATAATGATATACTATAATAATATAATAATATTGTAACAACATAATGTAACATAACATAATGTAACATAATATAATATAACAATGTAATGTGATATGATATAATATAATATGATATGATATGATATAATGTAATATAATATGAGATGAGATGAGATAATAATATGATATGGTATGTGTATGGTATGGTATGGTATGGTATGGTATGGTATGGTATGGTATGACATAGTATAACATAATATAACATAATATAATATAATATAATATAATATAATGTAATGTAATGTAATGTAATGTAATGTAATATAATATAATATAATATAATATAATATAATATAATATAATATAACATAACATAACATAACATAACATAACATAACATAACATAACATAACATAACATAACATAATATAATATAACATAACATAATATAATATAACATAACATAATATAATATAACATAACATAATATAATATAACATAATATAACATAATATAATATAATATAATATAATATAATGTAATGTAATGTAATGTAATGTAATGTAATGTAATGTAATATAATATAATATAATATAATATAATATAATATAATATAATATAATATAATATAATATAATATAATATAATATAATATAATATAATATAATATAATATAATATAATATAATATAATATAATATAATATAATATAATATAACAGAACAGAACAGAATAGAATAGAATAGAATAGAATATGATGAGTTCCAGAGAGGCACAAATATGGATGCAAAGGAGGGAGGGATTGCTTTCGGCTGGATCCCAGCAAGTTTAAGACAAGATATGGCATGTGCACTGAGTAGGATTTCAATAAGTGAAGCAGCTGTGGGGAGGACATTCTGGATGGAGGGAATGCTTTGAGCCAAGGCAGGGAAGCAAGAAAGCACAGAGACTGTTCAGAGGACAGAAAGCAGTTGAGTTTGGTCATTGCATAGATTATGTGAAAGGTATGATGCTACTGAGACAGCCTGGAACCAAATTATAAATGGTCTTGATACCATCTTAAAGAGTGGAGACTTTTCTTAGTAATCATTGGAAGCCACTGAAAGTTTTTAGTAAAGAATAATAAGTTCATGGTTTTGCTTTAAGATTAACCTGGTTCCCTTTCTCTTTTTCCCTTCCCTTCTGGTACCAACCTCTCTCCTGTGCCATTGTTAGCACTGCCCATTATTCGCTGAGGCCACAAGGTGGCATAGCAGATAGAGGGCTTGATTTGAGCCAGGAGTAAGGAAGACTTGACTTCAAGTCCTGCCTCAAGTCCATACAAGTTGGGTGATCCGGGGCAGGTCACTTTATCCTCTGCCAGCCTCAGTTTTCTCATCTGTAAAATGGTGGAAACAATAAATCCCTACCTCATAAGGTTATGGTGAAGATCAAATGAGATGCTATTTATAAAGTACTCTGCAAAACATACAGTTCTGTGTAAAAGCTAGACATAATCATATGGCTCCAAATGTTTATTTTATTTTTCCTTTTACAACGCCAGCAGCCTCCGGCCTTCATAAAGTCTCCGATTTGAAGGATATTTACAAAACCGGAATGTGTTTTCAGAGAACAGATTGCGTTTGAGGGATGAGACTAACACTTTGAACCTGAACGTCTAGCTGAGATGCTGGGGGTGGTGGGAAATGACAGTTTCACAGCACAAAAACATCTCTTTCCTACAACAAGTTCAGACAAAGGAACTTTTGAGAGGCTCTTTGATTTTCTCCAAGGCTGTTTACAGTAGAATATTTTTTCCCTTTGAAATTGCTTTTGATATACTGTAATAGGGCAGTCTCCCAGGAAAGGCACTCGGCGCGTCCTGATCTTGCTGACAGGAAATCAGAATCCTGTTCCAAAAGCAATAATTGATGTAACGAGCAATAAATCAGGCATCGTGCTATTGAAGTGTGTGTGTGACGCTTGACTTACACGGCTGCAATCTCAGCTTTCTTCAGGAGTGAGCAGCCCTGGAAACTGTAGCCACAACTGCAGTGGGGGCTGGAAGGGAGCTGAATTTCAATGTTGTCCACTCTGCTGCAGTGGAAACCTGAGAAGTGGAAGGCCAGCAAGAGAAGACAAAACCCCCCAGTAACTCCATACACGGCCGTGTGTCTTGGGTTGATATTTCACCAAGGCGATGCGTGGGGGAAAAGAACATTTCCACAGTCAGGCTTTTGGTTTCCTCTTAGAACAGGTCAATAAAGCCCCAGGCGGTAAGTGCTTTTAGGAAATACACAGAATTACTAGGGCTAAGTTACTTCCAGGTCCTGGTTTCAAATCTAACCAGAGTAGAAGAATGGACTCTTTGGTCATTTTGGATAGGAGAAAGATTGGACTTCTTTTGCTTGTTCCTAGAAGGCAGAACTAGGAACAATGGGTGGAAGTTGCTAGGAAACAGATTTTGGCTTGATATGAGGAAACATTTCTTCTGATGAGAGCTGTCCAAAACAGGAGGGTGTTGCTTCCGGAAATAATCAATCCTCTCTGATTTGAGGTCTTCAAGTCAAGAATAAATACTTGTTTTAAAAAAAGAATACTTATTGAGGATATCATAGAGCAGATTCCTGAACAGACATACATTGCATGGGGGGGGGGGGGGGGCAGCTGAATGGCTCAGTGGATTGAGAGCCAGGCCTACAGATGGGAAGTCCTGGGTTCAAATGTGACCTCAGATACTTCCTAGCTGTGTGTCCCTGGGCAAGTCACTTAACCCCCATTGCCTAGCCCTTAGCACTCTTCTGCCTTGGAACCAATATACAGTATTGATTCTAAGATGGAAGGTAAGGTTTTTTTTTTTTTAAATGAGAGCATTAGGTAGGACTTCTGAGGTCCCTTTTGGTCCTATTTCTGACTGGATCGCCTCAAAGGTCCCTTCCAACACTGATTCTGAAATCAGGACTGTAAAATAGTGGAGTAGAAAGGGCAGTTCAGTGGGGAGTATAGGACCTGGAAGTCAAGAAGAGTCATCTTCCTGAGTTCAAATCTAGCCTCACTAGCTATGCGACCCTGGGCAAGTCTCTTAACCCTCATTTTCCTCGTCCACAAAAGGAGATGGAGAAGAAAATGGCAAACTACTCCAGTATGTTTGCCAAGAAAACCCCAAATGGGATCCCAAAGAGTCAGACACAACAGAGAACCAGGGTTCTCCTTCCAGCGTTGACGCTTGCTTCTTGTGAGACATGAGGCACATTTCTCACCTCAAGGGTCCAATTTCCTTCTCTATAAAAATGTGAAAGGAGGTTGGGGTAGGGTAGGAGGATGGGATCATCTCTAAGATCTGCTCCAGCACTAAAAGGAGCATCCTAGATTACCTGGGATCACTTTAGGGCACCTTTCAGGCTCAGGCAACCCTAAACACAGCTGCCTAGTGTAATGAATGTGTGAGGTGACCACCCACACTGGAGTGACTTGTTTTTCTCATATGGAGCATGGAGACATCTCCCCACTCTCTCCACTGACTAGCTTGCTTCAACCTGCTCTCCCATAAACAGATCTAGATTCCCAGAGAAAGACCACAATCTCATGATTAATCTCAAGGTGCTAGAGATAATCATGCTATAGGTGGACTACATCCCCCTATTTACCATTTTAGCCCATGAGTCCCCACCAGTGTGCTTCCATTAATGGAAAACCAGCCACTTGCAATGATGACATAAATCAAGTTTAAATATAATCATTTATTTAATGATATGGCAAAATAATTCATAATAGCACATTAAATTAACTTAATATCATTTTTTTAACTCTTACCTTCTTAGAATCAATACTATGCATTGATTCTAAGGCAGAAGAGTGGTGAAGGCTAGGCAATGGGGGTTAAGTGACTTGTCCAGAGTCATACAGCTAGGAAGGATCTGAGGTCAGATTTGAACCCAGGACCTCCTGTCTATAAGCCACCCAGCTACCCTCTCATTTAATATTTCTAATGGGGCAGCTGGGTAGCTCAGTGGATTAAGAATCAGACTCAGAGATGGGAGGTCCTGGGTTCAAATCTAGCCCCAGACACTTCCTAGCTATGTGACCCTGGGCAAATCCCTTAACACCCATTGCCTAGTCCTTACCACTCTTCTACCTTAGAACCAATACCCAGTATTGATTCTAAGTCAGAAGGTAAGGGTTTAAAAATATATTTCTAATGAAATAATTTGTTTCCTATAATACTTAAATAATATGCATAAAAGAAAATGCAAGAATAATAAGTATATCAAAATAGCCAGATAAACTAGGTCACACTACCACCATTTCATTCAATATCTAGGGGAGAGGGACCACAGAACCAGAATCCAGAAACTTTTCAGGAAAACAACCATAAGAAAAACCCATTTGCTCAAGATAACTTAGAACTCTGGAACTATAAAATTTAGTGTCTTTTTTTTTTGTCTCAAGGATTGTTCATAAAAAAGTCTTCTATGTATTTAGCTTCTCTGTTGAAAAGATGCCTTTAACTCTGAATTGATCACATTGTCATTGCCCAACACCTCATCTTCTGTCAATGATCAGATAAATTACATTTTGTCCTATAATCATAGAATCCCTTTGGGGTTCACATTTACCCAGTTATTAACCTAAAAGTAACCCAACTCTGATCATATGAATAATTAGGCAGAATGCTTACTGACATAGCATAGTAATAATAGCGTGTATTTCAACATATTACAAATGAGGAATTGTATAGGAAAGGCAGTATTAAAAAATGTCATCAAAGAAATATATATTTGAAAAGGATGGACTTGACACATAGTTAAATTGAGGGATAACACACAGGCAGCCCCACATGCTCTTTTTAAAAAAATTATTTATTTAATGAATTTAGAATATTTTCCCATGGTTACATCATTCATGTTCTTTCTCTCCCCTCTCCCTTTCCCCTCCCAGAGCCAATGAGCAATTCTACTGGGTTTTACATGTATCATTGTTCAAAACCTATTTCCATATTATTGATATTTGTATTAGGGTGATCATTTAGAGTCTACATCCCCAATCATATCCCCATTGAACCATGTGATAAAGCAGTTGTTTTTCTTCTGCGTTTCTACTCCCACGGTTCTTTCTCTGGATGTGGATATTATTCTTTCTCATAAACCCCTCTGAATTATCCTGGATCATTGCATTGCTGCTAGTAGAGAAGTCCATTACATTTGATTGTACCACAGTGTAGCAGTCTCTGTGTACAATGTTCTCCTGGTTCTGCTCCTTTCATTCTGCATCAATTCCTGGAGGTCTTTCCAGTTCACATTGAATTCCTCCAGTTCGTTATTCCTTTGAGCACAACAGTTTTCCATCACCAACAGATACCACAATTTGTTCAGCCATTCCCCAATCGAAGGGCATCCCCTCATTGCCACCACAAAGAGGACAGTTATAAATATTTTTGTACAAGTGTTTTCCCTATTATCTCTTTGGGGGTACAAACCCAACACCCACATGCTCTTGATGTCAAGAGAGATCAAGAAAGATCCCCTGCCCATTGGGTGAACTTCTTGTGGAAACATTAAAGAAGGACATGTTTAAGAGTCACCCAGGATGGTCAGAAACAGATAATCTCTGTCATCAAAAGAAATATCCATACTAAGTATGAGATCACAGTTCCATTAGTTTGGAAATATTGAAGATTCACAATGTGCTTTCTTCACAAAAAAAATCTTCTTAGTTATGTTATGCAAATATTATTACTATATTTTATAGATGAAGGAACTGATGCTCATAAAGATGACATGATTCGCTGCTTTTCTTACCTATCTGACAAATCCTTCTCAGTTTTCTTTGTTTGATTTGCCTTTAGATCATGCCCACTAACAGTGGATGTTCCCTCAAAGTCCTGCCCTGGGTTCTCTCCTCTCCCCTCTCTATACTATTTCTCACAGTGGTCTTATCAGCTATTATGAGTTCAATGATCTCTATGCAAATCCTGCACTTCATTCCTCCATCACTTTTGGATGTCTTGAACACGACGTTGTAGAGGCACCTCAAACTTCACGTCCAATAGGGTCCCAAACTGTCTCCCTCTTCCCAATATTCTTTTTATTGCTGAGGACACTACCATCTTCCCAGGGCCCTAGCTTCACAACCTCAGTGTCATTCTTCACTCTTCACTTGTGCTCAAGGCAGCTAGGTGGCACAGTGGCTAGAGCCTGACTTGATTCATCTTCATTAGTGCAAAATTGACCTTAGATGCTTTCTAGCCATGTGATCTGGGGCAAGTCACTTAACCCTGTTTGCCTCAGTTTCTTCCTCTATAAATTGAGCTGGAGAAAGAAATGGCAAACTCCTCTGGTATCACTGCCAATAAAACCCCCAAAGAGCTCACAAAGAATCATATACAACTGAAAGGCTTGAACAAAAAGTACTTGCATTCATCTCACATATCCAATCTGATGCCAAACCTTGTTATTTCTTCCTTTACATCTTTTTGATATGTGCCCTTCTCTCCCACTCCCTCAGCTGCCACCACGGAGAAGATGCTTATCCCCTCAGCCCTGAACTAATACGTGGTGGTTTGTCTCACTCCCCATTCCAGTGGGAAACTTTGCTCCACTGCCAAAGGGATCTTAAAGCACAGGTATGATTGTGTCATGCCTGCCCCTACCCAGTCAACTCTAGTGGCTCCTTATTACCTCCAGGATCAAACATAAAACTCTTGGTTTGACCTCTAAAGCCTTCATACCTTGAGCTCTCCTCCCTTTCCAGTGTTCTTTGGTCCTCTCTTCATACTTGACACAGTCCAGTGATGTTGACTTTCTTGCTATTTCTCACCCGTAACACAACATTCTATCTCCCAACCCTGTGCCTTGTTCACTGGCTATCCCTATGCTTGGAATACTTTTCTTTCTCACCACTACCTTCTGGCTTAATTTTTGTTGTTCAGTCATTTTCAGTAGTGTCCAACTCTTTGTGACCCTATTTCCCTGGCAAAGATACTGGAGTAGTTTGCCATTTCCTTCTCCAGCTCATTTTATAAGTGAGAAAATGGAGACAAAAAAAGGTAAAGTGACTTGCCCAGGGTCACATAGCTAGGAAGTGTCTAAGGCCAGATTTGAACTTAGGAAGACTCCTGATCCAGGGATGGCACTCTATCCACTATGCCACCTAGCTGCCTGGCTTCCTTCAAGATCAGTTCAGACTCCACCTTCAAGAGGAGGCCTTCTCAGGCCCTGTCCCCTTGCCACTTCAAGTACGTTTCCTCTGAGATTACCTCCCATTATGCTGTCTCTCCTAGAATGTGAACTTCTCGAGGGAGAGACAGTGATTTTGCCTGTCCTGGTGTTTACCACAGTGTCGGACACATAGTAAGCACCTTTAATGCTTGTTGACTGATCCTGTGATTTATCCATAATCACAACCTAGGAAATGTTATAGCTGGGACTTAAATGTTAGTGATAGCAGAGGGAATGGAAAAAGAACATTGGTATTTGGTTTACAACTCTCTCAAGTGTGACCTAAAAATGCTTCTTGCCACAGTAATCAATCTATGGATTTATAAGTTTTCTAGAAGAAAAATGTTACATTAGAGGTTTCCTGCTTTCACAAACTATCTCTCTCTACTGATATCTGGCTATAATTCCCTATTCTGATTGATTTGAGCACATTACATAAGCACTGTGTAACTTAGTTTATCTGTTCTGTTGAATAGAATAATCTTAATATGCCCCACAAGGGTCATGTCGCTGCTTAAAGATCCTTGAATCCAAATTCCTCATACAAATCAGATCCAGAATTCTTCTCCTTTTCCAAGCTTGCTAAAACAAAACAATTCTCTGATCTCCAATCTAATTTAATTCAATTCAGTAAACATTTTCTTAAATGCTTACTAATGTGAAGAGTCCTCATCTAGTCACTGGGGAAAAGACAAAGATGAACAAAGAAAGATGCGACCTAATAGAGAAGAGAAAAACAGAGCTAAGACCAAGGGTAGAGATAATGCAAACAATACCCCTGGGAGGGTATTAAAACATAGAGGAACATAAGAAGGAATGCCTTTTATATGACTTTTAGTCAGAATGATCAATGAACAAGGATTTATTAAGCTTCTTCCTTGATCAAATCAATTTTGCCCAAGAAACTGGGAATCCAGCCATGGCTCCCCTTCTGGAATCTGGAGAAAAATAACTGCTTCAGGTAGTAACAGTACAACTCCTTAGGTGCTGCCCTTCAATTAAAGAATATATATGTTATATATATTATAATAGCACTCACATTACATTTTAATATTTCAATGGATCTGGGATCTCATCTACATGGATACTCTCTCCAATGGGATCTATCACAACTCATCCATGCCTTCTCATCCTGGGTGAGTCTTACCCATGTTCTCTCATCAATCCCCAAAGGGTCCAACCAACATTCTGAAGATCTTCCTCTGGGCAGCAACATTCCATCAATACTGTTCAACATGAAAAGTACTAAAAATGTCCCATAAAAACTAAAAAGACTAAGTACATGTCCATCAGTTGGGGAATGGTTGAATAAATTGTGTACCTGAATATAATAGGGAAATTACTATGTTGTAAGAAATGATGACTGTAGAGAATGCAGAGAAGACTAGGAAGACTTATATGAATCAGTGCAAAGAGAAGTAAGTAGAACCAGGGCAACAACATACACAGTTTCAACAATGCAAATGGAAAAAAAAACCAGAAAGAAAGTAACTATTGTGAAATTATAGAGGAGAAAATGTATTTCTCTTCCTTCTTTGTGGACCCCAGGCACTATTGCTCTGGAATACTCTATATACTGTCAGATTTGATTATTCAGATCTTGGTTACACAAGATACACAGATCTTGGTTAATTTTTTTCCCAAACTTTCTCTCTCTTTGTAGCAAATGATTGTTTTCAATGAGAGAAAGGTGAGAGATGCATTTGGAAATGAAAGTAACATTTCTTTTAAAATAACAAGAAGATGTATTTAAAAAGAAGTAAAAAGTACTATAATTCATTTCTGAATAAAATAGATTTCCCTCCCCTCAAATAGAATTGGGCAGACTTTCATTCAGGTGTAAATTCCTTAAGAGCAAGAATCATGCCTCCGTTCAACTGTTCAGTCAATCAACCCACAAATATTTATTACATACCTACTATGTATCAGGCACTCTGCCAGGAACTGGGGATTGCTACTGTTGTTCAGTTGTTTCAGTCATGTCTGACTCTTCATGACTCCATCTGGAGTTTGCTTGGCAGAGATACTGGAGTGGGTTGCCATTTCTTTCTCCAGCTCATTTGACTGATGAGGAAACTGAGGCAAACAGGGTTAGGTAGACTGCCCAGGGTCACACAGCTGGTAAATGTCTGAGGCCAGATTTGAACTCATGAAAATGACTCTTCCTGACTTCAGGCTTGCTGCTCCAGTCACTAAAAATGAAATAATTCCTATATTGGGGGAGTTGATAATCGTGATGTATCTTGGTATTTCTCCTAGTATCTCCCATTGTGTATTGTACACAAGAGGCACTTAAAAATTATTTTTGAATGATTACATGAATTATTGCGTGAATAAATGAAGTAGGACCCAAGGTTATAAAACCTCGAGGTTTTTCAGGTTTGTTTAGAATGCCTTGGTGGCATAGGTGTCGCCATTAGGTGGCAGCACAGGGCATGTCTTTAGTTCTTTGAATTCAAGTCAGTTAATTTGAGAAACCCAAGTCCACTGGATTTAGCAAACTCCAATTACAGGGCACCATAGTTGGATGTCAAATAGCCTTCAGGGACTGAAGACCTAGAGGCTGAAGGACTGGGGGTGGGAGTGGAGGGAGGGGGTGTTAAGTCTGTTCATTTCAGATCTTAGGAAGAAAGAGAAACAATCTTAGAAATCATCTAGTCATTTTTCAGATGAGGGAACTAAGGACCACAGTGCTTACCCAAAGTTGCTTGGGTAGTAAGCAGCAAGAGCAAGGATTTGAACCTATATCATGTGACTCTAAATTCAATTCTTTTCCACTGTATGATACTACCTTTTAATAAAAAGAGGGTTGCCACCACATATTTTGGGGGGACATCTTACATCCCAAGTATAAGTTCTCACCCACCCATCCAGCACTTTCTTTTTTATATATCATATAATTATTTCTGGGGCTTCATGGTTACAAACTCCTAAAGGCAGCTAGGGGGCTCAGTAGATACCATCTAGGTCTGGAGTCAGGAAGACCCAAGTTCAAATCATGCACTTTCTAGTTGTGTGATCCTGGGAAAGTCACTTAGCCTCTGTCTGCCTCAGTTTCTTTATCTGTAAAATGGGTATCATAAATAGCACCTGCCTTCCAGGGATATTTGGAGGATCCCAAGTGATAATAGTTATATAAAGTGCTTAGCACAGTACCTGGCACCTAGTCAGTAAATGCTTGTTTTCCTCCTTCCCAATATCATTCTACCATGTAAGTTTCACTGTCAACAAGGAATGGATTTCAGAACCAATTTTTTTTTATTTTGTACTTCTCTTGCCTTGATTCTGCTGGTCAAATTCTCTCTCCTTTCCTCTGTTCTCTTTTTCCTCTCCCTCTTCTTCTCCTTCTCCCTCTCCCTCTTCTTCTCCTTCTCCCTTTTCCTTTCCTTTCCTTTCCTTTCCTTTCCTTTCCTTTCCTTTCCTTTCCTTTCCTTTCCTTTCCTTTCCTTTCCTTTCCTTTCCTTTCCTTTCCTTTCCTTTCCTTTCCTTTCCTTTCCTTTCCTTTCCTTTCCTTTCCTTTCCTTTCCTTTCCTTTCCTTTCCTTTCCTTTCCTTTTCTTTCTTTTTTATTGCTTGACCTTTCAATAATGGCAGGCAGCTCCATATGTCTACAAGCCCTAGTATAGTTACTGACTTCCAATGGTAGAAGGACTTTATCATTGCAGGTTCCCTACACCCAGTGAAATCATAGGCCCAAACAAAGTCAATATAACTCATTTTAGGATCACAAAACCCCATAATCACGTGGGAGGACAGAGGTAATACAAATATTATTACGCTCATTTTATAGATTTGAAAACTGAGACTCAGAGAGATAAAGTGATTGCCCAGGTTTATTCAGCTGGAAAATGTTAGAACTAGGCTTTAAATCAAGATCTTTTGACTCAAAAAACCAATGCTCCTTTCACTATTTCAATCAGTCTGACTCTATATAACAAATATATTTATTTATTAGTGATCTATTATATACATGAAACACTATAGTAGTGGTTATAGATAAAAGAAAATAAAAACAAAGACACCCCCAGCCAAGGAGTCCTCACAGTCTAGCTTCTATTTTCATAGCATGAAAATAATGACAAAGCAATGTGTTCCCAAGTGGCCTATGAAATGCCTTAGTACAGACTGACTTCATCAACCCCTGAGGACAAGTCAGTTGGTGACCTCCAGGTGGGGTTAATCACTGAAAGCTTCCTGAAGGGGGTGTTTTTAGCTGGGCCTTGAAGGAGGTGATAAAATTGGTTGGCAGAGAGAAAAAGGGAAGATTTTTTTCCCGAAGGCATAAGTACTCTTTAAAATTAAAAAGCATTTATTCCCCATGACTCCCCACAACTGAAAAAAATAAGAAAACTTATAGCAAACATGGATAACCAAACCAAAAAAAAAAATTCCCATATAAAACAGATCCAAAAAAGTGTGTCTCATTCTGCCCCAGAGTCTACCACCTTTCTCTCAGGAGTCAGGGAGGATGCTGGATCTTTGGGCCTTTTGAATGGGGTTGATCATCACATTGATCAGAGTTCTTAAGTCTTCAAAAATTTGTTTTTACAATGTTGATATTAACTGTTCTCGTTCTCATTTTACTCTGCAACTAATCTCCTAAGTCTTCCTGGGTATCTCTGAAACAATTTCTCTGGTTATTTCTTACCCTATGATAGTATTCATGCTAGATAGAGAGCCAGGCCAGGAGTCAGGAATACCTGGGTTCAAATCTAACCTCAGATACTTCCTAGGCAAGTCACTTAACCCCCATTGCCTAGCCTTTGTATCAATTCTAAGTCAGAAAAATAAGAGTTTAAAAAAAAAAAGAATTGATACTAAGAAGTTAAGTATTAAAAAAAAAACATACTTAGACAAGGTTGGGTTTTTAAAAATACCATATAATAGTATTCTATTACACATATGTCATAATTTGTTCAGTTATTTCCCAACTGATAGATACTCCTTTGGTTTCTAGTCTTTTGCCACTACAAAAAAACAACCCTATTATTGTTATTTTTGTGCATATGGGTCTTTTCTCCCTTTCTTTGATCTCTTTAGGCTATAGACCTACTAGTAGTATTGCTGGGTCAGAGGGTGCTATTTACTAACTTTGAGGGCATTATTCCAAATTGCATTACAGAATGGTGCTACCAATTGGGCATTAATGTTCCTGTTTTCCCAGAGGCCTTGTAATATTTGTCATTTCCCACCTTTTTTTGGTTATCTTTGCAAAAATGATTAAAGGTGAGACAAAACTTCAGAGTTGCTGGAGTTTGTATTTCTCCAGTTATTAGTCATTTGCAGTACTTTTTTCATATATGTGTCCATAGCTTGGGCAACTAGGTGGAGAAGTGGATAGAGCACAGGGCCTAGAATCAAGAAGACCTCTTATCTTGAGTTCAAATCCGGCCTCAGCCACTTATGAGCTTTGTGACTCTGGGCAAAACACTTAACCCTGTTGGCCTCAGTTTCCTCATCTGTAAAATGAGCTGGAGAAAGAAATGACAAACTATTTCAGTATCTTTGCCAAGAAAACTCCAAATGGACATGAGAACTGAACAACAAAAATAGATAGTATGGATTTCCTGTTCTTATCCTTTGACCATTTATCCTTTGGAGCATGGCTTTTTTTTTTTGTTTAAACCCTTGCCGTCTAACTTAGAATCAATACTATGTATTGGTCCCAAAGCAGAAGAGTAGTAAGGGCTAGGCAATGGGGGTTATGATTTGCCCAGGACCATACAGCTAGGAAGTATTTAAGGCCAGATTTGAACCCAAGACCTCCCGTCTCTGGGCTTGGCTCTCAATCCACTGAGACACCCAGCTGCCCCCATGGCCTTAGTGTCCTTAGGAAGAGAGAAATGAGTTTGCTCTAAGCAGGGGATAAGTAGAAAGGGTATTCTGACAGGGAAGTGACGGACACCTGATTCAGAATGAGACATTTTTGGACATGGACAATGAGGGAATTTGTTTTGCTTGCCTTGAAAGGTTTTGGTTTTTCTTCTTCTTTTTCATTTTGAGGGAAGAGGAAGGAAAAAATAAATGCTGCTATTTGGGGAAAAAATGTCTAAAAAAAAAGAAGTAGATGGTGTTAAAACACTGACTTTTTTTAGGGGCTCTCACCACCCTTTCCTTGCAAACTCCTCAGGCCTCCACTCTGATTTGTACCAACATCCAATACCACTTCCCAAGCATATATATTTATATATATTTATATATTTGGGCCACTGTGAAACGCTTTGTCTTAGTGCATGATTCTTGGCATGATTCCTTCAAAAACAGCCACTCCCAGACAGAAATAGGGAGCTTGGACTCATTCCAGACAGGTCCCTGTCTCTCTCATCTGGAAGGGTGCAGATAGAGGATCGCAGAGGTGTGTGCACGCCCTTGCTAACTGCCACTTGCCTGATGTCAGAGCTTCCCAAGAGCCTCCAGCAGAAGCCATAGTTATTATTATTCCTGCTCACTTTCTTAACTTCTCCCTCTCCTCTCCACTACTACTTCCTATGGATTCTGGTACAACAGGAAGGAGATCCATCTAGTGACTCAATTGCCCCCATCCTCTCTCTGTGATTTTGCCTGGCTTGCTTCTGTGGCCCTTTAGTTCCTGATAGGGTCAAGCAGTCCTTCATCATCGGTCCTTTCCAGTGTGGTTGATCATTGCATTGATTAGAGTTCTTAAGTCTTCCAAGTTTGTTTTCACAATGTTGTAATGTAATGTTTTTACAGTGTTGTCTTCTCTCTTCCTTCTCACTCCCAAGAGACCCTATTCCAAACTCTGATCAAGTCAGGAAAAACAATCGACTAAAAATGTTTTTCCTATTTGTCTTCTCTGACCATTTTGTTTTCTAGGGCTCAACCCATTTTATATAACCCAGAGGCTCTCTCTGATATGAACAAAGAAGGCGGAAGTTAAATTTTCAATTTTAAACGGATGGACTTTAGCTCTCCATTTCTTCAGCTCTGACACTAGCCCTTTATGGAAAAGTTTGGGGTGAGGAAATCAGGGTCTAGGTAGAAAGATGCTTTTTTTGGCTCAAAAGATAACACTGATGAGATTGTTTTCTATTTTCGAGGAAAGAAAAGGACTTGATTAAAGGCAGTTTTGTAAAGCTTACGTTTTTAAATAAAATTTTTCTTAAAATTAAATTTATTTACATTTTTATTGTCTTAGTTTGATGAATGAAAACCACATCCTTTTTGATTAATTGTTCAGTTTTAAAAATACTAAAAAATAAAATTCCCCAAATATATACACTAATGAAATTGAAATGTATTTGCACACCATGCTCATTCCCTTTGCCATTATTTTAAGACAGACAGCTTGCTACCATCTGCTTTTTTGTAGGAAGGTAAGCAGAAATTTCTTGGACAGCCAGCCTCCTATGCTGTCTGAGCCTATCATAAACAGCGGTCCAAAGCTCCTTCATAAATCGGTTAATCAGATTTCACATGTGATTAGCTCAAATGTATTTTCAGCTGCTACTTGAAATTATCTGTGATAGGAGGTAATAGGACTAGAATCCTGCTGTGTCTGCTGCCTCATTGTAGCTTGGAGGTGACCCTGACATCTCTGATTCTCTAAGGTTCTGCCAGAGGAACATAAGTTCCTCCAAGTCCTACCAAGCTAGGAAGACTTTAAGTTTGCCTGCATCAAGCTTTGTCTGAAAGCTTACTGAGGGCAGGGACCTAGGATAGGACCTGGCACATAGCGGGCACTTTAGAATACCTGTTGATTGATTGAGGCTCATTACCAAAAGGTTGGACATCAAGAAATTCTTCTTCTTTTTTTACCACAGGCACTCCTGAAACCATCAGTTGTGATGTGTCAGGATTTTGATCCATCTCAATCAATGGAATATTCACATGTCTGAAATCATAATTTTTTTCTAATAAAGATTTGAGAACTAATTGGCATTTAGGGATTTGTGGTTCAGAGGAACAACTCCTCCTCCGTTCTTTTCTCTCTTTATCTGCTGCCCCAGTACTTAAGCTTCTCCCTAGCTAAGCCTGTGAAGTCCCTAGCAGAATTGAGGGTCCACGATCAAGATGTCTCCATTCCTTTTTTGTCATCTCCAAGACCATGCATCTTTCCCAAAATTCCCAAGAGTGACTATAATCCGCCTTCCAGCTCAGTGACAGACCAAATCACTTTCAGGGGTGAATGCGTATCCTTCCGAACCTCAAACCTCAGAATATCACCCAGTTCTCAACTCTTATTACCTTCTGAAGTCCTGGGGTCGGGGAGAGAGGGAGGACATGGTTTAAACCATGAATATTAATTATATTATACATATAATATAATTAATTAATTATAGGATCAAAAAGAGACCTGGTTAATCATTTCAGTCATGTCTGACTCTTACCTTTTGGGGTATTCTCAGCAAAGATAGTGGAGTGGTTGGCCATTTCCTTTTCTAGCTCATTTTACAGATGAGGAAACTGAAGCAAACTGGATTAAGTGACTCACCCAGAGTCATATGCCTAGAAGTAATTTAATCCAATTTCTATTCTACAAATGAAGAAAACCAAAGGAATTACATATCTAGCCCTAGATTACAGATAGAATAAGAAGCAGTCATAATTTGAACTCAGGTTTTCTGATTTGAGATTCACTGATGTTTCCCCTGTATTTAAAGAAATATCTTCTCATCCAATGACTTACTGTAGAGGTTTCCTACAATTGAGGTTCCTCTATAGGTATCAGAATGTGAGGTAAGCACACTGAAGGCAAAATCCAGAATTTGTGTTCTCAGGGAAATTGAATAGTAATCATCCACTAACTGTATAGAGAGTTGAGTTCCAGAACCGTTGCCAGTAGTTTGTTTGAAGTGGATAATCTGAAGCATCTTTCCTGGGCTGCTTATAGAGAATGTTTGATGGTTTGTTCCATCTTCTCCCTAGCACAGCTCTGAGAGTGAACGGCAATGTTTATAAAAGGTTTGGAACTTTAATAAGAAGGTTTACGGTCATTTTTTTGAGGGAAATCTCTACCAATGTCGTTGTTGTTGTTGTTGTTGTTGTTGTTGTTGTTGTTGTTGTTGTTTTCCTGCTGCCATGGCATAAAAGTAACCTGAATTCTTGGAGAGATATTCTAGAAGCATCGGTCTGACTATGTGGCTCCCTGTCGCCTCTGGATCAAACACAAACTATTCTGTCTGGAATTTAAAGCCTCTCACAATTTAACTACCACCTACCTTTCCAGTCTTATTATACATTTCTCCACTTCTTGTTTTTTTCTGATTCAGTCAATCTGACATTCTTGTTGTCCTGCACACGTGCATTTCCATCTCCCATCTCTGAAGGGCTTCTGCAATCTGTTCCCCATGCTTGGAACGGAGTCCATTTTTACATCTATTTCCTAGAAATCTTGCCTTCCTTCAGAACTCAGCTCAAGGGAGACCTCCTGAATGAGACTTTGCTGGATCTACCCTCCCACATCTGTAAATGCTCCACTCTGAAATTACCTGTATTTGCTATACTTTGTATATACAGGGTGTCCCAAAAGTCATAGTATGGCTTTAAGTAATTATGGCTTAATAGCATATATTCTTATATGTATATGTGTTTTTCCCCCACCATCAAATTCCAGAGCTAAGACTAATAATATAATCTTTGTTATTGTTTAGTCTATTCATCTTATCAACTCTTTCTGACCCTATTTTGGATTTTCTTGGCAAAGATACCAGAGTGATTTGCCATTTCCTTTTCCAGTTCATTGTACAGATGAAGAAACTGAGGCAAATGGGGTTAAGTGACTTGCCCAGGGTCACACAGCTAGTGAGGGTCTGAGACCAGATTCAAACAGCTCTTCCTGATTGCAGGCTAGGTGCTCTAGACATTGTGTTAGCTAGCTGCTTAATAAGTAACTTTTTATATAGATTGTCTTCTAGCAGCTCCTGAGACAAAGCACGTTTATTGTTGTCATTAATAAATAATAATGGCTAGCATTCATATAACAGTTGGAGGTTTACAAAGCACTTTACAAATATTATTTCAATGATGTCTTGATTAATTAGAGGTCCAAAGACTATTCCAGAGGAACTCACGGTCTATAAGATCCTCCTACATGTCTTAGGTTGGCAATATTCTTACATATGTGTTGTCAAGTGGTTAGCCTCACTGTGGGGATCACTCTTGGGAGCCTCATCATGATGAAATCTTTGCTCAAAGTAACTTTTTGAAGACCCCATCAAGTTGGAGATGGAATTGCAATCTTTGGGGGTAGAGGGCATCCCCCTCCTGGAAGCACATGAATCTAGAACTGGTACAGGATGAAAGCAGAAAACCTGAAGCATTAAAACATTGGGGATATTGTCTCTACAGAATACTTTCAGCATTTGTCTGCAAACTCTGGGTGGCTTTAGCACTTTAATCACCTTAACAAGTGGCTTAGTTCAGAGACAGAGTGAGCACCTACTCTCTCTTCTTGGGTGAATTGCCTCTTGTGATTTGTATACTATGCTATATAGCCATGGTGGCAAACCTATGGCACACGTGCCCTCTGTGGGCACACGTGCTGTTGCCCCAGTACAAAGTTCACCAGAGTTCGTTACTAGAAAGTCAGAGGGATGTGAGGGTGGACTGCTCCCCTCCTCCTCTCCATGGGTGCCTGAAGACATTTCTCACATCACCCCACTCCTCTAAAAGGTTCACTATCACTGTTATATAGAGTTGAAGCCAAAATTAAAAAGATCTGAGTTCAAATCCTGATTCCAGGCACAGAACTCTAGTTTCTGTGCCACCCAGCTACCTATAATACAGTAGTACCTACTTTACTGGGTTGCTGGAAGGTTTGAGTGTGATAATATATATAAAGTGCTTTGAAAATCTGCCTTAAAATACCATATAAATTCTAACCATTATCATCATCATTATTTTTTTTCTACGTAATGTGGTATAGGGCTGATATTTGTTTTGCTCAATCACACTTTTTTTTAGCTCAGACAATGAGTCTCGGCAGCAGGCACTAGCTAAGTCAGCCAATGGGCAGCTTTCCAGCAGCTGCCAGGGAGTGCCTGGAGAAATGGTTCCTAAAACTACCCTGAGAATTAGGATTATTAGAAAGAGCATCAGTGGAAAAGGATATTGTCACCGGATCAAAGCCGTCAACTTTAACTAATGAATGTCCTGGTTCTAGCTGCCTACTTATATACAGCAGATTGCTAGTCAAAGAAAGAGATGCTAAATGGACTGGACCCTTCAGCCCAAACAAATGACAAAAGCATTCCTTGTTGTTGAATCATTTTAGAATTTAGAATCTTCAAGACCCTTTTTCAGATTTTCTGGACAGACACTAAAATGGTTTGCCATTTCCTTTTCCAGCTCATTGTACAGATGAGGAAACTGAGGCAAACAAGGTAAAATGACTTGCCTAGGGTCACACAACTAGTAAGTATCTAAAGCCATGTCTGAATTTAGGAAGGTGTCTTACTGATTCCAAGCCTCTACTCTATCCGCTGAACCACCTAGCATTCCTAAATGAGGGCAAAGAAAATCCACCAAACACTTGGTCCATTTTGTAATATTCATTGTGAAATGATCCAAGTAGTTATTCTTCACAGACGGGACTAGGGGAAAGTCTTCTTTCCTCACTGGCACATGTAATAGCCCTAATGCAGTTATGAATATGAATTCTCTGTTTAGCAGCTAGAGAAGAGGTGATAAATTCAGTCCAAGAGGTCCCCAATACTACAAAATTCCAAATCTGATTGGAATGTTATTGGGAAATGTTTAAATGAAAATGTACACAGATAATGTTAATTTGTGTTTTTCTAAGTAGTATGTGAGGGCAATTAGGTGGTACAGTGGATAGAGTAACAGTTCTGGAGTCAGGAAAACTCACCTTCCTGAGTTCAAATATGGCCTCAGACATTTAATAGCTGCGTGACCCTGGATAAATCACTTAATCCTGTTTGCCTTAGTTTTATCATCTGTAAAATGAACTGGAGGAGGAAATAGCAAACCACTCTAGTACCTTTGCCAAGAAAATCCCAGATGAAATTGAGACATCCATCAGTTGGGGAAGGGCTGATCAAGTTACGGATATGACTGTAATAGAATACTTTTGTGCCATAAGTAATGACAAACAAGGGCAGTAAATTGGCTCAGTGGATAGAGAGTCAGTCCTGGAGATAGGTCATAGGTTCAAATGTGGACTCAGATACTTTCTAAGTGTAACCCTGGGCAAGTCACTTAACCCCAACAGCCTAGCCTTGTGTTGGCAAACCTATGGCACATGTCTCCTCCCCCTCTCCACGGGCACCAGAAGACATTTCTCATATGACCCAACCCTTTTCCTAGCAGCCTAATGGGAGTGCTTCCTCCCTCCCCTGTCTGGGGTAAGGTGAGGGATCACATGGGGTATGAGGGTTGCAATTTAGGCACTCAGTCTTTAAAAGGTTTACCATCACTGCCCTAGCCCTTACCACTCTTCTGCCTTGGAACTCATTCTTAGTAATCATTCTAAGACAGAAGGTAAGAGTTTTAGAAGAAAAAAAAATAGCAGGATGGTTTCAGAAAAATCTGGTAGACTTATATAGACTACAAAGTAAAGTGAGCAGAGTAAAGTAAAGCAAAGTAAAGTAAGCAGAACCAGAAGAACATTGTGCACAGTAACAGCAATATTTTTTGATGAATAACTATGAATGATCTAGTTATTCTCAGCAATACAGTAATCCATGACAATCCCAGAGACTCATGCTGAAAAATGCCATCTGCCTTCAGAGAAAGAACTGATGGAGTCTGAATGCAGACCAAAACATACTATATTTCACTTTCCTCCTCTTCCTTTTTTGTTTGTTTGAGATTTCTTCCACACAATGACTAATATGGGGAAATATTTTACATGATCACACATGTAAAATCTGTATCCATTGCTTATTGTCTCAGGGAAGGGTAGGAAGAAGGGAGAAAATTTAGAATTCAAATTTTTAAAAAATGAATGTTAAAAAAATTGGTTTTACATGTCATTGAGGAAAGTTAAAATATTATTTTAAAAAAGCAAATCCCAAATGGTGTCCCAAAGAGTCAGACTCCACTGAAAAATGTCTGAACAAAAAAAGGAGCATGAGATTACAGAGAACCTTTCCTCTGTGCTTGACACCACTGACCTAGAGAATAAGCCCCTTTATAAAGTCAAATAAAGCTCAACTTTCTGGGTCCCAAGGACATTAGACAGAAAAGGTATAGAGAACACAGGAATACAGAGCTAGAAAGCTGAGTGGGTCCTCAGAAGTCAGCTTGTCCACCCCATTCGTTTTAGGGACGAGCAAGCAGCGTCCCAGATCTGAGTGTACACAGGACGCCAAAATACAAGCCCTGACTCTTTCCCCTGCATTCTGAACACTGCAGACATTTTCTTGGCCTTTGGGATTTGGGGATTTCTTTGGACTCAGAACCGAGTGGAGGGCAGATATATGAACACAAAATATGACAAGCTGCTTACTAACTACTCAAGTGGGGAGACTGAAAGTGAAGCAAATGGGACGCTTTACTGATGTCAATTCCATAAGGCTGAAACAAGAAAATAAGATGTTACCCACTTAGGACTTCCCACATCTTTAAGACCTCTCTCTAAAAAATAATATTTAATAATAATAAATATATTTTATATCTACAAATGAATAAAATAACATAATTAATTTTTTAAAAATAAAGGCCGTAGATCTAGTATTAGAAAGGATCTCAGAAACCAGGGAGCCCAAACTCCTCATTTTAGACCTCAGAAAAATGTAGCCCAGGGCCACAGGTGATGAGCTTGTGTCAGAGGAAGTATTTGAACCTTGACCCTCTACCAACAGAACCAATGCTATGTCGCAAACTGCTTTAGAGGATGGAATGTTTGGGTTTTGTACAACTGTTGTTAAGTAACTTGCCCAGGGTCACACAGCTAGGAAGTATAAGAAGTCACATTTGAACTCAGGATGTCCCACCTTCAGGCCTGGCTCTCTTTCCCCTGAGCTACCTAGCTGCCCTTCTTTAAAAAACAAACAAACAAAACCCTTTACTTTTTGTCTTAGAATTAATACTATGTATTGATTCCAAGGCAGAAGAGTGGTAAGGGCTAAGCAATGGGGGTTAAGTGACTTGCCCAAGGTCACACAGCTGGGAAAGTGTCTGAGTTCAGATTTGAACCCAGGACCTCCCATCTCTGGGACTGACTCTCAATCCCAGAGCCAGCCAGCCAGCTGCCCCTATGCCCATCCTATTTTTTATTTTATTTTAATTTTTTTTATAACCCTTACCTTCTGTCTTAGAATCAATACTGTGTATTGGTTCTGTGGCAGAACAGTAGTAAGGTCTAGGCAATGGGAGTTAAGAGACTTGCCCAAGGTCACACAGCTAGTAAGTGTCTGAGGCCAGATTTGAACCCCAAACCTCCTGCCTCAGGGTCTGACTCTCAATCCTCTGGACCACCCAGCTGCCCCCATGCACCTCCTATTAAAAAAAAAAAATCTTTCTTAGTATGTGGTGCTTAGTATAATGCTTAGTATATAGTAGACATTTAATCAATGCTATTTAACTGCTTAACTAGAGAATTTTGCTTTAGAGAATTCCCTGGAGACACAAAAACATAAAGGGACTTGCCCAGTATCCTAGGACCAGTTTGTGTTGGGTCTGGACTTGAACTCTGATTTTGAGGTCAGCCAATCAATCAATTAATCCACATTTATTAAGCACCTTCTGTGTGCCAGACGAAGTGCTAGGGATGCGAAAAGAGGCAAAAGATAAGTCCTGCCCTCAAGTGGCTTACCATCTAATAGGGGAGAGAACTTGTAAACAAATATACGGAGAGCAAGCTATGTAAACGATGAATAGGAAATCATTACAAAGGGAAGGGCTAGAATTAAGCGGAGCTAGGAAAGGCTCCCTAAAGAAAGACAGGATTTTAGCGAGCATTTAAAGGAAAGCAGGGAAGCCAGGAGGCAGCGGCAGTACGGGGTGTCCCGGGAAGACTAGTGCCTGGGTTAGGGCCGGCCGGCCATCACCCAACTCTCACCTGCGGCTCCCAGAAGCAAAGGCAGGAGCGGCGGTCACACCCCATTGAATGATCTCTGGGCTAAACCAGGCTGAAAGTAAGCGCCAGGCTCGCAAGCCGCCGGTGACCCGGGAGTCTGTCCCAGGCGGGTGAAGACCTCCTCCAGGTCAAAAGGGTAGATGAGAACAACTTGTTCCCAAGGCCATAAAGGAGGCCGCAGCAGGTACTGTGCAGTTCTTAGAGCTTGGTTAGACATCAAAGGCACCAAGGTTATCCCTTGCATCTCGGGCCATTGCCAGCCATCCAGCCCGGCCACTGGACGTCCAGGGCGCTGGAAGAGAGGGAGGCTTGGACCACTTTTGGACACTCTGCCTCCCTCAAATCCAATTTAATCAATGACATCAGTGCTGTCCTTTGGGTCCTCTTTGAGGAGGAACGACACAGACCAACCAAGCATCATCGGCTCTACCACACGGTATCTGCACATATACATGAGGTACTTAATAAATGTGTATCTTCCTAACTGTGTGACCCTGGGCAAGTCACTTAACCCCCATCGCCTTGCTCTTCTGTCTTAGAATTGACACTAAGACAGAAGATAAAGGTTTAATTTTTTTTTTTAATGCGTATCAGTATTATTAACTGAAAGAGCTTGAGATTTACCAGTCAGAGCTGAGACGGGCAAGTGACCTCTGAAGCAGAGAGCAGACATCTCTTTGCCCACTAAGGCACATTTTTAAAGGCCAGACACTTCCCCGGACGCATTTAAGGGATCAGCACTACACCTGAACTCCTCTGTGGCCCCCTCCAGCCGCTACATCTCCTCCGCTTCTCATTTTTCAAAGTTAACACTCTGTGCGTCTCCTCCAAAGGGCTGCGTGGAAGGAAATGTAAGATGGGGTCAGAATGACTTAAAAGCGGACTCTTTTTCAGCCCCACTCCTACAGAGCACCCAGCTCAGCGGGGGACATGGATCTGAGCCGAAGGAAGGACTTCAATCCACTGGCAGCCAGACATTTCCTATCTGTTTATTGGTGCCACAATAACTTCAAGAAGTGACTGATTTTTTTTTCTAAACCCTTACCTTCCATCTTAGAATCAATACTAAGTATTGGTTCCAAGTCAGAAGAATGGTCAGGGCTAGGTAATGGGGGTTAAGGGACTTATCCAGGGTCACATAGCTAGGAAGTGTCTGAGGCCAGATTTGAGCCCAAGGACCTCCCATCTCTGGGCTTGACTCTCCATCCACTGAGCCACCCAGCTGCCCCTGAGATGATTGATTTTTTGACCAAATTTGGATTTTAGCTTGGGAGATAGAAGGAGGCCTCAGAGGCCATTTAGTCCAACCCCCTTATTCTACAAATGAGGAAACTAAGTTCCAAAGCAGTAAATGATTTAAGGTACTAAGTGGTTTAGGCAGGATTTGAAGCCAGGTCCTGTGACTCTAAATCTACCTCATCGCACTCCTAAAAGGTAGTCCAAACCATCAAGTCATGATTTGTGACTGTCTTCCATATCGAAGAATCAACGTCCCCAAATGGGTTTCTGATGTACACATCTTTGTGACTGTTTTAAGTAAAGTCTGCTTGCTTGCAAAGGGTCTCATATGGTGGTACTGAAGGATGAACTTCTAAGGCAGTGATGGTGAACTTTTTAAAGACCGAGTGCCCAAATTGTGCCTCACACCACATGTGAGCCACTCCCTTACCCTAGACAGGGGAGGGAGGAAGCACTCCTATTGGGTTGCTGGGCAGAGGGGGAGGTGAAGAGAGAAATGTCCTCAGGTGCACATGGAGAGGGGGAGGGAAGCAGTCCCCTTTGGCATGCATCCTATAGGTTTACCAACACGGTTCTAGAAATCTCAGCCCTTACCTTTGATGATAGGAGACCTCCCATTGAAGGCCAGAATAGTAACCAAAATAAGATCATGAGATTAGAGGCACAGAGTTACAAATGACCTTTGAGCTAAATAAATCCAACTCCCTCTTTTTCTAGATGAGGAAACTGAGGTTCGTGAAGGTAAAATGATTTGCCCTAAGTTATGCAAGTTGTGACATGTTCTTATATGGTTTAAATTTTTTTTGGCTTTGTTTGGTTTTGTTTCATTTCAATCATGTCAAACCCTTTGTGACTTCATTTGGGGTTTTCTCCCCCCCCTTTATTTTATCTTTATTTTATTCCAGTAACAAATTTACACATAGTTTTTCCAAAGTTACATGATTCATCTTGTTGCCCTTCCCTCTTCCCTCCCCTCTCCCATAGCTGACAAGCAATTCTACTGAGTTTTACCTGTATTATCACTCAAATCCTATTTCCATATTATTCATTTTTATAATAGAATAATCTTTTAAAACCAAAACCCCAAATCATACACCTATATAAACCAGTGATAAACCATGTTTTCCTCTGCATTTCTACTGCAACAGTTCTTTCTCTGGAAGGGAAGAGCATTCGTTTTCATAGGTCCTTCAGAATTGTTCTGAAACTTTGTATTGCTGTTAGTAGCAACATCTATCTCATTCAATTGTCCATTTGGGGTTTTCTTGGCAAAGATAGTGGGGCGATTTGCCATTCCTCATTTGACAGATGAGAAAACTGAGGCAAACAGGATTAAGTGACTTGCCCAGGGTCACACAGCTAGACATTATCTGAGGCCAAATTTGAACTCAGGAAAAAGAATCTTTCTGACTCCAGGTCTGACATTCTAGCCACTACTTGGCTTTTTTAGTGGGAGCCAAATGAAATAACACTCATCAAAAGCTTTGCAAACTCTGTAGAACTATGTAAAATGTGAGTTATTATTATATCACCTGTTCTCTAGTCAGTCAATAAGCATTTATTTATTTATAAAACCCTTCCCTTCTGTCTTAGAATCAATATGAAGTACCAGTTCCAAGGCAGAAGAGTGATAAGGACTAGAAAATAGGGGTTAAGTGACTTGCCCAGGGTCACGCAGCTAAGAAGTATCTGAGTCCAGATTTGAACCTAGGACCTCCCATCTCCAGGCGTGGCTCTCTATCCACTGAGTCACCCAGCTGCCCCCTTCAATAAACGTTTATTAAATTCCTTCTGGTTAGCAGGCCCTGTGGGTAAGGACTGGGCATACAAAGGAAAGCAAAAGATAGTCCCTGCCTTGAAAGACATCCTAGAAACTCCTCTTTCTAGCATAGGCTTCAGCACATTAGACAGAAGTATCAAGCAAGCCACAGAGCAGGTAGAATTCCCCCCGATATTCCCTGAAGAGCCAGATGATGATATAATGGGGAGATATGTAACAACATCAATAAAAACAGAATAGAATATAGATGGGTATTTAATAGGTACCTTTCCTAAGTCCACGTGGGTTCCACAGGATCTTCAGGGATGGTTTAGTGGCCCCATTTCGATTGGAGTGCTAGATTACATCTTTAACATGAGAGACACTCAGCAAAAGCTTCCTGGGTCCATGATTAAATAATAACAAAGTTCTTAAGAAATGCACTTTCATTTCTCCATTCACAAATCTCACATGATAATTTTCACCTAAACACACTGGCCAAACGTCCGGTTCTTAGCCAGTTTTACTTTCTATTTGGCAGGGAATAATTCAATTTAGCATTTGCATGGGAACAATTAAAATAAAACCAGCATGCTAGGGGCTGCTAGATGGGAAAAGTACCAATTCTGGGGGTCCTGGTTTCGAATCTGTCCTCCGACCCTTCCAAGCTGCATGACCCTGGGCAAGTCACTTAACTCTGTTGGCCTCAGTTTCCCCCTCTGTCAAACAAACTGGAAAAGGCAATAGCAAGCCATTTTAGTATCTCTACCAAGAAAGCCCCAGAATGGAGTCAGAAAGCATCAGACATGACTGAAGAATTCAGAGCATAGTGTACACAAAGGCAAAGAAGATTGTCGTGTGCTCAGAACAGCACGGAGGCCAGTTTGGCTAGAACAACGAGTACCTGAGGTAGAAGAATGTAATATCAGATTAGATTTAGGACATTGTGGTGGCTCAGTGGAGAGAACACCTGATCTGAATTGAGGGAGTTCAAATCTGATCTCAGACACGTACTTACTACACATATGAGCTTGAGCAAGTCACTTTACTTCTGTTTGACTCAGTTTCCACTTTACTTCTTCTTGCCTCAGTTTCCTCATCTGTGAAATGGGTTAATAATAGTACCCAACCACCCCCACCCCCAACTAGGATTGTAGTGAAGATCAATTGAGATGATATTTGTGTTTGTCTGGTACATAGTAGGCACTGGAAATGTGTTAGCTATTATAATCACTGCCAGAGTCAGATGATTTAAGTCTTGAAATGACAAACAGAGAAATTTCCATTTTATCTCAAGGGCTGTGGGGAATCCCTGAAACTTCTTGAGCAGGAGGATGGCAGAGTAAGACTTGTGCTTCAGACAGAGCTGTTTGGCTGCTCTGGAGAGGATGGCGTGAAAAGCTGAGAGAGTCTGAGGTCTTTGTCGTCCCATCCCCAGGGGAATGGGTGAGCAAGTTGTGGCCAGTGATTGGGACGAAATGCCGACTGCACCATAAGAAATCATGAGGAAGTTCATTAAAATTATTTTTTTTTAAATATGGAAAGATCTATAGGAAATTGCAAAGAGCAAAATGAGTAGAACCAAGAGAGAATTCTATATAGCAACAGAAATATTGTTTGGAGAATGGCTTGTATATGTCCACCTCCAGAGAAAAGCTCAGATCAATAGAAACAAGGAAGACATAGTTTGATACATGCATGCATCTTTTTTTTTTAAACCCTTACCTTCCACCTTAGAATCAATACTGTGTATTGGTTTTAAGGCAGAAGAGTGGTAAGTGTTGGGCAATGGGGGTTGTGACTTGCCCAGGGTCACACAGATGGGAAGTGTCTGAGGCCGCATTTGAATCCAGGACCTCCCGCCTCTGAGCCTGGCTCTCAGTCCACTGAGCCACCCAGCTGCCCCTACATATATCTTTTTGTCAAAGGATATATTTACTAGTGCTTGGAAACACCTGGGAACAAACAAATTGATTAATTACTTTTTTTTTTTTTGGTAATAGTCTGGGTGAGAGATGTTGTAGATCTCAACTAGGGAGCTGGCTGTGTTAATGGAAAGAAGGAAATAGCTGTGACAGATACTTCATTCATTTATTTATTTATTTAATTTTAAGCTCTTACCTTCCAACCCATGGAATTGCAATGTGGCTAGGGGAAGAGGGTAGGGGGAGGGGAGGGAAAGAACATGAATCTTGTAGCCATAGAAAAATATTCTAAATTAATTAATTAAATACATTTTTTCAAAAACAAACAAAAACCCTTACCTTCCTTCTTGGAATCAATGTTGTGTATTGGCTCCAAGGCAGTAGAGTGGTAAGGGCTAGACAATAGGGGTCAAATGACTTTGCCCAGGGTCACATAGCTGGGAAGTATCTGAGGCCAGATTTGAACCTAGGACCTCCCATCTCTAGACCTGGCTCTCAATCCACTGAGCCACCCTTTTTACCTTCTGTCTTAGAATCAATACAAGTATTGATTCCAAGGCAGGAGTGGTAACGACTAGGCAAGCAAGTTAAATGATTTGCATAGGGCCACAGAGCTAGGAAGAACCTGAGGTCACATTTGAACCCATCTCTAGGCCTGGTTCTCAATCCACTTAGCCACCCATCTGCCCCCATGACAGGTACTTTAGAGGCAAAATAGATAAGATTTGGCAACTGATTAGAACTGAAGAGGGGAATGAGGGAGAAGAAAGAATCAAGGAAGAATCTAAGTCTATAAAACTGGGTGCCTAAAAGGATGATGGTACCCATGAAAGAAATAGAGAAGTTTAGAACCAGATGAGTTTTGAAAGGGAAGGAAAGATAACAAATCCAATTCTGTCTATTTGTGAAGCATTTATTTATCCCACAAATACGTGT
This sequence comes from Monodelphis domestica, assembly GCF_027887165.1. Classification (NCBI taxonomy): domain Eukaryota; kingdom Metazoa; phylum Chordata; class Mammalia; order Didelphimorphia; family Didelphidae; genus Monodelphis; species Monodelphis domestica. The sequence goes on from NC_077228.1 coordinate 179,790,908, forward strand.
GGTCTTCAAGGAGAGTCGTGTTGATGCCCTCCATCAGTCTCTCCACCTCCATCTTTGAAGACGTTCCCCATAATCCCGGCCCCGTCCCTCATTGTCTTCTCATAGCACTCAGACCTCTGGAAGGCAGACCAGCCAAGTCCTGTACCTTCCTAGCTTGCGGCACCTGTGCCACTACTCCGCTCCGTCATGGTGAATAAACCCTGGGCTGGCTGTCCTTAAATCCGAAAGAATAATGAAAGCAGTCAAATAGCTAGCGTGCGTTTATTTAGGAACAATGGTGTGCCAAGAGTTTTGCAGTCATCACCCCAGTAATCCTTTCTGTATCCCTCTGAGGCAGATATTACTTTCCTCATTTTTCATTAAGGGGAACTGAATCATCTCATAGGAAAGAGGAAAAAAAAAAGGCTTGTCCAAAGTCAGCCATCAAGGAAACAGGCAGCTCTAGGAAGAGAATCCATCCTCATTATCAATCAGGGATGAATGTCTACTGGTGTAACTTTGGCTGGTGCCCTTCACCTTGCCAGGGCTCCCTTCCTCTGTTAAATGAGTAGATTGGACTAGAGAGTATTGCAGTAGAAAGAGCAATGGATGAGACCTTGGGTCAAATACTGCCTCTGACACCGAACTTCTCTGAGTCCAGAACCTTGGCTGTGAATGGAAAGAAGTGGACTAGAAGGCCCCCAATGTTCCTTCAGGTTCGAATTCTACAAACTCAGGTTTAGTCTGGAGAAGGCTTGGGGTTATGGCGGGGAGAAGGTGCGGGAAGAATATGGAACACAAGAGATGTCTTCAAGTATTTGAAAGGCCATCATCTGGAAAGGAGATTGGACCTGAGCCTTTTGGCCCTGGAGGGTAGAATTGGGGGCAATGAAGGGTGGAGTTGTTTTTCAGTCCTAGTCAACTCTTTGTGACCCCATTTGGGATTTTCTTTGCAAAAATAATGGAGTAGTTTGCCATTTTATTCTGCAGCTCATTTTACAGATGAGGAAACTAAGGCAAATAGGGTGAAATGACTTCCTCAGGGTCACACCGCTAGGAAGTGTCTGAGGTCAGATTTGAACTCAGGAAGATGAGGCTTCCTGATTCCAGACCCAACACTCTATCCACTGTACCACCTAGCCACTCTTAAGTCCTATGACCCTGAGCAAATCAATTAATTTCTCTGGAGCTCAGATTCTTCTTCTATAGACTGAAAGCATTGGACTAGAATAGTGGTGTCAAACTGAAATAGAAATGGGAGCAGGGCAGCTGGGTGGCTCAGTGAATAAAGAGCCGGGCCTAGAGACAGGAAGTTATAGGCTCAAATCTGGCCTCAGACACTTCCTAGCTGTATGACCCTGGACAAGTCACTTAACCCCATTTGTCTAACCCTTATAGTTCTGTTTTGGAACAGATACTTAGAATCAATTCTAAGATGGAATATAAGGGTTTAAAAAAATAGAAATGGGGGCCACTGATCTTCATTTCATACCTAAAAACTTCTGTGGGACAAATGTTGATTTAGCTTTGAAACGTAGAATTCTCTATATTGTATTATAATTTTATTTACTTTGTAAAATCTTTCCCAAATACACTTTAATCTGGTTCCAGAGCATTGCCTGCCCTGTTTTTGACACCTGTGGAATAGATACCTCTGAGGTCCTTTCAAGCTCAAAATCAATGGTCCTTTGACCTGTAGAGTCCCTTCCAATTCTGAGTCTGGTGTCCTATCCATCAATCAGCCATAAAATACTTATTAAGTAGCTCTGTGGCAGTTCACAAAAGAGGGCATATTCTGAAAGTCAGGTCTCCTGATTCTTATGCCAAAATTGGGCCCCCGGGCCACAGTGGCTCTGTGATGGGCAGGGGTGAGATGTGCAGGAACCAGGACTCTTCTGGAGGCCCTCGAAACAAAGAAAAATGTACAGAGGATGCATGTGAGTTGGTGAGTTCATCGTCAGTTGCAGTTCCAGCAAAACAGGTCATTTTTCATAGTGATGGGATGTGCTCAAGAGCAAAGTACCCGTTGAAAGGGGCTATTTATAAACCATATTATCCAGATCCCAAACAAGCTGCAAAGGGAGATCCATTTTAAGTCATGTGATACACAAGCTGAGGCTCAAAGGAAGAAGCAGGCATTCAAGACAAAATTATGCAATCCAGGCCACCACAGAGGCATCAACAATCCCTTTCCTTCCTCATTGTACCCATCAAAGGCGTTGCAAGGAGAGCTGAAATCTTATCCACTTCCCACATTGACTGTCAGCCTCTTCTCTCACTGATCTCTGAGACACACAATGCATTAGTCACCAGGAAAGCAGGGCAAAAAACGTTTTAACTCCTTGGTGGTAGGGGGAAGAGTCATGCTGTCAGCTGGATTCAAGACAACCCAGGTGAATACTGGACATGAGGGTCCTGCTACCCTGTAAATTGTCCATTGGTTTTGTCAGAAGGCTGGGGGATGCTAATGATGCTAGGTCAGAAAAAAAACAAAAAACCAAAGACCTTCCTTTTACTTTACTAAAAAGTGGCTTGCTGATATTTAGGTAAGCAATGTTTAAATTTTATTGCATTTAAAAAAAACTCTCATCCTCTGCCTTAGGAGTAATACTATGCATTGGTTCTAAGGCAGAAGAGCAGTAAGGGCTAAGCAATGGGGGTTAAGTGACTTGCCCAAAGTCACACAGCTAGGAAGTGCCTGAGGCTAGATTTGAACCAGGACCATGCCATCTCTACATCTGACTCTCAATCTACTGAGCCAGTCAGCTGTCCCTAGGTAAGCATTTATGATGCAGGTTTCCAAAGTCTTCCAAGAACAGAAGATGATAGATTAGGCACCAGATTTAGTCAGAAAAACCTAGGTCCTAAGCCTAGGTCAGGCATTTATTACTTGTATGACCCTGAATATGTTAACTCTGTGAGTCTCAGTTTTGTTGTTGTTTAGTTGATTATTCATGTCCAACTCTTTATGACCCCAATTGGGGTTTTCTTGGTAATAATACTAGAGTGGTTTGCCATTTCCTTCTTTAGTTTATTTTACAGATGAGGAAACTGAGGCAAACAGGAAGAAGTGATTTGTCCAGGGTCACACAGCTAGTAAGTATGTGGGGCTAGATTTTAACATTGGTCCTGCTGGTTCCAGGGCTGGTTCCCTATCCACTGAGCCACCTAACTGATCTTGGCCTCAGTTTCCTCATTTGTAAAATAAAAGGGTTGGACTACATGACCCCTAGGATGGCTTCCAACTCTAAGCCTAGGAATCTATGGATAATTCATTTAACCTCTCTAGGTCTCAGTTTCCTCATATGTAAAATGAGAGAATTGGGCTAGATAGCCTTCACCTCAAAAATCTATGAACTTATGAGATTTTTCTTGTTTTAAACAGAAGTTTACTCAATAAGGTTGTCTACCCAATGGCCCAATGATGGCAGCTGGATGTGTGATTTCATCCCAGGGAATGCTCACTGCATGGCTATAGGTCACACCCTTCATTGGGCTTTAATAGACAGTTTAAATAAGTTGCTATGGTTAAAAATCCATCCCCAGGCGATATTCCAAAGTAGATATCTTTGCACTTAACTAACTGGCTTGGCCCTTGGATGATAGAGACATATAGTCCATTGGCGAGCCTGTACTTACAGCTTTTCTGATTTCTTAGAACCTGAGAGAACTTCCATTATCCTGGCTTATCCTCCAAGAATCAGTCACTCCCATGCTCCAATGACTTATCAGAAGAGGGTTCTAATAATAGAATCCCCTCCAAGTTGGATTTCCAGCTCAGAGTCAGAACTGAGAGGGATAACCTCATTTTACAAGTGGAGAAACTGAGGTTGTGTACTGTACAGTGACTTGCCCAAAGTGACATAACCAATTAAAGGCAGAGTTGGGATCCCAGCCAAGTCCTTCTGTCTCTTAGGCTAGTCTTTCTACTACATTATGCCCCTTAAGTGATTCTATTGGAAAATCTGGTGCTAAATTCGTGCACACAGGGAGAGCCAAGTTGTCCCACACTTATCAGTGGTTTCTGCTATCTGGAGAGGCTGTTGATAGAAAGCTTTTATCAGACTCTCCTTATCTCACACGTGGGACCTGTTTTTGCTGGAGGTCACTGAATAGAGCTCGTTGGCCAATGAGGGAAGGGCACAGAAGCTAATAATGGAAACCCTCAACCTGGCCGATTAATACAATTTGTGTCCATCTCCTCATCTCAAATGCAAAACCATTTTCTCTTCTATTACCTGGGTCTATTTTTATCATTATAATCTCTCTTATACTACTTTATCCATCAGTAGCTGACAGTGAATTTTGCCAATAACAGCTGCCAGGAGTCAATCCCAAAGATGATGCCCAGGACCCATTTCCTCTAAAAGGCAGAAAAGGTGGGAGATTTTCTCAACTGCTGGCTTCTCCAGGAATTCTGCCTCTTCCCCAGCTTGGTGATCAATTATATTAACTTCATTTCAATTCAACTGAACAAATGTCGATTAAGTACAAAGACAGTACTAGGTGCTAGGAATACAAAGACGAAATCACAGCAATTCCTGTCCTCAAGGATCTTATATTCTTCTTGGAACAAACTACACATACACTGGCAAGTAAATACAAAATATATACAAAACAACACAAGGGGCATCTCAGTGGATAGAGAGTCAGACCTAGAGATAGAAAGTCTTGGGTTCAAATCTGGCCTCTGATACTTCCTAGCTGTGTGACCTTGGGCAAGTCACTTAACTCCAATTACCTAGCTCTTACTACTCTTCCACCTTGGAACCTATACTTAGTATCAATTCTAAGAGAAGGTATGGGCTTCCCCCCACTCTTTTCCCTTTTCATTTATTTTTTAAATCTTTATTTTATTTTTTAATAACAAATTTTCACATAAGTTCCAAAGTTATATGATTCATGTTGTCTCCCTTCTTTCTTCCCTCCCCCCTCCCAGAGTTGACAAGCAAATCAATCTAGGTTATACATGAATGATCATGCAAAACATATTTTCATATTTATTCATTTTTGTAAGTGAGTAATCTCATAAAACCAAAACCCCAAAACATAAACCCAAATAAACAATTTAAAAATCGTATGTTTTCATCTGCATTCTGACTCCAACAGTTCTTTCTCTAGAGGTGGATAGCATTCTTTGTCATAAATCCCTCAGAATTGTCCTGGATCATAGTATTGCTGTCAGTAGCAAAGTCTTTCCCAGTTGATCATCCCTGTTACCGTGTACAATGTTCTCCTGGTTCTGCTTAGTTCACTCTGCATCAGTTCACACAGGTCTTTCCAGTTCTCTGAAACCATCCTGTTCCTCATTCCTTATAGCACAATAGTATTCCATCACTATCAGATACCACAGTTTGTTCAGCCATTCTCCAATTGAGGGACATCCAGAAGGTAAGGGTTTTAAAGAATTAATTTTAAAAAAGATACAAAATATTTTCAAGAGAGAGAATGGCAATAATTGTGGGAGAGGGAGGTCGGGAATGGTCCCATGTGGGAGGGGACACCTGAGCTACACTTTGAAGATAGTAGAGGTTCTAGCATGGGGATCTCGTGGCATGGTGGATGGTGTGCCTGATCTGGAGTCAGGAAGACTTGAATTCAGATCCTTACTAACTGTGTGACGCTGGGCAAGTCACTTAACCCTTGCTTAGTTGCTTTCTCTGTAAAATGGGGATAATAATATAATAATAACACGCTCCTTCCAGAGCTGTTGTAAGGATCAAATGATTATTGTGAAATGCTAAGTGTTAATGCCTGATACATAGTAAATAATAAAAGTTATATAGCATTATTTAGCATATACAAACAGTATAGCATAGTAAAAGCCATATAGATGTTCACTCTGGATAGTATGTAGGTCCTGGACAAGTCACCTAACTTTGCCTTAGTTTCCTCATCTGTAAAATGAGCCGGAAAAGGAAATGACAAACCACTCTAGTATCTTTTCCAAGAAGACCCCAGATGGGGTCGCGGAGAATGACTGAACCACAAAAGAAGCGAGAGAAGAAGGCATTCCAAGTTGGGGCAGGGAACCCCCTGAGCCAATACACAAAGGTGGAAGATGATATATCATGTATGGACAAGAACCAGCCGGCCAGATCGAGGAGGGCAGAAAGTAGGTGAAGGGGAGGAGCGGGGGGGGGGGGGGGGGGAGCCTGGGAAGGTGTCCCTGTCCGGACGGGAGGAAGAAGGCTGGGCACTGGGCAGCAGCGAGGAGCAAACCCCCAGGATGGATTGATTGATGGGGCGGCATCCAGCTACTGAAGGCAGCATCGTTTCCGCTAGGGGTTGCTAGGCAGCTCCTAGGGAGGGATTCTTTCCCGGCTGACACCTGACTTATTTCATGCCTGAGACACAAGGGACGGATCGGGGGAACGACCTGGCTGGAAAGATAAGCGGCCGAAGTCCGTTCCTTGCCTCAGAGATAAATTGTGAGAAATTACCGACTAAGAGGAGCGCGGCTGTGTCTGCGAGATTATCCTCCCTCTCCCTCCTCTTAGCAGTGCTGAAGACAAACAGGGAGGGACCAGGGTGGGAGAGGACCTGAGCTCAAATCCCGACTCCGTCCTGGGCTGGAGCCAGGGGGAATGGGTCAGGATTTTTGAACGGGTCAGATACGAGTGTAGCTCCATGTAGGTCTCCTCTTAAATAAAAAGCAAAATAGACGTGACAATAGATCTTTGGGGTTTGTTTGTTTTTCCCTTTCAGGATTTCAATCTCTTGTGATTTCAAAGACCTAGAGGCAGCTGTGGTTCAGTGAGAGGGAACAGGACCTGAAGTAAGGAAGACATGAGTTCAAATCTAGCCTCAGACACTTCAAAGCTGTGGTATTGGGCAAGTCACTTAATTCTGCATGCCTGGGAGACAGCTAAGTGGTTCACAGAATAGAGTGTTGGCCCTGGAATCAATAAAACTTGAGTTCAAATCCAGACTGAGGGGGCCTAGAGAAGGGAGGTCCTGGGTTCAAATGTGGCCTCAGATACTTCCTGGCTGTGTGACCCTGGACAAGTCACTTAACCTCCCTTACCCAGCCCTTACCACTCTTCTCCCTTGGAGCCAATACACAGTATTGATTCTACCTTGGAACCAATACACAGTATTGACTCTAAGACAGAAGGTAAGGGGTTAAAAAAAAAAAAGAAATGCAGCTGGTACATCAGAAGATTGGAGGGGGAAGAGGAAGAAGGAAAAAAAGAAGTGAAGATCCAAATGTCACCCACATATAGAAAACCCTGGCACTTAGGCGCCTTAAACTTGGGCTTCTTAACCTGGGGTCTGTGATCTTATTTCTTAAATGTTTTGAAGAAGATCATTTGATTTTTTAAATACAAGATGTCCCAAAAGTGTTAGTGCAGTTTTTAAGCCATGAAAGCTTAAAAATTTTTTTCACAAGGAAAAATATATGATTTATCTCTTATTTATATGGGTATTGGATGTGGGGTTTTTGTTTTAAAAAATTACTCTATTACAGAAATGAATAATATGGAAATAGGTATTGAGTGATAATACATGTACACCCCAGCAGAATTGCTTGTCAGCTCCATGAAGTGGGAAGGAAGAGGGGAGGGAAAGAAAATGAATCATGTAACCATGGAAAAATATTTAAAAATAAATAAATATTTTTTAAAACTGCTCTAAGACTTTTAAAACACTCTGTATTTCAATATTAGTGTTCTTTGTAATCCTACACATTTTTATTAATATATAATTTTTAATACCCTTACCTTAGAATCAATACTGTGTATTGGTTTTAAGGCAGAAGAGTGGTCAGGGCTAGGCAATGAATGGGGTTTAAGTGATTTGTCCAGGGTCAAACAGCTAGGAAGTATCTGAGGTCACATTTGAACCCAGGACTTCCCCTTTCTAGGTCTGGCTCTCAATCCACTTAGTCACCCAGCTGCCCACTAATATATAATTTGAAAACTTATTCTGGCCAGGTAGACCACAGGTATTATTATAAGACTGCCAAAAGAGTCCATCTCACACAGGCACACACACACACACACACACACACACACACACACAAATTCAAGGACCTCTGCCTCAGAGGCAGTTCTGGTTCACTTTTTTTGTTATTTTATTTTTTTTGGAACCAGAATATCTAACTTTGAATTCCTGTTCTGCTACTGAAATCTGGATGGCCTTGGAAAAATCATTTCCCCCTCTGGGCATCGGTTTCTTCCTCTGTAAAATGGTCTACACCCCCGATGTCCCCAAATCCTGTGATCTTAAAACATGCCTCCAAAATAGCTCAGGGTGTCTGTCCAAGGGTCCATCCTGTTTTTTCTTTGTCTCACTCCTTTGAAAGAGCTGCCTTTGTATTTACGGAAGGTCCCAGAAACAACCTGGCCGTGAAGATACCATCCAGACCTGAACACCGACCAAGAACCCGAGACCTTATCTCGTGAGCTCCCAGGCAAGCTTTCCTGAGCGGAGTTTCCCCTTTTACCCAGTGCCACGGGGCCCCATCTCTGTAGGAAGTCCAGGTCTGTTGTCAGTTCTAGGGAAAACAGCCCGAGTTGCTATTTACACCCTGAAATGGCAGTTTGGTTTAAAAAAAATAGCCTGAGCAAATCAGTCCAGTTTCAAACCCCTCTTTACTGCAGAAAGGGTTTATTTTTGGCCAGGATGATTTTTCTTCCCCACTCACTGGTCTAAAAATGGCCCTCCCCTGAGGAGTGAAGGAGACACCATCTCCCCCCTCACACACACACACACACACACACACACACACACACACACACACACACACACACAACCGCCTTCTCCAAAGGTGAAATAGAATCCCTTCCCCAAGACAAGCCTATCAAGAGGCATCCTCGGAAAGGCTGCCCTGCCAGCCTGGGCGCTGAGGCTCTGCTACAGTGACCTAGTTCAAGGTACAGTGAAAATGACTGAACTTTGACTAAGAGGAGAGGAGACAGCTGTCTGCAGCCTGGCAGCTTCCCACAAGCCCTTTAGAAACTAATGCTATTATGTTATTTGTTTCTAAAGCAGGACAAAGGGGAAAAGGAAGGGGGAAAAAAAGGTGATTGATGAAAGGATCAGAACAAAAGGACCAGCCTGGATGCCTCCCTGATCAAGAGCTTTCTAATGAGTGTCTGAAGAGGGCCAGCACATTCAGAGTAGCACATGGTGGCATCAGAAAATAGCAACGTTTATTTTTAAAGGCCACACGTACACACAAGTGATGGGACTCATTGCCTTATCATCACACCTCTATTTCAGCCTCCCAGTTAGAGGATGGCGGGTGACTGTCTTGTAATAATATGGAGGAGAACCAGGAATAGCATTAAGACTTGGAGGAGGGGGTAGCTGGGTGGCTCAGTGGATTGAGAGCTCCATCTGGAAATGGGAGGTCCTGGGTTCAAATGTGACTTCAGATGTGTCCTAGATGTGTAACCCTGGGCAAGTCACTTTGCCTAGTCCTTACTGCTCTTCTGCCTTGGAACCAATAGGTTGTATTGGGAGTTCAGAACCATCAAATACACAGTACTGAATCTAAGATGGAAGGTGAAGATTAAAAAAAAAAAGACTGGGGGAGGGGGTGCCACATCTATATCCCCATTAATATGAATAATGAATCCCCTGAAATGGTTTCATGTATTTGAACTTGTACTATTTGAAGTCATGATTATATGTAGTATTATTACATATTATTATATTAAGTCTATATAATATAACACATCATATATTATCATATCATATGTAATATATCATATGTAAATAATTAAATGTTAGTTACATCATTATATTAATTACACTATATTAATTATATTATATATAATATTCTATACCATCATATCATACCATGTCACATCATATAATATCATGTATTATATCATATGTCATATTGTATCATATATGATATAGCATAGCCTATCATATAACACATTATATATTTATTATTATATCATATAGTATATATTATATGATATTGTATCATGTCATATTATATTACATTATACTATACTATATTATGTTATTTCATATTATATTGTCACATAATATGGTATGACATTATATATGATATGACTTGATATGATATGACATAATATGATATATGAATTGGTTCCATAAAATGGATTTTTATGCAGTGCAAATTCAAATAATGAAAACTACTTTTCTAGATTCATTATTCACACTCATTGAGATCTGGGTATATTCCTAGCATTGACCTCCTAGGAGAAAGGCTAATGGATCTGTAGTCAAAAGAAAAGGAGTTCAAATCCCAGTTCTGCCACTTAGGACTTTGGGTAAATCTCAAACTCTCTGGACCTCAGTTTCTTTATCTATTAAATGAGAGAATTAGACTAGATGATTTCTGAAGTCCCTTCCAACTAATATCTTATGTAACCACAGCAGCACAGCATAGTGAAAAGTCATCTCCCTTTTAGTCTTTCACTGAGGACTGCTTGCCTCAAGAAGCAGTGAGCTCCAGAGGTCTTTGATGCTGGATCTTGGATGAACCCTTGTAAAGGACTGTGTAGAGTAGATTCCTACTCAGGTATGGAAGGGTTGGACTAGATACCATTTGAGGTCTCTTCCAAATTCAAGATTTTATGAATTCACAAATGGTAGAAAATTACTTAATATACGTATACATGTGTGTGTAATACCAACCTCAGGGCAGGCGACATAGCATAGGATAAAGGGTAGTTAGGTAGGACACTGGATAGAGAACCCAGCCTGGAGGGGGCGGACCTGGGTTCAAATCTAATCTCAGATACTTCCTTGCTCTAGGTCCCTGGGTAAATTACTTAACCCCAATTGCCTAGCCTTTACTGCTCTTAGAATTGATACTAAGATAGAAAGTAAGGGTTTATTTTAAAAAAGAAAAGACAAATGAAAAACAGTTGGGAAAAGTCCTTGAATTTTATTAGAGATCTAGATTTTTATTTTTCCATGAATCTACAGTCATGCTTCTTCTACTTTTTCATGTAGTATAATTCTTGTCTCTTATCTGAAAAATCCATGAAATATGTTTCAGTCTTTTCTCCATTTCGCTGCCAAATCTTGCCAGTTCTAGATTGTTAACAGTCAGAGAGGTAGGTAGATAAGTCGGACATTGACTGTTTACTAAATGCCAAACAGGCAGGCTAGAACTGCAAGCAAACCAAATAGGTAGTAGAAGATAACACATAAGGGGGCCACCAGGAAGGAGATGGGGGAAGGGTATCCCTAACTGGGGCAAGTTACCTGGTGATTGAGTTAAAGGGTGAGTGATGGACAAATTCCCCTGAAATAATGGTCCAGGCAAGGAAGTCACCAGTCAATCAATAAAGCAACAAACATTCATTACATGCCTACTATGTTGGGGATACAAAGAGAGGAAAAGACAGTCTTTGCCCTCAAGAACCTTCCAGTCTAGTTGGGGAGACAAAGTGCAAATATATACAAAATGAGTCATATGTAGGATAATAGAATATAATTAACCAAAGAAAGGCCCTAGAATTAAGAGGGGCTGAGGAAGGCTTCCTGTAGAAGGTGGGATTTTTATTTGGGACTTAAAGGAAGTGGAGGAGGGAGAGCTTTCTAGGGATGGGGCAGAGCCAGAGAAGATGGCTGGAGGGGAGAGATGGTGTGTCTTGTTTGTGGAACAACCAAGATGCCAGCATGGTGGAACCTGAGAGATCTTGTCATGGAGTAAGATGTCAGACTACAAAGGTAGGAGGGGGTTAGGTTATGAAGGGCTTTGAATGCCAAACAGATCATTTTGCATTTGATACCAGAGCCAATAGGAAACCTTTGGAATTTACTGGGTGACATGATCAGATCTTTGCTTTAGGAAAATCACTTTAGTGTTGAATAGCAAGAAAGTCCTCATGATGGAGGTTTCTTCACGATGGGAAGGCAGCTGTTAAGGAGAAGTCCAGAGAGTGAGTTGAGACATGAATGGGTTTCTACCTTCACAATAAAAGACGACCCCAACTCCCTGCTCACATGGTGACCACCCTAGTTCAGATCTTCAACACTCTCACCTGAGCAAGCAAAATAAACCACCTTCTTATGAGTGTCCCTGCCTCACTCAGGACTCTCCCTGCCCCAATCCAATCTTTACCCACCTGCCAGTCATTTTTCTAAGGCACAGCTCAGATCATTTTTCCATTCTACTCAATAAACTCCAGTGGCTCCCTCGTATCTCCAGGAACAAATATATTTTGCTCCTAGATCAACTGTACGATGAATGTACAATAACAGTATATCAATGAACTTTCCAAAGTTGCTAAAGAAAGAAAATAGTTTTTAAATTTTGAGATCATATCCAAACTTGTACACTCCTGAATTATTATTTATTTACAATTTAAAAATAAATTAGAGATGAAATCTAAAAATAAAAAGCTTGCTACTTAATGCTCTTTACAGCCTGGGTCCCTTTGATCTTTCCTGTCTTTGGACACTTTATTCCCCTCCACACATTCTACCATACAAGTTTTAGACTAGCCTACTTGCTGCTCCTCATACCCAATAGTCCATCTCCCATCTCCATGTCATTGCACTGGCTGTCCTCATGTCTGGCGTGCCTTCTCTCTTTAACTTTGCCTCTTAGAATCCAGCTTTCCTTCAAGATTCAGCTCAAACATCACTTTCTGCAGGAGGTCTTTTCTGCACCCTCCTTCCTGTCCCAGCAACGAGAGTCTTGCTCTCTGAGGCTACCTTCTGGCTCTTTATCTTATTTATTTATCTTTTTTATTCACATGTCTGTTTATTTATACTTTGTTTCTCCAATCAGAACATCAGTCTCCTTGAGGGCAGAGCCTGTATTTGCCTTTCTTTGCACCTCCATAATGGAGCACTTAATGAATGTTTGTCAATTGATGAATTCCCTGGGCCTCCTAATGTTTCATAGATCATAGATTTAGAGCTAAAAGGGCCCTCAGGGGTCATATAGTCCAACCCCATCATTCTACAAAAGAAGAAACTCAGGCTTAGAAAGGTAGAGTGATTTGCCCTTGGACACACAGAAGAGTAAGTGGGAGGAGAAAAAACTGTTGGAGTCAGAATGTAGATCAAAGCATGCAATTTTCCATGTTAGTTTATTTGGGTTTTTATTTGGGGGTTTTGGTTTTATATGAATATTCTCTTACAAAAATGAACAATATAGAAATATGTTCTGCATGATAATACATATATAACCCAGACCAAACTGCTTACCATCTCTGGGAGAAGGGAGAGAAGGAAGGAGGGAGAAAATTTGGATCATACAACTTCAGAAAATTTATGTGGAAAATTGTTATTACATGTAATTGGGAAAATAAAATATTTTTACCAAAAAAAAAAAGAAACAAAGAATACCAGGATTCAACCCTATATTAACCCCAAGTCCAGGGTTCTTTCTTACCTCTCACCAGATGCTATGGGATGGTAAGTCTGAAAGAAGAAGCAAATGTATTCTCAAATAAATAATAATATCTAACATTTATATAGCACCTAATATATATACATGCCAGGCAATGTGCTAGGTCAGTGATGGCAAACCTTTTAGAGACCAAGTGCCCAAACTGAAACACCCACACTGTACATGAGCCCCCAGCCTTGCCCCAGACAGGAGAGTGAGAAAGAGTCCCCCATTGGGCTGGGGGGAAAAGGGGTGGGTGATGGGAGAAATGTCCTCAAGGGAGAGGGGGAAGGGAGCAGCCCCCTCCGGCATGCATGCCATAGGTTCACCAACATGGTGCTGGGGACTTTATAATTCTGTCTCATTTGATCTTCACAATAGTCCAGGCATATAGATGCTACTATTATCCCTGTTTTAGATGAGGCAATTGAGGCAAATAAATGAAGTGACTTGCCTAGAGTCATAGAGCTAGTAAGTATTTGCAGAAGGATTTAAACTCAGGTCTTTCTGACTCTAAGTCCAGTACTCTATCCACTATGCCATTTCACTGCTTCAAATAGCACTGGACATTAGAAAAATGAAAAGTCCTTTGCCTCATATCACCAGCCCCATTTATTTGCCCTCCTAATCCTCTCAGAGTCTTCCCTTGCCATTCTATAATAGTCCTGTCACTCTTTTCTTTAGACCAACCCCTTACCTCTAACAAGCACCATCAGAACATCAGTGTCAGAAATATGGTTCCTGGGGGCAGCTGGGTAGCTCAGTGGGTTGAGAGACAGGCCTAGAGATGGGAGGTCCTAGGTTCAAATCTGGCCTCAGACACTTCCCAGCTGTGTGACCCTGGGCAAGTCACTTAACCCCCATTGCCTAGCCCTTAGCACTCTTCTGCCTTGGAGCCAATACACAGTATTGATTCCAAGACAGAAGGTAAGGGTAATTAATTTAAAAAAAGAAATATGGTTCCTGATCCAAACATCACCAGATCCCAAAATAGGAAAGTCATCCCATTAGCTACCTAGTCTGTTTTGTACTGGAAAAAAATTATTCCTTTCTGCAAGTGGTTGTCCATCAGGAACTCCATTGAAGGGCAATGCATCACCTCCTATGGCAACCTATTCTGCTTCTGGATATCTCTATTTGGGCAGCTAGGTAGCACAGTGGATAGAGCACTATAGTCAGGAAGACCTGAATTCAAATACCACTTCTGATATGTACTAGCTTTGTGATCCTGGGCAAGATACTTAACCTTGTTGGTCTCAGTTTCCTCATCTGTAAAATGAGTCATAGAAAGAAATGGCGAACCACTCCAATATCTTTGCCAAGAAAACCCCAAATAGGAACACAAAAAAGTCAGCAACAACAATGGTTTTGAAATTCCTCTTACTGTTAAGACTAAATTTGATCCTCTGTAATTTCTATCTGTTATTTCTAGCTCTGACTTCTGGAATGAAGCAAAACAAGTTTGATTATACTTCCACATGATGGTCCTTCAAATACTTGAAGATGGTAATCATGTCCTAGGGGCCAATAGATGGCAAAGTGAATAGAGTGCCCAGCTTAGAGTCAAGAAGGTCTGAGTTCAAATGTGGCCTCAGATACTTACTAGTTTGTGATCCTGAGCAAGTTTACCTCAGTTTCCTGATCTGTAAAATGGGGATAATAATTGCACCTATCTTTCAGGGCTATTGAGCGGATCAAATGAGATAATTTGTAAAGAGCTTAGCACAGTGTCTGGCTTGCAGTTAGGAGCTAAATAAATGGTTGCTATTATCATTATGTGCTTCCTGAGTCTTTTCTAGATTAAATATCCCTAGTTCTTTCCATTGATTCTTCAAAATATAGTCCCTAGGGGGCAACCAGGTGAGTCAGATCTGGAAACTGGGAGGATTTGGGTTCAAATCTAGACTCAGACATTTCTTAGCTGTTTTAGCATTTCTTAGAGGCCTCAGAACTGGACACAATATAACAAATGAGCTCCTACCAAGGCAGAAGATGGACCAGAGGTCATTGGTTCTAAGTGGTAAAGGACCCTAGGCTCCAACCCACCTCTGATTTTTACTGCCTGATTTTGCTTAGGCCAGAGGGATTTACAGGCCTCTAACCAGGGAAGTACTGCCAGCTAAGGACCTCCAGAAGCGGCTGCTCAGAAGTATGGGGAGGCCACACAACTGGTTGTGTCCCTCAGCCCTGGGCACCTTCTTTTCAAACCTTTTCAATGTGAAGCCTGGAGAGAGGAGCTGCTTATCTACAGTCAAGCTGTTTGGTCCTCAGGGCTCTGAGCCTCTCCAGGGACCAGGGTAAGACAGCTAAATGTTTCTTTAATCCAAATTGTTTCAGGTTTCAACTTCCAATGTTGTGAAATAGAATTTGATGCTGACTCTCACCTCATGAGAGGAAGGGGCAAAGAAAACAGGCTTGTTCTCTCTTCTCTCTCTCCTCTCTCTCTCTCTCTCTCTCTCTCTCTCTCTCTCTCTCTCTCTCTCTCTCTCTTTCTCTCTCTCTCTCTCTCTCCCCCCCCCTTTCTCTCTGTCTCTCTCTTCTCTCTCCTTTCTCTTCTTTCTCTCCTCTCTCTCCTTTCTCTCTCTCTGTCTCTCTCCCTCCTTTCTCTCTCTCTGTCTCTGTCTCTCCTCTCTTCTTTCTCTCTCTCCTTTCTGTCTTCTCTCTCCGTTCTCTTCTCTGTCTCTGTGTCTCTGTCTTTCTGACTCTGTCTCTCTGTTTCTCTGTCGGTCTCTTTCTCTGTGCCTCTCTCTTCTTTCTCTCTCCTCTCTGTCTCTAGCTCTGTGCGTCTTTCTCTCCTTTCTCTCTCTCTGTCTCTTTTTCTCTGTCTCTGTCTCTCTCCCTCCTTTCTCTGTCTGTCTCTCTCTTCTCTCTCCTTTCTCTTCTTTCTCTCTTCTCTGTCTCTCCTTTCTCTCTGTCTCTGTCTGTCTCTCTCTCCCTCCTTTCTCTCTCTCTCTGTCTCTCCTCTCTCCTTTCTTTCTCTCTCCTTTCTCTTCTCTGTCTCTGTGTCTCTGTCTTTCTGACTCTGTCTCTCTGTTTCTCTGTCTATCTCTCTTTCTCTTCCCCCCCTTTCTCTCTCTGACCTCTAGCCTTTGTGACAGCAGACCAAGGTGGCCTCCAGGAAGCCCAGCTCCCTCTCTAAACCCCCAAGTCAGCCCCTGTCTGAGTCAGCTTTCTTCACCTCTCTATAAATAGCCACTGCTTTGGCTGGCTCTGTGCAGAGTATGATTACAGTTTAATAATACACTTAAAACAAGCACACAGCAAACTTCCTGGAGCTGGCCTGGGGAGGAGGGCACGTCCATTCTCAGCCTTGAAGACCAGTGACCTTGGATCAGTTTCCTCACAAGGTGCAGCCCTGGAGAGTTGGCGAAACTAAGCTTAGTCCTTGGCACAGACACTGGTGCTCAGGCTTCCTTCTTGCTAAGCCCTCCCAGGGTTCCAGGTAGCAGCCCTTCTCCCCCTCTCAGAGTGGACCTCGGACCCCCAGATCTGCTCCTCAGAAGGAGAAGGGGAGCCACTGTTCCTGAGGATTCTCCAGTCACCAAGGGCAGCTAGTCAGGATTACTGGTGGATTAGACAGTGCTGAGGTAGGAAGCCAAAGTCACCTTGTTTCAGGCTAGGCTAAAACAAGGTGACCATCTTTGCTAACTAGGAAAAAAGGGCAGGGAACATGGATGAGGGGAAGGGGATCTAAGAGCCCTGAAGGTGGGACCAGAAGATACAAGTTCAAAGTCTTTTCTGGGGGCAGCTGGGTGGCTCAGTGGATGGAGAGCCAGACCTGGAGATGGGAGGTCCTGGGTTCATATGTGACCTCAGGCACTTCCTAGCTGTGTGACCCTGGGCAAGTCACTTAACCCCCATTCATTGCCTAGTCCTAATTGCTCTTCTGCCTTAGAACCAACACACAGTATTGATTCTAACAGAAGGTAAAGGATAAAAATAAAAAAAAGATATTGGAAGCAACTAGGTGGCTCACTGGGTTGAGAGCCAGAGCCAAAGATGGAAAGTCTTGGGTTTAACTATGGCCTCAGATGCTTCCTAGCTGTGTGACCCTGGACAAGTCACTTAACCCCCACTGCCTAGCCCTTACTGTTCTTCTGCTTTGGAACCTACATACAGTATGGATTCTAAAATGAAAGATAAGGATTTAAAAGTTTTTTCTTAAAATATCAATCCAAATCTATTTTTATAAAAAACAACAAATTGTCTTTAGGAACTAATCCGCATTATTAACAAAGCCATCCTCCACGAGTAGAGAAGGGAAGCAGGTGCTATCAAATGAGTCACCCTGACACCTGTTTTAAGGTGCCTCCTGAAAACAACTAGGTTGAACAGACCCCGCAGGGAGCCATGTCATCCACGGGGCCGCGAGAAAAAAGAAAATGTTAATCCTTCTAACTGCGGTTCCTAAGACGGCTGGGAAAGGATCCGTCCCAAATGGCCAAATGGTTATTGGACTGCAGATATCATTCCTGTGACGGGGAGCTTGGCTGGTTCCTCCCAGTGTGCGTTTATTTCTACACGCACGGATACCTACATATATGCATAGACACACGCAGAGCTCTGTGAGTTTGGGGAGGCGTGCGCAGATGCATGTCCGTCTCCATCTAGCTGTCTCTTCCAGGGTGGGAAGGAGATGTGCTCTTGCCTAGACTGTGCTTTGGCATCTCAGCGGTCAGGGACCAGCCCACATCTACGGGGGTGGGGCCAGAGAGGCACCCCGGACAAGTCCACAGGAAGGGACACTATTTTCTGCCCCATCCCAGCCCCAGCCCCATTGGCCTAGGCCAGGATGGGAATAAGAAGTGGCTGCAACAGCTGGGGTTAAAAATGGCCTGTGGCACACGCCCAGACCCACACGGGCACCTCCCAAACTCCCTCAGGGGGCCCAAGGCTGAGTCCGTAAATGGCACAGCTCATCCCCCCAACCCTGCTCAGGCTTCCCCTTTGGGTCTCCAGGATGGCACCTCCGCACCGCAGGCATTTGATTTGTTTGTCCAGTTAAATGGAATCCTTCTCCCTTTGGAGGTGGCCCTGAGGTTCCTTTCAACCTGATTTCACCCGAGTTAACATCTGTCCATTGGGACTTGGGGAAGAAGGGAAGCTGAACCCAGAGTGGTATTTTCCACGTGCTCTCCAACCCTGCTAGGGGTCATCCTGGGAACCCCTACCCCTTCAGATTCTTAGAACCAGCCCCTTCTCGGAACCCCACGCCAAAGCAGATACCAGGGTCCTGGGCGAGCCCGCTCTCTTCAAGCACAGGCGCCCACCATGGTCCCTCCCTTCCTGATCTTCTTCCCTAACAGAAAGCATGACAGGGACCCTGGGCTGAAGGAGATGGCATCAGGAAAGGCATTCTGGGAAAAGGGAATGGGGATAGCATGGAGAAGTGGACTCGGAGAAAGGAAGACCTGGGTTTGCAATTCCCCTCAGACACTGACTAGCTGGACATCCAACGGAGCAAGTCCCTGGGCCTCAGTTTCCCCAAGATGGTGACCTCCAAGGACCCTTCCAGTTCTAAATCCCTGATGCTAGGAGTCTAATATTACTCCCTTGCAAACACTTCCTTTCTCTCCCCACTCCAAGGACTCTTCTTACTTCTCTTCCCTTCCGTCCCCTCCCCGCTGCATCCAGCATATTCTCTGTCAGTGTGCTATTCTTGGCTCAGTTCTCTCATAAGGTGCACCTGTTTTCTCACAAGCATTTGCCAATTCCTGACAACAGTTTTGCTATATACACCATGAGGAGATTACCCTCCCTGGCACAGGACAGAGAAATCCTTCATGGGCATCACTATTTGTGAATGCAGTTTTTTCCCAGGATTCCCTGAACTCCCCGTGAGCCCCTGAGTGCAGGTCCCAGTTTACATCACCCACAGACTATTTTCCAGTGGCTTCTGGGTCTCCGTCTCTCTCCAGGACTTGATTTCCCACCCCCCTCTCTTCAGATCCCTAGTTTTCTTCAAAAATCTCAGTTCAAACCACCTCCGACTAGCTGAGATCTTGCCTGACCTCCCCCTCCGGCTGCTAGCATCTTCTCTCTGAAATGTCCTCCTATGTATTTTGCATCTCTCTCTCTCTATGTTGTCTCTCTCACCAACGAGTTTTATTAAGCTTTTACTATGTATGCAGCAGATAAGAGCACCAGGTCCAGCATCAGGAAGACTCGAGTTGATTTGGCCTCAGACGTTTACTAGCTAAGGGACCCTGGCTTACTCACTTAACCCTGTTTGCCTCAGTTTCCCCATCTGTAAAATGAGGCGGAGAAGGAAATGACAAACCACTCCAGTATCTTTGCCAAGAAAACTCCCAATGGGGTCATGACTGAAATGACTGAACAACAAAACAAAAACTTACTTTTTAAACCCAGATAGATATAGGTAGGTCAGATGGGTTAGTGACTGTGGAAGGTGACTGGCTCCTCTGTTGGGGATCAAGACCAAGTCTCTCCTCTCTGGTACAATGGGCAGATCACGTTCATTTGCCCCAGAATATTAGCTGGCCACTGTATTTTCTAAGTCCTGGAACTGGGCACGTAGCCCACCCATGAGCACTTGTAGGAATTGACATGCAAATTTCCATATTTTTAGACAGATGGGAATTCCCTCCCCCCACCGTATTTTAAATTATTCATTGAAATGAACATTCATTTGATAAATGCATTTACGAAGGCATGAGTCATTCATTTCTCTTTTTGACAGCCATGGAGAGCTCTCCTGCCCATCCTCTCTTCTTCTCTCCTTTCACCTTTTTATCCCCTTCTCAAAATATCAGCTATGTCAGGTTGGAGAGAGGCATTTCTTCTATTTTTCAGGACTCCACAAGTCCCTTCATGACAGCTCAGCAACCTTTCCCATCCGAACCGCCCAGGAGGAATCCCCTCCGCTACTAGGAATGCTGCCCACATATTAGAGCTTCAGAGGGGTGAAGGAACTAGGGAAAAGAGACAAAGGAAAAGTCCCCCAGATGTCAGGTTCTACATTCCCCGACAAAGGGAAGCTGGGCGCATTCCACAAAACTGGGCTTTGACGTTGAAGGGACTCACACACCTGTGAGAGACACTTGTTCATCTTTGGGGTTCTAGGCTCCTTGTGCATTTATACCAAAATTTGATGGAAGAAACTTGAGGCTGGGAGAAAAATTAAAGGACTACGGGATGACACTAGGCAGAAATTCCCATATTTGTGCAAGTCTAGGCAATGAAAAGTATTTAAGATCTTAGGGGCAGCTGGGTGGCTCAGTGGATGGAGAGCCAGGCTTAGCTATGGAAGGTCCTAGGTTCCAATTGGGTCTCAGACACATCCTAGCTGTGTGACCCTGGGTAAGTCCCTTGACCCCATTGCCTAGCCCTTACCACTCTTCTACCTTGGAACCAATACATTTAATTGTATTGATTCTATTGGTAGATTGAGTCTAAGGGGGAAGGTAAGAGTTATTAAAAATAATAATTTAAGGAGACAGCTGGGTTGCTCAGTGGATTGAGAGCCAGGCCTAGAGATAAGAAGTCCTAGGTTCAAATTTGAACTCAGATACTTCCTAGCTATGTGACCCTGAACAAGTCATTTAACCCCTATTACTTAGCCCTTACCACTCTTCTGCCTTGGAACCAATACATAGTATTAATTCTAAGACAAAAGGTATGGGTTTAAAAAATAAAAAAGGAGGGCAGCTAGGTAGCTCAGGGGAAAGAGAACCAGGCCTGAAGATGGGAAATCCTGGGTTCAAATGTGACTTCTTACACTTCCTAGCTGTGTGACCCTGGGCAAGTTACTTAACCATCCAATATCTGCCCCTTACTGCCCTTCTGCCTTGGAATTGGTACTTAGTATTGGTTCTTATATACAGTATTGACTCTAAGATGGAAGGTAAGGATTTTAAACAATAATAATAAATTTAAATTATCATTAATTACTTATATTTTATTAATCATTATATCATGCATTTATATTATTTGCATATAAATAAAAATATTAAATTATATATTAAATATAAATGGATTAAAATAATAATATAAATTAATAATTTAAATAAATAAATAGAAGGAACTTAACTCTAAGACAAAAGTTTGGTGGGAGTGGGCAGAGAGAACTGGGTTTCCAATCGGGAAGACTTGGCCTCTGGCTCAGACAGGATTGGGTGGTTCTTGGAAAGTCACTTTATCTCTCAATATTCCAAGCAATGCTCTAAGTTTCAGAAAGGGGGATGGCCTACATTGGTGGAGGGAGTTTCCTCCACTGGGAGTTCCCACTGCCAATGAAATCACAGGCATATGTGTTTGTGTGTGTCGTGGTTTATTTATTTATTATTTAGCTCCTCTGTACAAAGAAGCATCTCCTCTTCTCTTGCCTCGTTCTATTAACTGTCCTGAGTTAGATTACTTTAAGAGCATTAGTGTCAATATCTATGATCTCAGAAAATTATCTTCTGGAAACTGTCATCGGGCCAGGGGTAGGAAGAATTGGTCTGAGCCAACAAGAAATCTAGAACCCTGAGCAATGAGCAAGTGCCATGCATCCCCTTTATTCCATAGGGAAAGGAGCCCTTTAAATCCTAGGCCCAGCATTCTAGAGAGAATTACCCAGATACCTTTGCGGGTCATAATAGACGCTGGAGGGCTTTACTCCCTCTGCCATGCTCTATTTATTGCAAATCGCCCAACCCCACCTCAAGGGTTAATTAATGGGGAGGATTTTCTATTCTAGCCTGACTCTAGCCTCATTGAGAACTCCATGCCAAAAGAGTTGTTATAGAGAGACAAAGTCTTAGATGTGACCTTTCCTAGCTGTCCTGAGCAAGTCCCTCATCTCTCTGAGTTTGTTTCTTCCTCTGTAAAATGAGAGTAAAAATGCTCGCATTCCTATTCCACTGTCTTACCTTACCTCTATAAGCTTCTGTCTCCTCATCTATAAAATGAGAATCCTCCTCACAGTTATTGTTGTTGTTGTTGTTCAGTCATATCTGTCTGTTTCTGAGTCTTTCTTGAGAAAGATACTGGAGTGGTTTGCCATTTCCTTCTCCAGCTCATTTTACAGATGAGGAAACTGAGGCAAACAATGTTAAGTGACTTGCCCAGGGTCATACAGCTATTAAGTGTCTAAGGCTGGATTTGAACTCCAGAAGATGAGTCTTTCTATCTCCAGGCCCAGTGCCACCTAGTAGCTGGGTCAGAAAGTCTCATCTCCCTGAATATAAATCCAGCCTCAGATACTAGTCGTGTGACCCTGGGCAAGTCATTTGACTTCATTTGCCTCATCTGCCAAATATTCTGGAGAAGAAAATGACAAACCACTCCAGTGTTTGCCAAGAAAACCCCAAATGGAGTCATGAAGAGTCAGACACAACTCAACAACAACAACAACAACAAATGAATAAAATGACATAAAAATGTTTGTTTTCCTGTTCCAACTTCTCATTGCAGAATGGAAGTGACTGCTGACCTTAAAGCATTTTTTTGGAAGTAGGGTGGAACTAGACCTGTGAGTTCCCATTTTACAGATGAGAAAATCCCCCCCCCCCCCTCTTTAAAGGCTAAATTTTGTTGTCTTTCTGGTAGAATCTACCAACAAGAATTGATTGTTCAAATCTTGTCTCAGATGCTTAAAGTAAAATGGCATTTGGGGGGTAATTGGCCTTGATGGCTTCCAAAGTCCCCTCTAGTTCTAAATCTAGGAGCTGTTGACCAAGATTCTATTTAGATTATGAAAAGGAAGGTATAATAAGGGGTGGCTAGGATTAAGGGGTAGCCAGTTACTTATACCTCATTTAGAGAGTTAGTTGATTAATCAGGCAACAAGCCTACATTTTGCATATTCCTAGCTATTCAGATGTTGTGTCCTCCATTAGAATATAAGCTCATCTAAGGCAGGAACTGTTTTTCTTTTTCTTGGTATTTTTAGAGCTTAGCATAAGGCCAATTACCCCCCAAATGCCATTTTACTTTGAGCATCTGAGACAAGATTTGAACTCAGGTTTTCTTGACTCTAAATCTAGCATTCTGTGGAGCCACCAAACCACCTGGATAGAGGATGTGGAGGCAGGAGCCTAAAAAAAGTGACTTACCACTCTTTTGGGGATAGTGTGGGTACTACAGCTATTGTTCCCATTGTACAGATGAGGAAATTAAGGTTCATAGAGGTTACATCAAGTCACAGTCAGAAAATAGGTAAGTGTCCGTAGCAGAATTTGAACCCAGGTCTTCCAAACTCCAAGTCCAGCATTTTGTCAGCCATACCTAGTTGTGTATAGCTAAGCACAATCTGGAAAGGCTCAAAGGGTCATAAACCATAAATATAGAGCTGGAAGCCATCTATTAAAATTCTCTCATTTTACAAATGAGGAAACTGAGGCTCAATATAGTTAAGTGATTTGCCCAAGGTCACACATAGGATCATAGTTTTATGGATTTAGAACTGTAAGGGACATGAGAGACCATCTAATTCGATGCCTTCATTTTACAGATAAGTAAACTGAGGTCCAGGGCTTTGAATACAAGCTAGGTTACAGACTGAGTGTGTCTGAAGAACAGCCTGTCTAGATAGGAAGAGGTTTATCACCAACAGGCTGGCCCCCTCGTTGAGTGGTCTCTGTCTATAACATCCCATACAACGCCCTGCCTCCCAGGATCATGGTGGAGAAAATATGATGTCAAACTCACCGAATGAATGGGAGTTGTTGTTAGACGGAACTTTTTGGTCATCATCACCTCCTGAATAAAATATCTCCTTTCAAACTCTGAGCCAAGCAGAAATGTGGACCCTTGATTTCCATGGGCTTTGTATCTGCCATCTTTCTGGGTAACCCTGGATACAGAGCCCTAGGGAATATGGAACCAGATGGCGTCTGAAACCAGCAGTGGCCTTTCACTCGTAAGCCATGATTTATTGCCTGGTAACCTAAACCAAATATTACCAGCCAGCCAGCAGAAACACAGCTCCTTCTCTTCTCTCCCCCTCCTCCTCCCCCTGCTTGCTTGCTCCCCCAGTACCCCCAGTCAGCATTTCTATCCAGAGAAGGAGAAGAGACAGAGACAGACAGACAGACAGACAGAGGAAGGGAGGGAGAGAAAGAGAGAGATGATGGTGATGATGATGATGATGGTGATGATGTGGTTTGGCAGTTTGAGGCACATGCAAACATTTCTTCTAAGAAATGAAGATTGAAAATGAAGAAAAAACTGGGAGGGTAGAGACATGGTCAGCCTTCAGAGGCTCCTGTTGGTCAGCCACTACAATGCAAGCCTCATATCAATTAGCTAAGTCAGGGTCAATGGACAGAGTTCTCAGAATGGGTTACCCCCTACACACATGGAACTGGGTGAAATATTGTTTTATTTTGTGTCTCCAGGACTTTGTTTTTCTGAAAAATGTTTAATGGAAAAGAGACAGAAATGGAGAGAGAAGGAGCAAGTGAGACAAGGAGAGAGAAGATAGATGAATAAAGAGAAAAACAAAGAAAAAGAGAAAAAGAGGAAAGAAAAGAGAGAAGGAAGAAAGAAAGAAAGAGAGAGAGAGAAAGAGAGAGAGAGAGAGAAAAGAAAGAAAGAAAGAAAGAAAGAAAGAAAGAAAGAAAGAAAGAAAGAAAGAAAGAAAGAAAGAAAGAAAGAAAGAAAGAAAGAAAGAAAGAAAGAAAGAAAGAAAGAAAGAAAGAAAGGAAGGAAGGAAGGAAGGAAGGAAGGAAGGAAGGAAGGAAGGAAGGAAGGAAGGAAGGAAGGAAGGAAGGAAGGAAGGAAGGAAGGAAGGAAGGAAGGAAGGGAGAGAGAGAGAGAGAGAAACAAAGAAAGAAGAGAGGGAGGGAGGAAGAGAGGGAGGAAGGAAGGGAGAGAGGGAGGGAGGGAAGGGAGAAGGGAGGAAGGAAGTGAGAGAGAGAGAGGAGAGAGAGAGAGAGAGAGAGAGAGAGAGAGAGAGAGAGAGAGAGAGAGAGAGAGAGAGAGAGAGAGAGAGACACTCAGGACAGGCTCATGTGGGCTCTGAATCTGTGTCATGGCCATCAGGTTTCTGCCAGAGGTCATCCTAAAGTGTTATCAGAGCCCAGATTAGCTTGCCCAGGCCACTGCTGCCAGAAATTCTGCTACAAGCCTATGGGCCAAGGAAGGAAGGAGAGAGGGAGAACATTCAAAGGTCACAGGGAGAAGGACAAGATGGTTCTTCAGATGCTGAGGGAGAATCTTCCTGTCACAAGGAGTTCTGAGGTGAGGAAGGCACAGCATTGAAATGCTGTCCAAGGATAAGGCCATTCAGGAATGCACTTTCCCCCCTATTAAATGCACCAGTGTGCCAGGAATGCCAGTTCCCCTGCTACCTCTGCTTGATAACTGGCACCACTCTGGAGCATTCCAAGTTTAATCAGGGTTGTGCTGGGGAGCAGGGAGGGTGGTATCACTTGAGGCATCTCAGGTTTGTGCCCTGAGGGTCAGGCAGAAGAAGCGGCAAATGAACCATCCAGTAATTCTTGGTAGAAGGGAGTGTTCGTTGGCACGATGGGTGACAGCAAAGCATTCTGCGGTGGTAGAAAGAGCGCTGGACTGAGAGTCAGGAGCCCAGAGTTCTTTTTCTTTTTTTTTTAAACCTTTATCTTCCAGTCTGGCTCTTAATTCACTGAGCCACCTAGCTGCCCCCATAATGTACTCTCTTTAAAAAAAAAAACAAACAAACCCTTACCTTCTGTCTTATAATCAATACTGTGTATTGGCTCCAAGGCAGAAGAGTGGTAAGGCTAGGCAATGGGGGTCAAGTGACTTGCCCAGGGTCACACAGCTAGGAAGTGTCTGAGGCCAGATTTGAACCCAGGACCTCCCATCTCCAGGTCTGGCTCTCCATCCACTGAGCCACCCAGCTGCCCCCAGGAGAACTTTAGAGTTCTGTTACTAATTTGCTGTGTGACCTCAGGCATGCTATGAACCAACCTCTCTGCATTCAGTTTCTTCATTTATAAAATGAAAGGTCTGGACTCAACTAGGCACCATTGGACAACTTACTCTGTGTCTTCTCCTTGCAGCATCATGATTTCTGCAGAGTACCAGCATTCTTTCAGTCATCGGGGCTTGCAACCTCTGAGGCAGGCAGAGTGGTGTAAGGATTTGGGCACCCACCTTGGAGTTGGGATGACCTGGGTTCAAATCCAACCCAGACTAGTGATGCTATCCCAATCAAGGCATTTAGCCTCTCCATTCCTCAATTTCCTCATCTGTAAAATGAGGAGGTTAGACATGGAGACCTCTAAGCTTTCAAGCAATCACCAGACCTTCTCTCTGCTACCTCTTCAACATCTCCCACTTCCATCCCCTCTGCTCCACGTACATGCCCAGAACCCTTCCCCAATTTACTACTATGACCACCTAATTTGTCTCCCTGCCCTCAGTCTCTCTTCTCTCCTCCAAACAGCTGCCAAATCAATATATTCCTAAAGCATAAAGTGGCCCATGTCATGTCCCTGCTCAAGAAGCTTTCAAGGCTCCCTATTGCCCAAGACCAAATATAAACTCCTTTACTTGGCATTAAAAATACATTATGAGAGGATAGCTGGGTGGCTCAATAGATTGAGAGCCAGACCTGAGATGGGAGGTTCAAATCTGGCCTCAGACACTTCCTAGCTATGAACAAGTCAATTGACCCCCATTGCCTAGCCCTTACCACTCTTCTGCCTGAGAACCAATACACAGTATTGATTATAAGACAGAAGGTAAGGGTTTGGAAAAAAAAAAAAAGAAAGTACATTATGGGGGCAGCTAGGTGGCTCAGTGAATTGAGAGCCAGACCTAGGAGGTGGGAGGTCTTACTTTTAAATCTGGTCTCAGACACTTCTTGGCTGTGTGACCCTGGGCAAGTCACTTAACCCCCATCGCCTAGCCCTTACTGTTCTACTGCCTTGGAATCAGTGCTTAGTATTGATTCTAAGACAGATGGTGAGGGTTTAAAAAAAGAGTCTGCTATGATCTGGCTCTGTTTTCCCAAGCTTTCCCCCAGCCTCCTTTCTCTTCTTCAAGAATTCTGCACTCCAATTAGATTTGCCTGCTTGCTATTCCCCATACATGGCACATTCCATCCTCCTAATTTGTGCCTTGGCATAGGCTTTTTCCCATTCCTGGAATGTTTTCCCTCCTTATTGCTGCCTTTTGAAATCCCTAGTTAATAATAAAAATGATAATATGATCATTGCTAGCATTTAAATAGTGCTTCAAGGTTGGCAAAGCACTTTACAAACGTTATCTCATTTAATGTCGGGAAGTAGGTTCTATTATCTCCATTTTTTGTTGGTGTTCAGGACTTTTCAGTCATGTCCAACTCTTTGTGACCCCATTTGGAGTTTTCTTGGCCAAAATCCTAGAGTGCTTTACCATTTCCTTCTCCAGCTCATTTTACAGATGAGGAAACTGAGGCAAGCAGCGTGAAGTGACTTGTCCAGGGTCACACAGCTGCTAAGAGTCTGAGGCTAGATTCAAACTCAGGTCTTTCTGAACTCAAAAGTCCAGCATCCTATCCAGTGAGCCACCTAGACGCTTCAGGACTCAGCTCAAAAGCCGCTTTCTTCGGGAGGACTATCTGGATGCCCCTAGTTGGTAACGATCTGCCTCTTCCCCCATCATTTTGTATTTATTCCAATTTGATTTTGTTTTTCTTTTTCTATTAACTTGACATATTCCCCGTAATAGAATGTAAGCGCTTGAGGGAAGGGAATGTCTCAATTTTGTCATTATATTCCTGGTGCTTTGTACAATGTCAGGCATATAGTAGGTATTTAATAAATGCTGTTTATTGATTAACCTCATGTTTTTCAGTGAGCATTTATTAAGCACCTGCAGCTTACAAGAAATTAGAGATACAAAAGTTAACAAAAATAGTCCCTGCCCTCAAAGAGTTTACATTTTACTGGGGAACCTACACTGTAGGTTACATCTTATTGCTTCCCACCATCCAGCTCCCCTCAGCTCTCCTCGTCCTCCTTTGGCTTCTTTTCCCTTTTATTCCTCCTGCTGTAAGATCTGGGAGCTGAAAGAGATCACTTAGTCTGTCTCCTCCATTTTACAGAAGGGGAAACCAAGGCCTGGGATTGGGGGAATGACTTGTTCACGGTCATTTAATACTAAATAACAGAGGTGGAATTTGAACTCAGGTCTACTGACTCCAAATCTAGGTGTTATTCTGTCTCCCAAATCCTTCTGCACACAAACCATGGACTTTGGCAAATAATTGCTTTTGGGCTTTTGCAAGTTTGCCAAGAGAAATTTTTTTTTACAAATTTACAAATTAATTTTCTTTACAAAATTTTTTTGCAAAATTTTACCTTGCTGGAAGTAAGAGTTCTTTCAGAAGAGTTTGAATGAAAAATAATAATCAATAATTAATATGTCCAAAAGATGCGCGAGTTCTCTCCTGCTCTCATAGAATTACAAGACCTCAGAGGTCATGGGATTATTTCAGGTTGACCTCTTGACCATCGGAGGCCAGTCCAAACGCACAGCGAGCCGGACACGACAGGTTCAAACTCGCTGATGCTGTGGGATAACCTCTGTGGCCCAGAGCTCCCTCTCCCCTGGGTAGAAGACAGCTCGTTGACCCAACCCTGGAACAGAACTCTCCGGTGGGCACCCAGCCATTTACACCCCACAAGGAGGCCCCGTCACCCCACTGGCCACCCTTTACCTCTTCCCTCTCCATCCTTCCTCCAGACGACTAAATTCTAGTGTCACAACTAGAAACTAAAAGGAGGCGATCTCTCTTCCCCATGGAGACTGCCACGAGTCGGAGTCCTGCAGGATGGAGGAGGACTTTTCGTTGGATTATAATGGAAATGGGGCCTTGAGACTGGACAGAGCCAGGAAGCCCAAAGATTCCCCGGCGATTCGAGGCGTCTGGTGTGTGGTTGTGAACGGTGTGTAAATAATAACTATTGGAAACTCACCGTGGAGAGTAAATGGAGATAGAGGCAAAGTAGGTGAAATGATTTGCTGAAAATCACAAAATAAGTTAGAGATGGATCCAGGCCCAGAATCTTGATCTCCTGACTAACAATTCCAGGCTCTTTCTACCTCTCCAAGATATCCTCTTTCCCTACAAGAACACTCCCTGATGCCAAATGTTTCTGGTTTATCTCGTTGGCAAAATTGCTGCTTTTCCTGTCTATTTCCCAATGTAAGAAGCAAAATGGGATTCCCCAATGGTGAATAATTAAGTTTGAGAGTTCTCCAGTTTGAGAGATCCATCATGGCAGAACGGGAGATCTGGACCTTGCCACTCCCATACCCAACTATTTATATAGTTCATTTATTTTTTGTTATGAATCTGACAAACATCAACCAACACAAACATTTCCACATATAAAAAATAGAGAGAATTACATATCAAATTGTGAATCTTTATTAAGTCCAGCTTGGATATGGTATATATGAAATTTAACAGGATAAGTAATACCAATACTCTCCTGTTTTTCCATGTCTCCTTCTGAACTTCCTTCCATTGTCTGTCTTTTAATGTATCATTAACACTTTTTCTTGGCATTACTATCCCTGCACTTTTCCAAGTCTCTACCCTCTACCCATTGTAAAAAAATAAGCTTACTCTTTCTTACAAACTCTCTGTCCTAGTAACAACTCTAAGAAGAGTGGCAAGGGTTAGGCAAATGGGGTTAAGTGACTTGTCCAAGGTCACACAGCTAGGAAATGTCAGAGATCACATTGAAACCCAGGTCTTCCAGAGTCTTGGCCTGACTCTAGCCACTGTGCCACCTGTTGGCCCCACAAAGGAGTTTAAATATAGTCAAGCAAAACAAATCCAATCATTAGTAATGTCTGAAAAAAGAAGTCTCATCCCGCACTTACAGTATCTCTGCCAACAGGTAGGAAATATGCTCCCCAAAAGCCCTTCTGGAGGCACGGCTAACCAGAGCATTGATCAGAGTTCTTAGATCTCTCAGAGTTGCTCTCCTTTATAATACTGTAGTCATTGTATAAATTGTCTTCTTGGCTCTGCTCACTACAGTCTGGACCAGTCCATAAAGGTCAAAGCCATGTCTGCATCCATCCCTTTCAATATTTCATATCAAGCAGTAATTATTAGTTATTAGGTTCACATACCATAATTTATTAGACATTCTCTAATCGATGGGTACCTTACTTTGTTTTTCAGCTTTTTTCTTCAACAAAAAAAAAATTATTATCCTCAACATTTTTAGCACCTAGCTCCTAGAGTGGTGCAGATTGAATGAGATAATACTTGTAAAGAGCTCTGCAGACCTTAATGTTATATGTAAATGTTAGTTGATGTATAACCCAGATCAAATTGCTTATCATCTCCGAGAAAGGCAAGGGAAGGAAGGAAGGAAGACAATTTGGATCCTATAATTCAGAAAACATACATTGAAAATTGTTATTACATGTAATTGGGAAAATAAAATATCTTTGAATAAAAAAAGAACACACACACACACAAAAACAACTGCTAGCTAATCTATTCCTTCTGTGTTTCCTTTAGGGGAATATGCCCAGGAGTGGTATCACTGGGTCAAAATTGTTTGCCCAGTTCAGTGATTGGGGGGGGGAGGGAGGAGATTTCCAAATCACTTTCCAAAATGGTTTGACTAATTTGTAGTTTGCTAATGTGCCTCTATTACCATAGCCACCCAAATGATTGGCATTTTCCTTTCTCTTTCTCTTTCTCTTTCCTTCCTTCCTTCCTTCCTTCCTTCCTTCCTTCCTTCCTTCCTTCCTTCCTTCCTTCCTTCCTTCCTTCCTTCCTTCCTTCCTTCCTTCCTTCCTTCCTTCCTTCCTTCCTTCCTTCCTTCCTTCCTTCCTTCCTTCCTTCCTTCCTTCCTTCCTTCCTTCCTTCCTTCCTCTGATTTGCCAGTATGTCAGGTGTGGAACCTCAAAGTTATTTTAATTTGATTTTTCTTAATAGTGATTATAGTTGCTGATAGTTTACATTTCTTTTGAGAGCTTGTTTATTCGTTTGCCTTGACCTCTTATCTACTGGGGAATGGCTCTTCTTTCCTTCTTTCCTTCCTTCCTTCCTTCCTTCCTTCCTTCCTTCCTTCCTTCCTTCCTTCCTTCCTTCCTTCCTTCCTTCCTTCCTTCCTTCCTTCCTTCCTTCCTTCCTTCCTTCCTTCCTTCCTTCCTTCCTTCCTTCCTTCCTTCCTTCCTTCCTTCCTTCCTTCCTTCCTTCCTTTCTCTGATTTGCCAGTATGTCAGGTGTGGAACCTCAAAGTTATTTTAATTTGATTTTTCTTAATAGTGATTATAGTTGCTGATAGTTTACATTTCTTTTGAGAACTTGTTCATTCGTTTGCCTTGACCTCTTATCTACTGGGGAATGGCTCTTGTTCTTATATATTTCAACTAATTCCCAATTAATCATAGATAGCAGACATTTTTTTTTTAATAACTCTTATCTTCCATCTTAGAATCAATACTGGTTCTGGCCTGGTTCTGAATCCCCTGAGTCACCCAGCTGCCTCTAGTACAGACATTTCTTTTTTTTTTCTTAATTTTATTTTTAAGTATTTTCCACATTTACATGATTCATTTTCTTTCCCTTCCCCCTTCCAGAGCCGACAAGCAATTTCACTGGGTTGTACAAATGTTATCACTTGATACCTATTTCTATATTATTCGTTTTTGCTATAGAGTGGTTTCTTAAAGCCTAAACCCCAAATCACATACCCATATATACATGTGATAAGTGATGCCATGTTTTGCTTTTGCATTTCTACTCCCATAGTTCTTTCTCTCAATGTGGACAGCATTCTTTCACATGAATCCTTCAGGAAGTGTCCTGGCTAGTCTCAGCAGACATTTTTTTTTGTTTGTTAGTTTGATTATTTGTTTTTTAAACCCTAACCTGTTCCATAGATCAACTTTTCTATTTTTTAAAACAATTGCTTTGTAAAAGAGTTTCAGATTTGATTCTGCTGAACTCCATTTCCTTCCCACTTTCTTTTTTCCATTACTACTCTTGAGGTTCTTCAGCTTTTATTTCACTCGATGAATGTTCTTATTTTTAATTCTACAAAGTCATCCTTTGATTGCTGTGGTAGTGAATGTATAAATTAATTTCGTATTTTCATTATAAATATTGCAGCAGGGCCTAATCACAGGCAGCCTTCTCCAACATTCCAGGAAGTGATCATGACATGGTGGGTCCAGTGGGAAGGAGTCCACCATTGAGTAGCCCCAAAGAGGGCGCTTTCCATTTCCAGGGGAGTCCAGGTCTCAGAAGTTTTCTATGGAGTTAAGTGCTTCCCACATCTGGGGGAAACTAGTCACACCCTAAACCGAAGCTTGACTTTGGAGATTTTCCCTGAGTCGCCCTAGGTGGGGGCACGCTAAGCTGGAGGACAAAAGAACTCTTCTGGTTCAGGTGCTCAGGCTCAAAGCTAGTCCGTGTGAGCCCAGAATTGGGGGGCTCTGGGACATGGGCTATGTTTATATAATCAAATTGTCTTCTTTTCTCTTTTTTTTCACCTCTATTCCTCATCTAGTTATAAAATTTTCCCGCGGCATCTCAAACTCAACATTTCTCAAAGCAAACTCATTAGCTAGGTCGCACAACAATAGAACACTGGGCTTGGAATCAGGAAAATCTGCTTTCAAATTTGGCCTCAGACACTCACTAGCTGCACAAGTCACTTCACTGCTGTCTGACTCAGTTGCCTCAACTGTAAAATAGGGATAATAAGAGCACCTACCTTCCAGGGTTGTTGTAAGGATAAACTGAGAAATTTGTGACGTGTTTAGTGTACAATGTCTGGCACATTAGTAGGTGCTTAATAAATGTCTATTCCCTTTTTTTTCTCCCTTTCTCTTCCCTTCACAAAAGGCCCTTCTCCCCAACTTTTCTATTTTTATTTATTTTATTTTTTTAAACCCTTACCTTCCGTCTTAGAATCAATACTGAGTATTGGTTCCAAGGCAGAAGATCAGTAAGGGCTAGGCAATGGGGGTCAAGTGACTTGCCCAGGTCACACAGCTACGAAGTGTCTGAGGTCAGATTTGAACCCAGGACCTTCCGTCTCTAGGCCTAGTTCTCAATCCACTGAGCCATCCAGCTGCCCTCATTTTCTATCTTTATTAAGGTCACCACCATGTCTCTGGTTATCCAGGTTCCCAGTTTCAGTCATCCTCAGCTCCCTCATCCCACACATCCAACCAGTTGTCCAATCTTGTCATTTCATTTTATTTCATTTTATTATTTATTTATTTTAGGCCCTTACCTTCCATCTTGGAATCAATACTGTGTATTCACTCCAAGGCAGAAGAGGGGTAAGGGCTAGGCAATGGGGGTCAAGTGACTTGCCCAGGGTCACACAGCTGGGAAGTGTCTGAGGCCAGATTTGAATCCAGGACCTCCAATCTCTGGGTCTGACTCTCAATCCACTCTACCCGGCTGCCCCCCAATCTTGTCATTTTCATGTCCAATTTCTTGCCTACATCCCCTCCTCTCCATTCACCACAGTCCCTACTTTAGTTCAGGCCCTCATTACCTCTTTCTAGATTATTACAATAACTTCCTAAATGGTTTCCCCATTTCAAGTCCCCATAGCCCACTCCAATTCATTCTCTACTTGGCCGCCAAAGCACGGTCTAACCCTTGTCGCGCTCCGGCTCTGCTCAACAAACTCTTCTGTGGTTGTTCGGTCACTTTCACTCCTCTCCAACGCTTCGTGACCCCATTTGGGGTTTTCTTGGCAGAGATATTGGAGCGGTTTGCCATTCCCTTCTTTGTCTCATGACAGATGGTGAGACTGAGGCAAACAGGGTTAAGGGATTTGCCCAGTTGTGAGCGAGGCTGGATTTGAACTCAGGACAACGAGCCTTCCTGATACCAAGCCCAGTGCTCACTCTCCTGCCACAGCTGGTTCCCTGCTATCTTTAGAGCCTGTTTTGCATTTACCGCCCTTTGCTAACTTCATCTTGTCCTCCCTGTGACATCCCCGTTCTTCATCTCTACCCATACTTAAAGGCCAGGTAAACTGCCTACTTGCCGTTTCTCACACACCGCACTCCTGTCCTGTCTCAATGCCTGCCTTTCTACTGACCATCTGCCATGCCTGGAACGTTCTCCAGCTTCGCTTCTGCCTCTAAAATCCTTTCTTCGGCTCCGGCTGCAAGAGACCTTTTCTGATGAGCTGCTGGAATCTGACTATTTTTTCCGTTTTATTTTTGTGTGTTTTTTCATTTTTATTTTATACGGATCTTCTTTCACAGCATGACCAACGTGGAGATATTTCTTGCACGATCACACACGGATAGCCCTCGGTCAAGTTGCTCGCCCTCTCAGGGAGGAGGTAGAAAGAGGAAGGAAAAGAACATGAAACTCAAAAATTTTGAAAATGAATGTTAAAATTGTTATTCCATGGAATTGGGGGAAATATTGTATTAAGTTTTAAAAGGGGCTTTTCCTGGTTTCCCCAGAAACTGCCTTTCTACACAAGGTTACCTTGGAATGCTTGGCATGTGATTTATATATGAACATAGACACACACACATCTACATACTGCCTCCTCCATTGAAATGTACGCTCCTTTTTTCTTTTTAAACCCTTTCCATCTGTCTTAGAATCAATACTAAATATTGGTTCCAAGGCAGAAGAGAGATAGGATTAGGCAATAGGATCAAATGATTTACGCAGGGTCACACAACTAGATGTGTCTTAGGTCAGATTTGAACCCAGCACCTCCCATCTTCAGATCTGGCTCTCAATCTACTGAGACACCTCACTGCTCCACATAAGCTCATTTGGGTTAAGAATTGATTTACTTTTCTCACTAAATCTCTAGAACTTAGACATATAGTAGATGTTTAATAAGTGCTTCTCCATTGATTGATGGTCCCTTAAATTCATTCCTTCTCCTAACTCCCCCATTTCTGCCAGGGGAACCATTCTCTTTTTAGTCACCCAGGTTTGTGGCTTCTGAGAAAGCCTTACCCTCCCTCCCTGCTCCCTACCCACTCCAAATTCAATTGCTTGCCAGGTCTTACTGATTTTTATCTCCACAACATTTTTCACATCTATCCCTTTCTTTATTTTTTTAAACTCCTATTTAATATTGTAGTAGAAATACTAGTCATAGGAATAAAAGCAGAAAAAGAAATGGAGGGAATTAGAATAGACAGT
Organism: Monodelphis domestica; assembly: GCF_027887165.1. Taxonomy (NCBI): domain Eukaryota; kingdom Metazoa; phylum Chordata; class Mammalia; order Didelphimorphia; family Didelphidae; genus Monodelphis; species Monodelphis domestica. Next base: position 179,826,328 of record NC_077228.1, read on the forward strand.
TGAGAAAACTAAATTATCACATTTAGCAGATGATATGATGGTATACATAGGGAACCCCAGAGAATCAATCAAAAACCTAATAGAAGCAATTAGCAACTTTAGCAAAGTTGCAGGATACAAAATAAACCCACCTAAATCCTCGGCATTTCTGTTTACCACTAACAAAACCCAACAGCAAGAGATAGAAAAGGAAATTCCATTTAAAATAACTTTAGACAATATAAAATACCTGGGGGAATATGTTCACCAAAACAAACCTAGCAACTATACGGACACAATTACAAAATCATTTTCACACAAAGAAAGTCAGGTCTAAACAACTGGAAAAATATTAATTGTTCATGAATAGGCAGAGGCAATATAATAAAAATGGCAATCCTGCATAAATTAATTTACCTATTCATTGTCATACCAAACTACCCCAAAATTATTTCCTAGAACTAAAAAAAGGGATAACAAAATTCATCTGGAATTACAAAAGGTTAAGAATATTAAGGAAATTGATGAAAAAAATGAAAGAAGCCTACCATACTAGATCTCAAATGATACTATAAAGTGATAATTATCAAAACAATCTAATATTGGATAAGAAATAGATTAGTGGATCAATGGAATAGATTAGTAATCAATACTCAATATTTAATGGCCATAATAACCTAGTATTTAGTAAACCCAATAATCTAAGCTATTGGGGGGGGGTTACTATTTGACAAAAACTTCTAGAAAAACTGGAGAACAATATGGCAGAAATAGGCATAGACCAACATCTTACACCATACACCATGATAAAATCAACATGGATACGAAATAAAAGTGATCTCAGGTATGAATTAGGGGAAAAGTTTGTCAGACTTATGAATAAAGGAAGAATTTATGATCAAATAAGACAAAGAGAACATTATAAACATTAAAATGGGTAATTTCAATTCCATTAAATTAAAAAGGGTTTGTACAAACAAAACCAATGCAACCAAGATTAGAAAGGAAATAACAATTTGGGGGGAAAAAAGTTTTATAGCAAGTACCTCCAACAAAAGCCTCATTTCTCAAATATATAGAGAATTGAGTCAATTTTATAAGAATTTATAAGAATTGATAAATGTCAAAGGATATGAACAGGCAGTTCTCAGATGAAATTAAAATTATCCATAGTCATGTGGGAAAATGCTCTAAATCACTATTGATTAGAGAAATGCAAATTAAAACAACTCTGATATGGGAAGGGGTGAGGGAGGGGAGGGAAAGAATATGATTCTTGTAACCAAGGAATAATCTTCTAAATTGACTAATTAAATAAAAATTTCCAAAAAAATATAAAGGAATGAAAAGGGAAATTAATTAAAAATAATAACTCTGAGATATAACCTCACATCAGATTGACTAATATAGTTAAAAATAATGATAAATGTTGGTAAATTGGGACACTATTACACTATTGATGGAACTATAAACTTATAAAACCATTCTGGAGAACATCATGGAACCAATGGACCATAAAACTATGCATACCCTTTAACACAGCAATAAAACTACTGGGTCTGGATCCCAAAGAAATCAGAGATAGGGGAAGAAGACCTACTTCTATGAAAACATTTTTAGCAACTCTTTTTTGTAGTGGCAAAGAATTAGAAACTGAGAAGGAATTGGGGAATGACTGAATAAGTTGTGGTATTTGGTTGTAATGGAATCCTATTGTGCTATAAGAAATGATGGGCAGGATGAGTTCAGAAAAACCTGGAAAGACGTATCTGAACTGATGCAAAGTGAAGTGAGCAGACCCAGGAGAATTATGCAGGAGTATACAGTAACAGAACTATTATACAATGATCAACTGTGAAGAACTAAACCATTATCAGAAAAGCAAGTCTCCAAGATAACCACAAGACTCAAGAGGAAAATGCTCTTGACAGCCAGAGAGGAAACTGTTGGAGTCTGATTGCAGATCAAAGTATGCCATCTTCCACTTCATTTTCTTCATGAGTTTGGTTTTTGTTGTTGTTTTTATGTAGTGTGACACGTGTCTTCTATCACAGCATAAGGAAACATGTATTGCAAGTTCCCTGAGGACAACAGGGACTTCAATCTTTGTCTCTGTATCCCCAGCACCCAGCACATAACAGGCACTTAATTTAAAACAAACAAACAAACAAAAACCACCCTTACCTTCTGTCTTAGAATCAATGCTATGTATTGGTTCCAAGGCAGAAGAGTGGTCAGGGCTAAGCAATGGGGCTTAAATGACTTGCCCAGAGTCACCCCGCTAGGAAGGACTTGAGGCCAGATTTGAACTCGAGACTTCCTTTCTCTAGGCTTGGCTCCCATGGCAGACACTTTAAAAAAATGTTAGTTGAACTGAATGTTCAATAATGTGTAGATTTTTGGTATGAGAACTCCCTGAAGCAAATTCACTTTTTTTATTTCACCAAATGCTAATTGCAACCCTTTCCAAACCTTACAAGAAATGTCTTCTTCTTGAGTTGTTATGGTCAAAAAAAGAAAGACCACCAAAAAGCAAGCTGTCTAATAAAAAGCCTCTTTGCAGTTGGCCAAGATGGTCTCTGAATGGCAGACGTACATTGAATCCATCATCCTCAGGACTTAGTCTTGAACTGTTTCTGAACTTGAAAGCACCTACCACAGCATGTGCTGAACCCCAAGAACCTAGGGTCTCTAAGTCTTGATTAGCATCATAGGAGAGCATTAGCAGAGGAGGAGTTCTTCTTCTTCTTGTTATTACTTTCTCCTCTCCTCTTTTCACCCTCCTCTGTCATCACCCTAACCTTTGGAACCCCAGCTTTGAGGTTTCCTCCCTGCCTAGCCCTAAGTTCACCCCATGTGCTTGGCCTGCTCTGGAACTCACAAACAGCCTTCAAACAAGAATTCAGATTATTCTGTCTCCTTTGTGAAGGGACATTTAAACTATATTTATTAAGGTAGTTCAAAGAATAAGTTGAGGACAAACCATAAACAGTCGTAAATTTAAGAAACATTCTGAAGCTACATTTTGGCTTCTGGGAATATGTAATGAAATCCCTTCCCTCCCCCTCCTCCCCCAGCAACCCCCCCCCCCAAGACTCCATTATTAAAACCATATATAAAACAACCCTGAGTTTGGCTGAGTTGCTATTGCTATATCTGCAAGACCCACGCTGCAAAAATGGTTTACAAGTACAGACACCCAGGGAGGCGATTCTTGGCAGTAAATGCACCTGAAAGAATTTCACCTGGTCAACCAACCCTACCAGTGAAAGATGTTCACCAGACTGGGGCTGGTGGGGCACACATTTTCCTGGGCAGAGACTTAAAAGGGGCATCATGATGTAGGGGAATGAGTATTAGATTTGGAGTCAGAGCACCTTCACTGGAATTCTGTCTTTGCTACTATTCTTGGAACCTTGAGTGAGAAGATTCACTAATCTGCACCATAGTTTCTTCTTCTGTTAAATGAAGGCATCGGACTAGATTACCGTAAGGGTGTCTTCTTAACTCTAAATCCTATGAATGAAAGGTAGTTAACTCATGGATCTCAAGTGGATCCTTGACATTCGGGGCCATCCTCTCTCATGATCAAGGTTCCTCAGGGACCCTAATACATTGTTGGTGGAACTGTGAGCTGATTCAATTGGAGAGCAATCTGGAATTATGCCCAGAGAATTATAAAACTGTGTCTACCCTTAAAACCAGCAATACCACTGTTAGATCTGTTTCCCAAGGTGATCAGTGAAAAGGAAAAGAATCCATGTGTTCTAAAATATTTATAATAGTTCTCATTGTGGTGGCAAAGAACTAGAAATGGAGGGGATGCCAATCTGTTGAAGAATGACTGAACAAGTTGTAATGTGTGGTTGTGACAGAATACTATTGTGCTATAAGAAATGATGAGCAGGTTAATTTTAAAAAATATGGAAAGAGCCCCATGAAATGATGAAGAGTGAAACTAGTGGAACCAAGGAAACATTATATACAGCTACAGAAATAATGTTTGAAGAATAACTTACAAATGTCCACCTCCAGCAAAAGAACTGATATCTAGAAACATGAAACATGGTGTAGGGAAGGAGATGTCTGGGAATTTTAATGTAACCAGCAAACAAATAAATAAACAAAAATTAAAAAATAAATAGTAGGTATAATGAGGTAGCACAGTGGATAGAATGCCAGGCCTGAAGTCAGGAGAACCTGGGTTCAAATCTGGCCTCAGATACTTTCTTGCTGTATGACTTTGGGCAAGTCACTTAACCCCTATTGTTTGGCCCTTACCACTTTTTTGTCTTGGAACCAATATTTAAGATAAGAGTTTTAAATAAATAAATAAATCACACACACACACACACACACAGATTAACTATGACTGAGGTTTTTTTTTTAAATGAGTAAGGTTATTCTTTTCTCTTCCTTGGCTAGAATGGCCATCATAGGAGACCTTTTCCATGGTAGAAAGTGAACCAGATTGAAAGGCTAGATAACCTGGATCATCATCCTGGCTCTGTCACTGGCTAGCTGTCTCACCTTGGACTCCCCCTCTCTGGGTTCCATTTTCCTCACATAGAAAATGAAAGGGTTGGAATTAAATGGCCTCTGAGAATCTACACAACCACGATGAGCTTGGCAGCCTTTCAACAAAGTGGAAGAGTTAACAAAGAGTTAAAAGGTGTTTTACATGTCTTAGCATTTAATTTCTTGGTCCATCAATTTAGGTTAAATCATTAACATAATTTTCATAGAAAGTGCATTATATCTTAAACTAGATAAGACTCAAATTAATGATCAGTGGTGGATTTTAATGTCTAAAACCTTTCTAGTTTCAGTGTCCCACGACCTCTGACACGGTCACAGCTGAGAGAATAGGGTACAAGGTTTGGGGAATGGCATCATTCTTGGTTATTACTGGCCAGATCTTTCCATGTTTTCTGTGCCCAAGATCTTAAGTCTGTAGTACGGCCTGATGCATATTATTTTCCCTGAGATACAAACAATACCAGAGAGTGAAAATACTCATACAGCAGGTGTCTGAGGCTGAAGTGGAACTGAGGTCTTTCTGACTCCGGGCCTGGTGTTCTTCCCACAGGACTCACTAGTCTACAAGACCGAAACCCTTGTTAGAGCTAGTGGCAGTACTTCTGGCTGTTCAGGTCTCTGATTTGACTAGAATATAGACGACATTAAAGAGAATAGTGAGAAATAAAGCTGGAAAGATGGATGCAAGCCACATTTGTGGAGAGCCTTGAATGGTAGCTGAGGGAATTGTATTTCACTCTCTAGGTAATGGGAAGGTAACTTTAATGCATGCATGTTTTTTAATGGCAGTCAGACAGACATAATCCCTTCTTTACTCCTTGCCAAAAAGCCAACAAATAACCCAAGACTCAGAATATTCCGGGGTGGGGGTGGGGGTGGGGGGGAGATCTTCAAGGAAAAAATTTAAAAACAGAACTTTTAGGTTCTGCCTTGTATAATAACCCGTTCAAGCCAATAAACACCAAATCCAAAGGCCCTTCTTTGTTGGCAATTTTGTGAGGGGAGGCACTTCCCCTAAAGGAAGAGAGAAGGCATTTTTCTCTGATGATCCACAGCTCTTTAGCTATGCCTGGATAGATGCTTTTAGGCTGATAGTTTTTTAATAGAACAGAAAGTCTATCCAGTATTTGAAAGTTCAAGATATCTATTTCACTCAGCAGAATTAAATGTGAGAGACCAAAATAGTCATGAGTTGTTTCTGATGTGCATTTATAAAGGTGAGAAAAAAGGATGAGCACTCTTTTTCCTCTCCGCCTCAAAAAAAAGGTCTCAGATTTAAGAGGCAGTGGAATTGAGTGGATGGAGTTGGGGAGACCTGGGTTCAAATCCCATCCCAGATATCTACTAGTTGTGTAACCCTGGGCAAGTTACTTGGGTTTTATCAGCCATAGTGTCCTCCTCTGTAAAAGGAAGGGGCTGCTGATCTTTGATGGCCTCTAAGGTCCCTTCTATGATCCTGCAGGATAGCAGAAGATGCAGTGGTTTTAGAATGAGAAGGCGTGAGGTGGAGGCTAGATCAGATACTTACCAGCTGGGAAACTCTAGGTAAATTCCTTAATCTCGTGGAGGTTTTTGCTTCCCCCTCGATAAAATGAGATTAATGATATTTTTTCCTTCCTGTCTTGCAGTTTGGTTGTAAGGGAAATGCTTTGTAAAGCAGAAAACACTCTAAAAATGTGAGCTGCTCTCATTATTCATTAAATATCTCCTTCCCTGACTTAAAAAAAAAAAGTAGACTGTTGAGCTAGATGACCCGTCTGTGGGATGCCAGCCACTGGAGACCTTGGCTTCCTACTCTGGGCATTGGTGACTAGAGAAAGCAGCTGGCTAGTGTTGGCAAGGTCTGCTCTTGGGACTTCACCCACCATTTCTCAGCTGCTTGCTGGGGCCACCCACCAGGAGGATCCGAGGAGATGGGTCTAGTGAGCCCAAGGTCAGGGAGGGTGATTTATATGGAGCGTACTTCAAGCCACCAAGTCCCAAGTTCTACTGACTTTTTGTTCTCTGGAATTCACTCCCGCAGGGAACAGACTAGAAAGTATGTGATGATTCTAGCCAACATTTCTGTGTTTTCAAGATTTTCAATGTGTTTTACATCTATAATCTCACTTGAACCCCCCAACAACCGTGACAAGCAAATTAATGTCTCAGTTTTCTCATCTGCAAAAGGGTCAGAAGAGAACCAGAATGTCTTCAGCGCCTACTCGTAGCCAGGCACTGCGCTAAGCCCTTTACAAATATGATCTTATTTGATATTGCAACAACTCTGAGAAGAAGGTGCTGTTTTTATCCCCATTATACAGGTGAAGAAAATGAGGCAGGCAGAGAGTAAGCTTGGGGTCACACAACTCTTGTGTCTGAGGCTGGCTTTGAACTCGGGTCTTCCTGATTGAAGGTCCAGGGCTCTACCCACTTTGCCCTCTTTCACTCCCTGCCTCCTGGCGTTGTCATGAGAAAACCGTAAAGCGCAACGGAAATGTGGACTATTCTAAACAAAGTCACCGTGACACAGCTATTAAGTATTGGAATTAAGATTCAACCCCGGGTCTTTCTTGGATTCAGATCCAACACTCCTTCCACTAAAAAACAAATTAAAAACCTTGTCTCGGTTTGATGATTGATGAATGAAGTTGTTTTTAAAACAATTAATTGGGGTGGGGGCCAGGTGTGCAACTGGGTGGCTCAGTGGAGTGAGAGCCAGGCCCAGAGAGGCAGGAAGTTCTGGGTTCAAAAAATCCCCCTCCCCTCTTTTTGGATTTTCTTAGCACAAAGCAATGGTTTCTGAATCTTTTAAGCCCTGCCCTGGGTTTAAATATGTTCCCTTTGGTTAAAGTGAGAGCTTTTGATGACCTCTTCTACTGAAAGGTTTTGAACTGCTGTAGTGTTTAAGTGTAATGTAGCAAACTTTATAAATTCAAATTCTCTATGCTGCAATAAGCCAAATAAAGCAGTTAGTCTTCACAACACTGAGGATGCTGTACAAAAAAGGTCACTTTTGAATGAAGAAAGAAAAAAAAAAGATACTTCCCGGCTGTGTGACCCTGGGCAAGTCACTTAACCCTCTTTGCCTAGCCCTTACCACTCTTCTGCCTTAGAACCCATACACGGTATTGGTTCTAAGATGGAAGGTAAGGAGTAAAAATAAAATAAAATAAAATAAAAAATTTTAAATCAATTAGTTGGGGCAGCTGGGTGGCTCCATAGATAGGGCTCCAGATCTGGAGTCAGGAGGACCTGGGTTCAAATATGACCTCAGACACTTACCCTGAGCAAGTTGCATAACCCAGTTTGCCTAGTTCTTGCTCTTCAATGATTCCACCTGGATTTAATACTCACATTAATGGAAGAGAAAGAAAGGGCATGGCTAATCCAAATATTAGATTGTTCCCCAAGCCCATTGTTCTTGGCTCCAGGGTCCAGGCTTAGACTGTTAATCAGTGAATTAAGGCTAAATAGGTTAATTTGCTTTTTTTGGTCATTCTAAACAGTTAAGATGGACAACCTGGGAGAGTGTTGAGTGAAGCTAGCCCAGGATTAGTTAACAAGATCAGCAGAGTCTGGGGGGGACCAGGTTGGAGTCCCTTTAAGCTCCCTATAGACCGAGAGTCCACTCTGGGAAGGGAGATGGAAGGGAGAAGCGCTCATCTGAGGTGGGTTAGCATTGCCCAAGCACACATCTGTCATCATGGCTTTTGTCTGAAACAGACAGGCCAGAATGGACTCATAAACAGGCATGTCTTCAAGGGACAGACGTCAGCACACCAACCAGAAATAATCTACAAGACACCTAATCCCTGGAGCAGAGGACCAACTCCCAACTAGACCGGGAAGGGTTGCCTGGAGCGTGATCTACACTAGGAGGGGGAGGGTGGGAGGACAGAAAGAACTCGTTCCCTGCCCAAAATCAAGATAAAGCTGGAGGAATTTTCTAAACAAAGATCTGGCCCCTGGGTAGACTTGTTTTTGTTTTGTTTTTCCATTTTATTTTCTCGATTACATGTAGAAACAATTTTTGACTACTGATTTCTGGCATTTCGGCAGCAAATTGTCTGATGTAGGTTGTTTCAGTTCCATACATATTTCCATCTTGCCCGTGTCAGGACTATCTCAGATACAATAAAAAAAGATACAATAAAAAACTCCTAAAGTGAAGGATGACAGTGCTTTAATCCACACTCCCAATGGTTCCCTCTTCGACTGTGGATCGTCGGGTGTTGTTTTTATTTTTGTCTTTTGTTTTTAATTTTTTTTAATTATGAGTCCCTGGAAATTATCTTGGAACTCTCATTAACCTCGGTTTTTATAGAGTCTGAATTGGACGGGGTCGTACGTTCAACCCTTCCAGCCTGCCCCGAAGACTTCCCCTGAAGACCGTCTTCTCACTCACTTCTGAGAACACTGTAATTGTTAGGAAGTTTTTTTCCTGCCATCAAGCCTAAATCTCCTTCTCCAACCCATTGCTCCCAGTTTTGCATTCTAGAGCCAAGTCGTTATTGCAAGTCATTTTAGAGTTGTGTCTGACTCTGTGTGATTCCATTTGGTTTATGTTTATTCGGCAAAGACGCAGAGCAGTGTGCCATTTTCTTCTCCAAATCATTATACAGATGAAGAAATTGAGGCAAACAGGATTAAGTGACAGGTGCAGAGTTGCACAAGCTAGTTTTGAACTCAGGTCTTCCTGACTCCTTTTGTGTGGTTTTTCAGTCAAGTTTGACTCTTTGTGACTCCATTTTGGTTGGAGTTGTTTGTTTGTTTGTTTGTTTGTTGGGGGGGGGGGGCAGAGATACTGAAGTGGTTTGCTATTTCCTTCCTCAGCCCATTTTACAAATGAGAAACCTAAGGGAAACAGACTTGCCCCGAATCACTCAGCTAGCAAATGTCTGAGACCAGATTTGAACTCGGGTAGAAAAGTCTTCCTGACTCCAAGAAATTTTTTCCAATTTTAATTTTATTCCAGCAATGCATTTACCCATGTTTTCCATGATTCCCTGATTCATGTTGTCTCCCTCCCCCTTCTTGGGGCTGACAAGCAATTCCCCTGGGTTACATACGTTAAAATCAAAATTGTTGTATGAGGTTGCCATATTACTATTGCCCATACAACATAATGTACCATAGTAAGACATTAACATGAGTTTTTATTGAAAAGATATTTGCAAGGGCAGCTAGGTGGCTCAGTGGATAGAGTTCTAGGCCTGGAGTTGGGAGGACCTGGGTTCAAATCTGGTCTTAGCTGTGTGACCCTGGATAAGTAACTTAACCCCATTTGCCTAGCCCTTGGCTTCTTGTCTTAGAGTTGTTACTGTAAGATTAAAAATTAATATCCAAAATGTTCCAAGTATTATATTTAATAATATGTATTAATAATAACTTGAAGCAAAAAGGAAAATAAAAGGCTAGAGAAAGAGAGAGCTCACCCAGTCGCACATGGGGGGAAAGAGAGAGTGCTAAATACACACAAAAAACACAGTGAGGATAAGGAAGAAAGGGATGCTGGGAGATGTAGTTGAAGGGTACAAAATTTTCTAATTACACATTACTAAGACAGAAAGTAAAGGCTTAAAAAAAGAATAGGTATTTAGACTGTCATGTATCATTTTTAAGGGTATGCCCAAGAAGCAGAAAAAGAAAGCTTAAATGACCAGAACTGGTCATGGGGAAATTATTTATGAGAACAGCAAAAGGTAACTGAGAGGAATCTTTCCCCAATCTTATTCTAAACTGAGATTGGGCTGGTTGCATATGCAGACTTTTCCGCAATATTAAGTTTTTCTATAGACCGGGTCTCATCCCTGAAATTTGCCTTTCCACCGGGACCAGTGTCACCTGGCCCGAAATAGCTGGGGACTGACTCTGGAATCGGAGAACCTGGATTTGAACCTTGGGCAAGTTTCCTTCATCTCTCTGGGCTTCAGTTTGATCCTCAATGGTGGGTAGGAGAGGAAGGGGCTGAATGGATTAGATGACCTTCTAGTTCTTAATCCACAATCTTGAGGCCTCTTAAAAATCATTACAGGGGGCAGCTGGGTAGCTCAGTGGGTTGAGAGTCAGGCCCAAGAGAAAGGAGGTCCTGGTTCAAATCTGACCTCAGATACTTCGTAGCTGTGTGGCCTGGGCAAGTCACTTAACTCCCATTGCCCAGCCCATACCACTCTTCTGCCTTGGAACCAATATACAGTGCTGATTCTAAGACAAAAGGAAAAGAAAAGAAGGAAAAAAGGGAGGAAGGAAAGATCATTGCAGTGTAGACTAGTCAATTATCTAACAGTTTATCTTGGACAGTGCCCTCTGCCATCATAGTGAGGTGGGTCTTAGGATAATAGTCTGAGAAGAGCTGAGTAGCCCAAGGAGGAAATCACCTTAAATTTGTAGGTTTTAAGCAATAAGACCCTTTGGGGCTAAAGATTTTGTAGATCAACAGAAATTTGCCATGGTGGGGGCAGCTAGGTAACACAGGAAGGCCTGGAGTTCTAATCTGACCTCAAGACACGTCCTAGATGTGTGACCCTGGACAAGTCATTTAACCCCAATTGTCTCAGCAGTTGGACAGAAAGTAAAGGCTTAGTGTCAATCTATGAACCATTGGCTAGAAAATGGACTAGACCTAGTCACCTAGCTTTTGTTCACTTTTACAGGGTGAAAGTTTCATCTCAAAGCTTAAATAATTGACATGAAAGCCCGGTGTCTGCAGGGGGATATCCAGCTGATGCTAACATATCCAAGAGAAATAACAAAATAAATACTTAAACTTTTTTTTTTTTTAATGTCATGGGCCCTTCTTAGAACCTAATGAAACCTGTGGACTACTCGGAATGTATTTACAATTTTAAAATTCATAATCCAAATAAATGCTAAATTTCAGTTAAAGATCTCATGTCCCACAATTTGCTACTAAACTCAATGATTAATGATCCAGGAGAATTCTGAGGGATTTAGGAGAAAGAATGCTATCCACATCTAGAGAACCATAGGAGTAGAAATGCCTTAGAAAACATGATTGATCACTTGTTTATATGGCTATAGGATTTGAGGTTTTGGTTTTAAAAGATTGCTCTATTACAAAAATGAATAATATGGAAATAGGTATTGAGGGATAATGCATGCCTGCATGCATGTAATGCAGTGGAATTGCTTATCAACTCTGGAAAGGGGGGGGAGACAACAAGAATCATGTAACCACAGAAAAAGACTTTTAAAAATTATATTACAAAAAGATCTGATGTCCCAAATCGATGGGCTCCCTGGAATAAATGTATAATAGGGTCTCCACCTATGGCTGCCCAGGTTAGGAACCTCTGATCAGAATCAATCCCCAACTTCCTCCTCTCCCAAACTCAAGTTTTGGTCTTATTGGTTGGATCTTATTTTAATTTTCTTTTTTTTTTCCTAGAGTGGATCTTACTAAAACCAAAACCCTGGAGGACACCCAAAGTGTTAGGTCTAGAGAATGTACTGGGCAGTGGTAGCCTTCAAGGGGTTAAGTTATTCTGTCCCCACAGGCAGGGCTCTCTGTCTGGGTTTCCACAAGACTTAGCTTGATGTGAACTGTTGGTTCTAGAGATAACATCAGAAGGCACTGGCCGAAAGAACCAGCAGAAAGAGGGCCTGCGGGTGCAGCTTTGGGCTCCAGGCACCAAGGGAAGCATACAGCTAATCAAGGTTCCATCTTCTCCTGGGCACATTCATTGGGACTCCTCTGGTTCTGTGCCCTTCCACGCCCCTGGGGAAGAACATTTGAACGTCACATTCTCCCTGGAACAAGTCTTCCCATCTCCTTAACTTGGGTCTTCAAAGAGGCACAACACAGCTTAAAAATGAAAAGCTCCTGCGTTTCTGGTGCTTTCTCGAGGCCCAGTGCTCTGCATGTCCTCTAGTCTTGAGTTTAGTCAATATCCACTATTAGGGTTTAGAAGAGGAGGTTGTTTGAGCAGAAGTTCTTCACCTGAGGGGCCACCCACAGAGTCCCCTGTATGTAGAGACCATGATCTTGGGACCTGGCAAACCATCAGGAGACTCCATCCTCTTCTAGGCCTTCGTAGACTTGGACTAGTCATTTACACCCAATAAACTAGATTCCCAGTCAAAGCCTTGAAGGCCTCCCCACTCATTCATAGCTTGAGGCCTACCTGGCTCTGGTCCCTGTATTACTCTATACATAGGCAGCTCTAGCGTCAATCCTCTGAGTTTTCTTCCCATGAAATGGAATGTCACCTTTAATATTGCTCCATCTAAAGATGTATTTTGTGGAAACCCACTGATGCTGGACAGAGTATACGAATATGGAGGAAGGGATACTTGCAGGAGATCTTGCCATCCAGTTCCTCCCTGCTAGTCATTTACTAGTCATACAACTTTGGGCAAACCAATTCTATGGTCCTCAGTTCCAGTAGCTGAATGATTCAGTGGATTGAGAGGCAGGTCTAGAGAAAGGAGGTCCTAGGTTGAAATCTGACCAAAACCAAACCTAGCTGTATGACCCTGGGCAAGTCACTTAACCCCTATTGCCTAGCTCTTATCACTCTTCTGCCTTGGAACCAATACACAGTATTCTAAAAGTGAAGGAAAAGAAAGAAGAAACAGAGAAAGAGAGGAAGAGAGGAAGGAGAGATGGAGGAAGGAAGGAGAGGGGAGGGAGGGGGGAAAGGTGATACCAAGAGATCCCTTAAGAGTTCCCTTCCAATTCTAGATTTGTTTCACATATCAAAATGAATTAAGATGGGACTTTTATTAAAAGGATGATGTTTATAAAAGGATGATGGGTCAGGGATAGAGCCAAGTCTAGAGATGGGGTCTTGAGTTCAAATCTCACCTCGGCTACTTCCTAACTGCAGCCCTAGACAAATCCCTTGGCTAATCCCCACTGCCTAGCCCTTACTTTTCTATATCCATTCTAAGATAATGTTTTTTTTTTAAAGTGTGTGTGTATGTGTGTGTGTGAGAGAGAGATGGTGAAGGATCAAATTTGGGAGAGACAAGGCCAACACTTTCAGAATAATTGAAAACTTTATTTTCTCAAATGAGCACCAACACAGATTGGAAATGAGAGAAAACAATGCACTTTCTTCTAATACTGAGTCACTATGTACAAATACAGGAAAAAAGGTGAAGACAACGTATTGAAAAAACAATTGCCTTTGTTGTCAAAGCAAAGTGACCTGAAAAAATATGCCCCAAAAAACCACCCCCAAAACCCAACAGATACGGTTTGTAAACACAAGCATCAATAGACAGACAAGTAGTGAAAAGATAGTCTCTGCAAAATGGGGAAAAAAGGGAATTTGCTCCCGCTTTCTTACCAAAATGTTATACAAAAGCATAAGGGGGCACGCATCAAGAATTTGGTAATGTTGAGAATAGCTTTGTACCTTTATGTTGCCACAGGACATTATTTTATTATATTTTAACTGGAAAATTCAACGTCTCTTCCTCCCTCCCCCCACCCCGTAGTGGTTTTTCATTTTTGGACTGACTTAAAAAACACACAAGTTGATTGTTTTCCAGGATTGGATTTCCCAGGCAGGCCTCTTCCTGAGCCTGAGGGAGTCGGACCTCACAGAGCTGTTTACCTACAGGCATGTGTACATCTCATGTCTGTTCTGCCAATACCAGTTACTGTTTATGGTGAGGCTTCTTTTAAAACACTTGGAGCCACAGAAAATGCGATTAATACACTCACGTTAGCAAATAGAAAAGAGGTTTGACTCTTGCATCTCCGCAAGGATGATAGATTTCATTTCTAGCTCATCCAAGCTGTGCCACAGAGAAGGAAAAGGGGAAGGTGCACCAGAGACCTGGCACTGCAAACAGCCCTGCCTGTACATGGCATGGTAAGAGGCATTCTCTATGGCTTGTGCTGTTGGTCCACTTAAGAGACAGAGTGCAAACGATTTTTTTTAAATCACACACACACACACACATATACATACATACATACATTCATACAAAGTTGGGGAGAAAATAAAAATCTCGCTGCAGGAAGTGTGTAAACTTTGACATAATGTCCCCAGTAAAAAGAAAAGCAGGAGCCATTGGAAAATGTTCTTTAAAAAATGCACAATTGAAAACAATAGACCTGAAGGCCTTCCAATGAGAGGATGTCTTCAAAGCCACAACTAACATCAATTTCACCTTAATTTTTCTTTTCTAGCCAATACTCGTGTAAGAAAAACATTTCAATTCATTCTAATGATTCACTACACGTCAATTCCACCAGGAAAGGGCAAAAGCGAAGCTTTCTTGCCTCCCCAGATTTTAATAACAGACTTTAAAAAAAAAAAAAGAAAAGTATCTATGTTTCCCTTAAAACAGACTTCAAAAAATGCAGAGGAAACAGCAGAATTTCAAAACAAAAATAAAAAGTGCTCTCAGGGGCTCTGAGAAAACAGCACCAAATATATTATTTAAAAAAATTAAATATTATTTACAAAAGTATATTTCACAAGAGAATGTTTCTTTTCTGTATATATTACCCTTTGAAATTTGTAGAAAGGGGGACACTTCCTCTGTGCATCCTGATCTACCAGCCCGGACTGACCTTGTCTTACATAGAGATCTAGTACCCAGATGGACACCCATGTTCATCCAACTGGGTCGCAGCTGGTTTGCTCCAACCAACTCGAGTGAACGGCATCCAGCTTCCAGACTGGTGCCAGGGGCAGCCCACAGAGCCTGCAAGGCTCCATCCAAAGCCAAGACCACCCGATTCCAGGTGGAGCATGGTGATTCTGCTAATGCTTTTTCGGTCCCAAATGAAGGCAGCTGCTGGCTGAGGTAAAGAACTCCCCCCTTTCCCTTCCTTCTTGCTTTCTACCCTTCCAGCCATGCCCAGCAGCTCCCTGTTAGCTGAACCTACCAGTGGCCTGGGGGTGAGGTCTTTGGTTATGCTCTGAGTAGATAAATTTTAAGAGGAAAAAAAAGAAAGAAAAAGAAAATGAATAGAGAAGGAACAAGTTGAGTCCACAAATGTGACAGGGCTTGAGCTCTTGTTTGTGGCCTCCAATACTGCTAGACATTAAACAAGTCTTGGATGGAGCTAAGTTGTAAGAAGCACTTATGGTTTAGTCAAACGTGTAGGGGAAACCTAATGAAGGGGGCCTGCTCTTCAGAGGGGTGCCACGCGCCTTTCCCATACTCCTCGCACCACCAGGAGTCTGAATTGCATCTACACAGGGCGAGCAGTGGAAGCTTTCCTAGGAGAAAAAGAGGGATGGGGCCAGGGTTTGGTCTTGCT
Organism: Monodelphis domestica; assembly: GCF_027887165.1. NCBI lineage: Eukaryota > Metazoa > Chordata > Mammalia > Didelphimorphia > Didelphidae > Monodelphis > Monodelphis domestica. Next base: position 179,842,076 of record NC_077228.1, read on the forward strand.
GCCATGTCCGGGTTTGCTTTCAAACCTGCCAAATTTCCGTTTCATTTTTAGCTCTACAGACCAGGTGAAAGGTTCCTTGAGGGGAAGGCCAAATCTCTAAAGGAAGGGGTCCAGGGCCCATACTTGAGTAGGGAGGGAGTGGAAGCTAGCCTGGGAATGTGAAAACTGAAGCTATATTCTGATGCAATCTAAAGGATTAGGGGAAGCTGAAAGAATATTCCTTTAGGAGGCTATATGCACTATGCCTATTTCCCTTATTATTCCTTTTTCCAGAATGTTTTTTCAAGAACTGGCTGGACAAAACCCTCCAAATCATTTGGGTTTGGTTGATGTGGTTCTAATCCTTAGTTGGTTTTTTTTTTTTAAAGAATCAAAAACTAGGCTTGGTGAGTAGGAAAAGAAGTGGGTTTTTTTGTTTGCTTGTTTTTGTCTTGTACCAGCCAGTCAAAAGAAGAAAAATCTGTTTTGTGTGAGATTCCAGGCCTCTGGGTCTAGGTCAGCCTTGAGCCAGAACCACCTGGACTCGGGGTTTCTTTAGGAGCCCTCCCACAGTCACCTGCTCTGTCTGCATCCCAGAGGGCTTCCCTGACTCTGCCGAGCCCACTCCATGGCCCAGCTTCCCTTCGCTCCTGGATCAACCACTCGCGACAATGGAGACTTGGCTTTCTTTCTCGAGGTTTGGCCTCCACAGAAACCGAGATGCTGAGAATGACATCCAAGAACATCAGGAAAATAAAAGTGTATGTTAAGCCCGAGAAATGAAATGAACTCAGTTTGAGTGGGCCTCACACCACACACCAGGTACTGGCCGGAGTGCTGTAGCATAGACATCACAGTGTGTATGATTAAATGCAACACAAAGCTTTTCCCTCCTGAGCCTGGCTGGCTCCCCTAATACCAGGACGTATGTCTCCTCCTCATTCCTACCCCCCAAAAAGAAAAGGTAAGATTAGGATTCTGTTACTCGTCGTTTGACATCAAAATTTAATCAGTCCCCACCGCGGTGCCACTTTGGTTAATTGCTATGCTTCTCCCCCATTCAAATTCAGGGAAATAACGCCGGGGCTTGAAATGTCCCCCTGCAGAACACATTAACCATAATCTCCAAAGCTTTTCTCTTCCAGAGCTTAAAAGACGGGGCTGGAAGCAAAGCCAATCAGACTGAGTCATCCCTGCTCCTGGGGAAGTCCCTTTCCCACCCACCCACCCCGGGGAAGCAGGGAGGTTCACGGCCCCCCAATCCCTGCTTCTTCATTCCCATCCACTGTGCTCAGAGAAGGGTCATGGGCCAGGCAGATGGGGCCGTTTTAACTCTATTGGCTTTCCTATGGTTTCCTTGCCTGACACTGGAGCTGTCTTGGCAGCATCTCCTAACTTGCTGTCCCCTGAAAATACAGGACTTAGTGGGCTGCCGGTCAGAGCCAGGCCTCCGACTGGCCGGGGAGTACTAGGTCCTGAACCCTCCATCACCTCGGGGGACCACGAGTGGGACCTCGGGCAGGGGAGGATGCGGAGCACTGACCCTGCCACTGCCTGGACAGCAGTCGTGCCGCCTCTCAGCCTAACCTGGCCCCTTGTGGTGGGGGGGCAGGAGCAGAAGTTTCAAAGAGATTCAGTCATGAGGTATTTTTTTAAATCTTCTTTTTGTCCTCTTGGACACGCTGATGGGTTCAAGGTTGCTAGGTTCCCAGAATTCAAGGAGCAGCCGTTCCTCCCTGCACCCTCCCGGGCCCGACGCTCGGGGCTCCCTTCCCTGCCCGTGCCCCACGCCCCTGCTCTCCTGACACCAAGGGGCCACGGCCACCCACCCTGGGGGTCCCTGGGACTCTCCTGAAAGTAGAATGCTGCCAAGCTCTCGGTGCATCCGTTGTTTTTAGCCAACACTAGAACAGAGAGAGAAGCCAGGGTCAACTCACAAACAGATACAAAGCAAAGAGACAGAGAGACAGCAATTTAGAGGCCAGTCACCAATAAAGATGGAGATAGGGTGGGAGGATGCTCCGATGCCAAAGCCTCTAAAGGGATGGAACCAAGCGTTCAGTCACTCTCTCCCCTCTTGGATATAATGTTCAGTCGGATGGCATTCATTCAGACACTGGGTGGGGGCACGCCCGCCGTTCAGTCCCAGCCATTGTCCTTGATCATGTGTGCAAGTTCAATGATGTATTTGCCTTCTTTATACTTCTGGCTGCTCTCAAAGGCGTGTTCCTGGCCAACACAAAAAGAGAGGGGGAGGGGTCATGTCCGGGGAAGGGGCACACTGGCTCAGCAGGAGAAAGGGGGACCCTGTGGAGTAGGAGACAGAGGGCTCACCTAGAGCCAAAGGACTTGGACCCAGATGCAGGTCCTTCCACTTCTACTGCGCCCCTTTGGGACAAAAGTCACTCCGAACCTCTGGTGGGCCTCAGCTTCAAGCTTGACCGAATCGGCGCCCCCCACGGGGGAGGGGCATTTGGATGCACAAATGCAACCAAACAGCATCATTGGTTAAGTCGTCTCAGTCCTCTTTAACCCTTTGTGACTCCATTTGGGGTTTTCTGGACAGAGATACTGGAGTGGTTTGCCACGCCCTTCTCTAGCTCATTTTACAGGTGAGGAAACTGAGGCAGGTGCCTGGCCCAGGATCTCCCAGCGAGGAACGGCGAGAGGCTGGGCTGAACTCGGGAGGCCGACTCTTCCTGACTCACTCCAGGTCGGGCACTCTATCCGCGGAGCCCTGTGTGTCTGCAATGACCACCCGTGGCTCGGGAGGGAAGCAGGCAGCAGCCCTCTCCCTCCTCTGCCCAAGCAGGCACTCCGGCTGTGGTTACTTATTGTGGGACCTGACTGGTCTGCTGCCTAATGTTGCTGAACTGGCCTCTCACATGCTGTGTTCTACGTGGAGGGAGGCAGGAGGGCCAGAGGGGGAAATAAAGATGGATGTAGGAACCGAAACCCGGGCAGCATCGGGCCACCGGGTGACGGGCCTCGGTACCGAGCTCCCGGAGGAGGGAGTGCTCACCCCAGGGACGGGGTGCTTTCTTTAGGCTCCAAGCCCTCTCGCCCGGTCCTCTCCCCACAATACTTGGTCTCTGTTCATTTACGGGTTATGGCCAAGCATCCCATCTGAATGCACGTCCCTGCGCTGTTTGTGGGGGTTCCTCGGTCCCGGCACTTAACACATGACTTGTGTGACATTGTCCTTCACTGGCCTAGACGACAGCTCAGGAGTTTTTCCATTTCAGGCCAGAGATCAGTGTTCAATTCAAACCCCACCTCCATGACTCAGTGTGACCTTGGCCAAGTCACTTAACTTTTCTGTCTAGGGGGGCTATTAAGATCCATGGACTTCAATCCATGGTCCCATAGGTCCTTGGGTCTATTGTTTTTGATGGTTAAATCCCTCACAAATAGAGCTGGAGAGGTAGAGAGCTTAAGAACCACCAACTCTTATTTTGCCTTTCTCTAGCTCTGAGTTTGGGTATTTGTATATTCATGTATAGGGCAGCCAGGTGGCAAAGTGGATAGAGTGCCAGGCTTACAGTCAGGAAGATCTGAGTTCAAATCCAGCTTAGACATTAGCAGCTGTGTGGCCCTCGGAGAGTTTTCTTTCTTGCCTCAGTTTTCTCATCTGTACAATTAGGGAGAGAAGGAAATGGCAGACTAATCTATTATCTCTGCCAAGAAAATCCAAAAGGAATCAGGAGTCTGACTTATTTCAGAAGATACTGAAAACAACTAAACAATGACAACGTATTTGCGTGTAGGCGTGGGCACAGATTTCAGAATGTGAGAAGATGAAAGTATACAAAAATAGGAGGAGGTCCAAGAAACAAGCAGGATAGCTTAACATATTCAATCCCTTCCTTCTTTCCTTTTCTTTCTCCCTTACCTTCCATCTTAGAATCAATTGGCTCCAAGGCAGAACAGTGGTAACAGTAGTAAGGGCTAGGCAAGGGGGGGTTAAGTGACTTGCCCAGGGTCACACAGCCAGGAAGTGTCTGAGGTCACATTAGAACCCAGGACCTTTTGTCTCCAGACCTGGCGCTCAATCCACTGAGCCACCTGGCTGACCCTTGCTATATACTTTCAAATATTTAAGAGATTCATTGTTTTCTGTGAAGTATTCATATCTGATAATGTTTGTCTGATGTGGAATGATAAAATTTTGAAAAACAGAATAGGAGAAGATAGGGATCTGAGAGCAGGGATGGTAGGTAAAGACACTCATGAAGATTTGTCACCTGCTCCTTCTGACCCGACACATTCAAAAGAAAAAAGGACCTACACCACACTTGGACACCTATAGAAAATCTCAAAATGGGGCCATCATGGAAAGAAAACAAGAGTCGGCTCAAGGAGCCCTCGAAATGGGAGAGATGGAGAAACTGTGGATAAAGGAAATCAATAAATAATCCCTAAAGCTTAGTCTTGCTTTTAATTCCAATCTCCTCTCGCACAGAACCTTTTCTCAGAACCACAATGCAAAAATGGACCAGCTCTGATTCCTGCCTCTTCTCTTTCATCCAGACTTTCGTCCCTCTCAAAGGGCTGGATAGCCAGCTGATCAACAGAAGAGGCAGGGAGAGGAAAGGAGGAGTAGAAAAATCAACAAGAAGATTAGGTTAGGCCAGGTGATCCCTTCCAGCTCTAGAAGGACAAAGCTCTATAAAAATGGACTTTATGGGGCTGCTGGGCGGCTCAGTGGATTGAGAGCCAGGCCTAGAGACAAGAGGTCCTGGGTTCAAATCTGGCCTCAGACACTTCCCAGCTGTGTGACCCTGGACAAGTCACTTAACCCTCATTGCCTAGCCCTTACCACTCTTCTGCCTTGGAGCCAATACCCAGTATTGATCTTAAGATGGAAGGTTATGTGAGCTGGCAGGGACATAAGAAGAATGCAACTGGTCTCCAAGCTGTCCGTTCAGAGCACCTCAAAGCAATTCATGATCATTCATGATAAATTATCCTTCTGAAGACAAGGTTCCTCTTTTTCATATACGGACTCTCACAACAGCCCAGTGCCAGAGGGCTGACTGAGAATAGATGCCGCGAATATGTACAGCAAGCATGTGTGCACACTTATTCTCAGGAAACGCTGCATGAAAAGGAAGAAATTCATCCGATGGCTAGTGTTCCCATGGCAACTGCATCTGGGGTTGGATTACCAGGACAAAGAGAGCCAGAAAAATCCTCATGACACCAGGCAACCAGTGCCAGGGAGGGGAGGTCACTGCGGCTCGTTCATCCCGCCCGGGAAAGAATGGGGCATCCCCCGGGATAATAATTTGCCCCACTGCGTGTCTGAGACTGGCTCCCTACGAAGGTGGGGTGCAGGCTGTTTTCTGCTCAGGGGTGGTAAATGGAGAAGAGGGGCCGCTGCTCCTACCAGCTCTCTTTATAAAAAGAGCATTGAACACACAGGGAAGAGTGCAGGGAAGGAGAATACGAAAGGGGAAGGGCTACCCAAGGAACCGAGCATGTTTAGCATCAGGGGTTGGAGACAGACACAAGGGTTGCCTTCTAGCGTCCGTCTGAAGGGCCATCATGTGGGCATGGGACGGGATCTTTCTGGCCCTGGCAGATAGAATGGGGAGTGATGGGGAGGCGCTGCTGTACCATTTTCCAATTGTGTCCAACATTTGGGGTTCTCTTGGCAAAGGCACTGAAGTGGCTTGCCATCTCCTTCTCCAGCTCATTTGACAGATGAGGAAACTGAGGCAGGGCTGACTGACTTGCTCAGGGTCACACAGCCAGGGGGCAGCTATAGAGTGCCAGGATAGGAGCCCAAATGAGTTCAAATCCAGAAGATTCCTACCTTCGCTGGACTTCCGTTATCTGTAAAATGGGGACAGCACCTAACCCAGGGGGTTATTTGAGAGGACGTGAGAAAATGTGAAAGGCACTGTATGATGATGGGTCTTGATGACAAAGCATTCTGTGGTGCTGATATGCAGGAAGTGCTCATTCAGTTTGTTTTAGAAGCCATGCCCCAACCCCCAGTGGGCAAACACCGTCGTACTTACATATTTCCAGCCCAGAGTGGTTTTGCAGTTTTCACAGTAGATGTCTGCAACCGCGTGCAGCCCCGTTAGCAACACTCGCTCCTCTGCAGGTCCACAGCCCACATTAACTCTGTGCCAAAGAGGGGGGGAAGAAGAGGGAGATGAGTACCAGCAGCATCTGCATCCTCAATTCTTGAGCTGAGCTACCTGCAAAAATGAATAAGGCCAAGCACTCCCTACAAAAGCAGCTGCTCACATCCTGGGGAAGGGCTGGGGGCTGGGGGTAGGGAAGAATGACTCGGGATCAAAGCAGGCTGGAGGAAAGTCCAGGGACAAAATGACTTCAGACTGGTCCATTCTGGTCCAGTGTGCCCGCTGGAGACAATGGTCTACAGGGCTAGATACTGGCTTGCTGTGGTACAGCCTTCTTTCTTTTCTATAGGAAAGCTTCCCTTTGCTAGACACACTTCTCTTTCGAACCCAGATCCAAACCCAACAAATTTATGACTGTTAACAAGTATCAGGAAAGATTTAGAGTTGGAAGGGTTCTCAGAAGTCACCTAGTCTTCGATCCCTCATGTTCTAGATGAAGAAATCAAGGCCCAAAGGAATGAGGTGACTTGCCCAAGGTCACACTGGGACAGGTGATGGGTAGGACTTGAACCCAGGTTTTTTGACAACAAACCTAGTATCCTTTCCAATGTAATTAATCTCTTTGAAAATAATTCTTGGACAGCTAGGTGGCACAGTGAATAGAGTTCTGGGGTCAGGAGTCAAGAAGCTTCATCTTCCTTAGTTCGCATCTGATCTGATCTCAAATACTTACGTGATCCTGGGTAAGTCACTATTCTATTCTCCTCACCCGTATAAAATAAGCTAAAGAAGGAAATGGCAAACCTCCAATATCTTTGCCAAGAAAATCTCAAAATGGGGTCACAAAGAGTGAGACACAACTGAAAATAACAATAAATTTGTTTTAAAATAGAAAAGTTCTCTTTTTTTGAGCCCGACATCAAGAATGACATCGGGGACAAAGGATCTCTAGGACACACAGGAACCTAAGCAGCTAGATGGCCTTGGTCAAGTGTCTGGGTTTTGAGCTCATCCCCTTTACAGGGAGTTTATATCCAATGGGAGGTCAGTGAATACCTCCCAAATGAGCCCAGATGTACTCGATCTTATCCCTACCTTCTCCAGGGAAACTGTGGCACGTGCCCCGCTGCTTGGGCTGGTGGGGTGGGCATAGAGCTGCTCTACTAACCTGGCCAACCCTGAGACCTGTCCTTCCTGCTGAGTGTGTTGGACTGTTCCAGGGGGCCTCAGGCTTCCTTACCATTAAAATGAGCACACTGGGCTAGACTGGGCCTTTTCAACCTAGGATTAAGTCTGTGACCACAAACACACTTGGGAGCTGTCAACGACGTTGGTTCCTTTGTAATCAATCTAGCTAGCTCGCTATCTCTATATCTTTATTTAAAAACTTTACTCTGAGAAGAGGTCTCTGATGTCTTCCCATATTGCCATTCTAGACCTCTAAGAATCCTGTGGGCTCTGTGGAGTTACAAAACTCTCCTGAGGAGGCTGGGGAATGTGTGTGGGGAGGGCAGAGGCAAGGGCTCTCAGGAAACACTTCACCATCCTGAAACTCAGAGAGACAGAGGGGGAGAGAGCGAGCAAGCATGTGTGTAAGCGAGAGAAAGAGAGAGGGAAAGATGGGGAACACGCAGAGAGATGACATTTTAATTTGGAAGCTATTCCTCTGTCTCTCTAGTCCCTCCCACCACCCTCTCCCAAAATAGAAAAACAAATATCCCTGAGGTGACCATCAGAAGCAAAGCAGGGAACATAATCCTCCACGGACTGTATTTTTTAATTTATGTCCTCCTAGGCAGGGTCTCATCAGAACAGGAGCTGCAGCTCCTACTGTTTAATTATCCTCCAGGGTTGCTTTTTCCATCTTCCAAAGATGCAAAGAACAATTTAATGCCACTTCCAAAAGAGACACTCACACTGAATTAAAGAGGTAAGCTCGTCCTTGACTTCCTTGGAACGACTGAAATGCAAGAAAACAAATGCATAGTTAGATACAAATGGCATAGGTCCACCTGTTGGGGAAACCAAGACCTAGCTAGAAAACAACCACCCAGATGACTTCAGTGGACTGAGGTTCCGGCAATGTAAAGAACAGAACCAGAGGCAGTCTGGAGGGAGGAGCCTGGGCTGCCAGCACTTAAGATGCTCCCAAGCGCTTGTTCGATGAGATGATGGGCAAAGGAAAAATAAAGAGCCTGTGTATGGGTGGCTAAGCTTACTTGAGAGATCATCTACCCCATTTTGGGTTTCGTTTTTATTTTGTTTTTTGGGGGTGGGGAACTTGTTGGGCTGTCTGTGCTGGGCCTTGAGCAGCAGCTGGGGCAGTTTCACTTCCTGGCACTCCAACACCAGGAGGGAGCCTGCTGGAGGCCAAGGTTATAGAACAGAGAGCAAACCACCCAAAGCGCCTTGTCACGCGTGCTCCTTCCCCCACATCGATGGACACACATGTGGCGCTGCGATCCACAGAAATGAAGCAGGGCTTCCCCGACCTCCCCATCCCAGAACAGCCCAAGGCTGGAAGCAGGAGAAGCAGGCCCCGTGCGTGTCTCCCTGGCTCCAGTTACACCGGGATGTCTTGCTGACATGAGCCGGCTAATGTTCTGCATTGCTGCCTGCATTTTTAATGGTTTCTGACAACCATCCCCTGAATTAAACATCCTCTACTGCCAGGGGTGCTGGTGGAGAAAGAGCTGCAGGTACCAACTCCTGATCCATCAGCAAGCATAACTGCCTCCCAGGGGCCAGGGCCAGTTGGCCCTCAAGGAGCTTATAATCAATAGGGGAGAATGTATAGACTGTATACACGTAATCACAAAATGCATGCAATGTTAAGACTGCCTTAAGCAAAGAACGCTCTAAGCGTGTGTATAGAGGGCCAGAACTGGAGTTTAAGAGGACAGGGTTCAAATCTGATCTCAGACACTATGTGACCCCGAGGGGCACAGCATTCTACCCTGCTATGTTTCTAAAAATGAAATTTTTAATGGAAAACAAAATGAAACAAAACAAAAATCCCAGCCCGGTCTACTCTTCCTGGGGCTGTTGGAAGGGCCTTTGTATCTGTTCCTTTGTTAAGTCCCCTATGGATATAGGATACTATTGTGAATCTTTATAGCTCCCCACAGCTCTTGTGCAAGGCATCATCCTGTTGGGGACCCATGAGATAAAGTATATAAAATCCAACAGAATGCTCCTTATGTCCAGAATATTTTTGTCTTTGCATCACCCCCTGCATGGTGCCACACACAAACTAGGCCCTTAGTAATTTCTTTTTTAATTAAATGCTATGTAAGTGTGACACTTGTCTGTTCACACGTGCACACAAATCATGCCTCTTAAAAGGGGGGGATGGGGGGGGAAGCCTCCTTTTAAGTATCATCTTCTTACTCTTTCACTTAAAACTTGGTCAGTGAGTGAGAGCATCTGCCATCCAGCCAAACTGGTCTTCTCTCTGTTCCTCACAGCCATCTTGAATCTATTCTTTTTCTTCTTTTTCTAAAAAGCCTTTCTGTCTTAGAATCAATACTAAATATTGGCTTGGTAAGGGCTAGACTATTGGGGTCAAGTGACTTTCGCAAGGTCACACAGCTGGGCAATGTCTGAGGCCATATTTGAATCCAGTACCTCCTGTCTCCTGGCCTAGCTCTCTATCCACTGAGCCACCTCGCTGCCCTTACAGGGCAGGCCTTTCCAATGGCCATTCCCCAGGCCTGGAATGTATTCTCTTTTTGACCTCCACCCCATGCCCCTGTCTTCCTCTCGTAAACATGCAACTCAAGCATCATGCTCTCTAAAAGAACAGCCTTTCCTGATCGAATGGCCTCCCTCTCAAACCACCTTGTATTTAATTATTTTGAAATAATTGCATTTTTTCACTTTCTATTTATTTTTCTTTTTATTATAATTAAAAATTTTTTATTTATTATGCAAAGCAGACTTCCCTATTGGTCACTTATGTAAGAGCACACATACAAAACCGAAACCCCCCAACAAAACCATAATACACTGATTCCACTTTCTATTTATATACAGATATGTGTCCTTGTGGTCTTCCCCATTGGAAGGCAAACTTCTGGAGAGTGTGGGTTGTTTTATTCTCTGTATCCTCAGTGGCTAGCATAGTTCCCTAGGAGGGATAACACCAAAGAGGGGCTCCCAAGGAAGAATGGCATCGGGGACAAAGGATCTCTAGGACACACAGGAACCTAAGCAGCTAGATGGCCTTGGTCAAGTCTCTGGGTTTTGAGCTCATCCCCTTTACAGGGAGTTAGTCTAGAAGGAAGATCTCTTCCAACACTTTTAGTTCCAGGGTCCCAGATTAGGGTGGTTCGGAGCCCTCTTGTCCAAGAAACACCCACTATTGGGTCCATGACTTTCAGGTCCATGCTTGCAGCCAAAGAGCAATTGGGGAGCCCAATAGAGCTCCAACCAACCCGCATGGAAGTGTGTGCGTGGAGAAGTGGAGATGTTTTTTGCTACTGTAGCTAGTAAAAGATCAGGAAAGGAAACCAAGACGGCTTTACCCCAATCAGAGAAGACAAGTAGGCCACTTTGTGCCATTTGCACACTATTTCCCACCAAGCTGCACGCCAATGTCTTGTTGTTGCCCACTGGAACGTTAAGTGCCAACGTCCCGGCCTTTAAAGGGCTCTACGTGCTTTCTAGTCTCACCCATCTTCGTATGTACCAGTGTGTGTACGCCAGCAGGGCCCATTATCTCCTCAGTGTGCGGCGCTCAACACATACATGCTGAAATCCACTCAATCAGAGGATGGACAGAGAAGAAAGATCCCAAGTGGCCAGGTTACAAGGGTTACCCATGAGCCCTTGGTGCCTCCTTCTCCCAAGGTTTGCCTGGTGGGGTCAGGACAGTCTTAGCCGGGATCCAGGCCAAAGTCCTTCGGTGGCTTTGAGATCCCAAGCACCAGGGACGTGGGTCAGAGCAGGGCCGGCTCAGGCGTAGTGGGGAAGAGAAGAAGCATTCCAGGGCGTGCTGAGGGTCTCTGGTAGTATATTATAGGTGGCGTAAGGCGTGAGGAGGAGCCATCTGGGGCTCAGGAATATTATGAAATAAACTCCCCAAAGTCTTTTCTGATTCTTAGAAGGTTTCTGAGCTCCCCAGCTTCGGGGGAGGAGGGAAGGGAAGGGAGAATCCCAAGAGAGGCCCCTTCTATTCGGCCAAGGACAAACCCAACCATTCTATGCTGATACAGTATGGAAGCACGCCCTCAGACACCCACAGAAGATGAATTAGGAGTCTAGGCCAGCGCCTGGATGAGGCTCTGCTTCTCCAGCTTGACATCAGAAGACAGGCCTCGCTCACCCCTTGGGCTTTCACCCTAGGGGGGGAGGGGGCAGAGGGGAGAGAACTACCACTAAGTCAACATCTGAGAAGGGAAAAGGGACCCTCACAAACAAGACTGTCAGGAAGAAGCCAGGCGGGTCACTTTGGGGGCTCCCCGCAAGGCCTTCCCTTTGGGCCAGCCTCAAGCTGACGGTTGGGAGCCAGCAGAGGAAGCGAAGGAAGCAATTAGAGAGTTAAGCAAACAGAATTCCAGACCAGGAGAGAGCTCCAACAGACTAGACTGGAGGCCCATTTGTTTGCTGTCAATCCTGCCAGGCCCCAAGGCAGCTCTTTTCCAGGTCTTGAAACACCAACTGAGGCTGGCTTTCAGGAAAAGGGTTTTTATAACTCAAAACGTTCTGCCCCTCAAAGTAATAGCTCCTGGCCCGGCCTTGCCAGCTCTCTCAAAGGAACGGAAAGGACGACGGCTTTCCTATTTGGGGAGCCAAGCCACTTATTACTTATTTTTGGCCACTTGGGCAAGCCTGGGATTGTACCAGCGGAGATGCCCGGGTTGGGAGGGGGCCTCACAGCAAGCACCTCCTGGCCGCCCTCCCCCTCGGTTCTGCTCTCAGAGGGCCTGCCTTGTTTTATTCCAAGGGAGTCTCCATTTTCCAACCTCCACACCACCTGGTAGTTTTTAATCCTCATTTAGCGACCAGATTTTCAAAAGCCCAAATTGTCACCTGGCCTAAGGAGGGGGCCAAGGACCATGCTAAGGACAAAAGGGAATAAAGTCCCTGCCCTGAAGGAGCCTACATTCTCTATGGGGAGATGCGTACCTACATAGCCGCATATAGGATACAGTCATTTTAATGGCTTCTGACAATTATCCCTTGACATTAAAAACTTTATTAAAAAAAAAACCCACCTTCCCTTCTGTCTAAGAATCCGTACTCAGTATCAGTTCTAAGGCAGAAGAGTAAGAGCTAATTAGTAGGGAACTAAGTGACTTGCTAGGAAGTAACTGAAGCTAGTTTTGAACCCAGGACCTATCAACTTCCAAGCCTGGCTCTCTATCCACTAAACCACTTAGTTGCCCCCTGTTTGTTACTTCTTATTTGTATGGCCTCAGGACAAGTCATCTGAACCCCTCCTGACCTCCATTCCCATCACTTATAAAATGACCTTTAAAAAACTGGTTCTTTACAGTTCACCCATGATCTAGTACAAAGAACATGTCCAGGAGAGGTTCAAATGACATTTAAGAATAGGTCACCTCTCAATTGACTATAATTTTCAAAAAATTAAAATTAAAAAAAATTTAAGGTCACCAATTCATATCAGAGGTTTGACAAGAAGAAAAGAAGTTTATCCTAAAACAAGAACAAGAAGTTTATCCTAAGACAAGAAGTTATCCTAAAAGTCACAGCAGAAATGCAAAACAGGCTTCATAATGGCAAAGAGGGGCCTCAGGGAAAATCAATGGAGCAGGCTTAAAGTCAGTAAAATTTATCTTCCTGTGTTCAAAACTGGCCATAACTGGCTCTGGGGTCAGGGGATACCAACAGGTAAAAAGAGAGTTTATCTTCTTGGGTGTTGGAAGGGGTGAGCTGCTAGTGTGGCCATCACAAGATCTGGGGCAGAAAGATATTGGAGATGGATTTTTGGATAGAAAAAGGGGATTGTAGAGAACAAAAAGAGGAGAGAAATGGATAGAGAGCCAGGCCCTGGGTTCACCTCTGGCCTCAGACACTTCCAAGCTATGTGTCCCTGAGCGAGTCATTTAGCCCTTTCTAGTCTTCTGTCTTAGAACAGATAGTAAAACAAGGAAGAAGAAGGAAGAAGGGAAGACCCGGGGGTTTGTTTGTTTTTAAGGTGTTGGCTTTAGCCCAACAGAGGTATAGAGGGAGCTAGAACAGCCATGAGGGAAGGGCTTTCTTAGTGTTTGCTTCGAGCTTGTAAGATCACAGGGGCAAAATAATGTGGTCAAAAGAACTCTGGATCTGGGGCTACAGAAGCTAAGTTCAGAGCCAGGCTTCTTAGCTGTGTAACTTTGGGCAATCAGTTTCCTCCCCACCTCCTAAACCCCCTTACAGCTCCATTTCCTAGGACTGATTCAGAGCAGACATTCTGTCCCATAAAAAGCCTCCTCTTATGCTCTCCAGGGAATCTGAAGAGTGGTTGATGGGGTGATGCAGTCTTAGTTTAGTTTCTCTGTGAGATGAAAGACAGGCTTTTTGCTTTTAGTAGTGGGATTTCAGACGTGTGAGATAGAAGGGAATGGCAGGCAAAGATACCTACCTACCCACCTGGGGGTCAAGTGAATCAATCCAGCACTCTGGATAAGCCAGAACCCCCCCCCAAACGTCCAGGATTGGGGAACAAAGTTTCAAGCATGGACTGGGTGTACTAGTTGACTTCATAATCTATAAACATTCATCCTTTCCTACCTAATTCCTTCTAGGGGTGAGTGGACGAGAATCTCCTGTTTGGGGCCAAAATAAGCTATATTCCTGACCACAGGACTCTAAATCAAAGCTTCTGTCTAGAAAAATCAATTGAGCTGGATCCAGCTTGGAAATCACCTTTAAGGGAAGCACACAAAGAAAAACTAGGGAGGGTGACAGAAGGAGAACAATGAAAATGATGAAAAATTCCACAATTAGAATCTGAATTCTGTATAAAGGAACTGGAATTACTGAGCAAGGAGGAAGGGGGGGGGGTGTTTAGGTCTAAAAAGAGTTTTCTTTCTTCTTCACATAAATAGGATCAAGAGGAAATTAACACATTAAAGTAAGAGAAATAATGGGCTAGCCATGAGCACATTTCCTAACTGTGGGAGTGCTAGTGCACAGTAGACAACATAAGCCTTCTGGGAAGGTGGGAATTCCCCAGGGCCTAATTGCTCTGAGAAGTGGATAAAAAACCCTTAAGTAGGGGCAGCTAAGTAGCATAGTGGATAGCCAGGACTGGAGTGGGGAAGACTTTGGATTCAAATCTGACCCCACCAAGAATCGGAAACTGAGGGGTGTCCATCAATTGCATAATGGCTGAACAAGTTGTAATGGGTTACTGTTGTGCCATGAGAAATGATGAAAAGGATGAGTTAAAAAAAAAAAACTTGTTAAGACTTATATGTATAGATGCAAAGTGAATGAGCAGAACCAGGACAACAGTGTAAATAGCAATAGAAATATTGTACAATAATCAAAGGTCTAGAATAACTCCCGATAAAAAATGCTATCCACAGCCAAAGAATGAATTGCTGGGAGTCAGACTGCAGATCAAAAAACAGATATTTCCTTTGTGAGTTTCTGATTGTATGTGTGATGTGTATCTTCTGTCATAGCATGAGGAATATATATGGAAATAGGTATTGCATGAAAGCACTGATATAACCTGTTTCAGACTATTTACTACCTCAGGGAGGATGAATGAGGGGGAAATAAGAAGGAAGAGAATCTGAACTGTAAAATGTCAGAAAAGTTAAAAAAATAAAATAAAAAATCTGGCCTCAGGCATTTTCTAGCTATGTGACACTGGGACAGTTACTTAACCCCAATCACCTAGCCCTTACATTCTTTTGAATTTGAATCAATACTGGATTCTAGGACAGAAGGTAAGGATTTAAAAAAAAAAGGAGCAGCTTTCAAAAGTTCACTCACTTATCACTTATCTTCAGTATTCTCAGATCTGAGATCTTAGGGGGGGGGGGGGGGGACCGCCTGGAATGAGGTTTAAGAAATTCAAAAATAACACCCCCCCATCTAAACTAAACACTTCACATGCCTAAACCTGGGTTACCAAATAAGATTGAAAGACTCTTCAATGTAAACTAACTCCCTAATTAGGTCTTAAGTCTTTGAGCATCTATAATGGAAACATACTCAAGGTCCCCAAAAGAGGACACTTTAAATTGCTTAGGTCATAGCCTCTCTACATAGTTCTTTAAAACAATCCTATAAAATCCGGATTAGCATCCCTTTTTACCAGAGGCAGAAACTAGGTTTCTTAGAGACTGAGTGACACCCAATCAATATAGGAAAAAATATTTAGATTTAGACCTAGATCTTCTGATACTCTACTCCAAGGAAAAAAAAACCTTTCCTTCCAAGTCTTCAAACTTTTAAGAGCTGGGAAAGAGGGAGGATGCATTTTGAGTTCTGGAAGGGCTGCCTGGGCGCTCTCCAGAGAGCTAGGCCTGTGAACACACTCAGAAGGCTGCTTCTCTACCTCTCTGGAGAGTTCTAGGAACCTTACTCAGCTGAGGTCCAGGCAAGGCTGCTGTTACCGACTGAACCTCTCCAAATCTGTGGCAAAGGGTTAGGAGCAGAGAAAGCCAATGTAAACAGTCAGCCAGTGGGAAAACACAGGTTGCCAACTTTCAACAGCCTTCCCAGGCTCTCTAATCACCCAGGGAAAATGAGACACAAAAAGCTGACATCTCCCAAAAGGATAAAAAGGGAGAAAACCCCAAAGCCATAACTATAACTGTCAACCCCTCTCCAGAAAGGCTAGTCCTCTTTATCTGGTTAAACTCTATCTGGCTACAGCTGACAATACCTGATGTGGTGCTGCTGTGAAAAAGATGGCCTGGGCTTTGGGGAATGGAGCTACTAGGTCAAAGAGGCAATCCCATAGATCTATCTGTTAAAGGCTGTTGTTTTTACATCATGGCACATAAATGGAAACAAAGGAGAAAATGACCTATAAATTTCCCTCACGTCTATATTAACTTTTAAAAAGAAACTGTAATTATGAAGACCACATCAGCCCCTGAGAAATGAGGAATTCCGTTACTTTCATAGCATTGGGAAAATGGAATTCTGATTATATTGTCAAATGCTGGCTGGTTTTGCTCAACTCTTTTTCTTCTTCATTACAAGGGAAGGCTCCCTGAGTAGAGGCATATTTACAAATGGCTGACATAAAAATAAAAGGTGTCAATAAAACTTAAACAATTCATTGAAGCAACCTCATAATGGACTGTGGGAAAGAGAGGGGAAATGATCATCTAACTGATTCACCTAGGAAGAATGCTTATCAAATTTTCATGAATCATACTTCAGTTGACAAAGAAGGTCCCCAAGCTAATCAATCAACTCTTATGTAAAAGCTAGAGTCCCAAATGCTATTTATAGTCTAAAAGGAATTGTTTACCTGGGAGAGTACTGCAAACCAATCAAAGGGTTCCTGCTTTTCCCTGGAGGCTAATGGTCTCAAAAGGTGAGATAAATTCCAAATCTAAAAGATAGATGAGGAACTAGACACTAGTCTGAACTTCAAAAAGTCATCTTCCACCCCTTTAAAGTCTCAATCTCCCTATCTGTAAAATGCCTTCATTTGGTAGAATCAGATAATCTCTAAGGCACTTCATCAACTCCAATAATCTCTGAATCTAAAAACAAGATGGTACCCAAGGTCTCTTCCAGTTTTTTTTTTTTTCCTGATTCTAAGGCTGAGGGAATATTGTGTGGAAAATTATGAAGCTAACATTTTTTTTAACCCATATCTTCTTCTGGGGATGTTTCTTATTAAAAAGTCCCAGGAGTAGCACAGGTGGCACAGTGTATAGCGTGGCAGGTCTGGTTCAAATCTTACCTCAGACACTTTCTAGCTATGTGACTCTGGGCAAGTCATTTAACCCACATTGCCTAGTCCTTATCGCTCTTCTGCAGTACACAGTATAGAATGAATCCAGAAGTCAAGGGTTTAGTTAACTATAGAGAGTAAAATTTTGAAAAAAATAATCACACCTCTGGACCAAATAATTTCATTTGGATGGGAATATACTTTTGAAAGTTCTGTTGTGTCACACAGAAGAACTATGTGACAAATTTCCTAATTTGCACTCACAAAAAATTGCAACAACCTGAATGTCCAGCAATAGGCAAATGGTGAAATTAATGATGGCCTATATTAATGGAATGCTATAAGGCAATGAAAAACAAATGAGGTAGACAAAGAAATCTGGAGAAAGCCAGTCTTCAAATATCCCTTCTTACTAGCTGTGTGATACTGGGCAAACTACCTAGCCTTCCAAGGCCCTGATTTCCTAATCTATTAAAAGAGGGGGAGGGGCTTTCTCAAAAGGGGAAGGCAAAAGAATGAGGGGTAGGGTGAGAAGATGGATCTTCATTTGAAAAGAAGTTTTTTTTAAATAAAGAGGTCTCCCTCTACCAGCAGTTTAGATATGAGAATTGCTTCTCATATCTAAATAAGAGTCACAGAGGAAGCTAGATCTGGCTATGGGGCAGGTTCTCTATCCAGTGAGGCAAAGACAAAAATGTCCCTTGCCTCAGATGAAGGGAGAAAGAATCAGTATCAGTCTGATGAGGCCTCTAATATTCCTCAGAATATTTTTAAATCCAGGAAATAATTATATTGAAATACAGTTAGGAAGTGGGGTGGCTCAGGGGATTGAGAGTCAGGTTCGGAATCACGAAGTCCTGGATTCAAATATGATTTCAGATACTTCCTAGCCCTGTGATCCTGAGCCAAGACACTTAACCCCCATTGCCTAGCCCTTGCACTCTCTTCTGCCTTGGAACTGATACTTGTATTGATTCTAAGACAAAAGGTAAAGGTTTTTTTAAAAAATTAAATCATCTATGAATAATATGGAAATAGGTATCAAATGATAACAGTTGTATAACCCAGTGGAATTGCTTGTTGGCTCTGGAAAGGAGGAGGGAAGAGAGGAAGGAAAGAAAATGAATCATGTAAACACAGAAAAAAATATTTTTAAATAATAAAAATTTAAAGTGAAATAATATGAAAATTAAATCTATTGGGGGAAATGAGGAATTATTATAATATGTTATATTATTATAATATTTTAAAAGGTAAATGAAAAGGATTAATATAGTTGATGTTTTAGGAGTTCCTGTCTGAGTTCAAATATGCCAGTGGAATCACTTTTTTTTTTCATTTTAATTTTTAAAAACCTTGCCCTTCTGTCTTTAAGACTTGTTACTAAGATAAATAAGAGTTATAAAAAAGAAATATAGCTATCAACATACAAGGTGCCTGATCTTCATATATCCTTTGATTATGAATAACTGGTTTGTTTTCTTAAGAAAAGACTTTCTAGCATTATGGGAAGATAAAGTATGTCAGACCACAGACTAAGAACACCTGGCTTAAAGTGGCTAAAATTATTGAAATTTTATGCATTAAAATTAATTCAAAAGTTACCTAAGGGGGCAGCTGGGTGGCTCAATGAATTGAGAGCCAAGCCTAGAGATGGGAGGTCCTAGGTTCAAATCTAGCTTCAGACACTTCCCAGCTGTGTGACCCTGGGCAAGTCACTTAACCCCCATTGCCTAGCCCTTACCACTCTTCTGCCTTGGAGTCAATACACAGTATTGATTCTAAGACAGAAGGTAAGGTTTTAAAAAAAGTTACCTAAGTAAATTTATTTGGTTATGCTGATTTTTCTTCTATTAATAAGATATTCACTGAAGAATCATATGAAAACTTGGGAACTGAAAAGCCTATTGAAATGAAGGTGCCTTCAGCACAACAGGCCAGCGGTCTTTCTAAAGAGAGCTCAGAAAAAGGAGCCCTTCAGAGCTAAGTTAAGAATTTGAGTCTTAATGTGAGCACTGTTAGGGAGAACCCTTCAAATGCTTTCAAAAAATGCATCTTAAGATCATTCAACTCTTCATTCCAGGTTTTCCAAGCAACTTTCTGGTCTTAATTCAATTTATCAAGCCTGCTTCCTGCTGGGAAGAGAATGAACTGACTGGCTGACACCCATATCCATTCTGCTCAGGCCCTCAGTGTTGCATTCTATTAAAGGAATAAATTGGTACCCAGGTTCATAATGGTCATGGGTTTTGTCAGGGTGAGTCAACTTCCCTAGGGTTGATGACCCCTCAGGAAACTGACTAGACTTGCTTCTTAGAGGAGCCACCAATTAAACCCAACCATGGACCTTGAGATCCTGCCTCAGCACCTGACAAATTCTCAGAGATAAGAGGCTGTATACAGGGTTCAAATCCTGCTTCAGGCACTATCTCTAGAACTCTAGGCTTATCTGTAAAAGGATAATACTACCTGCATTGTATCCTGCTTTCCCAGGATTGTGACAAAACTCAAGGGGGAACAGAAAAGCAAGGTGAGACTTGAAAAAAAATGTAAACAAAAAAGAACAAACACCAGTCTGGGAAACTGGTGAGAAAGGAAAATATAAACATTAAGAAAAGGCTTTGGGAGCAACTAGGAGGGTCAATAGATTGAGAGCCAGGTCCAGAGATGGGTAGTCCTGGATTCAAATCTGGCCTCAGAGACACTTCCCAGCTGTGTGACCGAGGACAAGTCACTTAACCACCATTATCTAGCCCTGACTGCTCTTCTGTCTTGAAACCAATACATCATATTGCTTCTAGAACAGAAGGCAGGGTTTGTTTGTTTGTTTTTTTTAGGAAAAGAAGGGGGAAAAAATAAAGGAAAAGAAGGAATAATGCACTGGAGGAATTCCATGGGAACTGAATGACATCTAGGAATTGATGCAGAGTGAAAGGAGCAGAACCAGGAGAATATTGTACACAGAGTCTGATACACTATAGTACAATCAAATGTAATAGACTTCTCTACTAGAAGCAAATCCAGAACTATTTGGAGGAAAAGAACACTATCCACATCCAGAGGAAGAACTGTGGGAGTAGAAACACAGAAGAAAAACAACTGCTTGATCACATGGGTCGATGGGAATATGATTGGGGATGTAGACTCCAAATCAGCGGTTCAACCCCAGTGGGGGTCAAAGGACCAAAACACAGGGGTCATCTAAAGCCATCGGAAAATACATATTTCTGGTAGCTTTAGCCGCTGAGAAATAGCACTACTTTACAGCAAGATCTCGGAAAGAATGGGGACCCTGCTGCCTGCACATTGTACTAATATTAGTTACCTATCAGCAGCCCTCCCCCTATGAGGGGTGATGAATTTACCCTGTTGCCTAGAGACCAGACTCAAACAGAGACCCAGAGAGAGTACCTGGGCGCTGGCTCTGGAGGAGTTAAGAACGAGTCCTGGAGCGGATAATGGAGCCGAGTAACCCCAGCAAACTGAAGCCTCAGCTCAAGCTGGAGAGAGACAACAGGAAGAAGAAGACAGCATCTTCGGACCCCCTCCCCAGTCCCCTGGTAGGACTTACCTCCCACCCCAGCACTCAGGCTGCCTCCTGCTGGATTAATATTTCTCAACATATAATTAAATATTGTTTTTGTGATTAATCATTGTTTAAATTATGTTTGATTTGTAGCAATGAGAATACATAATGCATATCAGGTATTTACATTCCAAATCATAACTGTAGCAAAATTACAGTTTTGAAGTAGCCACCAAAATAATTTTTTGGTTTGGGGTCACCACAACATGAGGAACTGTATTGCGGGGTCACAGCATTAGAAAGGTTGAGAACCACTGCTCTAAATGATCATCCTAGTGCAAATATCAATGGTTTGGAAATGGTTCTTGATCAATGACACACATGGAATTGTGCATGGGCTAGGGGAGGGGAGTGGGAGGAGGGGAGGAAAAGAACAAAATTTTTTCCTTGTAACCAAGGAAAAAATATTCTAAATTGACTAAATAAAATTTTCAAAAAATAAGTAAAAAGAAAAAAAAGATTCAATATTGGGCACTACCCAAAGCATATAAAGTTAGTGATCACAGATCTTCAGCAATCAGTCCCAGTCCAAGCAGTCTAGGGGAGATGCCAAGGAGGAAAGAACAAAGAGCTGGGAGATCAGAAAAGCATCTGAACTGCAATAAAGATGAGACAATTGAAGTTAAGTGACTTACCCAGGGTCACACAGAAGGGGTGTCATGGATGGTTGAACCATAAGAGCACATGAAAAGAGTTAATGTTTAAATAAGACTGGAAAGTGGGTGGGAGCTTGGGTGTTGAAGGACTTTAAATGAGGAGGAAGAAATTTGATCCTAGAGATATTAGGGAGCAGACCTGAGCTTTGGGAGTAATGCTTTGGAAGGTGAATATGAAGGATGGAGTGGTGATGGGAGAAAACTTAAGGAAGTTATTAATATTCCAATTAGGGAGTTATTGCAGTGGTCCAGACAGGACTAAACTAGGATGGCGGCTGAGTACGGTAATTGACTGGATAAGTGAAGTGAGAAGTTGGATGACTCTAAGATTGCAGAACTTTAGTAACTAGGTCAAGTCTATGCCTGGTGTTTACAGGAATCCCAGCCAATAAGGCTCCAGATTAACAAACATTTATCAAATGATGCCAGGTGCTCCCCAGAGCCATAAAATAAAGTTACTACCCTCAGGGGGAATCTAGTTGGGAAAGAAGACTAATAATACAAGGGAAACAAAAGATAACCCAGGACAGGCTATTATTACATCCTAAATTGTGCATCAGAGTTTATAAATTTAAGTATTAGATGGGTTTGGAGGAGAAGGACTTTCCTGAAATTGTCAGAAAGGATTAATGGTAGATATGAGAATGGAGCAGGACATTGAAGGTCAGTTTTAAGACTCTTCAAGTAGGCATTTTGGGGGTGGAGACAGACAAATAACTCCTTTCACCAAAGCAGATTGAAATCCTTAGTAGATAAAATTCTGAGGAATCGCCTGAAGCTTAGTGAGAAAAATGAAGTTATTTACTTAAGGTCCACAGGTAGCAAGTATCAATGTAGGACTGAAACCTCCATCTCCTTAGTCAAAGTCCAACAGTCTCTTGACAATGTCAGAGAAATAGTGATAGCTTATAGGACAAATTTGGGTATTAAGAACTTGCCTTAAGAACACCATAACTCATTAAGGGCTTCTTATGGCTTCTCACCTCCTAGAAACACTCTGACATCACACAATTAATCACAGTAACATATGATGGCATACTGTTTTCAAAGCGTTTTCCCATTATCAGGCCATTGAATTAAATGCTAACAATTCTGTATCATTTGATCCTCAAAAATCTAGAGCTACAAAGACAAAAGGTAAAAGTCCCTCCCCTCAAGGAGCTTACACTCTTATCACAGAAGATAAACTATATATCTATATATAAAAGATATACAAAGGGAGCAGCTAGGTGGCTTAGTGGATCCTTAGTGGAGTGCCAGGCCTGTTGTTGGGAAGGACTTGGGTTCAAACTTGGGCCTCAGATACTTCCTAGCTGTGTGACCCTGGGCAAGTCACTTAACCCCATTGCCTAGCCCTTACCACTCTCTTGCCCTAGAACCAACACACAGTATTGATTCTAAGATGGAAGGTGAGGGGTTTAAAAAAAAAAAAGTGATATTAAGACAGAAGGTAAGAGTAGAAATACAGTAATTTGAGAGGGGAAGATGGTAAGTGAGGGAGTGGTACAAATCACCAAAGACCTCATTTATAAGATTCCATTTGAGCTGAGCTTTGAAGCCTAGGGATGATTCCAATGGAGAGAGAGTACATTTCAGGCAAGAAGAGCTAGCAGTGCAAAAGGCATAGGGACAGAGATTGGAAAGATGGAAAGAAAGGTGCTAAGCTGGTGCAAGGAAGGGGGAAAGAAGGGGATAATGTTTAATAAGGCTGGAAAGGATGTGAATAATGAAGGATTTTAAATGCCAACCAAGAATCTTGTATATTTGATCCTAGAGGCAACAGGCTGTTTGCTGAGCAAGGGAATAACATGATCAGAACTATAATTGAGGAACATTGTTTTGGTAGCTGTGTAGAGATAGAATGTAAGGTAACAATGCTACCTGGTAGGCAGGATCCCATTTTACAGAGGAGGAAGTAGAAGTGGAAAGGTGAACTGACTTCCCCAAAGTATTAGAGCAGGAGCCCAGAGCTTTTCTTCATTAATCATCTCCTGCCTCTCTCTGTGCATGGTGAGACTCTGCCTCCCCGGCAGGGAGAAGTATCTGTCCTGCTCACACCTGATAATATAACCTGTCGTCTCCTCACAGGCCTCTGTGCCCACTAGTTTTGCTTTACTCTCCTCTCATTGATGGTTTATGAAAGCAAAGCCTCCTTGCAGCAATGGGGGCAGAAGCAAGGTGTTAGAAAGCCGAGCTCCTTGCTAGAGTTCTGACACGACGGGGGCTCGGCCAGCTGGCCTCCTCTAGAGGACTTTCCACACGAATCCTGGCACTTTCCGGCCTGAAGGGCGAAGGCGGCCAGCAGCAGGGATTGTCTGCAGCTGGCAAAATGATTCTTTGATTAGACCTAGAGAAGAACTCAATTAGCATTATGGAAACATGGAGCAGATTTCCAGAGGGGAGAGGTCAGCTCCAAGCCTTTTGCTATGGGTCGAAAAGGAAGTGCTACTCAGATCTATTTTTAATCAGAATCCTCAGCTGGGGCTCCAGAGGAGATCATTCCAAGACAAACACTTAATAGTACATTTCTTTACACTTTTGTGCTTTGTTTTAAATGAAGTCAGCTCTTTGGACTTGACAAATAACTCTTGCTCATTCTGCCTAGAAACTCTGTCTGTGTGTTGGGGAGATGATGGGGGACCACCTTGTAGGTGAAGCTGTCAGAAAGCAAGGTCTTAAGGAATATCAATAATAATAAAATTAAGATAATAAATACATAAATGAAAATTAAAAATAATAAAAAGCTCAAGCTGTACTTGCCTTCTACCCAAAGCTGCTCTGGAGCAGACAGTATGATGGAGGAGAGAAACCAGCTTATATCTTTTGAGAGAATTTGAGGTCCAGAAATGAGTGCGCCACACATAGAAAAAAGAACAGAGCCTATCAGCCTCACACTGTACAGTATATTGCCCACTTTTACTTCCTGCTTACAGCCGTGTTGCTGGTATATACGTGTGTACATATATGTCAGTCAGATAAATAAAAACCAGTCTGCCCAGTCAGTTACCTAATAACCTAAGGGTGAGGTCTGATAACTGGGGGGATTTTCACAGTGGGGTGTTTGTGTGTGGTAGGTGTATGAGACAGACAGACAGACAGACAGACAGACAGACACGGTGGGGGGGGAGAAGAAGACAGAGAAAAAGAGACACATTTCCACTCATTTGTAGGGTCAGATTTGAGAACATTTTGTTTCTTCTACTTACACCAAAGCACTACTAATGTCCTAGCTGGGTCCAGCCCAGGGAAGGAACATCACTAAAAACATTCCTAGAGCTAGAGCCTGGCTCTGACAGATCCCACAGAGACAGGGCCTGGCTCTGAAGGCCACCCCACATTCCCCCAGCCCACACACTGAACACAGCCCTTCCTTGTATCTCCTAACACTTATGAACCTTCAGCCTCCAGTTTCCACCCGAAATGTAAAGCCTGAGCATATGCTATATTGTTTCCTAGCCAAATCAAATTCCAAACTTGGATAAAGGGCCAGAATCTGCCAACCATTCCCCTCAACCACAACCCAGGGCCCTGCCATGTCCTACCCAGGACAGAAGTGAGCCAGAAAGCCCCTACCATTGAACAGTTTTCTCAATTTCTCCAGCCTCTACTCTTCCCTTCCTACTCTAGTCTTGGAGGCAGTCACACAAGGAAAGCTAAGGCCAAAACACACCCCAGTTGAGGAGTGGCTGCCTAAAGGGATGAAAAAGGAGACAAAGCATTTGGGACAACTTAACACTGGCATGAAACAGGCAAGAGATGCAGTGAAAAATCAACGGTTGATGTTGGGTTCTTACAGCCGGCTGCGGATCTAGATCCTTCTCTTACTAGGGAAGAAAGGAAGAAGGACCTAAATTGCCAGGCACACAATGCTACATATTTTACAATATTTTACAAATATCTCATTTAAACCACTCTGAGAGTAAAGTAGGTACTTTTATTATTAGCTGCATTTTGCAGTTGTATAAGCCAAGGCAAACAGAGGTTAGTCGACTTGCCCAGGATCATACAACTAGTATCTGAGGCTAGATTTGAATTTGGATCTCATTTGATCCTCCCAACACCACTATGAATTAGATTCTATTACTGGTGAGAAAGCCGATGCCCTGAAGTTAAGTGATCCAGCCCGGGTCACACTTTTGAGGGAATATCTGAGGTGGGACTTGAACACAGATGTGGGAGAATCTTACTCACTGCCATCAGGGGGTCTTAACCTTTTGTGTGTGTATCTTCCATTCCCAGGTCAGTCTGGAGGGAAAGCCTATGGAGTCCTCCTCAGGAGGTCTTTAAAAGGTTTTAAAATAAGTCAATTAGATTGAAATGGAATTATGGAGGTTTTATTTTTGTATTTTTTTTAAAACAAGTTTACAGATGCCATGATAAGAAGTCCAGGGACTACCCCAAGGCTGCCTCTCCAGTTAAAGGTTGGGAGAAGACAGGAGCCCCCTCTTCTCTTCCTCTACTGTACAGACATAAGGGCCTTTGCTCCACCCCACTCCACTCCACTCCATCTCCTGCTCTGGCCCTCAGAGTCCTACTTCTCCAGGTGTCAGGGCAGAAGGGAGTTAATAAGTAAACAGTCTGCAGAGGCATACACTCCTCCCCACCCCAAGCTCATCCCTAGGCTCAGGACAGAATTTGAATTGGAAATAAGAGGCCCTGGCTTCCACAACAGGTCTTTATTATCCACAGTTCAGGTGGAGTTCACTGGAAGAAGACCAGGAGGGGAAGGGAGGGGAGGGGAGGGGAGGGGGTTTACCTGCCCGATTTCAATAGCAAGTCAGACAGGCCTGCCTGGTGCCTGGAGTCCATTCTCGGCGATAAGCCTGGGCTAGGTTCCACAGCAGGCCAATAATAGCTCAAGCAATAAAGTCAAGGCCTTCAAACTGTTTTCCTCATTATCAAATCCAGGCTATGTCAACACGAGTCTTTGGGAGTTACTGACCGTTATCGACAGAATTGGACCAGCTTACAGGAGGTTAGCTGGTGGACTATGAATTCGCTTCCAAAGGATGGGAGGAGAACGTCTGCCTAGACTTTCCCCCAGTAACCTACTTACAATTCTTCCAGAGCAGGAGTTCTTAACCTGGGGGCTATAAACTCCTGAAGGGGCCCTAGATACATTAAGGGGTCTGGTGAACTTCGGAAGAAAAACTTCTCTCAAAGAAACTTAGCTGTGTGACCCTGGGCAAGTCACTTAACCCCTAGCTATTGCCCTTCTGTTTTACTAAGATAGAAAAGGGTTTGTTTTTTTTTTTAAGACTTTATATATACCTAAGTGACTTGCTTCCACTCTAAGTCTACCCTCTTGCCCTCCTCCCAGGTACAATAAATCAATTTTTAGTTCATCAGAACTTGCTTGGACTTAAGTTTACAAAAGTAATGGAAATCCAATGGAACTGCATCGTATGGACATTTGCTCATATGCATTCAACTATACTTGCTCAACAAAAAAGAGAGAATCAACAGTTCAAACAGAGCCATGTGCCCTCACAACTCCGGGACTGGACTTTCTGCATTTTCTTTTCATCACTGACCCTACCAGAGCACTTGTTTATTATTTGGAGACATCTTTGGGAAGGAGCCTTCTGCTCCTGCCCATCTTTAAGCTCAGGCCCAGTGCTAGTAATTTCTCCTTACATAACTGCAAAGCAACCTGTCATCCTCTCTCCTACACAGCAGAGCTCACATGCACACATGTTTACAGAAACAGGCTTTTGAGATCCTCACCCATAATCCTGGTTTTGACATTTTACCCACTGTGTGGCCTTGGGCGAGTCATTTTTCTGTGAGCCTCAGCTCCTTTTGTAAATGTAGAAAGTGCTCCCTCCCAACCCATCAACCCAGGGAGATAAGGCCTCCCTAAACCCTAAAGCTTCAGATAAATGTCAGATTTGATCCCAGGGGGTGTTCTAGGGAAAACACTATAAGTGTGAGCATTTGGTGTGCCTGGGGGTGGGGGAGGGTGTGTTCCTGCACCTGTGATGCCATTGGTCTAGGGAATGGGGTGAGGAAACTCCCTCTCCCAGTGCTGACTGGCAGCTGCTTCCTGGGAAGCCAACACTTGGAAACCAATGGCTTCCATCAGTTTCAGCCCCCAAACACCAAACCCCCTCCTCCGTAGCTTCTTCTGAAATCCCACAGAGTGATTTCACCATCTTCTATTTCTATTTCACCATCATCTGCTTCTAGAGCTAGGAGGGGGAAGAAACAGAGATAACCATTTACAGCCCACAGGAGAGCAGGGAGAGAGGAAAGAGTCTGTTCCAGAGAAGCCTTCTACCAGACATGAAAGGGGCTGGCTGCCTCCACTACCAAAGCCTTTTTTAAAAAACCCTTACCTTATTGAAACTATACCTAAAGGGCTTTAAAAGACTGCCTGCCAAAGGGCATGATCGGGCCATACCACTGTTGGATTTGTATCCCAAAGAGATCCTGAGGAAAAATACTTGGTACAAAAACATTTATAGTCTCACTCTGTGGTGGCAAAAAATTGGAAAATGAGGGGATGCCCTTCGAATGGGGAATGGCTGAACAAATTGTGGTATATGTTGGTGATGGAATACTATTGTGCTCAAAGAAATAATGAACTGGAGGAATTCCATGGAGACTGGAACGACCTCCAGGAAGTGATGCAGAGTGAGAGGAGCAGAATCAGGAGAACATTATACACAGAGACTGATACACTGTGGCACAATAAAATGTAATGGACTTCTCTACTCGCAGCAATGCAATGATTGAAGACAATTCAGAGGAATTTATGAGAAAGAATGCTATCCACATCCAGAGGAAGAACTGTGGGAGCAGAAACACAGAAGAAAAACATATGATCGATCATGTGGTTCAATGGGGATATGATTGGGGATGATGACTTTAAATGATGGCTCTATTGCAAATAATAATATGGAAATAGGTTTTGAACAATGATACATGTAAAACCCAGTGGAATTGCTCATTGACTCTGGGAGGGGAAAGGAAGAGGGAAGAGAAAGAGCATGAATTATGTAACCATGGAAAAATATTCGAAACTAATTAATTAAAAAAAAAACCTTACCTTAGGTCTTAGAATCAATACAGTGTATCAGTTCTAAGGCAGAAGAGCACTAAGAGCTAGGCAAAGGGGCTTAAGTGACTTGCATGGGGTCAAACACAGCTATGAAGTGTTTGAGGCCATGTTTCCAGGACCTCTTGTCTCCAGACCTGGCTCTCAATCCAATGAATCACCTAGCTTCCCTCTTGCCAAAGCCTTCTGAAATCCTTTGTTCAGGGGTATGGAGGTAGGACAGTAGCTAAAGATGGATAGGTTCAAATCTGGCCTCAGACACTCCTAGCTGTGTGAATTAGGCAAGGCACTTAAGCCCCTTTGCCTAGCTCTTACCATTTTTCTACCTTGGCACAAATACATGATACTGAGTCTTAAGACAAAAAGTAAGGGTTTAAAATAATAAATGCTCACATTAAAGACTTTTGCAGGGGCTCTGGAGGCCCCTGACAGAATCGTGTGTGCACTAGTCACAGACCAGAAGGTTAGGATGTATGGCAAAGGGATGGGTCGAGGATATTGTTGTTTTGGCCCTGTAAAGGCTGATCCTGCAGGATATACACAGCCAGAAACCTTTTCCAGGAGACACAGAATCAATCAGTTCAGGGATCTAGACAAGAGTTAGTGTTTCTACCTCATGACCCTGTTGAGCAAAGGGCTCTGGGTCCATTTCAAGGTGACCACACTTACACTGGAGTTTGGCACCAGTCCTGTGTCCCAGATTTCTCAGACCTTATCTTATCTCTCTTTCCTCAAGTATTTACTCAGCATGGACTACCCCAGGACCCAACTCAGACCAGACTGTTTGTTTGTTTTTTAAATAGGACAACAAAACAGAGGGAAAACTCTCCTCCCTCCAGTTATGACCTTGCCTTAGTCTCTCTCCTGAGGAAGGAAACGGGCCAAGAGATGTGGTTAGAAGATTTAACACCAAGCAGATCACCTAATCTTGACTCCACGACCTTCTGGTTTCTGCTGCATGGCAAAGGACACCTATAAAAGTGTCTTAACCTCTATAAACAAGTTGCAAAAAAAGAATTCTTCTTGGGACTTTCTCAAAACTTACAGAACAAGGTCGACCAATGAATGGGCTTTCTCCAAGCAATGCAAGAAAGCCAAGCAAAATTTGTCCCAAAAGGCACTTTGAACTACTATGCCTCCTCCCTGGGGAAGGTTCTATCTCAACACACTTCTTCTGAGCCACACCAAAGGAGAAATCCATCAAGACTGTAAGCTCTGAAGAAACCCCAAAATCATTTTTGTAGGCTAGGCCAACCCATGCTGACACAGCATGGGGAAAGGACACTTAGTTGAGACAAACAAGGACAGGAAGGATTTTGTATTTGTATTCCTTTGACAATTACTAATTAACACAAAAATGAAATGTAAATAACATGGGAGACAGAGTGGTACCAAGGAAAGGGTCCCCCTAGATTTTAGAGTAAGAGGATCTGAGTTTGAACTCCAGCTGTCCATTATACCTGTGTGATATCTCTCTGGACTAGTTGACTAAGTCAACCCTGAACTCTTATAATCTTATGAGCACATAACATCTTTAATTATATGAAGTATATTTTGTTGCAAAGCAGTCCTCTTCTTCCCCTTGACTTTCATGCCATAACTCCTAATGTTCTGACCCTGATCCCTGATATGGGAAAAGTGAAGATGGTTTAACCCTGCTAAGGGAGCTGTGTGGCCTTTGTGTGCCCTAAGTATGGATAACCCTTTCTTAGAAAGGAGTCATAAGTCATCTTGAGTTCAAAACTGGCCTCCAATACTGGCAAGGCACTTAACCTGTTTACCTCAGTTTCCTCGTCTGGAGAAGGAAATGGCAAACCACTACAGTCAAGAAAACACCAAATGGAGATGTGTGCCTGAGCAACAAATTGGAATGCCTCTTCCTATACATATAGCAAAACTATCCCCAAATAATTCCAAGTTTTGGTGTTACGATGAATACTTTAGAAGAACCCTCTCTGAGGCGTTAAAGCAAATCATACTGACCCCACTCCTATATGTAAAAAACATTTTAATGAACAACAAGGCCAACTCATAAAAGGGAAATTTGAAAGTTGGTTGGTGACGCTGAAGGGTCATGAAATGGAAAAGGATATTAGAACTAGGAGACGGTGGTTTATGGGAGGAAGGCTAATGAGTACATTACAAGGCTGAATGAGAATCTGCAAATATGTGACTACGATGGAGGCAGTGTAGTACAGTGAGTGGATAGTGTGCTAGTCTTGGATCCAGGCAGTCTTGGATGTGAATGCCCTCCACACACCTTAGCAATGTCTCTGTGACCCTCGGTCAAGCCATTTCAGTTCTCTTGGGCTTCAGTTTCTTTCAGTCAAGTGAAGATAAGAATGCCTTTGGCTGGAAGACTCATGTAAGAAATATACAAAAGCCTCTTACAAATCTTTAAGAACTATATAAATAACAAGACAGGGGTGATGATGATGATGATTCTGAGAGCTGGCCATGAGTCAGGAAGACCAGTGTTCAAGTTCCACCTCTGATACACATTGGCTGTCCTGCTCTAGGAAAATCTCTTTTTCTCAGTAAGTCTCTCAGGCTAGAGTTCAATAAAGCTAGAACTTTTTACCTGGGTCCTCTAGCCCCCTAGGAGACCATGGATAGACTTGAGGGTTATATGAATTAAAAAAAAAATATTTTGATAAGTCCATTTCAATATGTGGTTTCCCTTGTAATCCTATGCATTTAAAAAAAATATTCTGGGGGCAGCTGGGTAGCTCAGTGGATTGAGAGCCAAGCCTAGAG
This sequence comes from Monodelphis domestica, assembly GCF_027887165.1. Taxonomy (NCBI): domain Eukaryota; kingdom Metazoa; phylum Chordata; class Mammalia; order Didelphimorphia; family Didelphidae; genus Monodelphis; species Monodelphis domestica. The sequence goes on from NC_077228.1 coordinate 179,873,094, forward strand.
ATGGGAAGTCCTAAGTTCAAATCTGGCCTCAGACACGTCCTAGCTGTGTGACCCTGGTCAAGTCACTTAACCACTGCCTAGCCCTTACTGCTCCTTCTATCTTGGAATCAATTCAGAGTATTGATTCCAAGACAGAAGAGGGTTTAAAAAATATATTCTGAGACTTTCTTGGGTCTATAGGCTTTACACTGCCAAAGGGGATCCATGATACAAAAAAACCAAATCAATAAATGAAGAACTCCTACAGTCAACATAGTTTCTCTCTCTATCAGAGATTGCTACACTGTACCAGTGAAATCACAGGTGTGATACAAAATGATGTTACAGGTTTGTTGAAAGCACCAGCCAATCAGGCTTGTTCTCTCCCAACTGGCTACCACCATCCATCCAGCTTCCCTAGCCGCTGTCAGGAGTTCAGCAGGTGGAGGTGGGAAGTAGTGACTAGAAAGAGGTACAAATTCTTGGATATTAACAATGAAAAAAGACAGACTCTAATTCCTGGAGGGATGTGGCTTAAACTCCTCTCCTTGGCCCTATCCCAGCTTCTCAGTGGCTACAGGAATCAGGATGGGGGAAAGGCATAAAAAGCAACTGAGACAGTTACGTCTTTTGGATGATGAAATGGCACCTTTCCATGAAAGAAGAACCTGCTCATCACTGACATGGAGAGTGAGTGATACTCTCCCCATTGCGGCTACAGTTTCCAGAGAAGGCCTCAGGAACTCACTTTAGGCTGCCTAGACCACCTGTATTAGTCTAGCTCCACATTTCTGTAGTGCGTTATTAAGGAGACCAAAACCAGTGACCAAAATTACTGGGAGGGAAGCCACTGACGTGGGGGAAGGATGGCAGTTTTCTTCATTATATGTTAGTGTTCCTTTAGACCAACTAAAGCCCCAGAGAGGGGAGATGACTGAATGAAGAAGTTCCCACAACTATTATTTAATTGTTTCCAGAACACAGATGGTCCCCTAAGAATCGAAGGGCCCACACAGGGGTGAGGAAACACAGGCATTACTACCAGGAATGGCAGCTCTGATCTTAGCTCTGGGTTAGAATTCCACCACAGGCCCTTATACTAACTTTGTGATGAGGGGCAAGTTACACAATCCCTTGGATCCTCAGTTATCTCATTTATTAAATGGGAATACCAACTGGAACATTTTCTTTTATCAGGATAATATGAAGAAAGTGCATCACAAGCCTTAAAAATGCCACAGAAAGGACTTTTACCAAAATCATTCTAAGAAAATCTGTAAGAAAAAGTTATCAAGGGGGCAGCTAGGTAGCTCAGTGGATTGAGAGCCAGACCTAGAGACCAGAGGTCCTAGGTTCAAATCTGGCCTCAGACACTTCCCAGCTGTGTGATCCTGGGCAAGTCACTTAACTCCCATTGCCTAGCCCTTCCTTACCTTCCATATTGGAATCAATACTGTGTTGATTCCAAGACGGAAGGTAAGGGTTTAAAAAAAAAAGGAGAGAGAAAAGAAAAAGTTACCAAGTTAAGAAACAAAAAGAGAGCAAGCAAATGTTCCCATGGAAATATAAGCCACAAAAATCATCCTGTTACTGCTACCTATGCACAGAATGTATTGCCTGTTGTCAAAGTTTTGTTTTGTTTAGTGAATCCTCAAATTAAATCCTTTTTCCTGGACAGCAAGTAGGCTTTGCAGAGGAAGTTTAATCCTGCTAAATTTTCTCAACCCCATGAAGGAACCCAGGCCAGGAGGTAAGCCAAGATCTCATAAAGCAAAATTACAGAATTTCAGTATCTGAGAATCTGAAAGGAACTTAATGGTAATTAAGTCAGTCAATCAACAAGCATTTATTAAGTGCCTACTATGTCAGGCGCTTGTGTTAGGTTTGCCAAGATTAAAAAAAAAAAACAGTGCTGTTCCTGCCCTCAAAAAGCTTAAATTCTGCCATTCTGTCGACCAATTCATGCCCACAGAGGAATCCCCTCTACAAATGCCAAAAAGTAATCATCCAGCCTTTGCTTTAAGATCTCCAGGGAGAGAGGCAACTAGATGGCTCAGTGGATAGTAATCGAGGCCTAAAGATGGGAGAGCCTGGGGGTTCAAATCTGACCTCAAATACTTCTTAGCCGTGTGATCCTAGGCAAGTCACTTAACCCCCATTGCCTAACCCTAACCATTCTTCTGCCTTGGAACCACTACATGGTATTGATTCTAAAACAGAAATAAGGGTTTAAAAAAAAAAGTTTTAAGACCTCCAAGGGAGGGAAAACCTACTGATTCTTGCTTCTTTTTTTTTTTTAAAACCTTACCATCAGCCTTGGAATCAATACTGTGTATTGGTTCCAAGGCAGAAGAGTGGTAAGGCAGTGGGGGTTAAGTGACTTGCCCAGGGTCACACAGCTAGGAAGTATCTGAGACCAGATTTGAACCTAGGACCTCCCATCTCTAGGCCTGGCTCTCAATCCACTGAGCTACCCAGCTGCCCCCTCATCTTTCTTCTGAAAAGCTTTTATCCATCAAACCAAAATGTGTCTCACTTATACCTAGTTCTATCCTCTTGAGGATAGGTAGAACAAATCTAATCCCTATTCTGCATACTGTGTTATTGTGATCACCATCATCCCCTCTCCTTCCTTGAGCACATTCACATGTCTTCTATTCTCCAGAATTAAGCTTTTTTAAATGCCAAATAATTTATTCTTAGTATTAAGAGGAAATAACTGCAGAGACATTGTCCAATTATCTGTGATCTTTGTTCAAGGATTCAACCACCTTAGGGCCTCTGGGGAATAAGGCAGGGGGCTCTCTACCTCTCTAGTGTGTGAATGACCAACCAATCATAGAGGAGGAAAATAGTTTGCACACTTCCCTCCCCATAATAGCTATGGGTGAGGCTTGTCTTCACTCTAAGCCCTCTCACTTCTCTATATTAAATCCCAACTTCCCTTCTTCTAAGTCTAGCATGGGGCCTATTCAGAGAAATTATGACAGTGCCACTGACTGCCTGACACCCAAAGCAGCAATTTCTCAGGTGCCATTGGGGAAAATTCCCAGATCTTACCGCTTAGAATCTCCCCACCCCCCTTCCCAGCAAGCAAAAGAACCTTTGGGAGGGCAGGATTGGGTAGAATGAGTCTCATAAGATGATCAAGCACAGAAGAGCTGTGATCTTCATTGCAGATTTCATTGTCTTTGTCCCCAAGCCCATCTCTCTTCTGAATTTCCCTTTTATTGTGCAGGAGACCACCACTCACAGTCTCCCAGGTTCTTCCCCTTTTTCTCACTCCACAAATCAAGTTTTTCATCTGGACAAATAAAAAACTGGTTTCCCTATCTCAAGTCTTTCTCCTTTAAACTATCCTCCACACAGCTGCCAAAGTGACCCTTGGACCATGTTTTGTCCCTACTCAATAAACTCCAGTGGCTCCCTATTAAATCTAGTATCAAATGTCTCATCCTCTTAAATTTTATATTTTGGTATGTTTCACAATACACATATCAAGATCCAAGCTCAAAAGAAAAATTTTAAACCTTACCATTTGTCTTAAAATTGGTACCAAGTATTGGTTCCAAGGCAGAAGAGCAGTTAAGGGCAAGGCAAACAGGAGTAAGTGTCTTGTTCAGGGTCACACAGCTAGGAAGTGTCTGAGGCCAGATCTGAACCCAGGTACTCCCATGTCTCCCAGGACTGGCTTTCTATCCACTGAGTCACCTAGCTGCCCCGAGAATGTTTTATTAATGGAATGTGTAATCCAAAAAAGCTTAGAGGACCTCCATTGTTCTGATCACCTTGTTTGGACACTCTCAGGCTTGTCAACATTTCTTCTAAAAATGAAGTGCCCAGAACTGAGTACAATATGCTAGATGTCTGTCCAGGGCAGAGCAGTGCTCTGGGGCAGCACAAGACCAAAGGACCTTTTCTGGCTGCTCTAGCACTTCAGTCTCACACTCAAATCTCTTTCACTTCTGAAAATACTACCTATACCAATCTGTCTTTTATTAATGAAAGAGCACTGTGCCAATTATTGTGGATGTAAAAAAGAGCAAATGAGATAGAAGTTATACAGTGCTTTGCAAACCTTAAAAGGGTTATAAAAATATTCTCTCCTTTTGTAACTGTTTAAGGAAAAGGTCCTTGACCTTCCAAGAACTTACAATCTAATTGGAGGAAGAGAGGAGACCTAAATACACGAAACTATTAAGCAATGAGACATAAATAGTACAAAAGGCATCAAGGTAACACATGATTAATTGCCAAATGAACAATATAGGCAAGTGATGTAAGATTTCAGATAGGAGAGTGATCGTGATATAGAGACATAGCTGGAAGGGACCTTGGAGTCTATCCTGTACAATCCCTTCATGTTTCATCTGAAAAGACCGAAGAATGGAGAAGTGGAACTGCCTCTAGAATAGAGGGAAGGCTTTCTGGAGGAGGCAATATTTGCACTGAGTCTTTAAGGAGTTCCCATTCAATGTTAGCTCTATGAGTGGGATTTTGAAAGGCAGAAAAGGAAGGAGAGGGAGGGATACTCCAACTACAGGAGTGTAGCAAAATCAAAAGAAGGAAAAGAAATGTAACTCCATTTGTCTACAAGAAGCCTACCTAAAGACTATCACTATTGGTAGAAGTACTAACAACACACAAGCAGAAACATTAAATTCCTTTTCTTCCTGGTTTCAGACCTGTAGCTCAAGAGGACTTATTCTTATTCTAGGGATGCTCCCTTCCTGAGAAGCTTAGCCATTTGGAAACCAGAGCAAATTCACCTCCCCTAAGCAGATGCCCTTCCTGGAACTTCTTCCTTTTCTTGTTCAGAGAGAATTCTTTGGGTTATCCGTGTTGGAAAATACCTCATAGAGTATTTATTTGCCCATGATTGTGAACAGATGTGACCCCAATTAATGGCACCAGGAAGGGCTTCTTTCTCAATTTTCATAATTATCATCATGGGCACTGGGTCAGCTATGTGAGACAAATATACATCTTGAAACCTCATCCTTAGATCCTGATGCCCTCCTCGCATCCAAGTGAAGAAGTTTCCTGACTACAGGCATTTACAAACCCCCGAGTTCATTCTTAGGGCATATTTTAGAGATGGAAATCAACATTTCTTTTTTGGTATTCAAAGCGACCAAAGAAAGGATCATATTTGAACAGTCTCATGCTCCAGTGGTCTGCAGGCTGCAGCAAAAACACAAAGATGATTCACCAGCCTTTGTCCCTGGCAGCTCCCTGGATAATAAATTGAGGAGTGATTTTCTTTCTGCCCAGATCATTAATTTTCACATGGAGAGAGAGCCGCCATGGGACAGATCTTGCCTCCCACCAAAAAGGAAAATAGAAAGTGACTTTCAAAATCCCTTCCAATAATGAGTTGTCCTGAATTCGTGTCAATCAAATCAATACATGAGAATTTCTTAGGTGCCATATATGCTAAGCACTTGGCAGACAGTAACAAAGGAAATTGTTCCTTCCCTTGAGGAACTTACATTCTACTAGGGGGAACCCATATAGGGAGAAATTATTTCAGACTGAACAGTGCCTGTAACCATTTCCCTAATTAGATGGCAATAAGCCTTTACCAAGGGGCTACATGTCTAGAAGATGAAACCAGCAATAGCTGAGAAGATTCATTGAGAGCTAGTGTTCCTCACCTCCTCCCATTAACCGTATTCCCTGAAGAACCTGGGAATCCAGTTCTGCTGGCCTTACCATGAACTAATAACCATGACTATTCTTCACTTCACTCAACTTAGTGGCTACATTCAGCCACTAAGTCAGATACTTCTGGGGACTATGAGATTGTCCTCCTGAAGATCTGTGAAGACAACTCAAGAAAGATAAATCTCCAAGAGCCTCTTCATCTTCCTGTGATGTGTCTCCACTATCTATTGTATAACTTACGGTATATGCATATACAGTATACTATATACTGCTTTCTCTGAATCAGCAAGTGCATAAGCCAGTAGAAAGAGCAGTTTGCTTTCTTAATTACAAGTTTCATTGTTTCAAAATAAATAAAATCTTACTTTTGGTGCAAAAAAGAAAAAGAAAAGGCTGCCAGGCTCTTTTTATGGCCCTTTTCACTATGGACTAGCCGAATCTCTGTCCAATACGGAAGACAGACAGACAGACACATACACACATAGAATATTCTGCACAATCCATGTGATACTCCCACTCAAATTTTCTAGTGAATGTCAGCTAGTGGCAGTGAAGAAGACTTGAAAGAAGGTTCAAATCAGGTTACAGACTACTTATTAGCCAAGTGATCCTAGATAAGTCACATAACATCTTTCAGCTTCAGTTTCCTTATCCATAAAATGGAAATCCTAATACCAGCTCTCTAATAAACTGCTGTGAGGATCCAATGGAATAACATTTCTCTCTTGATACCCTTTTCCATTCTCTGTGGTTCCATGATCCTTAGTTTCCTAACCTGCCTCTTCTGTCCAGTCAAGCACCCTTCCAGGGCAATTCCAGAAGAGAAAGAATATGGAGCTTTGGAAGATTTGGTCCAAAAGATGAGAGGATCAAAGATTTAGAGCTGGAAAGAAACTTCTCATCCAACCACTTATCTAAATTAAGAATTTGAGAAGCCCAAATTTGAATGACTTATCCAAGGGTGATACACCGTTTAGGTAGCAAAACTAGATGAAGTCTAACCTGTGAGTATGATTATTCTCCTAAGAACATGGAAAGGTCTTATTTAGATATGACCCTCCCCCCTTCCCCAAGTTCCATGATAAAACACATTCTCCACTGTTAAGAATTACTGTTTTCAACAACACACATTAATAAATGAGCAATCTATTTTCCACATTCTGATGGGATGGTCAGTCCATCAGAAGAAAAAAACTTTTATATTTAGAAATATATTTAGAAAGCAGGTTTAGACCTTTCACAAAGCACAAATGGCACTGTATTCAGATGCTCTCAAATTTCATGTCATCAATCCTAACTCTTCTTTGATATTCCAAATTTCCAAATTCAGCTACTGGTTGGACATTTCTATCTGGATGTCTATTATCAACATTGCTCTAACATGTCCAGAATTGAAAGTGTCTTTTTTCATGTGATATATTCTTCCTTACTCACTACACTCACTACTTGACTAAAGCACCATTATCTATCTTTCCTCCTATGTTCAGAATAATCCCGGGGTCAATTGATTCTCCTTCACCTTTTGGGAGATAGAATACTATGGATCCTACCTCCATAAGCTTTCAATTCCCTCTTCTCACTAATTTCCTGTTACCACCCTAATATAGGCCCTTCATTGCCATTCTCCTAGACTACTGTAATGGCCTTCTAAAATTTTCACATCCACTCTTGCTCCCCCTACATCCTTTCCTATCACTGCACAACAATCTTTCTTGACCTAGTCATGTCATTCCTCTACTCAAAAACTATCACCCACTCAGTAATGTTCAAACTCCTTTGCCCCAAATTCATGGCCCTTTGTATTCTGGTGCCAACCTATACTTTCCAACCTTATTTCATATCGCCTCTCCTCACCTTTTTATTTTCCAGATGAATTGGACTGCTCTTATTTCTCCACATGCCCTGTGCTCTCCTGCCTTAGTATTTCTTCTTATCAGTGTGGGTCAGTGGTTTTTCCCTCCCTGTATCTAGGATGCTTTTCACCATTTAATTTCCTAGCTTCCTTTAATGCCTCTCAAATGACAGATCATCCACAGAGTTTTTCCTTATCCATAAAAGAGGTGCTGTACATCAGACCTAGAACACCATCTTACATGTTTCCAATGCTCTTATATAATCCTGAATATTTTAGTTACCTGCATTTGTAGTTTACTTCCTAGACTGTCAGCCACAGGAGGGCAAGCCTATGCCTTTATAATCAACCTTCTATATATCTCCCAGTGCCTTCAGCCCGCTATATTTGTGGAATTAATGAATTTCTGATTTTAGGATTTGTAAATGGGTCACTCTAATGTGTTCCTGGGGGGCCAGCAATACTTTAAAGGCTCTCCAAAGTTTTTCATGTAAAGTATTATAAATGGTAGAGGGAAAGGGTTCTATATATATAATCCTTTATATATATGTATAATATATATAAATTATATAATGTATAATCCCCCCAGTTTAAAGCCCTACAAAAATCCTAAATTTTCCAAACTGAATATTCCAGGTATATTGAGCTTTTTCTGCTCACTCCAGCCATTTGTCTTATTCAATGGCAGCTTTTACTGTTCTACAATTTTGAAAGCACATTTTTACAGTAGCAATTGACATTGAAGAAGCACAATTGTGAGCCATTCTTTGTGCCAACTCAAAATGCCACCTCCCTGTGCACACTCCAATATCTGGGCGATGACACTCCCTGGATAAGAGACTGGAGGATGCCTCAGCACATTCTCTAAATATTTCAGTCATCAATTCACCCTTCCCTTCCCTGTCCTCCAGAACAAAAGCAGGCTTACAATCTTGGGCAACATAGGAGGCTTTCCTAGCTCTCCCTCTCATTCTCTTCTCTTTCCAGGCTCATCTCTCCTTGGACTCAGGTTCTAAGGGAAAATTACAAAGCTACTGCAGGATCTGGCTATGGAGAGATTGTGGAGGGGGAAAGAGAACCATCTGACTTTGTGACAAGAAATCCAACTGAAAAATGTAGAGGGAACATTATGCAAGGGCATCTAAGTCTAGCAGTCATAGATGCAAGGAAAGCAGCCAGGAATCTTACTCTCTTTTCTCTGGGAATATAGCTCCCTGGAAAGACCTTGAACCCAACATTTCAGTTCTCCTCATCTCCATAATGGAGATTGGCCAAAATAATAATAAAAAGTTAGTGTAGCCATTTCCAATCTGCAGATAAAGGCTCTATTAAGAGTACAAAGTATCACTTAACTACCCAGCTTTAATCTATCAGCTTCAGCTCCCATGTCCCCCAGGACATTCTTCAAAACCAAGGAGATGAAGTCAAGACTGGGAAAGTAAAACATATTCTCCAGTGAGGCTTTCTTAAATGGAAGAGGAAAAGAAAAAAAAATCATGAAAATAAAGACCGTCTGTTTCTCAAGAAGACGGCTGGGAGAAACTATTCTTCCCATTAAGCGAACCTCCTAAAAAAAAAAAACCTATGGATTATTTTTTTTGCTGGAGCCAACCAAGGAACAAAATAAAGGAATCTTTGTATATTACCGACCAGTTCTACTCAAATTTTCTAAAAGGCAGAGCTTTAAAATACGCCCCCCCCCCCAATCTGTCCACCCATCCATCGATGCTAGCACTGACGAGAGCAGAGAAACTGAAGCTTGTGCTAAATTTGGCCTGTGCTTGTGAATGGACCTCTCTTTGCAGGGAAAAGGGGGAGGAAGGAGGACCAGAAGCCAGCAAAGTCTGGGTTCCAAGAGTACAAGGGGCTGGAACAGCACTAGGGTAAGGTGATCCATGTACTCCACCCAGGCTCATTCACTCAGCATTCAGGCTTGCATCCCCCAAAGTCTCAAGGTCACTGCCAGATCCTATAGCCAAGATTTTTTTAAATTAAGATTTCATTTTCTCTCACAAACCTAAAATGACTTCCTTGTTCTATATATGGGAGAAAAAAAGACACTGGAAAGAAGACATCACAAGATAATGCCAGACCCATTTCCTAAATGTTGCCCCACTACCACATCCAGGAAGAGTAGTCCATAATCATGCCATCCCAACACACTCCAAAAAATCTGGGGATCTGATGGAAATTCTTACAAGGGATGGGGGAAAGGGAAGAGTCTTATATTCCTACCACCCCTCTCCAAGGCTTCTGGCCTGGCCTAGAGCTAAAAACCAGGTGTCAAGGCCAGTATTGTGCTTTCTTGCTCCTCCTCTATAGAAAAGTAGATTTCACATTTAGGGTTAAAGAGCTAATAGTAGTAGACCTAGGTTCAAATCCTACCTCTGGCACTCACTGCATGACCCATGGGCAAGCTCATGATTTGGAGCCTCAAATTCCCTATCTGCACTTCAAAACATTGGACTTTAGATCAAGAAGACCTTAATTCAAATTCTGCCTTAAAATTTTATTAGAGGGGGCAGCAAGGTGGCCCAGTAGATAGGGAGCTAGGCCTAAAGATGGGGAGGTTCAGATCTGACCTCAGATACTTCCTAGCTGGGTGACTCTGGGCAAGTCACTTCACCCTCATTGTTCAGCCCTTACCACTCTTCTACCATGGGACCCTGAGAAGGTAATGGTTTGGGTTTTTTTTTTTTAAACCTTTATTGGGTGAATGACTAAATCACTTAACCTTTCTGGGTGCCTCAAATTTTTTAATTTATAAAATGGAGGTTAGGATAACACCTTTCTGACAAAGACAGACTTTGTAAACTTTGTTATTGCTACTTCAAAGATTTGTGAATTTTGTTAGGGTGAGTACTGCTTTTACCAAGACAGATTTGTAAACTCTTGGTCTTCAAGAAATGCTTGGCCAAAAACTTCAGCCTACAGCCATCCTAAGCCTTTCAAGGGTGGCCCTTGGCCAAAAGTCACACCACCAGACTTATTTAATTTAATTAAGGAAAATTAATTTTGATTGTGATACTGAAATTATCTTTCTCCTTGTCCCCTCCACCCCAGGGTAACCCTCTCCCCAAGGCTATCAGATTTGTTTGTTTGTTTGTTTGTTTAGAACTCTTTGTCTTTTGATGGGGTCCTGTGGGGATTAAAGACAGAGCTGGTTTACCCTTAAATTCTGACCCTTTTGAGTACACAGGACCAGCAACTAGGTTGGCTATTATCTTCCAGGATGAAAGACCTCTCCAGTAGGGAGGTAATGAGGGAAGAGTTGAGGTCTCTAAGTCTACCTCTTCAGCCAAAATATCCACCTATGGGGACTGTCAGGCCAATCAGAAAGAAACAAAACTTCCCTTTGTAAGAATGAGTCAGTTGTGTTCTTTTTTGGGAAGGTGGGAAAAAGGATCTATTCTCTTGTTAATGGGAATTGCATGCCCCTATCAATAAGCAATATTCTTAGAGAAATGGCTTAATAGTCTTTATTGGTTAAAATCTGAAAGATACAGTAATGATGGGATTCCCCAGTGGGAAGGAGTCATTCCCACACCCACAGTCCATTCTGGTGCTCTAAGTATCAGGAAAATCAATGGTCTCCCCCCCCCCATGCCCATCCCCCTCTCCCCTGACAGTTACAGTCTGAGGAGGTGGGAGCAGGCTTGGGGTGGTTGAAAGCCACTTTAGGAGAAATGAAAGAAACAGGATCTTGAGAAAGCTAAATATGGATCCAGAATTAAATAGATTGGAGTTGAGACAACTAAAGGGCCAGGGCATTTGGAGGAAATGGAAATCTCACAATTTTATGACATGTGGCTTTGACCTAAGGGTTTCAATCCAAAGTCACAGTCACTGACCTTCTCAGGCATTTTCCTTCTCCCTGGCTGAAACAGTTATTCTAAACTGGGAAGGAGGGAATAGAATAGAGACCTACCTTTTCTAGAAAAAGTTTTAAAGGGCCAAGGGATCCTTAAAAAAATCCAAAGAGGAGCCAAGACAAGTCAAACTGTCAGAGGAGGAAGCTCCAACAGGCAAGTCTCCCTGAGGGCACTATCTGTCCACTAAAGTACTTTGAAGGCAGCAGACTCTTAATAAATGTAGGTCTAAAGGTCATCTAAAGGGGGCAGCTGGATAGCTCAATGGATTGAGAGTCAGGCCTAGAGATAGGAGATCCTAGGTTCAAAGCTGGGTGACCCTGGGCAAGTCAGTTAACCCCCATTGCCTAGCCCTTACCACTCTTCTGCCTTGGACCCAAAACATGTTATTGATTCCAAGAAGGAAGGTAAGGGTTTTTCCAAAATAAAGATAATCTAAACAAGTGAAGACAGGTAGCTAGGTGGCTCTATGGACAGAGAGCCAGACCTAGAGACTAGAGGTTTTAGGTTCAAACACTTCCTAGCTGTGTGACCCTGAGCAAGTCAACTAACCCCAATTGCCTATCCTATCCTGGATTCTAAGACAAAAGGTAAGAATTTTTAACTCCCCCCTCCAAAAAAAAGGAGCATTAGGGAGGGAGGTTCAGAGGCAACAGAAAGGAGACCAAAGAAACCAAAAGATAGACACAAGAACCTAGGTGCTACAGGAGGTACTGTAGCCAGACAGACTTTCTCACTGAAATCTGAGGTGGACCATGCTGGCTAATGGTTATAGGAATCCAGCAGGGCCTGTTTTTTCTTCCATGGAAGTACCAAAAGCTGAATCTCCAGGGCTTGATGGGAACCTCTCCAAGCAGGGGAGCTAGCTACTGCCTTGAAACTTAGATGTCAAGCTCACTGGTAACTCTAAACCCTTGGCTCAGGCCCAAAAGGGAGAGGAAAGCTGTCTACTCCAGCTGGTTCTACTCCTCTGAGATTCCTCTTGGGGGGGGAGGGGGAGGAGTCCTTGGCCATCTTTTGGGGGTCATGGACATCCCTCTTGGTAGTCTGGTGACTGGATCCTTTCAATATTTCTTTCAAAATCCTGAGGGAAATGCTAACTTTCAGTTCCAGGATAGTTCAAATAAAGATATAGTTGGTTTTAAGAGTCCCTACCCCATAATAGCCCATCATTTCCCCAGCTCTAGTGCCCACTCACATTTACTGTGCTAGGCAAGCAGTTAGGAATCTCTGCTCTCCCAGGATTAGCTGGCTCCCCTGCCTCAGCTCAGTTTAGTAAGCTGATAATTGTATCTTTATCCTGCCATGTTCTTCGATGGGTCAAGTGCAGGCCTGGGGCTGAACCTGAAGCTCAAGGTCCCCTTGCCCTAGCAGCTTAGCCCAGATGGCTCATAGTTAAGTCAAACCACAGCTCCATCCATGCTGACTCTTTGGCCCTGTAGCTGAAGACTGAGGGCATAAGTCCCTTCTCCAGTTCCCCTCCCAGTCCTCTGCCTCATGGTGGTCCCAAGATGAATCCAGGGGATTTCCCACTGACATGCCAGGAAAACCATGACTGGGTAAAATTTTTGAGAAACACTGATCACCTCCCAACCCCATAAGGGCTTAGACGGGCTTCTCCCACCCCAATAGAATGAAATGCTTTTAGAAAAAACTGTTCTGCATTCCATGAGGACCCTTATACTCCTCATTCTAAAATCCAGAAAGCTATTTCCTAGCCTGAATAACCCCTAAGGTTGAGTCTGCCTAAGGTCTGGTTCCACATTCATTGTTAGGTCTAAGCAAGGATGGGTAGAAGTGGTGGAGGGAGGAGAGTCTGCCCTCTAGGGAGAGGTGGGGAGGCTCCTGGTTGGGAAAGAAAGGTGGCTGTTATTGCTTTTGTACAGGACCAAAAGCAGCAATATTTTAGCCAGGGGTGGCTAGTTCCAAGTGGTCTAGATGTCCAGGCTAAATCCTGCTTCTGATTCTTAATACCTGTGGTCCATCTTGGGTTCCTCAACTACAAAATGAGGAGTTTAAACTAGAATGAAGTCTTTCCTGGCTCTGGATCCATGTTCCTATGACCTCGTGGTGCCATATGCCTTCACATTGTTTTTTTAACCCTTATCTTCTGTCTTGGAATCAATATAAGCAATGGTTGAAATGAAGAAGAGCAGTAAGGGCTGGGCAAGGAGGGTTAGTTAAGTCACTTGCCCAGGGTCGCACAGCTAGGAAGTATCTGAGGTCACATTTGAACCCAGAACCTCCTGGCTCTAGACCTGGTGGCGCTCTATCCACTGAGTTATCTAACTGCCCCTTAGTATCAATTCTAAAAATTAAATTATTTGCCCAGGATCACACTGCTAAGAAATGTCTGAGGACAGATTTGAACCCAGGTCCTCCCTGTCTCCAGGCTTTGAATTCTCTCCACTGTGCTACTTAGCTGCCCCTTTCATATCAGTTCAACTAGTTTCCTTTTGGCTCTCCCCAATATTGGACACTTAGTAGCTCATCTAAGTTAGAGAGGTTCTTAACCAAGGGGAAGGGCCCTGTGAACTTGTTACACACACAAAACTACATTTAAATACAATTGGCTTCCTTCATAATCCTGTGTATTTTATTTTATGTATTTAAGCATATCATTCTCTGAAGTGGTCCATAGGCATTATTATTACCAGATTGCCAAAGAAGTCCATGACACGAAACAGCTTACAGATGGCTGATCTAACCTTAAATGTGAGTGGATATCCCTGACCTTGAATGGAGCTGCCATTCCAAACCCTAGAAGGCCTGCAATGACATGTCCAGGCCTGTGGACACAGGACAGCCACATCCCATGGCCCCTAGCAGTCCAGTTTTTTTCACTGGCCCATTACACCAGTTGCCTGGTGGATGTTCAATTTCCTGAGACGTAAGTAAACCATACCAAATCCCCTCCATTCCCTGAGTGTCTCCTCAGCTAACTCTTCCGGAGGGTGAGGGGGGAAGTCAGCCTCCAAGACAGGGAGAGATCTGTCCCCTCCAGAAATATCACCCCAGAAGAGCTCCCAACAAGAGGCACACACAAAGCAGCAACACCTACCTTGGAAATGAGTTCATCGTGGTTGGCCAGGTGGGCCCTGCAATGGATACAGCTGTAGGTCCGATGGCAGGAAGGCAGATAGGCCTGAAAAGTCTTGGACCTCGTCATCTTCACCATTGGAGCCGCTGATGAATGCTGTGCAAACTCAGGGGTGGCCCAGGAGGTGCTCCCACAGGAAGGGTCGCAGGGGAAACACCGAAAGACACAGGTAAAGGCCGTGGTTTTGGCAGGTGGAGGGTGTGGGGCAGGCTCCACACACTGGCTTCGGAGGAAGGTATCACTTAGAAGCAGAGGTCCGCAGCACGCCGTCAGCAGCCTGCAGTGCCAAGAGAGGGAAGACTCATTAGCTGTGGGACCAGAGTTTCTGACTCATAGCCCAAAAGCTGTCAAAGATGCTGCCTGCATAATGAGCCAGGAGATAAGGATAGCCCAGAATCCCCCTCTAGGACCAAGAGGTCTCGCCTCTTAAATGCTCTTCTTTGTCAGTGTTGTAGAGAACCCAATACCACCACTTTTGCTGAATGATGACAAAGTCAACTACATCCAACTCACGAGCTGGAGCTACTCAGAGAGTGTCCATTAAAATCTAGCAAGCTGGGGCAGCCAGGTGACACTCAGAGCCAAACCTGGAGATGGGAGGGTTCTAGATTCAAATACGGCCTCTGGCTCTTCCTAGCTGTGTGACCCTGGGCAAGTCACTTAATTCCAATTGCCTAGCCCTTACTGCTCTTCTGCCTTAGAACCAATACTTAGTATCAACTCTAAGGTAAAGGTTTAAAAAATAAAATTTAAACAAGTTTTGAAAATCCAGTATCCTGACAGATATATGATGGATAGGCTCAGGGTATAGAATGAGACTTTTCTGGACCTGCCCAGCACAGGAATTTTTTCTTGACTTAATATACTTACTTAATATACATACTTAATACTTATACATACTTAATTATGAAAGGAAGGTGAAAAGGAGATACTGGGGGGAAATTTTTTTCTTTTTAATCTAGCAAGCTGGGTTCCAATCAAATTTGCCCCATCATGAAGGGAAAGATCAGACTTCAAAATATGCTGGGTGCCCATGGAGAATCTTCAAAGGGACCCCTTTCTTCCCCTATGCCCCAGCCTAAGGTTTAGAGCCATTGGATTCCCAACATTTACCAAAAGAATTTCTCATCCCCAAGTGTCACCTCCAGAGTCCTCTAAGAGCCCCAAAGTGTCTACCATTAAATGAGGTAATAAACCTCAAAAATAGCCTTTGCTCTTAAAATTGGGACTGGAGATTGGGGGTAGCTAGGTGGCTCAGTGGACTGAGAGCCAGGCCTAGAGCTGGGAGGTCCTGAGTTCATATCTAGCCAGACACTTTCCAGTTAGTTGTGTGGCCCCAGGCAAATCACTTCACCCCCACTGCCCAGCTCTTACCACTTGTCTGCTTTAGGTCCAATACACACTATTGGAAATGGTTTGAAAAATTGGGCCTGGGGATTGCTGAATTATTAAATTTCTTTTCTTTTTTTTAAACCCCAGCTCATGGTACAGTACACAATAACCATAGCCAAGAATTAAGAGGTCTTTACTAAATTGAACTGAGTCTAGTTGATGGCCTTAAACAGTAGAAGGCTGGTTGACCAACTTCCTTCAAAAAAGTCAATCAGTCCACAAGCATCTATTAAGCATCTATTTCTGTAGCATGCTGCCAGGCACTATGCTAAGCACTAGTGATACAAGGAAAGACAAAACCAAAGTCTCTCCCCTGAAGGCACTCACATTCTCCAACATCTGACTGTGTACATAGAAGATAGAGTATACAAGGGATTTGGGATTTTAAGCCCTTACTTTCTGGATTAGTAATCACTCCAAACAGAAGGGCTAAGCAAAGGGGATTAAGTGACTTGCCCAAAAGCTAGAAAGTGTCTAAGGTCACACTCAAACCCAGGTCCTCCTGACTACAGGCCTGGTGCTCTATCCACTATACAACCCTGGCTGCCCCAGTGTAAATGGAAACTCATTTCCCATGATGCAGCACCAGGACCTATGCAGAGAAAAAGCTTAATGACCTCGAGGCTCATGAAGAAAAAAGATTATCCACCACCATAGAGAACTGACAGTCTGAATGCAGATTGAAGCACACCATTTTTTGCTTATTTCCTCCACAATTTTTCCTCTAGTGTAAGTTATGTCTTCTCTCACAACATGAAGAATATGGAAGTATGTATTGTAGGATAATACATGTACAACCCTTATCATTATTACCTGCCATCTTGGGGCTAGGGAGAAGATTGGGAGAGGGGGGAAAAAAACCCATGGATCACAAAAAGTCAACAATTATTTGAAATTCTATCAACATGTACCCTGGAAAAATATTTTTTTTGATAAATAAAAGACAAGCTTAATAAACATTTGTTATACCCAAATCCTTCTGGGGGCAGTTTCTGAAGAAGACTGTCTTCTCTGCCCTCCCTGGTCAGTGTGGACATATTGGACAGAAGTCAAACACCTAACCCTGTGAAGCTGTATCTCTTCCACTAGCAGCTGCCTATACTTAGAACGTGTGCTCTCCCCAGGGCAGTCTTGGGCCATTGTGTGATGGCCAGGAGATCAATGGAGGCCTCCTTCGAAGAGAGCAGAGGGAGAGGTCCACAAGTTCTAAGCCCACCCTCAGACTTACTCAGCTGTTGCAGGGCCTGTTTATTCCCTGGGCTTCTTTCACTGGGGGTGCTCCCACTCGCCTACCTCCCAGAAGAGCTGTGAGTGTTAATTAACGCTTGCATCATGCTTTGAAGATAAAATTATTTAGAGAGATGGGGGAGGAAGACAAACAAAATCAAGTCTTCTCTTACTGGATTATATCTGGGATCCATCTGGCTTTTCAGAGTAGAAAAGGCACTATTCTCCTTTTTTACCACTTTTGAAGTGAATCTTCTGGGTCCTGCCCACTTCTTTCACCCCAAAGCCTTGGAGAAAGTAGTCACCCAAAACCCCCATTTTCACCCAGATAATAACGATAATAATGATGATGATGATAGTACCCTACTTAAAGGCTTTCATAGTATTTTACACATATTATCTGAGTTTTACCTTGAAACAATTTTGTAATGTGGGTACTAAAAATATATATGTATTTTTAAACCCTTACCTTCTGTCTAGAATCAATACTAAGTATCAGTTCCAAGGCAGAAGAAAGGTAAAGACTAAGCAACTAAGGTTATACAAATATTTCTAATGCCATTTTCCATGAGGAAAGTGAAGACCAGAGATATTAAATGACTTTCCCAGGTCAGGAATGGGATTCAAATCCAAGTCTCATCTGATTCCAAACTCCAATATCCATCTAGAGTATTAATTGAATTAATAGTCAGGTTTAAGGTACCAAAACCCTGATTCAAGAGAGAATTTCTTAGGTCTTGATCAATGACACATTTAAAACCCAGTAGAATTGGATGTCAACTATAGGAGGGGTTGCGGGAGGGAAGAGAAAGAACATAAATCTTGTAACCATGGGAAAATATTCTAAATTAAATAATTAAATAAAAAAATTTTTTTAAGTAAATAAAATTTAAGAGTGAGAATTTCTCTTCTGTGGGCACTGCGCCAAGAAAACCTTTGTTCTGACTAGATTAAAGTGGAGACATTCAGCTTTTGCAGAATGGACCTAGAGTAGGCATGGCTGCATGACAACGTCCAGGGCACAGTATGTGCTCTCCCCATCCAACCCCCATATTTTTAATCCAGGGTAAAATCAAGTTGAAATGAACATGGAAGAGAAGTTATCACAAATGGACAGTGTGCAGCTTGAAGGAACATGGGATAGGGAGGGAAGATGAGAGAGAAGGGTCAGTGCTAGCCACCTTGCTTTGGTGGCAGGCACAGAGCCATTTGAGGATGCCCAGGGGGAAGGCCCAGGACAGGGAGCATGCTGAGGACTGTCCAATAGCTGCTACAATGTTTCCTCTCCTCAGAAGGCAGCCTCAGATCATTTTTTGGTATGAAAACATCTGAAAGGAGAAGATCCTTCAAGCACTCCCAATTTCCCTGTCACTGTCTGAGTTGTCAATCAGGATCAAGGGCAAGCCAGCAAGGTTCTATATTAACATTGCAGTTGGGTTAACTTGGTCAGTCAACAACAATGGCGAAAACAGTGGTCTTCTTACCCTGTATTTTAATGTGCCCTCATGATGATGAGGCCCCTTTCAGTATAGAATCATTGGCTTTTGAAATTTTAGCCATGATCTCCCTAGTCTAACCCTCTCATCTTTCAGAAAGTGACTTGCTCATGTCACACAGACAACAAATAGAAAAACCAAGATTCTCAGACTCAGGTCTTCTGACTAGTTATTATGCCACATGGGAACAAAATGTTTGCCTAAGGTCACATTTGATGTCCTACATAAGTCACCATCCAGCCACTGGATTGTACAGGTCCTTCCCTTCTTTCTCAGCCCCCTCATTCCCCAAAGCACAGAGTCCAGTTAGTCATACCCAACCTAACAGCTCTGGGTTTACCACTGATGGAAGGATAATCTTTGGAGTTAGAAATGAACCACTCTGGGTCAGTCATTATGAAAACATGAAATGTCAATGGTAGAAAGAACCCAATAACCCACTTAGGGTTTCCCACCCATGAAAACCTGAAAATGCAGCTCAGGACAGAGCTCCCAGACAAAAGTCTGTAGAAGCCTGGTAAGAAGCAGGAGCAGAAGGCAAACAGCGTCTCCTGGTACCAAAGGCTGAAGCCCAGTCTTGATGGGAGAAGGCAGGGCAGAAAGGAGGACAAGTTCTGACCCCAGCCACCCCACCCCCCCCCATCCTGTGCAAACATTGTGGGAGGAAAAAAAAACAAGTCCCTGGCTGCCAGTCTGGGTTTATACAGCAGCTGCAGAGTCTGTTTTCTTATCCATACAGGGCAGTTTCCAAATTATGCATTTACCAGGAACAGGATCATTTCTTCTTTCACTTCTGTTCAGAAGAAAGGGGGCAGAGAGACGAATAGGAAGAAAGATTCTGGTTTTGCTCAACCCTGGGTCCTTTTCATATCTTCTGTGTAAAATATGGTCAATGGGCATAGGTCTGCAGATGGATGAACACACACATATCACCTCATTGCAGTATTGAACAAAAACAACTAAGGGCCAAAGGTACTAAAAGTCACCCAGGAGTCCTCCTGAGAGAGGAAGCCAGAAAAGCTCCTTTAAGAGGCTGAGGGAGATTCTCAACTTGGCTTTCTGCCATCTTGTTTGCACTTCTCTTTGAGGGTGGGAACAGGTAGCTTGTTGTTGAAAGGAAAGATAGCTACTGTCCCAGGTGTGTGAGAAGGAAGAGAGGAAGGGGGAAGGAGAGACTGGCACGAGAGAATACAGAGAAGGCCTCCAAAGCTAAGATGAAAGGAGAGATTAGAGTAAAAAAAGACAAGCTTTAAGTAGGAAACTACTATCAGATGCACATAAAAGGTGGGGGAAACCAGACTATTTCTTCATATTTTTGCACTGGATTCTCAGGAGGAAATGGTAAATAGAAGGTTTGGAGGGAAGGGAAAAAAGGAGAATGATGTTGGGGGGTCCAAAAGATCCTTGGACAAAGACTATTTCTAACTCACTATAAGCTTTAAACCATCTGGGTCTTTTGTGGTCCATAAAAGAGGGACATGGGCTTTGGTGAAGCCTAGATGATTTCCAACTAATCAAATAATAAGGTCAATATTTAAAAACCTCAGAGCACATGTACAAATTAAATACTATTTTAAGTAAAGTAATAATCTATCACTGTGAAAATTAAAGAAAGATGTGCTACCACCAACAGCTGACTCCCTCTTATCAGCAAAGGAGAGAGAAGTAAAGATGTAAAATATTATTATTAAAAACAAGGAACTTGGCCAACCTCTCAAGGGTAAAGTCCACCAGCAGCACACCCCAAACCTTGCCAACATATGTGGCCAAAACTCCTTCACCCAGACAGATGTCTTTTCCTGAATGAGCCACAACAGCATCTGGAAACCAAAACAGGAAAAGCCAATGATCTCAACCCAGAAGAACCATTTCATCCTGGCAGGCCAAGGGTTCTATGGGCTAATGCAAAGCTTTCCACACCTCACACTACCAGGTCCAAAACCAAACCCATTATTCTTCACATGAGCCACCATGTTGGAATTGTGGGAATGTTTCCAAGCAAGCCTTCACCATGATAAAGGTAGCAGGACTGGGAGGATCTATTCTGGTGGTAAAAAATTTAATGACACAGTAAACCACAAGACAATCAAACTCATTCCTTGAACATTCAATTTGGATTTGGGGGAGCAGGGTGGAGGATATTTTTTAAAAAGCACTTCTTCCCTCTAAGCCCCATTCCTGCCTCCAAAACCAGGCTGGCTTTAACTATAGGGAGACAGTGAAAAAAGATGATATAATATCAGCAGCAATCCATATAGACAGGTAATCAGTCCTTAAGAGCTGGTAAGAGGTACAGAAGACACCAGGGTGGATCCATCCACCTCATATGGCACCAGGACTCCCCAGGCAGCAGGTTGACCTTTGTAACAATTCCCCTTTGAGACTTCCTTAAATTCTTGCTTTGCAGGGGAAGTGGCTGGAGTTCAGAAGTGGAAATCAGGCTCTGAGTTTTGCTATACATAATCTGCCCCCCAACCCAACACCTTAAAGATCTTGGCTTTAAAAGACAAGCTCCAAACTTTTCCCTTAAAGCAGTTCTCCTAGCAAATTAGACAATTGTGATAACCTCTTCTTGTCTACCTTTGAAACAAAATCTAGCATCATTTCTAGCACTTGCCTTATAGGGTTGCTGTGATCAAATGAAATAACTTTTGCAAAGCACTTTTTTAAAATGATGAATGAAGACTAGCTTTCTCCACACAGGAAAGAGGAAAGTTGATTTCTTCCAAAGAAAGCAGCCAAAGAGGATTTGAATTAGATGGTCTCTAAGGTTCTTTCCTATCTCTAAATCTATGATCCCATGTTTCTAATGATCTCATCTTAAAGAACTAATCCAAGGGGCAGCTAGGTGGCTCAATGGATTGAGAGTCAGGCCTAGAGTCAGGATGTCTTGGGTCCAAATCTGGTCTCAAGATTCCTTCTTTTCTCACACTTCCTAGCTATGTGACAAAAGTCACTTAACCTATTGCCTAGCCCTTATTACTTATTACTTATGTTACAATATACAGTATTGATTCTAAGATGGAAGATAAGAGTTTAAAAAAAATTTATCTAACCAGACATACACTGTTCACCCCGAAAAAAAAACAAATCTCCATGATTCCTTTAATTCTGTACAAGGAAAACAATAGTTTTTCTAATAAAATTTATTTTAGAGCTGTGTTCAAGATAGAAGAAAGGCTATCTTTTTACGTAGTCACCCAGGAAGGCTAAACACTTATTCCATCAATGCTGCAATTGATTAAACATGCTTGGGATGCCTTTCGGGGAACTATCAGAGCCAGACTACCCAAGAAAGTCAGCCTCCTGGCATTGTAGGTATATACAAAGTGGTATTATTTCAAACTTGATCACCCACATTATATGCCAAGTTTGGCTCTGAGTGAACATGGGGCCTCTAAATGTCAAATCCACCCTTAAAGAACAAAGACATGTCACCACTAAGGACGGTACAAAGAATATGCTGCAGGCAATTTTGAAAATTCAGAAGAATTAGATGGGTCCTCAGTAATACTAATTCTAGTCCAAGATTTACAAAACCCAAAGTGTTCTTTGACCTCCCAAAATGCATGCTTTGAAGAGGACAGCACTTAGTAGGAAGTATAAGTTCCCATCTGTTGAATAAAAACAACAACAACAACAATCATATCTCATTCAGTCTCAGGCTGATGGGGGAAGCTGAAAATTTGCCAGTTTTAAAAATCTGAACCCAATCTGAACCACCAAGAAGAAATCAGAATTGAGGAAGCATTCTCCTTTATAAATCAAATGACTCTTTTCTACCTCTGATAAAAGGACTGCAATGATTTCATAAACATGTTGAGAAATTGATGAGGACTATGAGGACTCAAATTCAGGTTCTTGCCCAAAGCAGGCATCCCAACTGACAAGTTCTAGTTTGGAGAGACCTTGAATTCAGAGGTCATGAAATGTACCAGCCTGCTATGTGGCTTGGGCCAGGGGCAAGAACTCAGACTAGTCCTCTAGCAAAGGGAATTTTGCTTGTGGATGCTGGTTTGGGTTTTTGAAACATCTGTTAGCAAAGTAAGTGCATTCACCACATGGCTATTAGTTCATTCATGGCTTTGCTGGGGGCGTCCCATGTGGGGTTTGCAGCTGTCACAACATCTGCATGGAGAAGAGGCAATTCTCCTGGAGCATCCTGACTGTTTGCATCTAATTAGCTGGAAGCTGGAGTTCTGTGATGTTTAAGAGGTCACTGATTGGTTGTCTCATCAAGTGAAAAGATATTACCTGAGATTTTTCCATTGACAGTTTTAACCCCCACACTAAAACAGAGAGAAAGCTGGTTTTTGAAAATGAGTTAAGAGCCTGAAATTGAATAGCCCTCCTGGGTCAGTCTTCTTAATCTCTTTACATAAATAAATAGGTTCTACTCAGCCATTTCATTCTTTGAAATTTCTATCCCCTTTACCTGCAATGTAGTAGGTGCATAATAAATCCTTAATTGAATGGTTGATATTTTATAATGGCCCATTTTTTGCTTGATCTAGCATTTGGGTTAAATGGTGAACAGTCTTTTGACAGCCAACTATGCCTCATGGGGGCAACCGAGTCTGAATCCCCATATGTTGGTAGATTTAATATTAAGGCTAGGAGTTATGGGGGGACAATCACGTATCTTCCCTTCCATTACTAATGGAAATTTCTCTCATTGGGGCCATACTGCCCATCAAGCAACTTGACTTCTGGACCTCACATATTCTACTGATTCTATATGATTCTATATGATGCTTGGGGCATCTTCCTGAGTTTCCCATTTGCCTTGATTCTCTGGT
The DNA here is from genome assembly GCF_027887165.1 of Monodelphis domestica. Lineage (NCBI taxonomy): Eukaryota > Metazoa > Chordata > Mammalia > Didelphimorphia > Didelphidae > Monodelphis > Monodelphis domestica. The sequence continues at coordinate 179,896,475 of NC_077228.1, forward strand.
AGGCCCTTGGGTAGGAACTGGTTGGGCCAATGAAACTTCAGGTCCCTCAGATTTCTCTTGTACATGTGAACTCAATCAACAAGCATTTGTTAAATACCTATTATGTGCAAGACATAGGCAATACAAAACATTCTAAACTCAAGGAACTTACATTCAGTAGAGAAGATTAGGTGAGTGAGAGGGAAGAGATAACATTCATACAGCATAATATAAACACAAAGCAAAAGGTTGAGGGAATCACATGGAGCTTCATAAAAAGAATTTATTTGGTTTTAGATGTAGAAGAGATATTATTGTTTAGTCCCTCTTTACTTCCAGTCCCGAACTTGGTGGTGGTAAGGTGAGTGTTTGAACTGGCTGATCTTTATTTTGTATCTTCTTTATTCCTTGATTTCTAATGATCATTAACAAATATCTTAAAATATATTTTAGTCATTTCAGTCATTTATGACTATTCATGACTCCATTTGGGGGTTTTCTTGGCAAAGATTCAGGAGTATTTTCCCATTTCCTTCTCTAACCCATTTTATAGATGGGAAAACTGAGACAAAGTTAAGTGACTTGCACAGGGTCACATAGCTACAAGGCAAGATTTGAATTCATGAAGATGAGTCTTCCTAATTCTGGCCAGTTATGCTATCCACTGACTGGGCCACTCAAGTGCCCCTAGAAAGGGATCTTAAAAGGCTATCTAGTCCAAATTTCTTATTGTAGAGATGAAGGGTAAAGTGACTTGCCCAGTCTCACTAGCTATTAAATCTCCAAATCCTGTGGTTCTATCCACTATAATCACTACCTCTTGAGTGGCATTTGAGCTAAGCTTTGAAGGAAACTCTACTGAAAGAGACTAAGGTGAGGAGAGAATGCATTTCAAGCATGAGGGACAGCCTGTACAAAGACAGGGAGATGAGAGATATAAATGTTTAACAGCAGGCAAGGTAGTTTGGTTGAGCCTAGCTAGGCAGCACTTATCTGCCTCAATTCACTTCTGTAGGAGATGTCCTACATATAAAAGATAATTATTTGTAATTAGATAAATTATATTGTGGGCAGCTAGGTGGCTCAATAGATAAGAGTGCCAGGCCCAGGGTCAGAAAGACTCATCTTCCACAGTTCAAATCTGGCTTCAGACATTTACCAGCTGTATGACCCTGGACAAGTCATTTAACCCTCTTTACCTCGTTTTGCTTAGCTGTGAAATGAGCTGGAGAAGGAAACAGCAGACCACTTGATAATCTCTGCCAAGAAAACCCCAAATGAGGTCACAAAGAATCAAACATGACTGAAAAATGACTTAATGATAACAAAATTAGATTGTAAGCCCCTTGTGGGCAGATTATTTTTTGCTTCTTTTTTAATCCCTAGAATTTAGTACAAATCCTGGAATATGGCAGATTAATAAATGTTTACCACCTATTTCATTTCATTCCCCACTCAACCTTGAAGAGCACCAGTATCAGAGATTAAATTACTGTGCTTGAAGCTCCTGGTTCTGTGTTTTTCTTTTTTCTTCTTTTTTTTTAAACCCTTACCTTCCTCTTGGAGCCAATTGGCTCCAAGGCAGAAGAATGGTAAGGGCTAGGCAATGGGAGTCAAGTGACTTGCCCAGGGTCACACAGCTGGGAAGTGTCTGAGGCCAGATTTGAACCTAGGACCTCCCATCTCTAGGCCTGGCTCTCAATCCACTGAGCTACCCAGCTGCCCTGTTCTCTGTGTTTTTCAATTCCAATCCTTTTTTTGAGTTTGGCCATGCTAGGTACTATCTACCTCACAGGACTACAAACTTTTAAAAGACAACAGGACCAACAAGTTATTATTTTTTAAGTAGCAAGTAGTTCTACCACCAATTTTCTATGGTAACTCCAAGCACTTCTCTGGGTCCAGCCAGTTATGAAATGTTATTCCAACAACTTTCTCCCCATCCCCAAAGAATGGCCATAATTTAGGGTAACTGACAATAGATTTCTGGGGTTGCCTGAGACTCTCTAATCCATCCCTCTGTAATCAGGCCCATCCTTAACCTATAATGAAAAACAGACCATTCTGAAGAGCTGCCAAGAAAATAAGAAATATAGCCCATTTCCCTGGTATAATTTCTTTGGGCGATGGGGTTCATGAGCTTGATTTCTTTTTGGTCCTTAAGCACAGGTGGAACACCAATTAAGATACATGGTCTGGCAGACACCTGCCAGGTCAGCCTTAGAAAACAGCTTCTCACCTAAAAACCCAGAACAGAATAGCAGCTGATTTCAGAGAAAATGCAAGGGAACACAGCCTTCAGTCACTTTATCCCCCCCTGTTACCTCTGTGGAGAAGAACAGGATGGTACATTCATTGTGCAGACTTGTTTTCTTTTGATACCTATTGACAAAGCAGGCCCTATCACCAGTTCCAAGAAACTGGAATTGAGACTCCCATAAACCCAGAAGATAAGACCTCAAGACCAAAGGTAGCCATATTTTCAATCTCATAACCTGCCAATATAATTCAGTTCTCAGCTGTCTTAGTCTGTCCCACTTTAACCTTCCAACTCAAATAAGTTTGTAAAACTCCAGACACTGCCATCTGTAGTTGAGATCTCTGCCTTTTCATACATAGAATCTGGAGATCAAGTTTAATATGTAAATGTAAAAACTAGACAAAGAAGCCGAGGCTTCCTGCCCTCCCCCTCCAAAGTATAAGGGAGAAAGATCATGGGATTTTGGAGGGAAAAAACCTGGGTTAAAACATGAACTTGATACTCTGTGTGACTCTGGGCCTCAGTTTCCTCATCTGTAAAATGAGGGAACTGGATTATGTTATATTTCAAAGGTCCCTTTCAGTTCAAAATCCCCTTGATAAAATGATTTTCCAGCTGTCCTTATTTCAGAGATGGATGGATTTCATCTAAAAAAAAAACTATTAAGAAACTGTTTACAGAAGCAAAAAAAACAAAAAACAAAAAAACCCAATTATGTACCAAGTTCCTGGATTTCCTCTCTGCACAGAACAATGAGCTGATAGTTTTAAAGCTCAAAACCTCTTCCATAGCTGGTATAGAATAGATAGAATAGGGTCGGAAGGCAGGAATCAGAGGGCAAACCACATAGTCTTTACTTCTGGTGGGCCAAGTGTTCTCCCTGTACAGTATTATTTCATGGGATCTTCACATCAATCTTGTGAGGAAGGGATTGCAGTTGTTATTATCACTGTTTACAGAGATTCAGAGGTGAACTGACTTGTCCATATCTATACAGCTGAAGTGCCAGAATTTGAACCCAGGTCTTCCTGACTTCTTGTGTTACCAGCATCAATTTTTCAAAAATTTAGGCAGTCTAATAAGAGATTCTGAGGGTCATGGTAAGATTAACATAAATTGAAACAGTGAAATAAGCAAAAAACATATATACATATCTATATGTATGTATATAGAGACATTGAGATACACATAAATAAAATGAACACTTAAAAAAGGTTGTTATCTAATGATAATGGCCAAGTTTGGCTCCAGAGAGGGATAAGAAAGTGTACCTCCCTCCTCCATTCATTAAAGAGTGGGGGACTATCGGTATGGACTGTTATATGCTATTCAGGCTCAGTGGCTACACTGTTTTCTTTTCACATCTTTTCAGTGTAGAAGTAGAGGAAGGTGAGAGTAGTATATTCAGAAATGGTCTACAAAAACAAAAGAAATCTATAAAACCTAAATAGAAACACCCAGGGCAGGGTTTTCTCCCTATGCCACCACCCAAGTCCAAAGGGTCCTAGCTTTAAACATGTGCAAGCTCAGGGAGGGTCCCATCTAGGTTTGGGATTTACCAACCAGCCCAAAAGGGTCCTTGCTCCTGGTGCTCCCCTCCCCAACTTCAAGCAATACAAACAGTAGTTAACTATGTTCTAACTTCAAAACAAAGGGTGTATGTTCTCACCATCGCAGTAAGAGCGGGAGAAAGTTTCTTTTAAATTGGGAAAGAGAAAGGTCATTCAAAGTTTAGATGCAACGAAATGACATTTTCCCTCATAACACCTTCCTGTTTCTAGAAAACCTCACTGAAGTCTATTTAGGAGAAGGGATCCTTTTTTCTCCCCTATTAATGCACACTGTGTGGGAGGGGAGAGAGAAGGGAAATTAATCAAGAAGCATGCAATAAAAAATATGCTTAGTTTTTTTTAAGTAAGCAAAAAGTATGAGCCCACCTACTCCGTACTAATATAAAATAAACAGTGAATTAATAAACTACTTATAGAGAGGGCTTTAGTTCTAGATTATGGATAGTTTGTATGGGAGGCAGGAAGAAACAGAGGAAAGGGAAAGACAGAGAAAGTAAAAAACAAGGAGAATAAAGAGGGGGTGAAGAGGAGACCCACAAATGTATTCATTGAAGGGGAATCAAGGCCCCTTCCAACCCTGAAGTTCTATGAACACATGCACACCCAAACTAGCACACAAACACATACACCCCAGAGATAGAGAAAAAAAGGAAAAAAGGAAGAAAGCTGAGGAAGTTAAGGAGTAAGCATTAATAAGGCAGACAATTAGCTTGCCTAATGGATGGGTATTATAATGTCAGTTATCAGTGCTAACTATTCTTTACAGTTTTTCAACTGTAGCAGCAGCAGTGGCCAGAATACCCAGAGTTGTACAAAGCCAAGTGCCAGATCAGCCTACAAGCTGGTGATTCTCCACCCTTTTCCATAGCTCAAGCCTGGAATTAAAATATGCATGTCATTAGCCAGAGCCTTTAGCAGAATCATAGCCATCTTCTCCTCTCTTCATATATCTAATAAAGAACTCTTATCTCAGCCCTCCTACCCAGACTTCTTGATGAAAATTAAACAGTCAGGCTCTAACAAACACATTCTATCAGGACATACAATGTGACTCAGTCAGTCAGTGATGACATTCATTTCAGGGCTCCAAATCTATTCAGCCTTGGCAGTGGCTATATTTACCATATGGGCTTCTCGAATCTCTCTTTATGACCCCAAAATGATAAAGACAAAGAAGTATTAAGGAAACTTTAATATCTAGGAAGGAATTCCATCCTGGCCCTTTGGCCTTCTAGCCACCCTAGACCAGAGCCTGGCTTTAAACCACAGATGAGATGCCTCTGGTGTCTTTCTTAATCTCCCCAATTCTCAGGACACACTGGGTGGACCCCAAGGTGTTCCTGACTCAACTGGATGATCTGGCTGCAGAATCTGGGTGGTGCCCCTTTGTGGAACTCTCTTCTGTCTGCCACATCACAGAAGAGTGAGACCCATCCCTGTGCTCCGGCTTTTCATTGGTTGCAGGAAATTGTATTGGATGACCAAGACTTAATTAGGTCAGGAGTTGGCATCTTTTCAGACTGTGATGTAGTTAAGAGCCCTGGGCTGGAAAGCCAGCCAACCTGGGTTTTAGTCCCAGATTGCCACTAACAAGCTGTGTTGACCTTGGGCAAATTGCTAAATTAAGAGTCAGAAAATACTAGAACTGGAAGTGAATCTAAAAATGAAAGGGTTGAAATTTGATCTCTAAGGTCCCTTTCAGCTCAAGTGGCATGACTGAGTCTTCATTTATCTCCTTTAATTTAAGGGGGCATTTTTCTGCTGATAAGGCCACCCTCAAATTAAGAATCTCTTTGTACCTCAGCCTCTACCCCTGAGAGTAATTACTTGTAGTTATACTAATGTTTGACAGAAGACCTAGAAAATCCAGCTTATGTTGAGAGGGCACAGCAGTATGGTGGAGTAAATTAATCCTACCTCAACCACTAGCAGTGCTGAGGCTAGGCCAAGTCCCTTAACCTCTCAGCCTCAGTTTCCTCATTTATAAAAGGGAGAGCATTATAAAAACACTCCATCTCCCAGGATTGCTGCAGGGCTCAAATGAGATAATATATGTAAAATATATGTACTTGCAAACCTTTTTTAAGCTTAGAAGGTTTCAGAAAAATAGCTTTGGGTTCAGAAATAGAATGGAAGAAAAGTAGGAAAAGATCAAAGGATTCTTGGTCAGCTAATGTCTTAGCTCATTACCATGGTGCATTATGGTCAGCACTAAGAATACAAAGAAAAGCAAAAGATGATCCTTGCCTTTAAGAAGTTCACAATCTAAAGATAATTCACAATAATAATTCCTGTTCTTAAAAAAAAGGAGGCAAGGAAATATAAATAACATGGAAATAAGTTTTGAACAATAATACATGTATAACCCAGTGGAACTTCTTGTCAGCTCTGGGGGGCGGGGTAAGGATGGGAGGAAATCACAAATCATATAACCATAGAAAAATATTCTAAATTAAAAAATTAAAAAAAAAAAGGAGGCAAGGGGAGATGAAATCTTTTGTGCCCTTCATAACCTGCTTATCACTAAAACCCAGAATAACCCAGAATATCAAGGGCTTTTTTGTCCCCTTCTGACTTTTGGTCAATTAACTCCCATTAAGAATAACTAGCTACAGAAGGTCCTGCCTGAGCCAGGACTCATCATTGCCATTCACTGAACTAGGAACTGGATAGCACCTTGGGGGGACCCACCATCATGAATGAGCATGTATGTGGACCATCCATTACTAGGTACAAGTCTAAATGCAAGGAATCTGAAGTCCAAGAAGGATCATCTTTGCCATTTGTACCATTTCACATTAAATAAATAAATCTGCCTATCTGCCAGTGACTTTAATGACAGGCCTTATAAAAGACATAGCAAGGGAGCAAGGTAGGTAGGTAGCTCAGTAGATAGGACCTCTTGGAGGTCCTGAGTTTGAATTTGACCCCACATATTTCCTAGCTGGGCTAATCACTTAACCCCAAATGCCTAGTCCTTACTGCTCTTCTACTTTGGAACCAACCAATGTGCAGTATTAATTCTTCTAAGATTGAAAAAAGACATAGTGGGGCCGAGTCAGACACCATCAGACTAACAAACCCCATTTAGGAAGGGGCTGGAATAAAGATGTAGAGAGCAGTAGAAACTGCACACATCTGAAAGCACTCAACTGTCACCTAGATACCAAACCAGATGTCACACTAGCCTAATCCATTTAAACACAGTCAAGTCTTTATCTTAAGTCAAAAGCAAAAAAACAAAAAACCAACCCTAAATTTGTGATCAGCTTAGCCAAAGGTTAAGCAATTTCTACACAATTAGTTTTACAAAGCTAATGACATCACAGGTCTGAAAAGAGAAAAGGCCAAAAAAAAAAGACAATTTAAATGGTACTGTACTTAATTAGTGTCTCAATACAAAGTGTGTTTCACTGAAATTCTAGTTGTCATTTAGACCGTTTCTGATAGCTTTGATTAAGTTAAGTCAAGGCTCCAAGGTAAGCTCCCTGGAAGCCAAGAAAAACAAGACAGTCCTCGCCCTCAAGAAGCTCACAATCTAATGATTATTCAGAGACTCTTCCACTCACAAATGGGTCTGGATCTCAGTAACTAATGGGAAAAGCAGCTATGGGGCTAAATCAAGTAGCTATGGGTTTCCACTGAGCACCAGGAGTTAGCCAGCCACAGAAACAAGGCATTATAGCAAGGGAACAACTCAGGTATACCACCAAGCTGTCCAAGAACTAAGGCTTGGGCACACAGGAAGAAACTGCTTTTTAACAGGCTTGTCCATAAACAAAGGTCACCCTCCCCCCAACAAAAAAGTTATTATGAGTCTACCCTTCCCCCAGGCTATACAGCCTTGGCTAGGAGATTTTGAAATAAGCATAATCAACATTTTCTACTTCTGGCTGCCAGGAATTGTAAATGGCCCCAAGCACACGCCTGTACAACCCCCTAAAAGCCACCAGGACACATGAAACATAACAATAGCCTCATACAATAATAACCAGAGCCAGCAGAACTCTATTCTCTCTCACTCCATACCCCAACCCCAGCCCTAGCCCTAGCCACCACACAAATGCCATGGATTACACAGTTCAAAAGCAGGCAAGCTTTGCATCATTCCCAGCCACCTGAGTCCAGGGGGCAAAAGCAAGTTAAGGCTTTGCATGACCTAGGCCACCAGTGTCAGATCCTTGGCTTGGTAACCAAGTTGAGAGGAGAGAGTTCTCCCTTTCCAGCTTGTCTCATAATTCTAGGAGCCTTTACTTTTTCATCCTCCCAACATTCTAGTACTACAGGGGCTTTTAATTCTGTGTGTGTGTGTGTGTGTGTGTGTATAAAAGGCCCCTTTGGTCAAAGTGATGGATCCCTTCAAGAATGTTTTGTTGCCTGTATTCATAACTGAAGAAAATGCTCAATTTTAATTAGGTTAGTAAAAATAAAGATGGAGATTTTTTCCCCCTTCTAAGCAGATTCCCTTAAAGTCTGCCCATTTCTGTCCATGCACCCCAGGGTAAGAGAGCCTGTCCTAGTATGAGTTTGGTGAGTTAACCCTTCTTATATGACAGCTTGACTGACTGTCATTCAAGGAGAAAGCTCTCCACAAATTGCTTCTCCCTGCTACTGGGGGTATTCACCACCTGTCTACAAGTTTAAGGTCTAGTCCAGCAATTCACAGCAGGCCTTCTGGAGTCCAGCTTCTAAATATGAACATGTTAAAGTGAAGAGCAAAGGACAATGATCCAGAAGAATTGATTCAAATCCTGTCTCAGATACTTATTGGCTCGATGAAGGGGGGAAAGGCACTTGACTTCTCTGAGCCTTAGTTTGCCTATCTGTAAAATAAGGATAATAATTGAACCTATCTTACAGCGTTCTGAAGATTAAATAATGTTGTTAAAATGATTAGCAAACTTAAAGAATAGGTTCCTATACGCTAAACAAAGGATTCTTAACCTTTTAATCACTGACCCCTTTTGTGGGCCATAGCCTCTCAGAATGATGGTTTTTAATGTAGAAAATATAGGATTACAAAGGAATCGAATTATGATGTATACTTAACATACAAAAAAAAATAAAAGTTCAAAGGTAAGAACCTTCACTATAAACTGACAAGCAAAAGTCAAGGCTAGATAGGAAATGAGCTGCCTAAATCCCTAATACCTTATCCTCATGCTTCTTCCTAACCAGAAGACAGTCCCTTTGGGCCAGAGGATAATGTCATGGGAAAGCTTACACAATTGCTCCTCAGGCTGAGCCTGTTCTTCAGGGAAGGAAATTTAGCCTTTAGGGCTGTCGGGCTTTAAGGCTGCCCACCCACATCATAGTCCCAAAGAGAAGAAAATGGAAAGAACAACTTCAGAGGAACAAGTCTCAGCCTATGCACTGGGAGATAGAGAAAGAAAGGAGGGGAAAGGGGTTGAGACAAGATCTATTAGAGGATGGTCTCAAAAGCAAAATCAGTGAAAGATAAGAGAAGTCTCCACTCCCATAAATAAGAAGCACAAAGAACCATTGGCCTGGGAGTTCCAGGACCTAGGCTGGGTTCTTTCTGGAGAACCTATCTAGATATATCACACTGCCCTTTTCAGAGATTCAGATTTTCTCCACAATCTTAAGTGAGGGGATTGAATGGGATGATCTTTAAGGTCCCACCCAGCTCTAATGTATTTAGGAGAGGGAGGGAAGCAAATCGCTGATTTTTCAGACTCTCTGGCTCACCCTTTACCTCCACCCTTCAGCCTGACTGTGAATCAAATCAGCTGAAAGACAGCTAGCTATTTTTTACTTGCTAACTTTTCAGTGAATCAGAGAATGTCTAATGGGGAACCAAGGTAGATGGAGCCACTAGATATACAGGCAAAAGAAAGAAGTAAGGCATAAAATCTAAAAGAAATTAACCCATAGAAAGCTCTTTTATCTACTATCCTGGCAGCCATGCTATTTCTGAGAATAAAACCTAGGCCCAGCTATGGAATGATAGTTTAAACAGCCAAGAGAGAAATACCTTGATTTGATAGGGTGGAACATCTAAGACCCTTAATCATCTACAAAAAGGAGAATTTTGTCCCTCAGATACCAGCACACAAAATACTGTAACCAGAGAGTAAACAGTGTTTACAGAGGTGCTGAGAGAAAAGCAAACAGAAAGGGAAATGGGATAAACAAGGTGTTAAAAGTCCAAAAAAGGGGAAGTCTGAGATCCAAAGAAAGTCAAGGATGTGCTGCCCCCCCTCCTCACTTTACCTTTGAAGGAAGCTTGGGCAGTATGGGGTGCTATCTTTGCAGGGTGGAAAAATAGTGACGGTTGCCCACTGGTGAGGAGTTGAGTAACTCCAGTTGTCTTAGGGCAAGATGAGGAAAGGGGACATGGCATCCCCTCTTCTCTTCCCCATCCACTTTTGTGGCTGGGATATAACTGGGGCTCGGTTGAAGTTACCTTTCTCAATAGCCTGGGAGGTTGGCCAGCCCTTATTCCAAGAGAGGCTCAGGGCAGAAGGTGGACCCGGTCCTTGAATCTTGGAAGCCCTTCTCCACCACGAGAAGAGGCAACACCACATGCCAGCGCCCCCTAGGTGCGTGAGGCCACTTCGATGACCCAGAAGCTGTCCAGGGCAGGAGTCAGTCGAAAGTTGAGAGCTCGCTCAGCTGGGAGGCCAGATCTTCCCCACCCACCCACCCACTCTCCCCCAACTAGTCCTGCTTAGCCACTGGGTCAGGAAATTATCTCAGCTCAGTAAGTCAGATCTAGGACGGAGCTCCGAATAAAAGTCCTGATCGCTTCCTTCGAGAGAGCCCTGTCAAGGCAACTAGGTCTCCGGCAAGTCCACCAGCTCCTTCTCTTGGTCCCCAACCTCCTCGGGCCACTTCTAGGCTGCTGGTCCCGGAGCCGCGCTCTGGGACCTTGTTCAGCTCCCAGGTGCTGGAGGTAGCCGGCGAGGGGACGCAAGAGGATGACTGAATCCGGAGTTACAGCCGGAGACGTTCCGGACCCAGGACCCCAGGTCCCCCAGAGCCGGCACGAGCAGCAGCAGCTCTCGGGCCCGCGGGCTGTGTTTGTAAACAAACCGGTCACGTGGCACTCCGGGCCGCCCGGCTCCCCCAAGCCCCAGAGCCCAACGCCCTCACCCAGCTCCCGGACCCGGGGAACGCTGGGGCCAACGCGGCAAGCAGAGGCATGGACGGCCTCGACCCCCTTGCCAGGAGCCCCAAGCCGGGCATGTTCAGAGATGGAAAGCACTGGAGGCGACAGCGACTGGGGCTCTCCTCACGCCCACACCCACGCCCGCACCCGCGCCCCAGTCCGGGTTCGGGTCCGTGGCCACCCCTGCTCCCCGCCAGCTCCAGCTACAGATGCCCGGGCCTCCCTCCGGGAGCCCCTGTCCCAGCACTCACTCCGCTTTGGTCAGGCGGACTGTCTGGCTCCGGCCGGAGCTTAGCTTGGCTCCGCTCAGTTCAGCTCAGCTCAGGTCGGCTAGGCTCCGCTCGGCTCAGATCGGCTGCGCTGCGCTGCGCGGTTGGAGGAGGCGGCCCGGCTTGGGTCCCGGGCTCTGATCGCGATCCCCTCTTAAAGCCACAGTCGCCTCCACTACCGCTGCTGCCGCCGTTGCCGCTCCGCATCCCTTCAGGACCAGGCTGGGGGCTGCCAGGTGACGGACGCGCCCCCTCGCCTATCCCCTCCGCTCGGCACATAGCAACACGTAGCCGGTTGGCTGGGGGTGGCCGCAGCCCTTCCACGGGAAGCCAATCAGCTGTAGATGGAGCTCCGCCCCCCCACTTCTTCCCTGCCCCCACAGCTCGTGCCAGTTGGGTTGTGGGGAGTGTACTGAGTTGGGGGACCACACAGCCTGGGCCCTGGGCCCGGCCGATCCGTGCATGGCTTGTGAGACTCAGCCTCTTTGAGTCAAAGCTGGAGGGAGAGGGTGATGGTAGGTGTCCGAAGAAAGTGGTGATCAGAGTGGGGTGTGCCTTCGGCGTCATATAGAAGATTGTTTATTTCGGTTTAGAGTATATACCCTGGCCTATGAGTTTTGCTTGGAAAGACAGGAGTTTGGAATAGAGAAGAAAAAGACTTGCACAATCCTTACACCCCCAGACTGTGCTAGTTCATTCAACCACTGGAGAGCTGCATCGGGGGAGAACATAAGAAGGGGGTTGGAGGGAGGAAGCAATAAAGGGGTATACAATACGTACCCATTAGGAAACGTTGGACTTTTTACATAGTTTTATCGTTTCAATTTTGGGTACCCATATCCCCCAGAGCGGGGAGGCCAAGTTAAAATGGCCTTCACCTTGAATCTTAACTAATTCCTACCCAGACCCCCCTCTATCCCTAAAATAACCTCCCTGGTTCCAGGCCCCAGTAAAGTTTCTTAGGACCAAGGAAAGCACTATGAAGAAATATCAATGAGGAGCAGTTAGATGGCTCAGTAGATAAAGAACGAGCTTGGATATGGGGGTGGGAGGTGGGAGTCCTGGGTTCAAATTTGACCTCATTTCCTAGCTGTACTAGTCACTTAATCCCAATTATGTAGCCCTCACATCCCTTGGGGGGAAAGGGAGATGGGAAAAGGGGAGAGAGGGAGCAAGGGAGAGAGAGTGCGGAAGAGGAGAGAGACAGAGAAGGATCATGAAGGAGGTGGGAGTAGGGAACAGGAGTCTAAGCTCTATGGCTTCCCAAGAAACAAAAAAATAAATAATAAAGTCTGTGCTTTGGGAGGTGGATATATTATTCATTGTCTCTCATCTACCTTCCTAAGAAAATAAGGAAATAATGAGCCCATTTAAACCCCCTAAAAAAAAAAAGCCAAGAAATGTGGCAAGACTTGTGACTTAGCAAACCAGATATGCTGGCTTGAGATGGAGAGGGACAGTGCATGAGTCACATTGAATAGGTAAGCTAGAAGAGGGCTAAGTAAGAAAGAGAGCATTTGGATCAATTTACAGACCCCCCAAAGACTTTGGATAATAGACCCTACTGGCAAGGCTCTTGTAATCTTTGATATTAAAAAGACCCATAGGTGAAGAGGTTTAAAAAAAAATGAGTTAGAATCAAGTCTGTTTCTGCCACTAATTTGCTATGTGACCTCATGCACATCAGAGTTCATTTCTTTAGGCCTCAGCTTTCTTGCCTCTGAAATGGGGGGATTGAATTAGATAACTACAGTTCTATCCCATTCAAACAATCTATGAATTTAACACTTGTTAGGTACTTCAGGGCACACAGCTATATGCAGATGCAGCACCAAATACACATATTAGTTACATATATGGTTGCTTAGCTTTGTTAGGTAAAGATGCTCCTCTCTACATGGTTATAAACTGCACCCACTAACTCAAAGGATCATAGGATTTAGCTCTGGCAGAGACCATCTAGTCTAACCCTCCTTGTTTTACAGAAGGGAAAATTGAACCTGGAAAAAGGCGAGATAAAATGACTTAAGGTCACTTAAGTAGGGAAGCCAGGATTAAATTTAGGGGCTTAAAGTTTACCAGCTTCACTGACTGAAGTGCTTTTTCCACTATAATTTATACTTCTTTCTATTCTTTAGTTCCAGTTTTCACAAATGATGTCATAAAAACAGTTCACAGACATGTGGTTAATCAGGAATCCATGGAAGAGTGTAGATGGATCAGCACAGATTCCACCATGACAACTAAAAAAATCCAAAATGCAGCTAAGGTGGCACAGTGCTGGGCTCCAGAAGACTCATCTTCCCAAGTTCAAATCTGGCCTCAGACACTATCTGTGGGACACTGGGCAACTAGCTTACCCCTGTTTGTCTCATTTTTCTCATCTTAAAATTAACTAAAGAAGAGAAAATGGCAAACCCCTGATGGCAAACCAAATGGCAAACCAAATCTTTGCCAAGAAAGCTCCAAACAGGTTTATTAAGAATCAGACAGGACTAGGGACAGTTAGTTCAGTGGAATGAGAGCCAGGCCTATAGAATGGGAGGTCCTGGGTTCAAATTTGACCTCAGACACTTCCTAGCTGTGTGACCCTGGGCAAGTCACTTAATCCCCATTGCCTAGCCCTTACTACTTTTCTGCCTTCAGGCAGAAGATAAGGGTTTAAAAAAAAACAGAACCAGACATGACTGAATATTATTACCAATGGAATTGGTAGAATCATCTTTGTAGAAGAAAATGCAAAAAACTAGGAGGTTTCATTATTCTAGCTTAAATAATACTGAACCTTCTTCCATCTCCTTCCAGATGATTGTAAATTATTTGAGGAAGGGAACTGTATTTTTTTTTCAATCTTTATACCCCCAGCACCCACCCCAGTGCCTTACACATAGTAAGTGTTTAATAAGTGCTTGTGGAATTGAATACTTGTCTTTCATCCATCTGTACCTTTAACATGCATTTACACAGTAGAGTTCACCTAATTGGTAGCATTTTTCAGATGGGGAAAGTCTAAAAATGAACAAAATTCCCTGATACATCCTAAGAACCAAATAGCCAAATCGCTTTCAGCAAGAATGGCTTCAGGGAAGAAAGAATCCTAAACCAGGAGAAAAGATAATAGTGAGCATCAGTCCAGGCAGATGTAACTGCTCAGCATCCCCACTTGTTACAAGGTTTCAATAATACTTTGAAAGTAAAGTGGCATGTAGCAGATTAGCATCTGACACATATTAGTTTAACACTTTATGATGTTGGAGGATTATGTAACAACATTAGTTACTACTGTTTCTGTTTAAATAAAAGGTTAAAAAAAGACAACACTAAGAGAATGGGCCCCAGTTCTCAAAGTGAAATCTGAGGGCCCCTGCTGGTCTATCTTGGTGTGTCCTGGGAAGATAACTAAGCGGCCAGAAGAAAATTGTAGCAGAAAGAGTATCACAGTATTCCAGGCTGGAAAACCCTGAGACACTATCTAGTTCAAATCCTTCGTTTTGCAGAGAATGAAACTGGGGTTCAAGAGAAGGGAAATGACTTGCCCAACATCACATAGGGAATAAGCAACAAAGCTCAGAGTTTATGGGCAAACATGATATGAGATTTTTAGAAAGGTAGCATGGCATGATGGATAGAGTATTGCATTTGGAATCAATAATAACTAGGTTTTAGGGACAGCTAGTTAGCACAGTGGATCGGGTGCTGGGCCTGGAGTTGGGAGAATCTGGATTCAAATCCAACCTCGGATTCTTCCTGGTTGTGTGAACTTGGGCAAGTCACTTAACACACAACTCCATTGCCTAGCTGCTCACTAGGACCTGGGTTCAAATTTTACCTCAGATACTTCCTAGTTGTGTGACCCTGGGCAAGTCACAACTTTCATTGCCTAGCTGCTAACTAGGACCTGGGTTCAAATATGACCTCAGATACTTCCTAATTGCATAATTCTGGGCATGTCACTTAACCTCCATTACCTAGCCCTTACTGCTCATTTGCCTTGGAACCAATACCTAGTATTTACTGACTCTAAGATAGAAGGTAAGGGTTTAAAAAAAAAATTTGATACAAAGGTGGAAGGGCTTAAAAAAAAATGAATATCTGGGTTCAAGTCCCAACTCAGACTATTCCTATCTGTTATTCCAGCCCACTAGCCCAACCAATTCATGGCCCACAGAAACGTTCTACTGGAAATTCATCCATATCTCTCTGGCATTTTCCTTCCCCAAATACTGTGTATTTTTCATGTTTATTTTGTATATACTAGACATTAGCATATCGTTGTCTCCTAGATTGGAATGTAAGCACCACCTCAGGCAGTTCTTCCCTAGTATCCCTAGGGTATACAGTAAGTATTTAATAAATGCTTGTTGATTAAGTTTCCCACCCAAAGAGCTGTCCCACCCCACCCCACCCCATCCAGGACTCTGTGATCTATCCTTCTTGGATTGTAACTTAAATGAGATTTCCACTTTACTGTTTGATTATGAATCAAGTATTATTGAATACTTAGTTAAGTTATTTAACCTCTCTGTCCTTCAGACAGGGCCAACTCCTTAGGGTTTATCTATTAAGTTAGAGACCAAATGGCTTAAGAGGGAGTTCCTTTAGGGCCATGGCTTTGGGGTATAAATTCATTAGACTTAATCTAGAAGCTCTCCAGTGGCTTCAATCTACTTTCTATCTTCCTGGCTAAGAAGTGCATTAGCTTACACTTAATGTTTTAGCACCACTAATATTATGGGTAAATGTTATTATCTTCACCTATCTCCCAGGGTTCAAATGAGATAATAACTATAAAACACTTAGCATGGTGCCTGGCAGATAGTAAGTGCTGTGTAAATGTTAGCTGCTATTAGTATTAGTATCATTTGGAGTAGGTAGGTAGTACAGCAGCTAGAATGCCCAGTCTGGAATCTGAGTTCAAATCTAGCCTCAGACACTTATTAGCTGTCGAGCAAGTCCCTTTGACTCTGTTTGCCTCTAATAAAATGAGACGGTAATGGCAAACTACTCTAGGATCATTGCCAGGAAAACCCCAAATGGGGTCACAAAGTTGGATTATACAATAAGATTATCTTACAGCTGGGGAAACTGAGGCTGGGAGAAAAAATTACTGGTTTTCCAAGGCAGAAGAGTGGTAAGGGCTAGGCAATGGGGGTTAAGTGACTTGCCCAGAGTCCCACAAATAGGAAGTTCCTAAGGTCAAATTTGAACCCACAACCTCCCATCTCCAAGCTTGGCTTTCTATCCACTGAGCTACCTAGCTGCCCTCAAAAAACAGTAATTTGGGGGCAGCTGGGTAGCTCAATGGATTGAGAGCCAGGCCTAGAGATGGGAGGTCCTAGGTTCAAATCTGTGTGACCCTGGGCAAGTCACTTAACCCCCATTGCCTAGCCCTTACCACTCTTCTGCCTTGGAAAACCAGTAATTTTTTTTAAACCCTTACCTTCTGTCTTAAAATCAGTACTATGTAGCAGTTCTAAGGCAGAAGAGAGGGTTAAGTAACTTGCCCAGTTACAGAGCTAGGAATAAGTTAACTTTTAACGAGACCTTTAAAATAACATAAGTCGGTATTGTCACTGAATGAATGAGAGTGATAAAGCAGTTATAAGTATGTGCTAAACTGGAGGGTCAGGATACAAATGCAAGCAAGTAAGCCGGTGCCCATCCTCCTAGAGCTTACACAGGAATTGAGAATGACCATACAAGAGGGAAATGGTGGTCAAGGAAGTCTACATTCCACACAATAATGGGTTGGTTTTAGACCTGTTCAAACACCTTTACAATACACAGCGAGAATCAAAGGTGGAGGAGAAAAGCTATTCACAGAAATTTGGACTTAGTTCCTGGCGTGGCCCATTGGGGTGCTGCCGCTCTTGGAAATCATATGGCCCTGGAGATAGGGACAGTTGGAAGATGTGAAAGAGCAATGAGGAACTCCTGAGCCATAGCAGGCTCTCTAGCTAGACCTTGAGCAAGTCGCAGCAGCAGCAGTAGCAGCAGCAACAGCCCAGCAGTGGAATGATAGAGAAATTTCTGAATAAGTGGAATTCTTAAGCCAAGTCTCTTTGCACTCACCAATAGTCCTAGGACAATTTGGAGCTGGCAAGGGCCAGAGCCCTGAAGGATAAACCCAGAAGAGAACAATATATTTAATGAGTTCAACAATGTAGGCTGGTTTTTGGTTGTTGTTTTTTTTTCAGTCACTAAAAGGAAGTTGAATTCTTTGCAACAGAAAAACCATTGAACTTTCTAGAGAAAAGAAACTGAAAATACTTCTACCTTAGGTCTGAGAAGTGGGAAACTACTATTGCAGAATGCTGCATACATTTCAGAAAAGATTTATATACATATATATATATATATACATATATATATATATTTCTGTTTAACTCTTTGTTATAAGGTAAAGTGCAGGCTTGAGGGGAGGGTGGAAAATGTCCATAAAAACAAAATGGAGGAATAATTAGGTAGTACAGTGGATAATCAGGCCTGGAGTCTGAAGGACCTGGGTTCAAATTGGACCTCTAATACATCCTAGCTGTGTGACCCTGGGCAAGTCACTTAACCCTTATTCCTAGCCCTTGCCCTTCTGTCTTAGAATTGTTACTAAGAAAGTTGAGAGTTAAAAAAAAAGACCAAAAAAAAAACCACGTTGATCATAAAGCCAAAGAGAACAAATCTCCTTTGCCAGTACTACAAATTATTTGGATTGTACAAGTGAGAAGAGAAGGACTCAATTCTCTTAATGGGTTGCTAGGGGTACAATGGATAGAACATTGGAGCTGGAATTAGCAAGATGTGTTCAAATGCAGCCTCAGAAACTTACTTAGGTGTGTGAACCTAGTTGAGTAAGTTAACAGCTCTCAGTTTCCTCCTCTGTAAAATGATGATAATTATAGCACCTATTTCCCAGGGTTGTTGTGAGGATAAACCGAGACAATATATGTAAAGCACTTTGCAAGCTTTAAAGTGCTTTACAAATGCTAGAAATTATTATTATAGAAACTCCAAGTGCTTTGCAGAACACTAGGGAGCCATATCGATTTCTGGAGAGGCAGAACTTACTCTTGTTCAATCATGTCTGACCCCATTTAGGGTTTTCTTATCAGAATTACTGGAGTGGTTTACCATTTCCTTCTCTAGTTCATTTTACAGATGAGGAAACTGAGGCAGACAGGGTTAAGTGACTTGACCAGGGTCCCATAGCTAGTAAGTGTCTGAAGCCAGATTTGAACTCAATAAGACAAGTCTTCCTTGCTCCAGGCTCAACACTTTATGAATCTGATCGGCACCCAAAATCTATGGGCCCCAGGGTTTCGTTTATGTGGTTACAACAAATCATCCTATACAAGAATACTTCTTCTATTTGTCCAAGTTATAAAAGCACCTGATTTCTGGACTTTTTACCTTAGGAGTGAAAAATTTGGAGAAATTAGTTTCACTGGACTGCTCTTCATGTTATTATTTAACCTTCCTAACATTCTATCATCAGGCTGTAAGCTCTCCCTCCACTCCTTAAACAGTTTAATCACATCCTCCAGAAAAATCTGCCTAAACTCCTAAACTGTTGAGCAGCCTCATATCACAGGAAAAAGCCAGGAAACGAAAAGGAGGAAACGGGTGGGAAGGGATGTGGATGACACCTCCTCCTTCCTCTTTCTCCATTGGCTCCAGATCCCCTTATTTCACTCCAGAGAACAATATACTCATTATAACCTAATTTCACTACAACCAAGTAGCTCATACATTTTCCTATGACCCAATGTTCAAAGTGACAACTGCACATTGTTTTGAGCTCAGCCAAAAAGCTGGGAGCCATCAAGGAGGTGAGAAGGAGAGAGTGCTGGGCCTGGAGCCATGAAGACTGGAATTCAACTTTGACCTTAGACTCTCACTAGTGGAATAACTTTGGGCAGGGGACTTAACCTCTATTTGCCTCAATTTACTCCTTTGTAAAATGGGGATTATCATAATAGCACCTACCTCCCAGGTTCATTATGATAAAATGAGGTCATAATTGCTTACAGCTAAGATTTGGGGGACCATTTGCAAAGTGCTTTGCATAATTTAATATGTTATATAAATGTTAGCTGCTATCGTTAATTCTTTTTTTTTTTTTAACTCTTACCTTCCACCTTAGAATCCAGCTCCTTCCAAAGATGGCCATAGGGAGTAAGCCCTGCTCTCCCTGGCCACCAGAGGTCAACTGACCCCCTTGGAATCTCAGTGTGCCTGCTACTTTTGCAAATGAAATGCAATGCCCAAACCCTCTGCAACTTTTCCATTCTTTCTATTTCCTTCTAATAGCACATACACATATTATAAGCTATTTCATTTCTTTTTTAGACCCTTACCTTCTATCTCAGAATCAGT
Source organism: Monodelphis domestica (assembly GCF_027887165.1). Taxonomy (NCBI): domain Eukaryota; kingdom Metazoa; phylum Chordata; class Mammalia; order Didelphimorphia; family Didelphidae; genus Monodelphis; species Monodelphis domestica. The sequence goes on from NC_077228.1 coordinate 179,916,056, forward strand.
GCTGTGTATTGGTTCCAAGGCAGAAGGGTGGTGAGGGCTAAGCAATGGGGGTTAAGTGACTTGCCCAGGGTCACACAGCTGGGAAGTGTCTGGGGTCATATTGGAACCCAGGACCTCCCATCATCTTTAGACTAAGCTCTCAATCCACTGAGCTACCCAGCTGCCCCCATCATTAATTATTATTATTATTATTATTATTATTATTACTGCAGCCTTTTCCTAGATGAAGAGTACTTGCTGGCTATGAAATATAATCACTGGCAATCAGGAATTGGTAGTAGGGAATCAGTTGGTTAATTGCCTCACTTTCTTTTTGTTTATTTGTTTGTTTTTTATAAATTCCTTCCCTTCCCTCTTAGAATCAATACTCTGTATTGGTTCTAAGGCAGAAGAGCAGTAAGAGCTAGGTGATGGAGGTTAAGTGACTTGTCCAGGGTCACACAGCTAGAAAGTATCTGAGACTGGTTTGTTTTTTTTTTTTAATTCTTACTTTACATCTTAGAATCAATATTATATACTGGTCCCATGGTAGAAGAGCAGTAAGGACTAGGCAGTAGGGGTTAAGCGACTTGCCCAGAGTCACACAGTTAGGAAGTATCTGAACTCACATTTGAACCCAGGACTTCCATTCTGAGGGCCTGACTCTATCCATTGAGCCACCCAGCTGTCCTCTGGCCAGTTTTCTTTTAAAATTTCTTGAAATAAGGGGGTCAGTCTTTCACATCAGTGTGTTTATTATTTTATTGGGGGGGTTGGTTTTTATGAACATGTTCTTACAACAGTGACCAATATGGAAGTGTTTTGTAGGACAATAAAAATAAAATTTTAAAAAGAAAAAGAATGAATAAAGGCTTGGGGGAAAAAAAGATTTCTTGAAATAGGATGTCTGTGTATTGGTTCCAAAGCAGAAGAGCAATAAAGACTAGGCAATGAGGGTTAAGTGACTTGCCCAGGGTCACACAGCTAGGAAGTGTCTGAGGTCAAATTTCAATCCACTGAGCTGCCCCCATAGTAGATCTTCAATAAAAAATATATATTTTTAAACCCATACCTTCCTTCTTCAAATCAATACCATGTGTTGGTTCTAAGGTAGAAGAGCAATAAGGGCTAGGAAATGAGTGAAATGCCCAAGGCTTTGCAGCTAGAAAGTGTCTGAGGTCACATATAAACTCAGAGTCTGTCTCAGGGTCTGATTCTCAATCTGCTGAGCCACTTAGCTGCCCCTAATTGCCTCACTTTCTTGTAGTCACCTTTTCTATGATCTCACTTTCTGCACATTCAAATTCATTATATCCAATTGTTCAGAGATGGTTATGGAAGGTTGACCAACCAGCCTAACCAATTCTAGAGGGACCATAAAACTCCATGTGTTAGGTTTTAAAAGATCGCTCTATAGCAAATATGAATAATATGGAAATGGGCATCAAGTAATAACATTTGTACAACCCAGTGGAATTGCTTGTCAGCTCTGGAAGGGGGAAGGGAAAGAAAATGAATCATGGAAACATGGGAAAATATTTAAAAAGAAGAATTAAAAAATATATCATAACCTGGCAGGGAAAAAAATAAAATAAAATGATATATAAAAGTTAAAAAGAAAAGCTCCTCAAAATGAATGTCAGACCACAGGCTAGCCAAGATAAACTGGCCCTAAAGGGGAGAGCCAGCCCTAGAAAGGGGAGGTGTGGGGTTCAAAGGTGACCTCAGACACTTCCTAATTGTATAATCCTGTACAAGTCACTTAATCCCCATTGCCTAGGCCTTACCTTACCAAACTTTTGCCTTGGAACTGTCAACGTGGAGTCTAGAAACCCCCAAACTTGTTTAGTAGCCTGTTGGCTACAAGTTTGGGGGTTTCTAGATTTCACGTTGACAAAACCAATACACAGTATTGATTCTAAGAAGAAGGTAAAGGTTAAAAGAAAAAAGGGGGGAGAAAAGATAAAACTGCACCTCCCCCCAAAAGGCAAACAAGTGTCTAGGCTGCCCTAGCCTGTTCCTGTGGCAGTATTAAATCACTCCATAGCTCGCCGCTGCCTCCTGTGGTGTTTTCTGCCTACCCCCTCCTTCTGCTGGATTCTTCCTTTTTAAAAAATAAAATGAGGTGGATTCATCTCCCTTGGTCACAGGACAGCATCAGTAACTGTCAGTCCAGCTTAGCTGACCAGCCCTTTTGCTTTGAGCTCACCAGCTTTATTGAGTGACAGGTCAGAGCACAAGTGCTCTGGTCATTTCTAGAGCAGAAGTCTCTTGCCTGACAGCAATGGGACTGGGTATTGTGGGCCCCACAGAAGGCTGGGCTCCTTTCCAGGGTCATGAGAATGCTATTTAACTAGGCATTTAAAAACTGGCTCCATTCCCTTCTAATTCTTCCTGATCACTAAGCCCCCTGAACGGTACCCACTAACCATCTTTGCAGGCATCCTATCAGAAACATTTGCAGGATGTTAACAAAGTCAGCATTCAGGTAGGGGCAAAGGAAGGGGCCAGATGGGTTTGCCCAATCTTTTCAGGTACTAAAGCTGGAGTGGCCATTTGGGGAAAATCAGTTCAACAATTTTGAAAGTCTTAAAGAATTCAGATCATATCAATGATAAGTCACAGTTCTAGAGGACAGGGGGCAGCCTTCTAGCCGAAAGGTAGTGGACTTGGTACAGATTCAGACATAACTTTCTAGCTTGTGCCAAAGTGGGAATTTGTTTTGGTTGACTATGCATATTGCTTACAGTTTTCTCCTTTTTTTTTCTATGAGGGGAAGAAGGAAAGAAAATAGCCTTATTTTTTAGTTAAAAAATTTTTTTTGGAAAATAAAATCAATTTACCCTCAGTCTACCCATCTTATAGCTCTGTCACTTTACCTTGTCTGCTAAGATAGAAGAAATATAAGAAATGATTGAATCTCTGTAATTTATATGAAATAGCTATTTGATTGATTGATTAGCCCTAGTCTTTCTCCCCTTGCCATGGTACATGACAAGTAGGGCCCAGGAATCAGGCTCTTCTCTAGGTTTAGAAAGGTGGCATTTTCTCCTGCTAGTAATCAGTGCCTACTAAGAAATGGGCAAGTTGGTTAATTCATCCTTTCATAGTCTCTCTCCAATCCTTTTGTTAAAGGAGTTCGTTCAGCAAAAGAACCTCCTTAGACTGAAAGTTTGGCCAGGTATCTTCCATTTAAAATCTTGCTCTTTCCTGAAACTTTCCCACCACCATCAGCACCCTGGCAAGTACAAACTGGGAGGGGGACTAAAAGGAAATGGTTTACTAGCCGATCTAGAAAAGGCCAAAAGAGAGCGTAGGGTGACCTCTAGTGGCCCCCGTGAAGTAATGAGCAGCCGGCTCTGAAGAGGGTTCAGAAAAATGCCAAAATTTGAGCATGGTGGATTTTGAGCTAGAAGACCCTTAAAAGGATATTTAGCCCACCCTCCTTATTTTACAAGGGCATAAACTGAGGCCCAGGGATTAAGTAACTTGCGTAAGGCCACATGGGCTTCATTGACAATAAGTGTTGGAAAGAGAATCTGCCTCCAAATCTCATGCCTTTTCTAGTATATCACAGTTCAGTTCATCTGGCTTAAAAACATAAAATAGAGAGCAGCTGGGTGGCTCAGTGGATTGAGAGTCAGACCTAGAGACGGGAGGTCCTAGGTTCAAATCTGGCTTCAGACACTTCCCAGCTGTGTGACCCTGGGCAAGTCACTTGACCCCCATTGCCTAGCCCTTACCACTCTTCTGCCTTGGAGCCAATACGTAGCATTGACTCCAAGACGGAAGGTAAGGGTTTAAAAAAAAAAACAAAACATAAAATATTAATTAGAACTGGAAAGAACTTCAGTCATCACCCTGGCCAAGTCCTTATTTGACTTGTACCTCAGTGACTCCCTTTTGTTGCTGGAATAAAATAAATCCTTAGTCTGCCATTTAAAGCTGGCAGGGAGGAAGCTAGGTTGCTTAGCGCTTAGAGAGTCAGTTGGGCAAGGAGGAGTATCCTGGGTTCAAATTTGACCTCAGACACTTTCTAATCGTGTGACCCTGGGCAAGTCACTTAATACCAATTTTCTGACCCTGGGCAAGTCACTTGACCCCCATTGCCTAGCTCTTACCACTCTTCTGCCTTGGAGCCAATACACAGTATTGACTCCAAGACGGAAGGTAAGGGTTTATTAAAAAAAAATACCAATTTTCTAGCCTTTACCATTATTCTGTTCTAAGACAGAAGGTAAGGATAATAAAATAAAATAAAGCTAGTATGACTCCCATATAGCTTTCCATTCTTATTTGTGTATGTCTTGCATATATACAGGATGTGGATATATAGATATACATACATGTTTGTGTGTTGTATGTATTTTGTATATGCCCACTATTCACATTATAAATATGTACCTGTTATGTACCTTGTGTGTACCTATTGTACATGCCAATTTATGTCTCTATTCCATGTAGCTATTTATTTACATGATACATCTCCCATTAGAATATATGCTCCTCAGGAGCCAGGATTGTTTTTGCTTTTCTTTATATTCCCAGCACTTAGCATAGTACTTGGTATATTTCTGTAAGCATTTAATGTCTACTGTTTAATTGATTACTTGATATTCCTCCTCTTTCTATATTCTCTGCTTTAGTTAAACTGGCCTGCTGACTCATCCATAAAGGACATTCCATCTGGATCCTCCCTCCTAAATTCTTTCATTTCTTCAATGCTGTACTCTTTCCTCAGCTTTTCACCTCAGCCCCTTAGAATCCCAAGCTTCCTCTAGAATACTGCTCAAGGGCCATCATTTACACGAAACCTTTCCTGATACTTCTCAACCCATTTGTTTATGTTCTCTCCCTCTTGAAATTACTTTGTATTACTTTTCTAGCCTCTCTCTCTGTCTCTGTGTCTTTCTTTATTTCTGTCTCTAGATAGATAGAAAGAGATAGATTAGATAGAAGTAAGATAGATAGATAGATTAGCTAGAATGATAGATGGATGGATGGATAGATACATACATACATACATACATATATAGAGTATATCTTATCTTGTCTGTTTTCTGTCCTTCATTTTTTTTGAAGAGGGCCAATGACACCCCGAGGTGATGTCTGGATCTATGTATAAAATGATCTTAAGTGAAGCAGAGTTGCCCAACGTCATCAGCCTCACTTTCCCTTCCAGAGTCATCAAAGTCCAGTGGCAAGACAAAAGTCAGGACTGTTGATGACCCAGGATGCAATGGATGAACTTGGCATCTTCAATGTCTGACTAAGTTCCATGTCTCCACAGAGTCTGCTTTAGGCACCTTTGGAGGCCTTTGGAACAAAACGTTCTCATCTGCCCATTTCACCAGAGGAAGTCTTCACATGCTTGGGGTGGACGATGCCCCAATTTATCAAAGTGTTTATAGCTCATCAGTTATCTTCAACCTAGTTTAGCATATCTGCCGAGATGGTTTACTAGGATTTAGCTTTTACAGTTTTTTGGACCCACAAGTGAGAGTTGCTCAACCAAAGGTGGATGAGCAGCCCTGAAAAGGGCTTGGCAAGCCCTCACGGCAGAAGTGCTAGTCCTCCTTCAATACCTATACACCCCAAAATGTATATATTATATGTGTATATATGTATGAACAAACATATATATATACATATATACTTTATACTTACCCATCTGCATACATGTCTTACCTACTCAACAGAATGTAATCTGTTTAAGTTCAGGGACTATTTCATTTCTGTCTTGGTATCTCTAGTAACATAGTAGGTGCCTAGTAAATGTTTACTGAACCTGGTACAGAAGAGGCAGCTAGGTAGCACACTGGCCAGAGCTCTGGGGGAATCAGGAAGAACCAAGTTCAAATCCTATCTTACTATCTGTGTGATAACCTATCTTAACTTCAGTTTTCTCATCTGCAATGACTTGATGGCCTTTGTTATGCTTTGTTTCTTCAGATCTATAATCTTGGGAGGAAACTAAGATCAAAGGGTGAAGTTCCTTGCAAGAGTAGGCTATGAAATATATGACTTTGATCTCCTAATGCAATGTCCTCTTGTTTCTAAGGTCCCAGCCTGAAGTCAGGAAAATTTTGCTGAATTAAAATCTTTCCTCAGATATTTACTAACTATGTGACCATGAGCAAGTCATTTAACCCTGTTTGCCTCAGGTTCCTCATTTGTAATATGAGCTGGAAAATAAAATGGCAAACTGCTCCAGTACCTTTGCCAAGAAAACCATAAATGGGATAACAAAAAGTCAGACCTGACTGAAAGGATTGAACAACAACATAGTATTGCCATAGCTATGGAAGAATATAAGAATAAATACTAATTTTGTAATGGTGAAAAAACAGCCCTCCCTTGGGTAGTCTTTTTTAAAAAACAATATTCTCTTTTCCTCTACATACAACATAAAAGCAATGTTTAACATTTGTTTTTTTTTAATGTTGAGTTCCAAATTCTCTCCTTTTTTCCCACCCTCCTTGAGATGATAAGCAATCTGATAGATTTTACATGTGAGATCATATAAAACATTTTTCCATATTAGACATTTTGCGGAAGAGATCTCGAGAAAAAATATGAAGAAAGAAAGAAAGTGAAATAAAGTATGTTGTGGTCTGCATTTAGACTTCATCTGTTCTTTTTCTGGAGAATGGATGGTCACACTAAGTCTTTAGGATTGTCTTGGATCACTGTATTGCTGAGAATAACTAAGTCATTCACAGTTGTTCATCATCCATTATTGCTATTTCTGTGTACAATATTCTGATTCTGCCTACTTCACTTTGTATCAGTTCATGTAAATCTTTTCAGGTTTTTCAGAAATCATCCTGCTTATTATTTCTTATAGCATAATAGTATTCCATCTCAAACCTATACCATAACTTGTTCAGCCATTCAGTGGAGTCTTCAAAGATTTGGAAGGGTCTTAGAGAAAAGGGTTTTCTCTTGACCCTCAAGGGTAGAATTTGAAGCAATGAGGTGGCAGTTGCATAGAGCCATATTTCTTTTTCTTTTTTCTTTTAAACCCTTCCTTCTGTCTGAATTAATACTGTGTATTGGTTCCAAGGCAGAACAATAGTAAGAGCTAGGCAATGGTGGTTAAGTGACTTGCCCAAGATCACACAACTAGGAAGTATATGAGGTCAGATGTGACCAAAGTCTCTAGACCTGGTGCTCTATCCACTGAGTCACCCAATAGAGCCACATTTCTAATGATTAGAATAGTCCAGAAGAAGAATGAACTGCCTTGAGAGATGGTAGGTTCCCCATCATTGGAGCTCTCTGAACAGAGGACTGGATGGCTATTTGTCAGGGGTGTTAACAGAAAGGAGTCTTGTCTATCCATAGGTCAGATTCCCCGGATTCTGAGGTTAAGTAATTCCGTGAACTCAAAGATTATTGACTTGCACACAGGTACAGATAGTAGCTGAACTGAAAACTCTTAACCCTATTCAGCCCCACAAATAGCTATTGTGAACAATGCTAAGCACTGAGGGTTCAAAAATGAAAAACGATAAAGCCTTTGTTCTCAAAGAGCTCTGACAAGCAGGGTTCTTTCCATTCATTCTCTCCACAAACTCCATTGCTCACCAGCTGGCTATTTAATCACTATTTGATGATGGAAAGTAACACAGGCAGATTTTTTTTCCCCATCAGGACCTATACAAGTAACATAAATGAATGCAATCCACCTTTTAAAAACTGTCACTCTGGGGAAATGAGAAGTGGATAGTAAGTGGAAAGTTATTCTAAGCTTTCTAAGGCAGGATTTAGTAGGAAGGAGCAAGCATTTAAAATAAGATTTTCAGAAGGGGGTACATGTGCAAGGATAACCACTGACAGCTTTCCTTTTCTCCCCCCCCCCCATAATCCTATTAATGCACACAAAGAGAGCTGCTGCCAAAATTCCTTTTTAGTTCACTTTTAGTTAGATGAAAGAAGATGCTTTGTATTTTATCACTATTTTTAAAAAACCCTTACCTTCTATCTTAGAATGAATACTGTGTATTGGTTCCAAGGCAGAAGAGCAGTAAGGGCTAGGCAATGGGGGTTAAGTGACTGGCCCTGGGTCACACAGCTAGGAAGTATCTGAGGCCAGTTTTGAACCCAGGACTTTACATCTCTAGGTCTGACTCTCAATCCACTGAGCCACCCAGCTGCCCCCTTTATCACTATTCTGATAGAAAACTACAGTGATGTTGGAGAAGGTAGTCATGAGTGGCTATTAACAATGACTGTAGGCCATCTTCAGTCTCCCTTTTTTTTTGTTAGTTTCAAATTCTTTTTTTAAAATGTGTCACTCTCTTTTGCTTACATCAACTACTCTAAATATATCCCTCCTCCCTTTTTCTCCCTAGAAAGACATTCTTTGTCACAACAAATAAAAAAGAATGGAGGGAGGGAAGAAAGGAGGAAGGGAGGAAAAACTAAGAGAACCAGGAAGGAAGGATGTAGAGAGGGGAGAGAAGGAATAAGAAAAAAGCAGTTTAGCAAAACAAATCAACATATCAGACAAGTACAATAGTCTATGCAATTTTCTATGATCACAATTCCTAGTTTCTCCAAAGGAAAAAAAAAAGTGCATTTTCACTCATTTCTTATTTGGGCCAAGCATAATCATTATAATTATTGTTAACTTGGAAATAGCACAGAACTACTAAAGTAGTCAGCAAAAATGAAGTCTTTAACCAGAAGGGGGTAAATAAAAAGAGATAGTGTTCAATATTCGGGCACCACACAAAATCAAGCTTCTAAAAACCACACAAAGCCAATGTCTCTGGGACTCTGAGACCAGTATCTCTGGGAGAATGCACTGCATGAGATGATACTCCAAAGAGTGACAGAATTTCCCAAGAGAGAACTTTAATACAATGGAAGAAGCTACCAAGACAAATAAGGGTACTCAGCATTTGACTATGTCTACCAGTCCCACCCAAACTGGGGTCACCAAACACTTCATGTCTATTGTTCAGTGCCTGGTACTTCCTTCGGGCTGAGTTCTCAAAGGGGCAGGGGCAAACCTGAAACTTTCAGAAAACCCAGTTGACATTATAAAGTCTTCAATTTTGAAGGGGGTTTTCTTTCCACTTAAATTGTTGCAGTCACTGTTTATATCATTTTCCTGGTTCTGCTTATTTTCAATTTGCATGGGTTCCTATAAGTCTTCCCATGTTTCTCTATATTCTTCATATTCATCATTTCTTTTTTTTAAACCCTTACATTCCATCTTAGAATCAATACTGTATGATGGTTCTAAGACAGAAGAGCAGTAAAGGCTAGGCAATGGGGGTTATATGATATGCCCAGCATCACATAGCTAGCAAATGAAGCCAAATTTGAATCCAGGACCTCCCACCTCTGGGCCTGGCTCTCAGTCCACTGAGCCCTCCATATTCATCATTTCTTAAAGCACAGTCAAATTTTAATAAACTCATGAGTCACAATTTGTTTTTATTGGAGCTGGAATTCACTTTGTTGGCAGTTATTGGGCACCAATTAGGATAGATTAAGGACAAGCAGCCTATGGTCTCTGGCATAATAATTAATGGTACTTCCACACTCTCCACCAGCTGCTTTTTTTCTCTCTCCTCTTTCTATCCTCCTTCCCTTCATTTTTCTTCTTTTTTTCGTCTCTCCTGCTCAAGCCTCAAACTTGACAGTGACAACATTTGGGCATAGACTGAAAGGCTCTTTGGTATAAAGGATAAAATCCTGGACAAAGAGTCAGATAGACCTAGAATCAAGTCACACCTCAGATACTCACTGGCTATATGACTATAAACAAGTCACAACCTCTCCCAGCTTCAGTTTCTTTACTTGTAAAATGGTAATATTATTATACAACCTGCCTCCCACGTTGGGTGAAGAAATGTTTCGCAGACCTTAAAGCCTTGTATAAGTAGATATAGATCGGGGCAGTTCAGTGACTCAGTGGATAGAGTCAAGCTTTGAGCCAGGAGGTCCTGGGTTCAAAACTGGTCTCAGGTATTTCCTATCTGTGTCACCCTGAGCAAGTCATTTAACCCCAATTACCTAGCCCTCATCCCTTGGAACTGCTACTTAGCAATGATTCTAAGATTCAGTAAGGGTTTATATAGCTCAATCCTTTACCTGGCATTTATGGACAAAGAGAGTGTTGATCCAGTGACTTTGTCAGCACTAGAATAAGCAAATATATCCACATATCTGCTAAATTTTTCATATTTAAATGTTTCCCTGGGTTTCTGTTTTTATTTTTTTTAAGTTAAAATGCATTCAAGTCCATGTCTTATAAACTTCCTTTTCTTAGGCTTCTTTTTATAGCTATGTTCTCTTGCCTTCCATCGCTTTCTTCAATAAGCTTAGATTATAATTATTTAGTTTGACTTTTAAATTGTCATACACATCAGGCTATCAAGAAGCTCTGATTTCACAAGGGAATTCTCTCCTTTATAGCATAATTAACCATGTATAACTTAGTGTTGTTATTGCTATTTAGTCATTTTAGCCAGGACTGACTCTCTGTGACTGCATTTGGGATTTTCTTAGCAAAAATAGTGGAGTAGTTTGCCATTTCCTTCTCCAACTCATTTTACAGAGGAGGAAATTGAAGTAAACAAAATTAAATGAATGGCTCAGAGTCAAATAGTAAGGGACTAAGGCTAGATTTGAACTCAGTTCTTCCTGACTCCAGGCCCAGTGCTCTATCCACTACACCACCTAGAAGCCCAAACTTGGTAAAAGACTACACAATGTTTTTTGCACCTCAGTGAGATGAAATGATTTGCCTATCCGTACACAGAAAGTGTCAATCAACAGGAATTTACTGTCTATTCTGTGGCATGGATGCAGAAACAAAAGAAGCTTCCATTTTATAAGGGGAGACATACAGTCAGTCATAGAAGTACCATAAGACACACCCAGCCTAGGGATGGAAAGTACTCTCTTTCCACCAAGAAGCACCAACTCTGACCAGGTTCAGTCTTAGGAAAGCCTGACTGATAAAAAGTAGAAATCAGGGGGTTTTCTCCAATTTCCCTGTTTTTATTGTCCCCACATATAACTCCGCATGAAATCTCTTACATAAAGCTTAAGAATGGGTCATGTTGAGGGACTCCCCCAAAGTGGTTAACAAGATCCCTTTTAGAAAGGTATTCTGCATACAGAATTGATCGGGTATAAAATAGCTATTTATTTCCTTCACCACAAAGGAACCCAGCACTAAAGACTGATAGGGAGGCTTTGACAAACACTTAAAACATGGTACAGAAGCCCATTACATAGTGTAGTCTTCTAGGAGGAAGAGTGTATGTAATACAGTCTTATAACAAGGAAGCTGATAATTAATACATAACATGGTACTGCAGAACAATCACTATACTTTCGCTTAGGGTGCACACTCTCCAGGCAGAGCTTGAACTCCATATTTACCGGTAAGCCAAGGCACAGCTAGGGTTTTGTTTTGTTTTGGTTTTGGTCCTTTTGCCTGTGGCAGCCTCCTAGAATTGGTCCCAGAGTATCTCTCCTCTTTGAAATTGTTTCCGAGATCACTTCCTCCCAGGAGCACCTAATCCACTCAGTTTATAAGGTGGCCATCAAGGCTAAGAATATCCAGCACAGGAAAGCTGTTTAATCGCCTGTGCTGGACGAAGAAACAAAAATCCCAAAGAGGCAGGTCAGAACTTTGAGTGCCAGCCTCAGGATCACCTACATAAGCATATATTCTCACTGCCTGGTGTAAGTAACAGACACAGCTGCATAGCCAATGCTCTCCATTCCCCAGGAGTCTGAAGGGAGAATTCAGAGTCCTGACAGGCTCAAGAGATGGGAAGAGAGAGAAACTTCTTTGAAAGACTGAGTCTTTAGAAGAGATGATGGACTCAAGGTACAGAATTAGGCATCGATATTTACATGGCTATTGTGGGGATTTGTTTTTACTTGATTGTGTATATTATTTTTTTAAACCTTTATCTTCCATCTTAGAATCAATACTGTATATTGGTTCTGAGGTAGAGGTAAGGGTTAAGCAATTGGAGATAAGTGATTTGCTCAAGGTCACACAGCTAGGAAGCATCTGAGGGCAGATTTGAACCCAGGACATCCTGTCTCTTGGCCTGGCTCTGAATTCACTGAGCCACCTAGCTGTCCCCTAGATGATAGAAAGACAGACAGACAGACAGATAGATAGATAGATACTTAGTTATATAGACTTGGTTTTTCTTTTCTTTAAATTTTTTTAATCTCTTAAAAAATAAATGCTTGTTATTTGAAAAGAGAAAGAAAGAAAGAAAGAAAGAAAGAAAGAAAGAAAGAAAGAAAGAAAGAAAGAAAGAAAGAAAGAAAGAAAGAAAGAAAGAAAGAAAGAAAGAAAGAAAGAAAGAAAGAAAGAAAGAAAGAAAGAAAGAAAGAAAGAAAGAAAGAAAGAAAGAAAGAAAGAAAAAAAGAAAGAAAGAAAGAAAGAAAGAAAGGGCTTAGCATTTGCATTGCTTTTGAAAAGCTAACTGGGAGAAGTGGCCACCTGTTTCCTAGTGAAGAAGTGACCAGTGAAAGGGAAGTTTCACCTCTCTCTCTTTCTCTCTGAATCCTCTCCTGCTGCCTGGGAAAGCAAAATCCCTAAGAGCCCAATCAAAGAAGAACCAGAAAAGTTCAATAAATCCCATGCTTAGGAACTCTGTTCCTTCTGAAAAAGTCCAACAATACAACTTCAACAGCAAAGAAGAATGGCTTCGCCAACAGAAACAGAACAACCAATAGAGAACTGGTCCAGCTCAGCAGAGGAAGAGCCCAGATTAGTGGCAGAGCTTAAGTTGAACTCCTGTCCAACAGTGACTGCGCCCATTAATGAATTTTTGTGCACATTGTTCCTGAGGAAAAGAAAGGAAATCAAGGTCTAAAATTCCAAAGCTGTGGATTGTCTTGTGCATTTGTTTTTCGTACATGTGTGCCTCGTTGCAATGCTACTTTAAGTTTATGCCTAGTCTAATAATAGGTTTATTAGTGGGAGAGTGCACCTCAGGTTCATGGGTGGAATGTTATAATTATTCTTGCTTTGTCTTCTGCTTAGCACTTGTTTTCATTAAGAATTAATGGGGAAGGGGGCAGCTGGGTGGCTCAGTGGATATAGAGCCAGGCCTACAGATTGTAGGTCCTAAATTCAAATCTGGTCTCAGACATTTCCTAGCTGTGGGACCCTGGGCAAGTCACTTGACCTCCATTGCCTAGCCCTTACTGCTCTTCTGCCTTGCAACCAATACATAGTATTTAGTCTAAGATAGAAGGCAAGAGTTTAAAAAAAAAAAAGGAATGAATGGAAGGGCAGCTAGATTGCTCAGTGGATAGAGAGCCAGACCTAAAGAAGAGAGGTCTTGGATTCAAATTTAGCCTCAGATACTTCCTAGTCATGTGACCCTGGGCAAGTCATTTACCCCATTTTTCTAGCTCTTACCACTCTTCTCACTTAATATCTATTCTAAGACAGAAGGTAAGGGTTTAAAAAAGAATTAATAGAGTCATCGGGCTAATTGAGTAAATAGAAAGCACTCTGGTGGGGGCTTCGAAGCTACAATGTTAGTGGTATAAGAGAAGCTTCCTCTTAGAACCCTGACAGAATTAGATGCAGCAGCTTCCATCTCTTTGGGAAACTTGAAACTGCCAGCCTGGATGCAAGTGGAGGTGAACAATCCACTCTAAAGAGAAAGTGAAGAGGCATGGTACCTGCTACATTAATAAACATGATTATATATACTTTCTTAGTTCTCTGCCATTTTGATTCTCCTTTGGTACCTCATCTTTGACTCCATCTTTCTCTCCACTTGTATAAGATTTTATAATGCTTAACACTAATTCTTCCATTTATCCCTTATTGAAAATAATCTCTTTCCTAGGTGGCTCAGTGGATAGAGAGCCAAGTTAGAGGTCCTGGGTTCAAATTTGGGCTGAAATACTTCCTATCTGTGTGACTCTGGGCACATTACTTAACTCCAATTGCCTATCCCTTACTGCTCGCTCTTCTAACTGGGAACCAAGAACTCATCATCAATTCTAAGACAGAAGGTAAAAGGGTTTTAAAAAAAGAAAAGAAAAATTTCTTACCTAGACCCTGGTGAGGCCCTCTTTGTATAATCTTCACAATCAGGTGATTAGTTCTTCATCCCTGGAACTCTTTAAGTAGAGGCTTGACCACCCTTTGATAGGGCTATAGTCTAAAGGATCCATGCTTCAGGCAGAAACGGGATGAGGTAACTTCTAAGGCACCTTCCAAATACAGGATTCTACAATAGCCATCAAAAACTTACTGATATTTGTAACATTTTTAGTTTTACTTTTGAGTGCCTTTCTCTAGTATTATTTTATGTCATTTATATCTGCGTATAATATCCTGTTAGAACAGGACCATGGTGTCTTTAAACTTTCTATCTCCCCATCAATGACCTAGCACAGAATTTTAGACATAGTAAATATTGTAAGAATTTCAATTTAGGTTTTATGCTAAATATGAGAATTTTAAAGTAATATTGTGGTTGTTGATTTAAAAATATTACAGCTTAACTCAAGTTAAGTTAAATCCTTACCTTCCATCTTGGAATCAATATCAATACTGTGTATTGGTTCCAAGACAGAAGAGTGGTAAGGGCTAGGCAATGGGGGTTAAGTGACTTGCCCAGGGTCATACAGCTGGGAAGTATCTGAGGCCAGATTTGAACCCAGGACCTCCCTTCTCCAGGCCTGGCTCTCAATCAACTGAGCCACCTAGCTACCCTCAAGATAATATTTGTAAAATGCTCAATATAATGCTTAGAACATAGTAGGTACTTTGTTGTTATTGTTGACATGTCTAATTCTCCATGACCCCATTTGGAGAAAGAAATGGCAAACCACTCCAGTATCTTTGTCAAGAAAACCCCAAATGGGGTCATGAAGCATTGGACACAACTGAAAAACAACTGAATGTGATGAGTAGGAGAGAAGGGGGTGTTCTCAGTTAATGATCTCGATTTTTTTTTCCCCAAAGAAATATGAGTCAGAGATGAGGTGGGAAAGCATTCCAGGCATGGAGAACAATCAGTGCTGAGGTACAGAGATGGGAGATAGAGAGTGACAAGTGACAAACAACAAGTAAGAAGATCATTTTGGCTAGAACACAGAGTCCCAAGAAGGGGAGTGAGGTATAATAAAGATAGAATGTGAAAGATAGAAGATTGTGAAGACCTCTAAATGCTAAATAGAGGAGGTTGTCCTTGATTCTAGAGCAAATAGGGAGCCCCTTCAGTTTATTGAGCAGAGGAGTAACATAATCAGCTCTACACTTAAGGAAAATCTCTTTGGCAACCAAGTAGAAAATTGATTGGATTAGGAGAGGCTCTAGGAAGGTTGAGTTAATGCAGAGACCATTTTATTTTTGTCTTTATATCTCTAACATCTAGTACTTTGTCAGACACAAAGTAGGATAATGTTTGTTGATTTGTTTTGAAGATAATAGCTCCTATACAGCATATAGATTTGATTGAGCAAATTCTTATATTTTTGTTCTTTTCTGTTGGTGAGTATTTTTCAACCAATAACATCAGAGCATGCTAGTGAATAACAAAGACCTAACTGGCATATTACAATGAGCTTGACTTTCCCTTGTATCTTCAGAAATTTCGGCTGCATATATGAAAACCATTGTTTGCCAGTTGGTATGGCACAGAGGTCTCTTCTGATAAAATGCATGGATGGAGCAAATTTTGTTAGTCATTTCAAGTCATTTCAAGAGTATTTGATTCTTCATGATCCCATTTGGAGTTTTCTTGACAAAGATACTGGAGTGGTTTGCCATTCCCTTCTCCAGTTTATTTTCAGATGAGGAAATGGTGGCAAACAGGTTTAAGTGACTTAGCCAGGGTCACAGAGCTAGTGTCTAAGGCCAGATTTGAACTTAGGAAGATGAGTCTTCCTGACTCCAGGCCCAGCACACTACCCACTGTACCACCTAGTGGTTGTATTTAAAATAATTAATTATATCATTTTCTAAAAAAAAAGGATGAGCCCTATTGGATTAAAGCTTTCAACTTTGAAGTACAAGGACTCAGATTTTTATTAAAAAGAATAGTAAAGGGTTACATTTTAGAAAAGAACGACTCACTTCAAGTTTCTCACCCCTCCTGAACTATAAGGTCATTTGACACTGTTTTCTTAGAAGCTGAAAGATGCAAAGGAAAATGCCTCTTTAAAGTTGAGTTAAGACCTTTGGCAAGGGAATCTGACAAGAGGAATCAGCAAAGCAAATCTTGGAGAACTTGATATATTCAAGGAAAGTTGCTGATTTAGTCTAATACTGCTCCCCATTAACAGTCTTCCCATTCTACTCAAATAACCTGCTTATTCTTCTGGGAACCCCAGCACAGCACCAAATATTCCCTGTGCTCCCCACTTTTTTTCCTACCTGCTTTGTCAAACATCTCCCTTGTCAGTGTGAAACAGTCTCATCTATTTGAATTTGAATTGAAAGAAGAAAAGTACTAAGATGGATGTCATAAAATGGATGTCAAATGGGGAATACACATTTATAAGAAGAGAATTTCAGGAGGAGCTTTGAAGAATATAGAAATCAAAAGAAAAGTAATGGAGGGTGCTCAGAAGTAAAGTAAGATGCACAGGATAGGTGTGTGGGAGGAGGATGACTTTGGCAGTTTTAATCTAATTTTATTTGGAGTCTTGAGAAGAGTCATAGGAGCAGATAGTACTGAGAACACCTTTCCTGACCAAACTCCTAGATTGACTAGACCACTCATAGTCTCATAAGCTGGAAGGGACCTTAGAGGTCCCCTAAAGTCAAGAGAGAAATGTCTGGTTAGAGACAGAGTTGGGTTTTGAATCTGGGTTATCAAGATTCAAACATTTATTTCCTAGAATCACACTGCCTTGCCTCTTTAAGCCTTTGCTTAGTTACCATCTCGTTTATAAAGCCTAATGCTAGCTAGCCCTGTTCCTGCCCAGTTGCTCCCTCTTCAGAATACCCTATATTGTATTTCTCTATTTACAAGTTCTGTCCCCCAAAGGAAGCAAGCTCCTTGAGGACAGGCACTGTTTCAGAGTCAGATACAACTGAAACTGCCAAACAATAATGGGACATGTAGATCGAGATATCTGATAGGGAGTTGATGGTGTATGATGTTTCTGAAGAGATATTAGGATTAGGAATAGAGATTTGGAAGGCATCTATGTAGGGATAATGCTTGAATTTGTGTAAATTAGTGAAATCTTTCTAAGGCCCATGAGGGACTCCTAATATACAGTGACTCTAAGAAGTAGAGAAATAATGAAAGCAGAGAAAACTGAGAAAGAGTGGTCAGATTTATAGAAAGAGAATCAGAAGGGAGTTGTGTCATTGAAGCCAATATGAAAAGAGGGTCCATGAAGAAGGCAAGATTAACAATATTAAAAATTTATTAAGAAATCAAAGACTATGACTGGGAAAGTAGATTCTAAAAGATTGCTCTAGTGCAAATAATAATATGGAAATTGATCTCGATCAATGACATGTTAAACCCAGTGGAATTGCTTGTTGGCTATGGGAGGGAGGTGGAGGAAAGGGAGGTAAAGAACATGTCTTGTAACCATGGAAAAATATTCTAAATCATCTAATAAAGTTTTCAAAAAAAATGATCAGTTAAGAGATTGTCAATGATCATTCAGAAGTGAAATCATCAGGCTTTTTTATGTTATTGCAATTTCTTCCTAAACATCTCCTTTGGATTTGCTCTGATAGCCAGATTCCAGAAATATAATACATGGAAATCACTGATAACCAGTTCCCCAGATCTAAAAACCCTCTACAAATTCCATATGCTCACCTCAAAACAAAGCCATCTCAGAGACAGAAAGAGGAAATGGAGAGGAAATTTAGAGAAAGAAGAAGCTTAGGATAGAAGATAAGTTCCACTATGGGTATACTGAGGTTTAGAAGCCAATAGACATAAATGGGTATCTAGGTGGTATAGTGGAAAGGGTGCTGCCTTTTTTTTTTGTATTGAAAAATAAACATGCACAACCAGCAACCTGGAACTCCTCAAACACATACATGCCCACGCTTCCTGTTCAGGATGCTCTAAATGCCCCCAACCACTTGATCCTGCACTGAATCACCACAAGAGAGAAGAATTCTGTAAGATAGGGCTAAGAATCAGCACACAAGCATAGATATTGCTCCAGGTTGTGAGAGCAGGGCCAAAGGTAGGGGAAATGATTTAAGTCAAGAAAATTGAAACCTTCTATTATAGGAGGAGCACAAAGGGCTCCATAATATCCAGGGAAAGTAAATAGAGATGGGACAGCTAGGTGGAGTGCCAGGCTTTGAGTCAGGAAAACTCATCTTCCTGAGTTCAAATCTGACTCAAGATATTTACCAGTTGTATGACCCTGAGCAAGTCACTTAATCCAGTGTGCCTCTGTTTCCTCATCTGTAAAATGAAATGGAGAAGGAAATGGCAAGATACTCCAGTGTCTTTGTCAAGAAGACCCTAAGCCGAGTCACAAAGAGTCAGACTGAAAAACAACTAAACAACAGGGTAAATGGAATTCTATGTCTCTCAGAAATACTCAAAAATCACTTACATTGGGGGCAGCTGGGTAGCTCAGTGGATTGAGAGCCAGACCTAGAGATGGGAGGTCCTAGGTTCAGATCTGGCCTCAGACACTTCCCAGCTGTGTGACCCTGGGCAAGTCACTTGACCCCCATTGCCTAGCCCTTACCACTCTTCTGCCTTGGAGCCAATACACAGTATTGACTCCAAGACAGAAGGTAAGGGTTAAAAAAAAAATCACTTACATGGGAAATACCAAACATTCCTCCCATTTCTCACTGTAACATCAAATCTTAGTATAATACAATGGAAAGAGCACTGTACCTAGAAGCAGAGGATCCTAACCTGGGGTGGGGATTACCTTCTATCTTAGAATTGACACTATCAGTGCCAAGAAAGTAGAGTGCTAAGGGCTAAGCAATTGGAGTTAAGAGACTTGTCCAGATCACAAAGCTAGGAAGTATCTGAGCTCAGATTTGAACCCAGGATGTCCTGACTCCACTCTGTTCTTTATCCACTGAGCCACCTACCTGCCCTCCAAATATGTTTTCAGTCATTGAATTTCCTTATAATTTATTTCCTTTGTAAATCTATGCATTTTAATTTAGGCATTTAATTGTCCTAAGGGGCTTCACTAGATAGCCATATAGATCTAGGACACACAAAAAAGATTGGGTCAGAGCCCCCATTCTTGAGTCAGAGCACTTGGCTTCAAATTCTACCTGATTGTCTTACTTGGCTCAGGGTAAGTCACTTAATCTCTCTGGGTCTTGGTTTTGTTACTTGTAAAGTGAGAGGGCTGGCCTAGATGGTCTCTAAAATAGCTTCCAGCTTTAGATCTAGAATCCAAGAGTATCCTAAAAATGTTCCCATTCACTGGAGTGACCTCCAGGAATTGATGCAGAGCGAGAGGAGCAGAACCAGGAGAACATTGTATACAGAGACTGATACACTGTGGTACAATCAAATGTAATGGATTTCACCATTAGTGGCAATGCAGTGATCATAAACAACCTGGAGGGATCTACAAGACAGTACACTATCCAC
The DNA here is from genome assembly GCF_027887165.1 of Monodelphis domestica. Taxonomy (NCBI): domain Eukaryota; kingdom Metazoa; phylum Chordata; class Mammalia; order Didelphimorphia; family Didelphidae; genus Monodelphis; species Monodelphis domestica. The sequence continues at coordinate 179,935,624 of NC_077228.1, forward strand.
TTTCAGAGGAAAAACTGTGGGAGTAGAAACACAGAAGAAAAACAACTGCCTTATCACATGGGTCAATGGGGATATGATTGGGGATGTAGACTCTAAATGATCACCCTAGTGCAAATATCAATAACATGCAAATAGGTCTTGATCAATGACACATGTAAAACCCAGTGGAATTGCACATTGGCTATGGGAGGGTGGTGGGAAGGGGGGGAGGGAAAAAACATGAATTATGTAACCATGGAAAATTTTTCTTAATTAAATAAACTTAAAAAATGTTCCCATTCAATGGAATTCTGTGGTCCTGGGCAATTAAAAAATTTCTATTGAATAACAACATTTGTGTTCAACTGACACCAGATGCCATGTGCCTACTTGTCTTGGACTTTTGCTTAGTGGATTTCTGAGAGTCCTTGGCTAGATGGGTACCTTCAACATAGTATAGGGCCAAAAGGACTACTCTGGAGGCAGAACGGGAATGGGATGTTCCCCCATTCCTGTTGGATTTCATTCATAAAGGGAACTCCCATAGAAACACAGAAGAAAAACAACTGCTCGATTACATGGGTTGAGGGGGATATGATTGGGGATGTAGACTCTAAATGATCATCCTAGTGCAAACATCAACAACATGGAAATAGGTTCTGATCAAGGACACATGTAACACCCAGTGGAAATGCATGTTGGCTATGGGAAGGGATGGGGGAGGGAAGGGAGGGAAAGAATATGATTCTTGTAACCAAGGAATAATGTTCTAAGTTTCAAATAAATATTTCAAATACAAATTTCAAAACAAAAACAAACAAAAAACAAACAAAAAAAATAAAGGGAACTCCAAATGAGGGGACTCTATCAATGTAGGCAGTACCTCTAGAGCATTAAATGGATAAAGTGATTTACTCAAAGGACATATGCACTTATAGGCAGCTAGGTGATGCAATTGATAGAGCATCAGGTCTGGACTCAGGAAGTCCTGAGTTCAAATTTGACCTCAAATACTTACTCTCTGCATGACTCTGAGCCAGTCACTTTATCCTGTTTGCCTTAGTTTCCTCACCTGTAAAATGAGCTAGAGAAGGAAATAGCAAACCACTCTAGTATCTCTGTCAAGAAAACCCCAGATGGGGTCACAAAGAGTCAGACTCAACTGAAACAACTCAACATGGACTATTTGTGTCAGAGACTAGATTTGAACACATGGTACCATAGTCAGCTTTCTATCCACTATAGGCCACTGCCTTACTATGTCAAATGTTTTTGTTATTGTTCAGTCATTTTCATTTGTGTCTTACTGATTATAATCCACACTGCCTTATTGTCAGATGACCTGGTTTAAAATTCTAAATGTGGTATTACTTACTATTTACTTATTTGGGCAACTCACTTTGGATCATTAAACTTCCATATCTTCCTCCATAAAATGATAATAATCATCATAATAATAATTAGCATTACACACTTTACATGTATTAAATCATTTAATCCTAACATCAACTCTTAAAGATAGTTAGCAGTATTATCCTTATTTGCAGATGAAAAACTGAGGCTGAGAGTAAGTCAATAAACATTTATTAAGCACCTGCTATGTGCCAGTCACTATGCTAAGCCTTGAGAATACAAAAGCAAAAAATAGTCTCTACTCTCAAGGAGCTCATCATCTAACAGAAGAGGCAACACACACATAATTATGAACAAAGAATTTATATATAGGCTAGATTGGAAATAACAGAGTGAAGGCATGAAAATTAAGAGGGATCAGGGTCACACAGTAATTGTCTGAGGCAGGACTGGAACTCAGTTCTTCCTGCCTCTGAGTCTTTTTTCTTCTTAAAAATCTAATCTAATTAATTAATTAATTAATTTAGAACATTTTTACATGGTTACATGATTCGTGTTCTTTCTCTCTCTTCCTTCCCCACCTCCCCCTGTAGCCAATGTGCAATTCCACTGGGTTTTATGTGTATCATTGATCAAGACCTATTTGCATATTATTGATATTTGCACTAGGGTGATCATTTAGAGTCTACATCCCCAATCATATCCCCATCTACCCATGTGATCAGGCAGTTGTTTTTCTTCTGTGTTTCTACTCCCACAGTTTTTCCTCTGAATGTGGATAGCATTCTTTCTCGTAAATCCCTCCGGGTTGTTCAGGATCACTGCATTGCCACTAATGGAGAAGTCCATTACATTTGATTGTACCACAGTATATCAGTCTCTGTGTATAATGTTCTCCTGGTTCTGCTCCTCTCACTCTGCATCACTTCCTGGAGGTTGTTCCAGTTTCCATGGAATTCCTCCACTTTATTATTCCTTTTAGCACAAGAGTATTCCATCACCAACATATACCACAATTTGTTCAGCCATTCCCCAATTGAAGGGCATCCCCTCATTTTCCAATTTTTAGCCACCACAAAGAGTGCAGCTATGAATATTTTCCACAGGTCTTTTTCCTTATTATCTCTTTGGGGTATAAACCCAGCAGTGGTATGACTACCTCCGAGTCTTGCACACTATACTTTGTGCTATCATAAAGCAAAACTTTCTACATATTTCCTGAGTAGCATTGCTAGTTTTTTTTTTTTAAAGCACATGAGAACTTTTGATTACCTGTTCATTAAGGAAAAACAGTAACTACTAAGTGACGGATGAAAAAATTGCCCATCTTTGTTGACTGGCTAAGGCAGACATAACAAACAGGTGATGTGCCTTTTCTAACTTCCCTGGTGACTAACTGCTCATTGGTAACATGGCTGGTCAGATTTTAAGGTTTGGTCTGTTCTGAGATGCTAACAAGTTCACATGGGAACCAAACCCACAGACTTGGCTTCATTGCCAGGGCTTTCTCACTACTCTTTGAATTTACCAGGGCAAGAGAAACTATATCCTCAACCCAGAACAGTTAGAAATATGATCTGAAAGAAAATGAGGAGAGAACTTATTCTGCCCAAATCTCCTGAATGGCATTAATTCAGCCTGTCATGGGGAAAACTAATTGAAAAAAATCACTAATGTCCAATTTATTATATGTAATATTTAATATCAAATATCCAAGGATCTCCAAGTGCTTAGTCATTAAGTCATTCATCCTTTTAACAGCACTAGAAGATAAATTCAATTTACCAAAATTAAACCAACATTCTCTGAGTACTTAATATGTGCAAGGTCCCCTGATTTCAATAGACCACAATCCTTGCCCTTAAAGAGCTTATATTCTAATGAGACAACAGGTAAATAAGTAGTTTTATAGAAGATGTCATTGTTCAATCATTTTCATGTCCAAATCTCTGTGACCTCATTTGGAGATTTTTTTTAATAGATACCTTAGTGGTTTGCCATTTCCTTCTCCAACTCATTTTACAGATGAGGAAACTGAGACAAATAAGGTTAAATGATTTGCCCAGGGTCACAGACAGCTAGTAAATGTCAGAGGCCAGCTTTGGATTCAGTCTTTCTTACCCCAAGCCCTGCATTCTATTCACCAGGCTCCCTCATTGCCCAAATATAGCAGGTACATTCAGCATAATTGGAAGGTGACCTTAGAGAGGGGAAGCACCAGCAGCTGGGAAAACCAGGGAAGGCCTCCTGCAAAAGGGGGTATTTAAATTATCTGGAAGGCAGCCATGGCTTCTAAAAGGCAGAAGTATGCGTTAGAGCACAGCATTCATGGGAACCACCTGGACAAAGGCCCAGAGACAGAAGATATAGCAACAGTGTAAGGAACACCACCAGAATGGTTGAACCGCAGTTTTGGCAAAAAGGAGTCTTACATAAGAAAATGGAAAGAAAACAAGGGGCCAAATTGTGAAGAGTTTAAAATGCCAAAGAGAAGGATTTATTTTGAACCAGAAGCTGGGATTTTTTTAAATTTTATTTTTATTATCAGGTAAAACACACTTCCAGGTTGGTCATTGTGTAAGAGCACACTCATATGTAATCAATACCCCAAAATAAAACCGAAGATACACTGATGTGAAAGACGACTCCAACAGGTCTTTCTCTGGAGATGGAGAGCATTCCCTGTCTTAAGTCTTTCAGGATTGTCCCAGATCAGCGCACTGCTGAGAGGAGCCAAGCTTTCATAGTTGATCATCATACAATATTGAAGAACTGGGTTTCTTAACCTTTTGTATATCATGGACCACTTTAATAGTCTATTAAAGCCAATGGACTCCTTAGAAATGTTTTAAAAGGTACAATTTAAAAGGTACAAATTAAAATCCTCTGGGTTTCAAAACTAATAAATTATACTGAAATAAAGATATAATTTTTTCCCATCCAAATTTGTGTACCTCCTGAAATCCATCCACAGACTAATGGCGGGGGGGGGGGGTGTCAATAAACCTCAGACTAAGAACTCCTTTTCTAGAAGTAATAAATATGGAGTCACTTGAATCCAGAGAGTAAGGGATGTGTGTGTATGATATGGCCTCAGAAAAATCACTTTGACTGCTGCATAGAGGATAGGCGAGACTTGAGCCAGGGAGACTGATGATAGTGTAGCTGTTGCAATAATCTAGGCAAGAGGTAATGAGAATTCCAAATAAGATGGTGGCTATATGGATGGAGAAAATGAAATACATATTAAGAACACAAGGGGCAAGAGATCATTAATGACGAATCACATTCTTTTGAGACTGAGTAATAAGAAAGATAGTGATGCCCTTGCCAGAAAAGGGGATGTCTGAATGGTGAATACATTTTGAGAAAAGGATGATGAGCTTTATTTTGGACAGATTATGGTAACATTCATATAGGAAGGCATAAATGCAGGAGAGATGTCAGGTTGGAAATAGAGATTTGGGGAGTCCACTGCATAAACATGACAATTCAAGTAAGTCAACTCAATGAGATTGCTAAGGAAAGTGGAGAAATAAAGTTGTTGAACAAAAAGGCCAGGGGAAAAACTTACATTTAGGAGAGGAACAGAAGCTAAGAAAGAGAAAGCAGAGAAGGAGAACTGCCATGGAAGAAGTCAAGAGGAGAATGTAGCCCGAGGAGTTATTTGATATTATCCAATGCTATAGAGAGATAAGGATGAGGCTTGGATGGAAGGCAGGAAGAAGAGCAATGGATTTTTGCTCAGATAAAGTAGAGGGCTGGTGGGAGGCCATGGAAGGGAAGAATGGCCACATATTCAAAGAACCACAGAATTTAAGAGGTAGAAGGGACCTTACAAATCATCTGGTCCATCCCTCATTTGACAGGCATACTGAGACCTCAAGAGGAAAAATGAGTGGGTAGCACTGAAATAGTTGATGTGAAAGGTAAGAAATTTTGAAATGAAAATGATATAAAAAGAAAAGATATGAATATTACATTTTAAGCATTTAATCTTTTAAAAAAGGTATTCAAATACTACACAAGTGATAACATCTTTATAATTTTCAGACTTAACAATAGTGTTCTTTAGCTTTAAAGGGATCTCTGGACTCAGACTCCAGAATAAAACAAAAATCAACAGCTCCCTTTGTCCAAGCTGTTAATTTGACTCCTGGCCAATCAGGGCCTCAAATTAACATTTATTTGGGGCCCTGGTCAGGTTCTACAAGAGAGGCCTTAGTCAATGATTTGGAGGAGCATACATTCCCATTTCCTTCTTCCTGAGTCATGAGGCCCCTGAGTCCTTAACATAACTTCCCCCCCCCCATCCAATGCTTGCTTATTGCAGAAGAAAAGGGGTCATATAAATACATCAACATAATAGGCCATGATTATTTCACACAAAAGAAAACATTTTACCCATGCTGAGCACTATAAGAGGCTTATGGCTATCTTAACTCTTTGTGAAGCAGGTTTTATTTAGCTAATCCCAAATCTGGGATTAATGACACCATCTGAAATATTTAAACCCAGAGAACTGTACTTTTTTCCTAAGAAAAGAGGCCAAGTAGTAGGATTCAATATCTCATAATGGTTACTCCTTTCTTGTAGTTCTTGCTCTCTGTGTATGTGTTTAAAAATTGTGGCACCACGAGGAGGACTGGAATTATCTGAGTTCAATCTATACTTCAGAAGAAAGAATGGGTCCCAGCAGGTTATTCATAGAATCAGAGATCTAGAGATGAGAGGAAAGGCAGAGGTCTTCCAATCTCTTATTTTACAGATGACTAATGAGACCCAGGGAGATTAGGTGATTTACTCAAGGTCCTGGTGGAGGGGGGTTTTGAACCCAAGGCCTCTGATTCCAGAGCCAGTATACTTTCCATAGTATTATGCTGGTTTACAATCAAAACCCCTGGTACTTCAAAGCCTTGTTACAAATGGAATAACCTTAAACAATCTCATATAAACATTTACTTGATGGCATGAAGCAGTAGAAAAAATAACACTCAACAAATAAAAAAGGTTATTTTCCCTTGGACAACAAGGAGATCAAATCAGTCAATACTTAAAGAAATTAATTCAGACTATTTTGGCCATATGATAAAAAGATAGAACTCATTGGAGAAGATCCTGATGTTAGGAAGCCTTAAGGAAAAAGGAATGGCAGAGGATAGATATTGTCATGGAAACAATAGACATGAACTTAGATTTTGAAAGATAGTAGAGGATAGAAGTGCCTGGCATGCTATGGTCCATGGACTCATAAAGAATGGAACAAAACTGAATGACTAAATAACAACAAAATTAAATTATAAAATCCTTGAGGGCAGAGGTTTTCTTTTTGCTTTCTTTGTATCACCAGTTCTTAGCACAGTGCCTGACTATATACAAAGGAAGGAAACATTTTTTAAAAGAGTAAAGAAATCAGCTAGGAGTAACAAGGAGGCATAGTAGATAGAACACCTGGCCCAGAGTCAGAAAGGTGAGTTCAAATCTGGCCTCAGACACTTACTAGCTATGTTATCCCTGGACAAGTCACTTAACCCCTTTGGCCCCGATTGACTCAAAGAGTCAGACGTGACTGGAAACAGCAACATCTCTCTGAGCTACATGGTTTGTTAACAATGGTTTGTTAATTTCCATAGAGAACCATAGGTTCAACATAGTCCTGCCCATTGGGCTCATAATTTAATCACAACAGGCAGAAAGGACATTCATAATCATAATCATAATGGAAGATAATCGCTTCAAAGTTGACAACAAACTATTATTCAAATCAACTAGCATTTATTAAGTGCCTACTGAATATAGATAAACTTGCTAATGTGCTGGGAGAGATGAAATTTTTGGTACATAAATTTTCCTCTGCTGTAAAATGAGGACAGATGAACCATAATATCTCTAAGAGCTCTTCTAGATCCAGTATTTTCTGTAAATTTGATTCTACAATAAGTGAAGTAAACATTTTTTTATTATCTTGTTTATTTTTCAATGACAAATTTACACATAAGTTTTCCAAAGTTATGTGATTCATGTTGTCTCCCTCCTTTCTTCCCTTCCTGCTCCTGGGGTTGACAAACAATTCAATATGAGTTGTATATGTATTATCATACAAAATATATTTCCATGCTACTCATTTTTATAAGTGAATAATCTTATAAAACCAAAACCCCAAAACATATACTCAAATAAACAAGGGATAAATCATGTTTTCATCTGCACTTATTATACTCCAACAGTTCTTTCTCTAGAGATGGATAGCATTTTGTCATAAGTCCCTCAAAATTGTCCTGTCTATCACATTTGATCATCCCACAATATTGTAGTTACTGTATACAATGTTCTAGTTATTTCACTGCATCAATTCATGTAGGTCTTTCCAGCTCTTTCTGAAAACACCCTCATCATCATTTCTCATAGCAAATAGTATTCCATAACCATTGTATAAGACGATTTGTTCAATCATTCCTCAGTTGAGGGATATGGGATAAACATTTTAAATAGTCTTTTTCAATAGTCAATGACTTTGAATTGTGCCATTCCGAGTTCAAATTCAGCCTCAGACACTTAACTAGTTATATGACCCTGGGTTTGCCTCAGTTTCCTCATCCATAAAATAAGTTGGAGAAGGAAATGGCAAACCACTCCAGTATTTTTTTTAAGAAGCTTCCAAACAGGGTCACAAAGAGTCACTTGTCAAAGAATGCCATCTACCTCCAGAGAAAGAACTGTTGGAGTTGGATGCAGATTGAAACATACTATTTTTCACATTATGCTTTTATTTGGGGGTTTTAGTTTTATATGAGTATTTTCTTATAGCAATGACCAATATGGAAGTATGTTTTACATGTTAATAAAGTTAATAATCCAGATCAAATTGCTTACCATCTCTGAGATGGGACAGGGAAGGGAGAGAAGGAGACAATTTGGATTTTGCAATTTCAGAAAATGTTAAAAATCGTTATTACATGTAATTGGGAAAATAAAATCTATTTGAATAAAGAAAAAACTAAAAAAAATTAATAAAAAAGTAAAAAGAGTTGATTGTGATTGAATATCAGCACCAATAATGGGTTTGAATTGAGCTATTTGTGCTTTTATTTAGTACTTCCAGACGTTATGGCACCCACTCAGGAGGTAGCTAACTCAAAAGTGATTGTTGACTCTTTCTCAGTGGGAAGCTAACAGATTCTGTGGAGCTAAAGCCCACAAAGCTGATGCTCCATAGTGCCGTGTTCTTTTTTTTTTCTGTTTCCTTTTTGTTTACTTAAAAAAATTTCCCCCCCATGGTTACATGATTCTCTTGTATCTCTCTCCTCTTCCCTCCCCACTCCCAGAGTTGACAGGCAATTCCACTGGCTTATATACATAGATTATCCATAGTGCCATGTTCTAACTCACTGACCTAATCAGCCCACACTGTAATTATATTTTGTCAAATTACTTTCCCTGCTTGACATGCCCTAGTAGATGATAAACTCCTTAAAAGCAGGGACTGTCTGTTCCCGTGTACATCTCTTCTCAAGCATCCAGTACTCTGATGGGAACTCAACGAAATACTTACCTGACTGGCGTGTAATTGCTCAAAGAATGCTTGATGGATGGAAAGTGGATGAACACGCATGTATCACTTCTTAAACATGTTTCAAGAATAACCTCTTTTACAGGGCTTTTCCTCCCTAAACAAACTCCTTCTCTAGCTTTGAGTTTATCCCTCAGCACTTGTATTTGGTTTGTTCTTATCTCTTGTCTTTGCTTAATTTTTCTAGTGGGTTAGTATGTCTGTGTATATCTTATTTCCTTTCTAGAGATTGAATAACTGACTAAAGAGAGGAAGGAAACATTTTTAAACAAGTAAAGAAAACTCCCCAAGTAATATCAATTTTTTAAAAATAATTATGGGACATCCCAGGAGACTGGTCAGTGAGGGATAGTCCAGTCTCCCATTATGCATATTATGCCTTTCTATCATTATTTGAGCATCAAAAATGTGGTGAAAAAAGTCCTGGATTTGGAATTAGAAAAACTGGACTTGAATTTTCCTTTTACTATTTACTGCCAATGTTACTTTGGGCAAATTACTTCTTTATGAGCTTTAGATCCTACCTAGGAAGTTAATTAGTTTTTAACATTAATGTTTTTATATTTTAAGTTCCAAATTCTCTCCCTGTCTTTAGCCCCTTCCCTACTATCTTTCCAACTCCAGACCAATGCTCTATCCAATGCACCACCTAGCTGGGGTACATGGGATGTGCAGGGAGGACCAGAACCTCTGGTGTAAGATTTTGACAAGTTCTTTTTCAGGATTGCTTCTTCACCTTTGATGTGTATACCTGTCACCCATCCCTGTTATTTTACAAAAAGTGGATTTAGGAAACTTAGATCTGTCCAAGATCACAGAAGCAGTAAGCATTAAAAGTAGAATTTGAACTCAGTTCTTCTGATTTCTGAGGCAGTGCTCTTTATATTTTCTGTTCAGAAAACTCATTTTTGATAGTTGTAAATTTGTCGAGCTAGAAATTTCCCTAAAAGACTGGGTTGCTTACAAATGCTTATTAAATATTTCCCTCTCTTTCCCAGCTAAAAAATAAAATAAAATCCCTACCCAAAGTGCCTACTCCTTCAAAGCCACTGAATTTTAAAGAATTTTTTTCATTTTTTGCCAATTTATAGGAAGCTGTCAAAAACTACAGAAGAAAAGAAACTATTAACATTACTAATTAAAAAAAAAACCCAATTGTGACATTTCCTGGTCTTTGTGTACTCCTCAGTGTTAATCAGATATTGGAAGAATACACTTATAAACATTTAATACTTTTTCTTGACACTAATTTTTAAATGTTTCAAGTTCCAAATTTTAGTTGAACCTCCCACTCCCTTCCCCATCCATTAAGAAGGAAAAAAATTTAGTATCAGTTATACATGTGAAATCATGCAAACATTTCCATATTAATCTTGTTGGGGAAAAAAAGCAAGAAAAATAAAGAAAAAAATTTGCTTCAGTATACATTCAGACTATCACTTCTTTCTCTGGAACTGGATAGCATTTTCATCATAAGTTCTTCAGAATTGCCTTCGATCATTGTATGGATCAAAACAATTGTCATTCACAGTTGATCGTCATACAATATTGTTGTTACAGTATACCAAGTTCTCATTCTGCTCACTTCACTTTGTATCAGTTCATATAAGTCTTTCCAGGTTTTTCTAAAACCATCCTGTTCATCATTTTTTATAGCAAAATAATATTCCATTACAATAATGTCACAACTTGTCCAGTCATTCCCCAATTGGTGGGTATCTCCTCAATTTCCAATTCTTTGCTACCACAAAAAGAGCTGTTTTTGTTGTGCCTGTGGCTTAAGCTATTGGGGTCAAGTGACTTGCCAGAGTCAGTGCCAGTGACAGTGTCAGAGGCCAAATTTGAACCCAGGTCCTCTTAACTTTAGGTCTGGCAGTCTCTCTACTGTGTTACATAGCTTCCTCCTGCTGAATGCTTCTTATAGAACAACCCTGTGAGGTAGGTACTTTTTTATAGTCTCCATCTTAACAGCTAAGGAAACTGAGGCTCAGAGAGGGTAAGTGATTTGCCCAGGATGATACAACTAAAGTATTTGAGGATTAGAACTCAGGTCTTCCTGACTTTGTTTCCCACACTATACACTGTATCTGGAACTATTTAATTGGCTTCTTGGATACTTGGGTTCTTTATGATATTTGATTAATAAGATCATTGGTGACAGAAAAGAGAAAGTTCTTCTGTAAGAACTTTATTAACCTTTTTTTTTTTACCAGGTCCAAGCATTCCTTTCCCTTAATTCCTGGTCCTCTGGGACCCAGATAAGAATCCTATAAAAATCCATTGATTTGGGATAGCTGGGTGGTTCAGTGGATTGGGAGCCAGGCCCAGATAAGGGAGGTCCTGGGTTCAAATGTGGTCTCAGACACTTCCTATCTGTGTGACCTTGGGCAAGTCACTTACCTCCCCTCCCCCATTACCTAGTCCTGACTGCTCTTCTGCTTTGGAACCAATATATGGTATTGATTCTAAGATGAAAGGTAAGGGTTTTTTTTAAAATCCATTGGGTTTTACTTGCCCCCTCCTTCCCCTGGGAACTCCAGTGGAACCTGACCTTTTTTCATCCACCCTGATCATCCCTTCTTGTTGTGGGTATTTCTCTTCAATAAAGCTGACTTACCTAATTCTCTACTGATGACCATCTTTCACTGTACTCTGTTTTGTAATACTGTCTGTCCTTCCTTGGAATAGGAGTGGAACTGCAACTCAGGCTACATTAAAACAGGAACCTCAACTAGCTATTTTTTTCCTTCATAGTGTCTTAAAATCAAATGGAAGTTTCAGCTCAAGCCCATCCTTCTACTTCTGCTGTAGACCCTTGAGAGCAGGGACTAATTTGCTTTTTTTCTAATTTAAACACACACACACACACACACACACATATCTTTTTCTTTGTATCCCCAGCTTTTAGTACGGTGTCTGGCACATAGCAAGCACCTAATAAATGCTAGTTGGTTGACTGACTGACTGGTTGGATACTTTCCTGATCTTCTCAGCTATCCTCTTATTGTAATTTTGTACATAATTACAGATGTACATGTTAGCTCACTCATAGGATGTAAGATCCGAGAGGGCAAGGACAATTCTATTTGTGTCTTTTTATCCCCATAGCATGTTCTTGAATAAGTGAATACTGTTTTTCTTTCCATCAGAGACTTGTTTCTTTCTAAGCAAACAGAATAAGGAAGTGGAAAAGTCATCACTGAATGGCATTTGGAAGAGACACAAAGGGACCTGCCATACATAGTCTTTTCCTTTTTTTAAAGAACCCTTACTTTCTGTCTTAGTAATGACGAGGGCATTGCACCTCCAGAAACTCAGGCAAACTATTATCAGGGAAATTCCTTTGCTCCCTTACATCCTCGTGACACCTAACCCAAAACATCTTATGACCCCTAGAGGACCCTGAAACGATTGTCCTCCTTTGATCCTCCTTTAGCTTTAAGATGGACAGAGAGATGCACCTCCAGGTTACACCTCGATCATATCAGACTGTATCTCAGACATCTGTCTGTTCCCTAAAACAAAAGAATCTTTTATGATGGTCATTCCCTGTGTCTCCAGGCAGACCCCAGTCAGATAACCAAACCCTCCCATCAAATGCCTGAGTGGTTACCACTCTAGAGTCCTGTCCACACCGTGACACAGCATCTTGTAAAGAGTATAAAATCCCCAGAACTGATGACGTCTGGGGAACAGCTTTTCCATCCATGCTGTCCTCCCAGGGAGCAGCCTTCCGTCTTGCTGTTCCACCTGTACCATCCTCCTGGCCATTCTCAAATTAATAAATTTCTCTTTTTATTTTTAAGCTAAGTTTTGGAGTCTTGCATTCTTGCAAAAGGTATCCTTCCCAAACCCCAGGGGTGCACTTCTTCACCCCCACAACAGTAACAGCTCTAAGACGGAAGGGCAAAGGGAATTCAGTGACTTGCCCAGGGTCACCCAGCTAGGTGTCTGAGGTCAGATTTTGAAGGATTTCAGTTATAAGGAATCATGAAGATATTAAGGATGGATTCAAAAGCTGATTCTAATGAACAAAGTGTTCATGGACCAGACTTATGGATATATTGCTAATGTTTCACTTGATTGATTTCTGAATCTTTAAATTGGGTTGGACTTAAATTTTGTTGAACTGAAAAACTAAGCCTCTTGTTATCTGCAGCCAGAAAGCTAGAAAACAATTTGTAGCAGTCCTGGGAAATGTCCAAGACTTTTCACCTAACATCTGAATAAGCGGGAAGAAGAAGGTCTGACTAAAGTCCAGAAGGACTCTCAGAGGGGCTTCTTCCCCAGCCCTGGGCTCTACACTGGTGTCGCTACTAATTGGATCTACTATTATGCTAATACTTTTGTTGTTTCATTTGTTTGATTGACATCTCGAAAAAACCCCAATCCTGGAAACCTAAAAGAAATCAGCCCAGCAGCATGGTCAGAGCTCTCTCTGACTCTCTGTGTGCTGACAGGATGCTGAAGCTCTTTCTCTGTGTTCCTTGTGTGTCTGCTCAATCTATGTCTCTCCCTCTCTAGTCCTTAACCTTTACCTATTGCCCCTCAGTTTTTAGCTCCCCTTGACAGGCAATAAAACCCACACAAGAACCTTTTGTAGGAGCTGGGACTCTACAGATTTGAACCCAGGTCCTGACTCTCAGACTAGAGCTCTTTCCACTATGCTACCCAGCTGGCCCTCCATATATTTTCAGGGGAAAAAAAACAAACTTGCCTGGGATTAGGAGCAGGGGTGGGAGTAGGACAGTAGGGAGTGTTGTAAATGGCACATAAATCAGTTTGACCATCCACTTTCCCTGCTCATTTCTTCGTTATTTTTTTCTCATGGTTATGTGATTTTTGTTATCTCCCTCCCCTCGTCCTTCCCCCTTCCCAAAGGTGACAAGCAATTCCACTGGGTTATGCATATGTGATCACTCAAATTCTATTTCCACATTATTCATTTTTGTAATAATCTTTTAAAGTCAAAACCCCAAATCATATACCCATATAAACAAGTGATAAATCACATGTTTTCTTCTGCATTTCTACTCCCACAGTTCTTTCTCATAAGTCCCTCAGAATTGTCCTGGATCATTGCTTTGCTCATTTCTAAGAGGAGAGTAAGGGTTAAAGGATTCTGATTGTGAACTCCAAGTCAGAGGCTGTATTTATCTGCTCCCTCTGTCACTCTCAGCACCCTATATTGTGAGGCTTTTGATAACCACCCTGCTTTGGCTTGGGAAAGAGCTTTAGCCACTCATTAAAAAAGGGTGTGGGACAGCTAGGAGGCTCAGTGGAGTGAGAGCTAGTCCTAGAAAGGGGAGGTCCTGGGTTCAAATTTTCCCTAGCTTATGTAAATCTTGTCCTAGTCACTTAATTGACTGGTTACCAGTGTCAATATAGAATCTAGGAATCCCACACTTGTGGCCTAGTGGGATCTTATGAGCCCCAAGTTTCAGGACTAGCTTATAGGTTGGAGACCCCAAAGTTTGTACTTGTTCCCGGTTCCCCTGGGAATCTAACCTAAAGGGAATCCCAGGCTAGCAGTTTCAGAGAGAGTGGGGGACCCTCTGGGGAATGAAAATTCTAGTTGGGTGGGACTAAGCATATGCTAAGGACCCTTTTTGTCTTAGGTAGTCTCCCCTATTGTATCAGATCCTTTCCCAAGAAGACCCACTATACCCTAGCAGATAGCTATGATTCCTTTCCCAAGCTTGATTGTATCCTGTCAGTGTAATTTGAACAGTCCCATTTTCTTTGTAGCTATGGTGATGTCAATCATCTTTCCCTGCCCCTGGTTTCCCCCAAATGGCATATAGGTTCCCCAAATTCTTTTGTCCCTTGGAGTTGTCTTCTATCGCGATGGTACTCCCAAGGGTCAGTGACCAGAGTGGCCAGAATTCAATCCTCGGACTCTGTGCAGTCGTGTGTGGCATGCAGCTCTGTGTCAAGGCTTACTAGTGCACTGAACCCCCTTTTGCCCTTGATTAAAGAGTGACTTTGACTATTTAATAGTTCTGTGTTTTTTTTCCCAGTCAACACCAGTGACTGGGTCTTTCTCCAAGATGACGGTGACTTTAAGTCAGAGAGTGCAGGCTCTTATCCGAAGTTATCTTTCCCTGAGGAATATAGGCAAGCTGAGACTCTCCCTTTGTCTCTCCCTGTCTCCCCTACTCTCCTACCCAATACAACTGTAGACTTCCAAAGTTCAAGAGAGAGAGGAGGGACTTCTTCTTCTGGACTCACTCCTTCAAGAGTAGAAAATGTCCAATGGCAGAAGTGTATGACAAACTGCCTATATTTGCCCAGGTGACCCAAGAGTGCCATTCTGTTGCCTTTTTGGAACAAGGGCAGAGACTTAGTCCTGAGAATAGTCTTTCCATGAAAGTTGGGGAAGTCCCAAGAGACAAAGAGTTCCTGATCATCAACCCTTGCCTGTTAGAGGGAGAGGAGAATCATTTTTGGCAACTGTAAGATTAATGCCATGCCAATTGTTATGAGTCTCTTGGATGATGCAGATTCAATGTGCAGGGTGAATTGTTTGTTCAACATCTTCACAAAGTATGACTACTTTCAAAGATTAGGGGAGGGAACCTAGTAATTATTTTTTAATTTAAATTATTTTTTTAGTCAATTTAGAACATTATTTCTTGGTTCTAATAATTCTTTAAAAGGGCTATTCGAATGCTTTATATTTCTGAATTTGTTTAAGGGTTCCTCTGAGTCATATATTTTCTGTAGGGGCTGAAATTAAGGTTGATCTTTACCTAATACTAATATTGTACATTAACTACTTGTGTAGGTCTTGTCTTATAGATTCTATTACTATCTATATTATTACCAATACTAGTTGAAAGCTATACCTAAACTTTTATTCCAGAGATTTCCTGAGTTTCTGGATATAGAAACAAAAGTTGCAGGAAAGAGCTGACCACTTGGGGTCAGCACACAGGAACTAACCTGTCCTTGGGGACCTCTGAGCTTACTCTGACATATCAAAAGCTCTGTGATTTCATCTTTGTCCTTTCCTTCCACACCCTCTCAACCTTTGTGAATCTTCTGTCTTTTCCCCCATAAAACTCCCATAGAAGAAAGGCCTAACATCCAAAATGGATGGTTTCTGATTCTTTTAGTATCTTAGAATATCATTACACCATTTGAACTTGTCTCATTCTTGACATATGACCATGTCTCAGAACACAAATATTTTTTAAAAACATCAGTGCAATCTTAGCTCTGCTACCCTGGATGACAGAGTGGCAAAACAGAATGGCGTAGGCTGTTATATTGCTACTTCAAGACTATTATGGAAAATGGAGGGGTATTATTGACAGAGAAATGGGAAAATAAGTAAACTTATTTGAGGTGATGGAAATTGGAGCAACTGGACTTGAGTTCCAATCCCAGCTCTATTACTTAAATATATATGACTTGAGGCAGCTAGTTAGCACGGCTGGATAGAGTATAAGGACTGGAGTCAGGCGTGTGTCAAATCTGGCCTCAGACACTTCTAGTTGTGTGATGGAGGACAAGTCACTTAAGCCCGTTTGCCTAGTCCTTGCCCTTTTGTTTCAGAGTGGTTACCAAGTTTGGGAAGGGTTTACAAAAAACAATATGTATTACTTTGGACAAGTCACTTTGCTTCTATGGTTCTTAGTTTCCTCATGTGCAAAATGAGGACTAGATGAACTAAAGTCCTTTCTAGCTCTAAATTCATTCCACTAACAAGTGAGCTTAGGTTCTGCCTCTGATATATGCTAGCTGGGTGGCTATGGACAACTTGCTTCACCTTTCAATGCCCCTAAATAGGTAAATGCTTGATCTACATCAGTGGAGGGACCCATATCTGTACTGGAAGTTCCCTTACATGTCACAAGGATGTCCCTAAAACAAATAAAAATACTGGGCAATGGTTTCTCTTACTCATGGTAGAGTTACCATCTCCAGAGGGTGAAAGTCACATCCTCTGCCTTTTGCATCATCTCTTTTGTTTATTCATTTACTTATTTATCTCTTCCTTCATTCATACACTCATTTGTTTAGAAGTAGCATCTCATATTGAATTGAGTGATAGGCACTGTGCACTGGATGTGGAATCAGAAACTGTAGGCTTACCTCCCTAATATTCTCTAGCTATATATCCTTGGGCACATCACAGCTATGTACTGTTTTTCAGCATTTTTCTTTGGTTTATTAAGCAAAACTTTAGATAGGGTAGGAAATCGCTCCTGAGAAAATCCAGAATCCACCTTGCTCAGTCAAGTTTGGGGGAATACAGTGGATGGGTAAAACTCAGATGATGCTAAGATCAGATGTATAAAGGAAGAGAATGGGAGCAGGCATGAGAATGAAAACCTACCCCCGAAGTAAGAGAGCTTTGGGTTTACTCTATTACCCCCTGCAAGAGGATGTGGGTTTATTTTCTTTGTGGGTGAGGCATTCACCACCAAGGTGTGAATTTGGGAGGTTGTAAGAAAAGTTTAAACAAGTCAAGTCACTGAAATAATGGTTGGTGAGGAGCGTGGTCTGATGGAGCTTCAAGGTAAATATGACTCTCTCTATAAATATAGGTACCTGGGGACTGCGGGAAGAAGCATTGTGTCTGTTGACCAGGCAGTGGGAAGAGGATGACTATATCCTGTCCTTTGGGTGAGGCTCTTGAAATAAGGGATTGTAAAAAAAGAGGGGATTCATCTGACCAACCAACAGGGATACTAACAAACTGTATTGCTATATCTAAGGCTCTTCTGCTCAGCCCAAATTTAGGGTCTCTCTGAAAATCCCCATACCACCTAGCAGTCTTGAGTCATTTTTAAAAAACCCTTGTATTCCATCTGAGAATCAAGACTGTGTATTGGTTCTGAGTCAGAACAGTAAGGGCCAGGCAATGGGGGTTAAGTGACTTGCCCAGGGTCACACAGCTAGGAAGTGTCTGAGGTCAGATTTTAATCCAGGACCTCCCACCCTAAGACCTGGCTTTTAATCCTGAGCCACCTACCTGTCCCCAGGTCTAAAGGAACATTCTTAAGGAACTTCAGGGATGATGAGTCCCCTTAGGTAGAGGTTCCCCCAGATAACAGGTCAATCCTAACTCTAGGCTACATTCCCACATCAAAAATGTGTAGAAAGTATGTGTGGAGATGGCAAGGAATGCCAAATACATATGGGACTTCTGGATGACAGCAGCCAGATTATTATCTTACCAGAGAACAGCTTTCACATCCGACAAGTTGATAAGGGAACTTGATTCTCATGGAGGGTTTTGGTGGACAGACCACCAAAGAAGAAGTATATTGGCCAAAGGGAAGGTGGATGGAAAGCCTTTTTCTATACTTGAGTTGTGGTGGCAAATCAGGATGAATTATGTATGGATTTTCGAGTTTCTAAACATTTTCTGTGTCATTTGCTGGCCTTTGCGTATTGTTTACAGCTTTCACAAAAACATTCCTAAAACACCCCCATTTAATTCCTTGTCCTGATTCACAATATGTAGAAAGGTAATGGGGAAAGTTGAGGTGGGAAAGAGATACCTGTATTTGCATATTATGAACCCTTGCATATGAGCCTATATGAGTACTTCCATTAATCTTTATCTAGGTCAGATAAAAACCCTTGTAGTTACCTGAGGCATCCCATATGTAATTGGCATCAAGTAACACCATGTTCTGGGAGAGTGAAAATTATTCTCTTCTTAGTGATGAGGATGGGTATGAAGAAAGCTGGAATACTTTCCTACACTAACTCCCTTTATAATAATCCTGCATGGCTGGTAAAGAAAGCAGATGTCACCTGGAAGCTTATGGGTAGCTGAATATAATTCTTATTTATGCTCATTATTGTGGCAGCCCTTCTTGAACCTCATCCATATGGAATATCAGGTAGGCCAGAGCCCAGGTGAGATGTAAAGAATCAGTCTCAAAAATAACTGTCTTTTCCTGTATTAGGAACTTTTACTTGGAAACTTCAATTTGAGCTATTTTCATCATCATTCCTCAGGACCGCTGGAATACCTACTACAGTCTGGTGGACAGACACCTGAAAGGTTTCCTTTCCTGAACCAGAGATGTCCAACATTATATTGAGAGTGTAACAATGACTCAAACAGAGGTGGTTATGGAGATAGAAGCTGAAAACTAGATGGTGTTCCAATGTGGGATTTATATGAGACTAGGAGTAGGAAATCAACCCTAAGAAAATTCAGAATCCACCATGATCGGTCAAGTTTTGGGGAATACAATGGATGGATAAAACTTGGATGATTCAGAAAAAAAAACAAACCCTTAACTTACTATTAACATTTGTTTCTCTATGGCCTTATAAAGCTCCAATGCTTATTGGACATCCTTATTGCACACCTGGGGATCCCTCATTTACTGAGTCATTTGTAAATCAACTTCTTTTAGGTTAAGGGTCTGGGGTCCAAAGGTATTAGTGCCATTCATGAAAAGGTCGCAATCTTGCAGAGGTTGAAGCCTTCTGGTCTCAGCTCTGATATCTTACCTTCTTGGCTAGTCCAACAATCCTCAAATATGAGGACATGGTTCTTGAAGAATGCCATTTTGTCTGGTTCACCTGTGAGAGAGGTGTCTATTAATCTGATAATGGCAGAAGGGCGAACCTTGAAGGATAGAGGTCCTGGCAATCTGTGCCAGTGGCCTGAATTTTAAGCTGCCTGGCTGATGTTTGAGAAAGCTTTGAGGGATGAAGAGTAAAAATCTATCCTCTTTCCTAGGTGCACAAAGAAAGCAAGGCACTCCCTTTTGAGGCCAGCAATAATGAATTTTAGTAGTCTCTTATCACAGTTACATCCGTATAGATCAGAGTGTCAGGTTGATCAATTTAGACATAATCCTAATTGACCCTTCTTTCCCCCTTAACCCCACTATCACTTCCTTATTCTGTTCCCAGGACAAGATAGCATGGATCTCTGAGGTTCCTGTCCCCTCAGAGGGTTCCATAATAACTTAGGGAAATGGCTTAGGTTCCCGCTTAATTCAGAAGCCTACTTTTCCCCAGGATGATTTGGATATCTCCTTTGGAGAAACAGCAAAAAGCTTAGGAAACTAAAGAGCAGAATTGGGGGTGGGGGAGCAAATCTTATTTTCTAATGACATGGGGGAGGTGAAACTCTCTTTGTAGAACTATAGTAAAATGTTACTTTACCTGGAAGAAAAGGTATTCCTCTTTTGCCAGCTTGGTAGCAATCTTGAATCCATGGCGGAAGATGAGGCAATGTCTTTATACAGCCCCTGCAGAAGGGAGAAGCCCTTCAGCAGAGGCCTCTAAAAGGGTGAAGAATTAGCATCATCCCCTGGTGGGACTTCCAGGGAAAGGGAGATGTAGGGCAAGTGAACACCAGGTGGGTGATGACAGAGGAGGAGTCTCGATATTGACTCGGGTCCCAGGACAGGCCACATTCAAGTCTTTGCTACCTTGCCACAAATGATCTTGGTCCATGACGGGGACTGGCAACTGGGCAATGTGCAATGTGGCCCTGATATTTTCCGGTACTGTTCTTGCTTGTCATTATTGTGCAGCATCGGAATTCCACTGTGAATTGCCCTATCATAATGCCTACTATGTGGCCACTTCTTTAGAGGGTTGTTACATTTTTAAAAAAAAAACCCTTACCTGGTATCTTTGTATCAATTCTAAGACAGAAGAGCAGTAAAGGCTAGGCAATTGGGGTTGAGTCACTTGCTCATGATCACACAGGGAGGAAGCGTATTAAAGTCAAATTTGAATCCGGATCCTTCCAACTCCAGACTTGCTTCTCTATCAGCTGTGCTACTTAGCTGCCCCTACATTATCTTAAATTTTTTTTTCTTTTATTTGTACTAAGTTTCTTCTCTGGCATTGCCTTTGTTAGTTTTCACAAATTTTCAAAGAAAAGCTGTTTAATAAGTTTTAAAACCCTTATATGGTGGGGAAAAGTCTCCTATATTTTTAGGGAGAGAGGAAACAGTAGTAGAAATATTCATTTCACGTAGTCTGGGCTTGTTTCTCTTTAAAGGGAAGGGAAACCATCATTAAGACTTGACTGAAGGGACTGCTAGGTGGCTCATGATTCCTGGTTCCCTTAGGTGTAACAGGTCAAGCCTTGGAAGAGTTACATTCCTCAGGCTTAAATGGGAGTCCCCACTGAAGCTTGAGCCAATATTGTGCTGACCAGGTGCTGCCGCAATGGCAAATGCAGAACAAGAAGGTTGCTGCGTGTAGTTTGGGTCAGTGATGTATCTCTATTGAATTTTCTCTTTATTAATAATTACTTCTTGGGGCAACTAGGTACCCCAGTGGATAGAGACAGGCCTGAAGACAGAAGGACAAATCTGGCCTCAGACACTTCCTAGCTGTGTGATCCTGAGCAAGTCATTTACCCCCCCCCCACCCCCCCCTTGGCCTAGGACTTTCTGCTCTTCTGCCTTGGAACTGATACTCAGTATGGATACTAAGATAGAAAGTAAGGATTAAAAAATAATAACAATTACAATTCCCATCAGAGGTTATATGACCTTTGAGTGTTGTTTTTTGTTTTTTTGTTTTTGTTTTTTTTTACATTCTAATTCTAAGCCCAAATCATTGATCTGGTTTTAGTGGGGCCTGGTCTAAAACACTTTCCTAGATCTACCAAGGGCCTCATTCTAAACAAATTCAGGGATTTTAGTCTTCTTTTCCCATCATATCTACACCAGAGAGTATTGAAAAATTCCCTTCTCTTAAAAATTCTCTGCTCCCTTGGTTTCTGTGGCATTGTATTTTTCTGGTTCTTTTTAATTCTTTGGGTTTCTTCTTCTTCCTCCTCTGTCCTGTCAGTAATAATAATTTTCCAAGTCTCAGTACATTTCTTCCTCATAGGGCTCATCTATTCACAAGATGACTTCATTTGGAGAACCTGGTTTGTGATTTTCTAGAAAATGTTTACATATATATGAATATATATGTATACATACACACATACCTATATAAGGGTCATTCTGAACTCCTCACTCTCTCTCACCCACTCCATAGTCAAACTGTTGCCAAAACCTGTCAACCTCACCTCTGTGCCATCTCTTTAAAATGTCCTTCTTTCCTCTGTCACTGCCATCACTCTGATGGAGGCCCTCTTCATCTCACACTTATATTACTGAAATAGCCTACTGGTGGGCTTGAAATCTCTTCCCAACTCCAATCTTTCCTCTATAATTCAGCTGCCAAAGCATATTTCTAAAGCTCATCATCCACCCCTACTCAATAAACTCCAGTTTACAAATTCCTTATTGCCTTCAGGATTGAGTACAAAATCCCTCTTTTTTTGGGAATTTAAATCCTTTCATAACCTAGCCCCTTCTTATCTTTTCAGTCTTCTAAGGTACTTATTGATTCAGTTATGCTTGGCCTCCTTCCACACACAAGACTCATCATATCTCTTGGCTCTTGGAATTTTCTCTGTGCCCCCCTACGTTATTTCTTATTTATTTCCACTTGGGAGCTTCTCTGGCTTTAAATCCAATCATCCACAGGAAGCCTGTTCCAGACCCTCTTAATTCTAGTTCCTTCCTTCTGTTAATTATTCCTTATTTTTCCTGTACATAATTTGTTGGTAAATTTTTATTTGTTCCATTAGATTGTGAACTCCTTAAGGGCAAGGATCATCCTTTATCTCTTTTTGTAGCCCCTGAGTATATAGTAGGCACTTAATATTTATTGACTGACATATGGTGTCCCCAAAGTCAGTTCAAAGAGAAACACACATACATACATATATATATATATATATATATATATTACACACATATATACATATGTGTATATATACATTTTGGACCTGGGATTTCTGGAAGTTTCTGGGAAAATTTATTGGACAAAAAAGCAAGAAAGAAGGAAGTCAGGAATACAGAATTTGTGAGTTGGTGGTCTAAGAATTTGTCCTCTATCATAGAAACATGTGGGCTGGTACCAGGAGGCTTAAATCTATATATAGTATCTCTCTGATACCACAGGTCTGGCCTTGACAGAGAAAATGACATTTCCAGACTTGAATGTGATTCTCAGTTTTTCTGTGAGAGGGGATGCCTCTTGGGAAAAAAAAATCTCAGTAGAATTCCTCTGCTTTTGAAAGCAGCTTCCCTACTTCAGAAGATAGTCTGCTGATTAATAGTCCCTAGGTACTATCCCCTAATTCTAGGCTAAAAGGAATATCTGAGTGATTAAATGTATTTCACAGAGCAGTTTTTGAGCAATCTAATCTGGCTTTAGAGGACTATATTTTGCTTTGCAATTCTCTAAGTTTTTCGTATTCTTTTGATTTATTTTTATAATATCTTTGGTATCACAATCTGGATCAACTCCTAATATTGGGAGGGCTCTATAAAATTCATTAACTATAATATGACAATATCTTTCAATGACTTAAGCACTCATCCTTCTAAGAGATGGCTTCATGTTTAAGAGATTCAACAAAACCAGCAATTTTACTTAAGCAGAAAATAGGATTGTACCAAAGTATTATAATAAGCAAGACTATACATCATTAATATTCGCTATGTAAACACTGAGACAACAAGCAAAAAAAGTCAATGCAACAAAAATACACTGCAAATCATGAAAAAAATTAACTTTTTGCCAGGTACCAACATATAACAAACATATAACAAATAGTCATTCAAATAAATAGTCAAAACCTGCTCATAACTATATAGTATGTCAACTTAAATAATAAGTAATATTTTCATGATAGCAATAGAGTATGGAGAAAATGTATGTGTATTATCAATAAAATGGAAATATAAAAAAGTTATAGTAGATATCCTGAAAGTAATAAAGTCTATGAATCAAAAAACCCAAATGACAACTTCCCATTGAACTTTTAAAAATGCATTCAAAAGGCTTATAAGAGGATTCAGTTAATAGTGGAGAAAGGGTTGACAAAATACAATGCAAGTTTTCTGTTTTGGGAAGTAAAAAATATCTTTTGGAGGGAAAAAAATGTAAAAAACAATGCATAGCATTTTGGACTCACCTTCCCAAACTAATATGGATGGGCCAGATCCCCTAGAAGGCTAACCGTTCCTCCCCCAGGATGCTACAGGGTTTATTATGAGTGGTTTTATAGTATTATCAATCATGAACCTACCTCTGAAAAACTCCCCATTGATTACCAGCTAGAAAGACTTAGTTAGCTTTTAGAAAAGAGATAATTAGAAGAGTTGGTTCAAAAACATGCTCCTCAATAGAAGTCCTGGGGAAAGTGGGCTCAAGCTTAGGGAACACAGGAAGTAAATAGATCAATCAGAACCTGTTGGGGGACTTATCATGAAATTCCCCTGTGGAGGGAGTATGTATCTCTCCTTAGACCTGAAAATGTTTTTGCTTGATGTGTCCAGTTTATCCTCAGCTCCTCAGGCAGATTCTGCCATTAGCAACTGTTGTTCAACTGATGCTACAGACATATGCTGATGCTAAGTCCAGATCTTTCAATCTTTCTGAATAAACAGGGTGATTTTTCTGGTCAAGGATAGAGAGGGTGGTTCAAAGGTATGAAGACAGAAACTTACTCTCCCCATCTCAACTGATTCCCTCTCAGGGGCTTGGTTGGTGCTGCTCCACAGCTGGGCTGGCCTGCAACTGAAACACTGCATTATGAACTGTCTTGTTCTATATAAGCCCCACAAAGTATAATTTACATTAAAAAAAAAATCTTTACTGTGTATTGGTTCCAAGGCAGAAGAGCAGTAAGGACTAGGCAATGGGGGTTAAATGACTTGCCCAGGGTCACACAGCTGGGAAGTGTCTGAGGCCATATTTGAACCCGGGTCCTCCTGGCTCTAAATCCATTGAGCTACCTCGTTACCCCTAATTTATACATTTCAATCAACTGTACCTGCTTCCATTTAGTTAATGCCTAGTTTAGACTGCTGGTTGATTGATTCCAAAGAGATCAAATTGTTCACATCTGATTGACCCTTTTGGTGGATTGAGGCAATGTAACTCCAAATTAACAGTATCAAAAATGAAAAAGGGCCATATCACCTCCAAGTTAGAGGAAATTAGGGCAATTATTAAGAAATATTTTGCCCAATTATATGACAAGAAATATGACAATCTAGGTGAAATGTATGAATATTTAGATATTATCAGGAGGTATCAGAATGAAAAATATTTTATTATGTACAAGTCAACTGGGATTGAAGGTTATGTTACATGAGCAAGAAAATAAGATTCAAAGTAGGATTTTAAATAGACCAAGAAAACAAAACAATGAATAAACAAAGCTTTTTAAAAAGTTAAATAGTTGAGGAATAAAACATAAATTAAAACTGTGACTAATAAAAAAGTATTATTTTATTTTTTTAGAGTGGTTATTAAGATAGAAAGTAAGGGTTAAAAAAAAGTTTGTTGGACAGAACCAAGGACAGAGCTTCCATAATCTAGAGGTATGGCTAGATGTCTGGGTAAGGTAGCCTTTGGACCTGGAGTCAGGAAGTCCCACCTCAGACAGTGATTGACCCTAGTCAAGTCCCTTGCTAAAGCAAGATGTGTCTCTCTTGCTTTACTCCCAATTCCCCAAACCTGTCTACAGTAACCGGCAATTTAATTTCATACAAAAAGGAATAGTAATAGAAACAAAGAAGAGGAAGAGCATAGTTGAAATTAATAGCAGCTGTTAGCCACAACAAAAAATTCTTTCTCATTTCATACCTTTCCCCCATCCCACCTTCAATTTTGCAGAAAGGAGGTGGAAGCAAAACTCAAGAGCTGTTGCTTAGTTAATACCTTCCCCCTTGGGAGGCAGGGAAGAAGGGAGTTTTGTGGGAGGTGGGGGGCTGAAACAGACAAGAATGCCTTATCTCACCATCATTAGCAACATCCTCACCAGCTATAGAAGCAGCTGCAACAGTGGTTCATCATAGTCTTCTAGAAGAGGAAGGATAGGGACAAAATACCCAGATACTTGGGCTCCTGCCTATATGATCCCAAGAGAGAACAGTCTTGTGGACCATCACTTCACAAACTTTGCACTCCTGGCTCCCCATTCTGGCTTCTTTCTCCGAGAAATCTTCATAAAAACCCTCCCAGAAGTCCTCATTTTAAAATATTACTAATTGGCAGGCTTCCAAGGTAGTGTTTGCTTAAGCATGTCATGATTTCATGGAAATACTAGTATAAGTAAAATGTACATCAATAGATATAGATGATATAAAATGCATGTGTATGTGTGCATATATATATATATATATATATATATATATATATATATATATACATTAGCTAGGAATTTAGAAACTATAAGGACAGAATGGTCTGTACTAGAGATGAAGCCATAAAAACTAAAGGGAAACAAACTATCCTGCTAAGGGACTCAGTTTAATGATAATTTGTAGAGACCTGATTAATTGGAGAATGGGACAAAGCTGATGGGGCTTGGAAGCCAGCTCCCAGGAAACTGCAGATCAGAAAAAGACAACTGAAAGGCAAATACAGGATTATTCACAATGAAGACAAGTGTGAATTTACTTCTTCTCTCCTTCATTGCCACTGGAAAAGAAGGACCAGATGAAGGTCTCCCTTTCCAAGAGCAGTTGGAACATTACAGCCACTATTATTGGGCAATGTTTATATCTCTACGATAGAGTGATTTGTCAAAGTGCAGAATAGTCTCTCTCTCTTAGAAGGAAAGGTAAAGGGGCTGAAGGGATGCTTCTTCCCATAAAGTTAGGAGAAATAGTGAATATAAAGGACACTTCATTTCTTAAGTTAGAGGATTTGGGTTCCTATCACAGTCATATTATGATACAAGTCATTTCCCCTCTCTGTTTTATCATCTGTAAAATAAGTGCTAGACCAAGTGACTTTTTTTTAAAATTAGGACTAGATGACTTTCAGAATCCCTTTCAGCCCCACAGTGTCCCTAAAAGTTATATGTAAGGGTTTCAACAAGGGAATGGGGAGAGGAAATGAAGAGGCAGATGTGTATCGGAAGTCGGAGGGGAGGATGTTCTAAGAAGATAAGGGGGAATCAGGATCAATGAAGCTGAAGGAAATAAACAACACTGAGACTTCTTCCTGAAAAAGAGGAAGCTAGAGTCTCTAAAGCAGCAGCAGCAGCTACTTGCTTCCCAAGGAACAAAAGACATGAAACTGTAGGCGCTGTTAGAAAGGAGAACCTTTTGTAAGGGGTCAGAGAAAGAAGAGCCAGGTAGCAGTGGAGGTCAGTAGAGGCAGTTATTGTCAACATCACGAGAGAGATCTGTTGTCTTTGAGGGTATGTATCCAGGACTTGTCGAACAGGATGGCCAGAAACCATAACTGTTGATCCAAAAGACACTGCCAGAAAGAACCTGTGAAGCATTGCTAAAAATTCCAAAGTTTTGGCCAAGAAACTGAAGTTAGGATTGATGGCAATTTCTTCACTGTTACCCACTGAAGTCAAAGGTTTCAGAAGAAAAAGGCATTATTTGGAAAGTGAGCAGTTGATTATGGAAATGGAAATTTGGGATTTGAATTTCTGGACTAGAGCTTAAAATATAGCATTGATAGGTTCCTGGCCAGAGAGAAAGTATGCTTAAGAACTGATAAGAATGCATTTATGTGGTTGGAGTCAAGATGGTAGAGAACCTATCTGATTTTTTCCAAATTACCCTCTAAAAAGCAATGATATGACACCTCAAAAGCAAATTCTGGGGCAGCATAACCCACAAAAGGACAAGGTGAAGTATTTTTTCAGCCCAAAATAACTTAGAAGACCAGCATGAGGGATCTAGGGCATGGGGGTAGAGGCAATGCAAAGTGCCCCAGAGCAGGCCCCTGGGAGGCAACGGACCTTAGGAGCAAACTAAGTAGCAGTAGAGGCTTCCAGAATTCTCAGCAACAGATGGTAAGGGGGGGGGGGGGTCTGACAACTAACAATTCAGAAGGAGATTACAGGGGTCCCTTTGCTGGCTCTGGGGGCAAGACTTGTCGCATTGCCCAAATGTAGAACAAGGTCACAGACATAGAGAGCAATTGCATGGTGAAGACCACACCAGTATACACCATCATTTGAGCAGTCACAGGGGAACAGGGAACCCTAGTCACAGTTCCTAGAGGTAAAAACTGCTTGAGGTTACTTACAGAAAAGAGCACAGGCCTTGAGAATATTAAATACCTCTCCTTATATCACACCATTTTGGAAGAACTGAAAGCAAGTAGATCTGAAGTGTCATCTCTGAAGGTAGCTACACAAACAGTTAAAGAGCCTAACTTTAACTGTTTTTTAAACTAAAAGGGAAAAAATGGCAGGAAAATGAGCACACAACAACAACAATAAAAAGAAATTCAACAAAGAAAGTTATTTTGGTAACGGGGTTGATTCCAACTTAGAAGAAGACTACAAAGTCAATACTGCTGCGTCCAAAGCCTCCAATGGGAAAAATATGAATTGCCCTCAAGCCCCAAAATAATGAATGGAGGAGCTCAAAAAGGATTTAAAAAACCATATAAGAGATGTAGAAGAAAAATTGGGGGGGAAATGAATGATACAGGAAAATCATGGAAAAACGAGTCAGCTAGCTTGGTAAAGGAGGCACAAAAAATGCTAAAGAAATTATTATCTTAAGAAACAGAATAGGCCAACTGGTAAAAGAGGCACAAAAATCCAAACAAAAGAATTTCTTTAAAAACAGAACTGGCCAGATGGAAAAAAGATATACAAAAATACACTGAAGAGAAAAAATCTTGAAAGACAGAATTGGCCCTTTGGAAAAAGAAGTACAAAAATTCACCAAGGAAAAGAACTCTTTAAAAAGTAGAATTGGCCAAATAGAAAAGTAAAAAAGCTCACTCAAGAAAAGCATGCCTCAAAAATTAGAACTGGGCATGTAGAAACTAAATGACTCCATGAGACATCAAGAAACAATTGAAGAAAGCCAAAAGAATTTACAAATAGAAGAAAATGTTAAATATCCCATGGGGAAAACAACTAATACAGAAAATAAATCCAGGAGATAGAATCTAAGAATTATTAGACTATCTGAAAGCCATGATAAAAACAATAGCCTAGATACTATCTTTCAAGAAATCAAGAAAAACTGCCTTGATCTGTTCTACAACCCAAGAACAAACTAGAAACTGAAAGAATTCACTGATCACCAAGAATCCCCCCAAAGCAAAACTCCCAGGAATATGAAACCCAAATTCCAAAATTCTAAGGATAAATTATTGCAAACAGACAAAAAGAAACAATTCAGATATCATGGAGCCACAGTTAAGATTATGCAAGATCAAGCAGCTTCTATATTCAAGGATCAGAGGTCCTGGAATACAATATTCTGAAGGGCTTCAACCAAGAATTACTTACCCAGCAAAACTGAGCATAATCCCCGGGGGGGGGGGGGGGAATTGGTATTTAATTAAAAAGAGGACTTTGGAACATTCCTCACAAAAAAGACCAGAGTTATAAGGAAAATTTGATTCTCAAATACAAGACTTAAGAGAATAACAAAAAGGTAAATAGGAAAGAGAATCAAAATATATTCAGTAAGGTTAAAGTGTGTACATCCCTACATGGGGAGAAGATTCTTGTACTGTCAAGAATTTTGTCTTTAATAAAGCAATTAGAAGTATGCTTAGACAGTGAGAGTTGAATATGATCAGATGATATAAAAACTTAATTAAATTAAGGCATTAGGAGGGGGAAGGGGAAAAGTAGAATGGAGTAAATTATGGCACATAAAAGAGGCATGAAAGAGTATTCACAGTGGAGGGAAAGGTAAAAGAGCATGTGAAACTTTCATTAGAATTGCTCAGTGAAGGAAGAATCAATTGGGGATAGAAAGCAATCATACAGGAAAATAGAAGGGGAAGGGGATAAGAGAAAGGAGTACTGATAGAAAAGATGGCAAACTGGGAGAGGGGAAGGTCAGAAAGTAAACAGGGGTAAATAGGATGGCAAGTAATACATAGTAAGTATAATGGTACAAATTTTTTATGAGCCTCTATAAAAGGGCGTTACTTCTCAAAGATAGAGAAATTAGTTAAATTTATAAGAACATTAACCATTCCTCAACTGATAAATGTTCAAAAGATATGACAAGCAGTTCTCAGATAAAATAATTAAAACTCTCTAGAGTCATACAAATAATGTTCTAAATCACTATTAGAGAAATGCTCATTAAAACAACTCTGAGGTACCATTCCACACCTATCAGATTGGCTATTAAGATAGAAAAGGAAAATAACAGAACTTGGAGGGGATGTGGGAAAATTAAGACATTAATGCACTCTTGGAGGAGTTATGAACTGATTCAACCATTCTGGATAACAATTTGGACCTATGCCCAAGGAACTAAAAACAGTATATACCCTTTGATCCAACAATACAATTTCTAGGTTTGTAACTCTGAGATAAAAAGAAAAGAAAAGAAAAAAGGGTAAGGACCCCTAGGTAAAAAATATTTAAAGCAGCTCTTTTTAGGGGGGCAAAGATTTGGAAAGTGAGAGGTTACCCATCAATTGGGGAATGGCTGAATATGTTATAATATATGATGGGAATGGAATAATTTTGTGCTGTAAATGACAAGTAAGAGGAGCTCAGAAAAATCTGAAAAGACTTACACAAACTGAAGCAGAGTGAAATAAGCAGAACCAAGATAACCTTGTACAGTGACAGGAATACTATAAAATGAACAATTTTAAATAACAGCAATTCAATGATCCAAAACTATCCCAAAGGACTCACGATAAAAAAAAAATGCCATCTACTTCCAGAGAAAAAGAATTGAGTCTGAATCCATACCAAAGCACACATTTTTCACTTTAATTTTTTTTCCTACTTGAGTTTTCTTCTACACAAGGATCAATATGGAAAGATGTTTTACGTGACTGTACATATAAAATTTATGTGAGATTGCTAACCATCTCATGGAGTGGGTGGGAGATTGATAGGGAAGGAGAGAGGGAGAGAATTTGAGACTCAGTATTTTTTTTTAAATGTTGGAAACTGGGGGCAGCTGGGTAGCTCAGTGGATTAAGAGGCAGACCCAAAGAAGGGAGGTCCTAGGTTAAAATCTGGCCTCAGACACTTCCCAGCTGTGTGACCCTGGGCAAGTCACTTAACCCTCATTGCCTAGCCCTTACCACTCTTCTGCCTTAGAATCAATTGATTACAAGATGGAAGGTAAAGGTTTAAAAAATGAATAATATAAAACCTCATTGCTTTTCCTAAAATATAAATTGTTTAGTAAGAATGATGATTGAACATGTTTGCTTTTTAAATCTTTATATCCAGGGGGATAGGGAAGACTTGGACATGGTAGTTATTATTTTTCATTTAATTTGATCAAAATAGCTAGTAAAACAAGTGAACTTTTTTTGTTTTTGTTTTTTTTTTGTTTTTTGTTTTTTCTAAAACCCTTCCCTTCCGTCTTGGAGTCAATACTGTGTATTGGCTCCAAGGCAGAAGAGTGGTAAGGGCTAGGCAATGGGGGTCAAGTGACTTGCCCAGGGTCACACAGCTGGGAAGTGTCTGAGGCCAGATTTGAACCTAGGACCTCCCGTCTCTAGGCCTGGCTCTCAATCCACTGAGCTACCCAGCTACCCCCACTAGTGAATGTTTGAAAGATAATTTTTATTGAAAGATGCACAATACAAATCAGTAAGAATTATTGGTGAACACAAAATTTCCAACAGGATTCTTGTCTTTCTGCATGTATTCACTATATAGAACTCACAAAGTTTTAGAAGAAAGTTTTCTCTGGTCTCAATTTGAAGTAGTCCCAATAGGGGAGGATAATAAAATTGAAGTAGATAAAGCAGATCAATCCCTTCCTGCATTTTTAGGGAACAGATCCAGATTCCCTCCCCCCAGAAGGTCAAGCTGCTTATGCAGGCAGCAGACCAGACTCTACTTAGCTTGGGGATGAGAATTAGGAAGGGAAAGAAACAAAGGAATTTCAGGAATATCAAAGAGGTCAGGATGGAAGGCAAGATAACACTTAGCAAACTAGGGATAAGTGTATTAAGGTACCTGTAAAAGTTAACAACCCCTGGATAATCTAAATATTGTCTCTGACTACACATAACTGTGTTTGTGATAAGGTTTGTTTTATTGTCAAATGAGAACCTGTATATGGAAGCGATTAACTTTCTATCTTGCAACCTATATAAACTATCCTATAATGTCAATCTGATGCAGCTTCCACTAGGGAAGTCTATCCCATCTGGTAGATTCTTTATTAATGAATAAATAATGGTTCCAATAATTGAATTTTTGGGTGTTTGGACTTACTTTATGAAGTGCCCCATTTCAAATTCATTAGAAAAATTTCAATATAAATCTTTCTTTCTTATGTGACTTAATGGTGTTATACCTTAATTTTCTATTAATGTTTGGGTATTTTAGTTGTGTTTTTGAACAAAATAGTAATTTGGACAGTTTGGCTAGACTGTAGAGTTTAGGAAGTCAGGGAGGGGAGATAATATATAATACATGTAATACAACTGTAAGGGCTAGAGTCAGCTAGGTGGCTTGGTAGATAGACAAGGAGTCCTGGGTTCATACCTGACCTTAGATGCTTCTTAGCTGTGTGACCCTGGGCAAATCACTTAACCCCCATTGCCTTGCCCTTTCCACTCTTCTGCCTTGGAACCAATATACAGTTTTAATTCTAAGATTAAAAAAAAAAGAGATAAACCCAGAATGGTAGGTTGGAGTCAAATTCTAAGACAAAAGGGAAGGGTTTATTAAAAAACAAACTGGAAGGTTAGGATAAAGCTTGGCTGTAAATATGCTTAAATGCCAACAATAGAGAATATACACAATCCTAGAGGCAACAGGGAGTCCCCACATTGGAGCTGGGGGGAGGGTGTGCACTTTGGCCACTACTATGTGGAAGGGGCTGGCTTGGTAAAGGATGAGGGTGTGAAGAGGTCAAGAGGGTAGCTGACTAAACACAGGAAGTGGCACAACTCAAGAGATATTGTGGGGCCACATAGTAACAAGCAAATGCCTGGCTGTGTGAGGTGAAAGTGAGGAGTCACAGATGGCTTCAAGTTTGTGAACCTGGGGAACTGGAAGGATTTCAACAGACATTCCGAACAGGTAACAGGTGTGGGCTTTGGTGGGGGTAGAGATAGAATGAATTCTGTGATGCAGAACCTATCTGATTCCCTCTCACCCAAAACAAAAAAGGGATTACTCACTGGTCACTTGCCCACTTTCCAAGAAGCACCTGCTCCAACCCTGGGTGAATATGAAAGGAGAAGCAGGCTCTGCAAGGAGAAGTAGAGTTATAACTGCCCTGAGGGGCCAAAGCCCGGAACAGAAGGGTAGGAGGAGGCAGAATGCTGGAGCATAATGAAGCAAGGGTAGCTATGGTTGCATTGGACACAAGTCTCTTGATTGGCTATCATGGGGATTGTGAGATGCAGCACATCATCTTCGCACCCTTCCATTGGTTGGTTACACAGTTTTCAGCCTCATGGTCATATTTGCACATTGGGAAAATAACTTTGGCCATTCCTGGGTGGAGGACGGTTTGTAAACTGTGGAAAACTTGAGGCAGGGATACTGATTACATCATCATTGCTATAGTTCAAGGGAGAGGCGACACAAGACTGAATGAAGATGGTGGTTGTGTAAATGCTGGGAGGGAGACAGATTCAAGAAATGTTGTGGCTCCCATACTTTGGAGTCACTGCACTAAAGGAAAGTACAATTAAGTGGATCTAGAACTGGTTTCTGTCTTAGTATCAATTGTAATCGAGTGGTTAGGTAGGCAACTGGGGTTAAGTGGCTTGCCCAGGTTCACACAACGAGGAAATGCCCAAGGCCAGATTTGAACCTAGGTTGACTGCTGCCCTGGCACTCTATCCAGTGTGCTAACTGCCCTTGATATTAATTTCAACGTGTCTCCAGAAAAGTTTCCACTCCAGTACATCAGGGATCTATGCTTAACCTGGTATTACTAAGTATTTTCCCATTGGTTTGGATATAGAGAACAGGCAAGTCAGACCATCTCCATTACACTGACATCTCCCCTCAAACCCCAGGGGAAACAGCCCAGATCCCTGAATCCAATAACCTTGGAAATAGTAATGCTTCCAGTCTAGTACCCATAGCCATCATTCTGGGAAGTGACCAAACCAGGTGGAGATGTAACCTGGCAACTGCTCCCGTGGGGGTTATAGCCACAGCTACTGAAGATCCAGAAAAGAAAGTTCTTTTCGCCAAAATCCCTGGCACTGGTTCATTACAAGCTGATATAATTTTATTTGTCAAAATAACATTAAAGAAAAGGCATTACTCTCTGCTTCATTAATCTGCCAAGGAACTGTTCCCTCCAACTTGCAGCTGAAACTTAAGTTTAGGGGAGCTGAAAGACAAGAGATCTGAGATTAGGATTTGGGCTAATAATATATGGGTGAGTCACTTGAACATAAAGACACTGGATGTAGTAGTGGAGATGAAATTGCCAAGAAAAATAAAAGGCTTGAGAAAAGCTCATTGCAAATAGCTTTTTATAACAAGTTTGAGTCATACATATATTACCTAGAAGGACTTTTGACATAAAAAACAAAGGTGAATGCAAATAATTAATGTGAGGTAATTAGTTATACCCAGGCATATTTCTTGAAATGATGTTTAGAAAAAGTTTAAGAATCTAAGTTTGTATGGGGAGAAAAAAAATCATTGTAGGGAGGGAGCAGTTATAAAATACAGCTCAGCTAAATCTAGCATTTCTTCATTCTTTAATAGCTAGGCTTGTCAAGTGTAGTCTTGATTGGAAATTCAACTCACTGGGCTCTAAGTGTGACCCCATACTTTCTTTTTTTATTTTATTTGGTCAATTTCAAACATTATTCCTTGGTAACAAAAATCATATTCTATTCCTCCCTCCCCTCCCCTGCCCTTCCTGTAGCCAACACACAATTCCACTGGGTATTACATGTGTCCTTGATCAGAACCTATTTCCATGCTGTTGATGTTTGCATTAGAGTGTTCATTTAGAGTCTCTCCTCAGTCATATCCCCTCCACCCCTGTAGTCAAGCAGTTGTTTTATTTCTGTGTTTCTACTCCCACAATTTTTCCTCTGAATGTGGATAGTGTTCTTTCTCATAGATCCCTCTGGGTTGTTCAGGATCACTGCATTGCCACTAATGGTGAAGTCCATTACATTCGATTGTACCACAGTGTCTCAGTCTCTGTGTACAATGTTCTCCTGGTTCTGCTCCTTTTGCTCTGCATCACTTCCTGGAGGTTGTTCCAGTTCCCATGGAATTCCTCCACTTTATTATTCCTTTTAGCACACTAGTATTCCATCACCAACATATACCACAATTTGTTCAGCCATTCTCCAATTGAAGGGCATCCTCCCATTTTCTAGTTTTTTGCCACCACAAAGAATGCAACTATGAATATTCTTATACAAGTCTTTTTCCTTATTATCTCTTTGGGGTACAAACTCAAAAGTGCTATGGCTGGATCAAAGGACAGACAGTTGTTTATCACCCTTTGCACATAGTTCCAAATTGCCCTCCAGAATGGTTGGATCAATTCACAACCCCACCAGCAATGAATTAGTGTCCCTACTTTGCCACATCCCCTCCAACATTCATTATTTTCCTTTGCTGTCAAGTTAGCCAATCTGCTAGGTGTGAGGTGATACCTCAGAGTTGTTTTGATTTGCATCCTCTGATTATAAGAGATTTAGAACACTTTTTCATGTGCTTATTAATAGTTTTGATTTCTTTGGCTGAGAACTGCCTATTCATGTCCCTTGCCCATTTATCAATTGGAGAATGGCTTGATTTTTTTTGTACAATTGATTTAGCTCTTTGTAAATTTGAGTAATTAGACCTTTGTCAGAGATTTTTGTCATGAAGATTTTTTCCCAATTTGTTACTTCCCTTCAAATTTTAATTACATTGGTTTTGTTTGTACAAAAACTTTTTAATTTGATGTAATCAAAATTATTTCTTTTATATTTTGTGACTTTTTCTAAGTCTTGCTTGGTTTTAAAATCTTTCCTTTCCCAAAGGTCTGACATGTATAGTATTCTGTGTTCACATAATTTACTTTTGGTTTCCTTCTTTATGTTCAAGTATTTCACCCATTCTGAGTTTTTCTTGGTGTAGGGTATGAGGTGTTGATCCAAACCTAATTTCTCCTACACTGTCTTCCAATTATCCCAGCAGTTTTTATCAAATAGTGGATTTTTGCTCCAAAAGTTGGGATCTTTGGGCTTGTCATAGACTATCTTGCTGAGGTCACTTACCCCAAGTCTATTCCACTGATCATCCTTTCTGTCTCTTAGCCAGTACCATATTGTTTTTTTTTAAACATTATTCATTGGAAACAAAGACCATTTTCTTTTCCTCCCCCCCTCCCACCACCTCTCCCATAGCCAATGCACAATTCCACTGGGTATCACATGTGTTCTTGATTCAAACCCATTTCCCTGTTGTTGGTATTTGCATTAGAGTGTTCATTTAGAGTCTCTCCTCAGTCATATCCCCTCCACCCCTGTAGTCAAGCAGTTGCTTTTCCTCAGTGTTTTTACTCCCACAGTTTATCCTCTGCTTGTGGATAGTGTTTTTTAGATCTCTGCAGATAGTTCAGGGACATTGCATTGACCTTAATGGAGAAGTCCATTACGTTCAATTGTACCACAGTGTCTCAGTCTCTGTGTACAATGTTCTCCTGGTTCTGCTCCTTTTGCTCTGCATCACTTCCTGGAGGTTGTTCCAGTCTCCATGGAATTCCTCCACCTTATTATTCCTTTTAGCACAATAGTATTCCATCACCAATATATACCACAATTTGTTCAGCCATTCCCCAATTGAAGGGCATCCCCATATTTTCCAATTTTTGGCCACCACAAAGAGTGCAGCTATGAATATTCTTGTACATGTCTTTTTCCTTATTATCTCTTTGGGGTACAAACCCAGCAGTGCCATGGCTAGATCAAAGGGCAGACAGTCTTTTATTGCCCTTTGGGCATAGTTCCAAATTGCCCTCCAGAATGGTTGGATCAATTCACAACCCCACCAGCAATGAATTAGTGTCCCAACTTTGCCACATCCCCTCCAGCATTCATTACTTTCCATAGCTGTCATGTTAGCCAATCTGCTAGGTGTGAGGTGATACCTCAGAGTTGTTTTGATTTGCATCTCTCTGATTATAAGAGATGTAGAACACTTTTTCATGTGCTTATTAATAGTTTTGATTTCTTTGGCTGAAAACTGCCTGTTCATATCCCTTGCCCATTTATCAATTGGAGAATGGCTTGATTTTTTGTACAATTGATTTAGCTCTTTGTAAATTTGAGTAATTAAATCTTTGTCAGAGGTTTTTATGAAGATTTTTTCCCAATTTGTTGTTTCCCTTCTGATTTTAGTTACATTGGTTTTGTTTGTACAAAATCTTTTTAATTTGATGTAGTCAAAATTATTTATTTTACATTTTGTGACTCTTTCTAAGCCTTGCTTGGTTTTAAAATCTTTCCCTTCCCACAGGTCTGACATGTATACTGTTCTGTGTTCACCTAATTTACTTATAGTTTCCTTCTTTATACCATATTGTTTTGATGACCACTGCTTTATAGTATAGTTTGAGATCTGGTACTGCAAGGCCACCTTCCTTTGCATTTTTTTTTCATTATTTCCCTGGATAGCCTTGATCTTTTGTTCTTCCAAATAAACTTTGTTATGGTTTTTTCTAATTCAGTAAAAAAATTTTTTGGTAATTCAACGGGTATGGAACTAAAGTAAGTTTGGGTAAGATGGTCATTTTTATTACGAGCTCGTCCTACCCATGAGCAGCTAATGTTTTTCCAATTGTTTAGATCTAGTTTTAAATTGTGTGGAGTGTTTTATAGATACGTTCATGTAGTTCCTGTGTTTGTCTCGGCAGATAGATTCCTAAGTATTTTATATTGCCTAGGGTGATTTTAAATGGAATTTCTCTAATTCTTGCTGCTGAAATGTATTGGAGATATGTAGAAATGATGATGACTTATAGTGGGTTTATTTTGTAGCCTGCAACTTTGCTAAAGTTGTTGATTATTTCCACTAGCTTTTTAGTTGATTCTCTAGGATTCTTTAAGTAGAACATCATATCATGCACAAAGAGTGATAGCTTGGTCTCTTCATTACCAATTTTAATACCTTCAATTTCTTTTTCTTCTCTAACTGCTACTGCTAGTGTTTCTAGTACAATGTTAAATAATAGTGGTGATGATGGGCATCTTGGTTCACTCCTGATATTATTGGGAAAGCATCTAGTTTATCCCCATTGCAGATGATGTTGGCTGATGGTTTTAGATACTTTTTATTATTTTTAGGAAAGACCCTTCTATTCCTATACTTTCTAGTGTTTTCAATAGGAATGGATGTTATATTTTATCAAAGGCTTTTTCTGCATCTATTGAAATAATCATGTGCTTTTTGTTGGTTTGCTTGTTGATATGATCAATTATGTGGATGGTTTTCCTAATATTGAACCAGCCCTACATTCCTGGTATAAATCCCACCTGATCATAGTGAATAACCCTAGTGATGACTTGCTGGAGTCTTTTTGCTAGTGTCCTATTTAAGATTTTTGCATCTATTTTCATTAAGGAGATTGGTCTGTAGTTTTCTTTCTCCATTTTTGACCTGCCTGGCTTTGGAATCAGTACCATATTTGTCATAAAAGGAATTTGGTAGAACTCCCTCTTTGCTTATTAGGTCAAATAGTTTGTATAGAATTGGGATTAGCTATTCTTTGAAGGCTTGATAGAATTCACTTGTGAATCCATCAGACCATGAGGATTTTTTCTTAGGGAGTTCTTTGATGGCTTGTTCAATTTCTTTTTCTGATATGGGATTATTTAAGAATACTATTTCTTCTTCTGTTAATCTAGGCGATTTATATTTTTTGTAAATATTCATCCATATCACCTAGATTGGCATATTTATTGCCATATAATTGGGCAACATAGTTTTTAATGATTGTCTTAATTTCCTCTTCATTAGAGGTGAGGTCTCCCTTTTCATCTTGGATACTGTTAATTTGGTTTTCTTCTTTCCTTTTTTTATTAGATTGACCAGTACTTTGTCTATTTTTTTTGTTTTTTCAAAATACCAGTTTCTAATCTTATTTATTAGTTGAATAGTTCTTTCACTTTTGATTTTATTAATTTCTCCCTTAATTTTTAGGCTCTATAATTTAGTTTTCTTCTTGGGATTTTTAATTTGTTCGCTTTCAAGTTTTTTGATTTGCATGTCCAATTCATTGACCTCTGCCTTCCCTAATTTGTTAATATGAACTCAAGGATATAATTTTTCCCCTGACTACTGCTTTGGCTGCATCCCATATATTTTGAAAAGATGTCTCATCACTGTCATTTTCTTCAATGAAATTATTGTTTCTATGATTTGTTCTCCAACCAATTTTGGAGAATCATATTATTTAATTTCCAATTAATTTTTGATTTGACTCTCCATGTACCCTGATTATTATTTTTATTGCATTATGATCTGAAAAATGTTGCATTTATTATTTCTGCTTTTCTGCATTTGTTTGCCATGTTTTTATGACCTGGTAAATGGTCAGTCTTTGTGAATGTATCATGTGCTACTGAAAAGAAGGTGTATTCCTTTTTGTCTCTATTTTTCTCCATATATCTATTAACTCTAATTTTTCTAAAATTTCATTCATATCTTTTACCTCTTTCTTATTTATTTTTTTCATTTGATTTATCTAAATTTGATAATGGTAGGTTCAGGTCTCACACTAGTATAGTTTTACTATCTGTTTCCTCCTTCAATTCCACTAGTTTCTCCTTTAGAAATTTGGATCCTATACCATTTGGTGCATACATGTTGATTAGTGATATTTCCTCATTGTCTATACTCCCTTTTATCAGGATGTATTTACCTTCCCTATTCCTTTTAATCAGATCTATTTTTACTTTGGCTTTGTCAGATATCATGATTGCAACTCCTGCCTTCTTTCTATCAGTTGAGGCCCAATAGGTCTTGCTCCAACCTTTAATTCTGACCTTGTGAATATCTACCCGCCTCAGGTGTGTTTCTTGTAGACAACATATGGTAGGATTTTGGATTCATCTACGTTTTCTGGGTGAGTTTATCCCATTCACATTTAAAGTTATGATTGTCACTTGTGTATTCCCTAGCATTTTGATATCCTCTCCTAGTTCTGTCCTTTCTTCTTTTGCCATATCCTTTTAAACCAGTGATTTACTTTTAATCAATCCCCCTAATCCCCTCCCTTAATATGCTTCCCTTTCTGGGCCCTCACTTCTTGTTCTTTTGTTTTTTTAGGGTCTGTTAAGTTCCCTCCTCCCTCTCTTTCCCTCCCTTTTTGTACTCCCTCCCCCTTACCCCCCTTAGTTTTCCCTTCTCACTTACCCTGTAGGATAAGATGGAATTCAAGACCCCAATGGATTTAGATGTTCCTCCCTCTCAGAATTGATTTCACTGAGAGTAGGGTTTAAGTATTATCTATTAGCACTCTCTTCCTCTCCTTCTTATAAGCATATTCTTCCCCTCCCCTTCCCATGAGTATCTTTGTGTGATAAAGATTATCCTATTTATTTTATTTCAAGTATCTCTTGGTGCCATCTTCAACCCCTCCCTTTTTTTCTTTTTTGCATATCATCTTATAGCCCTTAATGCCCAATCTCTTCCTGTGAATGATTCTTCTAATTACTATAATAGTGAATATAATTTTTGAGTTACAAATAACATTTCCCCCATATATTAATATATATAATTTGATCTAATTGTAGCCCTCAAAGAAGAGAGTTTGAATAAAAAAAAACATTTTCCCCCTTTTCCCTCTCTTTCTTATTTACCTTTTCATGTTTCTCTTGATCTTTGTGTTTGGATATCAAACTTTCCACTTAGTTCTGGTCTTTTCTTTACAAATACTCGGAAATCTTCTATTTTGTTGAATGCCCATACTTTCCCCTGAAAGTATATAGTCTGCCTTGATGGATAGGTAATCCTTGGTTGAAGCTCCAATTCTCTTACCTTTCTGAATATCATGTTTCAGGCTTTGTGGTCCTTTAGTGTGTAAGTTGCTAGATCTTGTGTGATCCTGATTTGTGCTCCTTGATATCTGAATCGTCTCTTTTTGGCTTCTTGTAGAATTTTCTCCTTAGCCTGAAAGCTCTGGAATTTGGCAATTACATTCCTAGGAGTTATCTTTTGAGGATTTAGTGTAAAGGGTGTTCTATGAACTCTTTCAATGCCTATTTTGCCCCCTTGTTCAAGAACATCAAGGCAGTTTTCTTGGATGATTTCTTGTAGTATGATGTTAAGATTTCTGTTTATTTCTGGATTTTCAGGTAGACCAATGATTCTCAAATTGTCTCTCCTTGATCTGTTTTCCTGATCTGTCATCTTCTCAGAGAGATATTTTGTGTTTTCTTCTATTTTGTCAGTCTTTTGACTTTGCTTTATTAATTCTTGCTGTTTTGCAAGATCATTGTCTTCCAGTTCCCTAATTCTGGTCTTTAAAGACTGGCTTTCCTTTTCAATTTGATCTATCCTGCTTTTCATGACTTCTAGCTGTTTCTCCAATTGGGAGTTCTTGTTCTTTAAACTGTTATTTTCTCTTTGAACTATTTCCCACTTTTCTTGCCAGAAGCTCCAATTTCTTGATAAGCTCCAATTTCAATTCCTCAAGAGCTTGTTGACAATCTCCTTTTTGGGGGGAAGGTTTTGGGTTTATTTGAATTTTCCCCTCTATTTCCTCTGTAGCCTGAGTTTTTCCTGCATAAAAATTTTCCAGGGTCAACCCCCTCTTCTTGTTTTGTGTTTTTTTTTTTTTTTGGTGGAGGGAAGTTGTAGCTCGCTCCTGGGCACAATTTGCCATCACTGTGGAGGTTTTTTCTTTCCTTTTTAGTCAGAAATCTGAGTGAGATGAGCAGGCTCTCTGTGTATGGAGTTAAGGAGCAAGGATTTTGCCTGAGGCAAGCTCTTGAATCTCCGCAGCTTCTGCTGTTTGCTGCCCTTCTTTATTTTATCTTCCTGCGAGCACCCACAGTCTGCGCTCTTCAGCCTTCTGGGGTTTCAGGTGTACTCCTCTCAGAGGTAGGTCTTTGGTGGTCTTAAGTCAGCTCCTAAGGACCTAGAGGTGCCCCTGACTCACTCTAGAGGAGCTCCTCGTTCACTCACTGATTCTGTTGCACACTGGCTGACTGTCTCTGGAGGTGGGGTGGGAGAGGGTAAATCAGCTCACATTTTGATGGGAGCTTTTCCACCCCCTTATAGTATGGAAATGCCCAAATCCCATGTAC
This sequence comes from Monodelphis domestica, assembly GCF_027887165.1. Lineage (NCBI taxonomy): Eukaryota > Metazoa > Chordata > Mammalia > Didelphimorphia > Didelphidae > Monodelphis > Monodelphis domestica. The sequence continues at coordinate 179,977,778 of NC_077228.1, forward strand.
CTTCAATGCTGCACCCTACTGTAGAGTCCCTTCGTTCTTATGAATTTGGTTTTTTTGGTCTTTTGTGATAGTCTGTATTGGTGGGTGCTGAGGAGAGGAAGAGTCTTGTGACTAGACTGCCACCATGTTTACCCGGAAGTCTAGGCCCATACTTTCTTTAAGGCAGCTTTAAACTGGTTCTCAGCTCACTTTTTTGTTAGGGTGTATGAAGATATAGGAAATAGAGGAGGAAATAAAGAGAGAGTTAATGGTAAAGAACAGAGAATTATCAGAGTAGTTAGTCCTCAAGCTCATTAAGAAGGAAGCTCATCTTTCACATCAATGTATTTATGGATTTATTTTGAGATTCTGGTTATGTATGAGTTTGCTCTTATAATAATGAACAACATGGAAGTGTTTTATGTGACAATAAAAATAAGATTAAAAAAAGATATTCTAAAAAGATAAAGACTCAAAGAAAGCTGTTCATAACCTTTTCTCTTATCCGGGAGCATTGAGCATAAGGGTAGAGCACAGAACAATTCAGACCCAAAAAAAGTCTGAGTGAGTTTGCAACTCAAATTAAGTTAGTAGCTATTTTTAAATAACAAGTAGAGATGAAAGCAAAAGCACCAGTCTATAGATCTTGGTGTGATAGAAGTTGTTTTAGTTGGTATTTTTATGGCAATAAGTCACTTGTGATTAATCAATATTTATAGTATAGGATTTGAGGGGCTATCTAAAATTTTAAAAGCATTTCCAACTGAACAAACTACAACTTTTCCTGTGTCTGGGGAGCATACAATCATTTGTTCAACATGGTTCTCCAGAGTAGGACCTGGTAGTGGTTACCTGAATTAGGAGCAAGAAGGAAATCATCTTTCTTTTTTTTTTTGGTCTGTCTTGTAAATCTAAATCTATTTCTAAGAAAAGCCACAGTGCTTAATAAGTACTGGTAGAATGAAGCATTCACTAGGCCACCATTCCTATTTCAATTCACTCTATAAAATCTAATTTCATCCCCAAACAAGGAATCATTGAATAATGTGACCAGTGTAAAACATACTTAATGAATTTTTTTTAAACCCTTACCTTTTGGTCTTAGAATCAATACTAAGTATTGGTTTCAAGGCAGAAGAGTGGAAGGGCTGGGCAATGAGGATTAAATGACTTCCCCAGGGTCACATATCTAGGAAGTGTCTAAGGTCAAATTTGAACCTGGGACCTATCTCTAGGCCTGGCTCTCTATTCACTGAACCATCTAGCTGCCCCTACACATGTAAATGTACACATAAATCACAGGCCTAATTTGGGTACCTACCATTTATACACACATATGTTTTTATATACATACATATATTTATATATAAATACAAACATCTCTATGATCCTAGTTATCCCTTGCTATTATCATGGTTCACTTATCCCAGCTTCACTATATAATTTTTTAAAAATCTAATTCTGTATTGCAGAGTTACACTTAATCTCAGCATGCTATTGGCTGATGGAATGAAAGGTGACTAACCACAGTGCTGTGTTCTGTATCCTGGGCACTGACTGGCTCAGTGAATATAATTTAATAAGAGTATGGAAAAGGTTTATAGGTGAGTGGGTAGGGTTTATAAGGCCTTAAAATATATACAAATAATAAAATAAATATAACCACTACTATTGTGATGGTCTCTGGAACATAACTCCCGTGATAGGTGAGGGATCACTGTATACTAGGCATGGGATAAAAGATTTGGGACCCTGCTCTCAGGAAGATTTCTGATTATCCTGTTAATTTCTCCATTACTCAAAATATAAAACAAAGTAAAAAACTTTCCACACTATTATTTATCCTCCATATTCTCTTTTTGCACTTAAGTATTAAAAAGATCCACAAAGCAAAACATCATTGCTTCAGAGAAGGGTTTCTTTATAATGTGAAATAAGGTATGAACAAATTATATATATATATATATATATATATATATATATATATATATATATATAAATAAAACATTGATAATGAGCCTTTGTATCCAGAACAACACATTTTTAGCAACAAGTATATGTTTTCCAATCCTTATTTGGGTATTGGCCCTCTGAAATTATTAGTGAGGTAGGGGTATATAATTCCCTTCTTAAGTGCCCTTTTCAATGCTGTTCCAAGCTAACATTCTTTCATAGCCTTTAATATTTTTTGTAGCATTATGTATATTGTTATACAGAATGTCCTACACAGGTCATATCTACCAAATTCTCAGCTATGCAAAACAGTATACTGAGTGCTAAAATACAAATGGAAGGCAGGATTTTTAATAAACTCTTATCTTCTGTCTTAGAATCAATACTAAATATAGACTCCAAGGCAGAAAAGCCAAAAAGGCTGGGCAATTGGGGTTAAGTGAATTGCCTAGAGTTACATAGCTAGAAAGTGGCTGAGGCCATATTTGAACCCAGGACCTCTTTTTCTGCAGGTCTGGTTCTCAATCCACTGAACCACCTAGATGTCCCAACAGCATTTCTATTCAATAAAACTTTTAAAAGTATATTCCCACCCAAGAGTGAATTATTTTTTTAAGAGGAGGCAGAATGGAAGGGGGAGATACTTTCAGACCTGTGATTAAATAATCTAGAAAAGTCAGATTCTAGTCCAATCTTCTCATTTTAAAGATGAGAAAACTGAGACCAAGTTCACATTGGTAGTAGGGAGCAAATGTTTTGAAAACTGGACTTCCAACTTCAAATCCATGGGTCTTCCCACTGTGCAACACTGCCTCTCATCATCAATACAGAAAGCTTTCAATGCAGCCTTCTATTCACTGCCCCACCTAGTACCTCATCATTTATTTAACATGCATGCCTTAATGATTTAACATATAATTCTGAACAAGTTTGGCTGAATAGCTTTCCTTTCCTCAAGGACATCACAGATAGCAAACCAAAGATGCATGAGAAGTCTTAGGGACAGGTATCAGATTGCAGAGTTGACAGCTGATAGCCTGACAAGAAAGGTAGCAGAAGCACTCTAAAAGTGGGGCAGCTAAATAGATGAATATTTCTAAAAAATATAAATTGCCCAGATTAACAGAAGAGGAAATATACCTCATCTCAGAAAAAGGAATTGAACAAGTCATCAATGAATTCCCTAAGAAAAGTCTCAGGGTAAGATGGATTCAGATGGATGCAACAATGGTTCAACGTTAGGAAAACCATCAGCATAAAGGACCACATTAATAACAAAACCAACAGAAACTATAGGACTATTTCAATAGATACAGAAAAAGTTGCTGACTAAATACAATACCCATTCCTATTAAAAACACTAGAAAACATTGGAATAAATGGAACACTCCTCAAAATTATAAATAACAGCTATCTAAAACCATTAGTAAACATCTTTTATGGGGATAAGCTGGAAGGCTTCCCATTATGGTAAGGAATAGAGTAAGGATGCCCACGATCACCATACTATTTAATATGGTACTAGAAATGTACTACAATATTGTACTAGAAGAAATTGAAGGAATTAGAACAGGCAGAGGAAATAAAGCTATCACTCTTTGCAGATGATAAGATGGTATACTTAGAGAATCTTAGAGAATCAACCAAAAAACTAAATGAAACATTGTTAAATGAAACAATTAACAATGTTAGCCAAGTTGTAGAATACAAAATAAACCCACATAAATCATCAGCATTTCTCTATACTATCAATAAAGTCCAATATCAAGAGATAGAAAGAGAAATCCCACTTTAAAAAACTGTAAATGGTATAAATACCTGGGAGTCCACCTGCCATGGAACTATATGATAACAACTACAAAACACTTTTCACACAAGGTTAGATCTAAACAATTTGAAAAATAGTAACTGCTCATGCCTAGGCAGAGCTAATAATAAAAATGGCAATTCTACTCAAATTAATTTACCTCTTCAGTGCCATACCCATCAAACTATCCAAACATTATTTCAATTATTTCATAGAACTAAATTATAATAAAAGTCATTTGAAAGAACAAAAAACTCAAGAATATCAATGGAATTAATGAAAAAAAAATGAAGGAAGGTGGCTTAACTGTCCTGGATCTTAAACTGTATTATAAAACAGCGACCATTAAAACAATATTGTATTTGTTAAGAAATAGAGTAGTGGATCAATGGATTAGATTATCAATACACAGTAGTAAATGACCATAGTATCTAGCCTAGTGTTTGATTAATCCAAAGATCCGAGCTTTTGGAAAACTCACTATTCAACAGTAACTGCTGGGAAAACTATAAAACAATATGGCAGAAACTAAGTATAGACTCACATCTCACCTCAAATACCAAGGTAGAGTCAAAATGGATACATGATTTAGGAATAAAGGGTAAAAATATAAATTAGGAGCATAGAATAGTTTACCTGTCAAATCTATGGATAAAGAATTTATGTCCAAATAAGACAAAGAGGATATTATGAAATGTGAAATAGATAAGGTCCACATTAAAATAAAAAGGGTTTGCACAAACAAAACCAATGCAACCAAGATGAGAAGGGAAACAACTGGGGAAAAAATTTTATAGCCAGTCTCTCTGACAATGGTCTCATTTCTCAAATATGTAGAAAACTGAGTAAAATGTACAATAATATAAAGAATTTCCCAATTAACAAGTGGTCAAAAAATATGAACAGGAAATTCTCAGATGAATAAATTAAAACTATCTTTAGGTTATATGAAAAAAATGCTCCAAATCACTACTGATCAGAGAAATGCAAATTAAAACAATTTTTAAAAAACCTTTATCTTCTGTTTTGGAGTCAATATTATGTATTGGCTCCAAGGCAAAAGAGTGGTAAGGGATAAGCAATGGGGGTTAAATGACTTGCCCAGGGTCACACAGCTGGGAAATGTCTGAAGCCAGATTTGAACCAAGGACCTCCCGTCTCTAGGCCTGGCTCTCAATCCACTGAACCACCCAGCTGCCCCCAAATTAAAAGTTTTGAGGTACTACCTCACACTGATCAAACTAGCTAATATAACAAAGAACAGAAAATGATAAATGTTGGAAGGGATGTGGAAAAATTGGGTCACAAATGCACTGTTGGTGGTGCTGTGAATTGATACAGCCATTCTGGAGAGTGTAAGGAGGCTATTGGAAAATAAGTATTATATTATTAGTTTAGAGATAAGAAGCAAAGTGGCTGGCTTGAGAAAAGAACTGGAGTTTAAAGCAGAGCTGAGAGAGCATGTTAATTTCAGATGTGATGATATAACCATTTTTCTATGTGCATTACAGTCTCTGGCAGTTGGGAGTTGCTCTCTGGCAGCTGGCAGAGACACACTCTCAGAGACGCTCTCTTAGGGCTGGATGAGGTAATATCTTTGCCTCTCTCTCTGTCTGAGGGAAAGATCTGAAGGCACTGTGTTTTCCTTTCCCAACTTGGGAAACACTATTGACTACCTATTGCGGTTTAGATAGATTGATTAAATTCTGAGAAGACCAAAGAAAAACCTGGTCTTTGGTTGATATTCTGAGTCTGTTAAGACTCAGAGTCTTAACTTGATTCTTTTCGAGACTCAACCAGCTAGCCTTTGCTATTTTATAATTTGAAGGCAAAGTGAAAATTTATAAGGTAGTTTTATTTAGATAGTATAAATTTGGATTAGTCAGATCAGGGAGTTGTGTTCCTTGTGAAACACAGAAGAAGCGGTTGCTCGAGGAACCAGGGAGTTTTATTTGGGTGGATTTAGAATCCCTTAGAATTAGAAATCCTTCTTTATCCTTATATATTTCAATAAATATTTTATTTTTGTAATAAGAGTTTCTTTAGCGTCCTTGCACCTGGCCCTCAAGGGAAGTTCACATTTGAGCTTCACTTCATCACTGAGGATACTTTTGATTACATCTATCAAAAGTATCTGAACAGTTTTTAATCTATATTGAACAGTTTTCCATCTAAATATTTTATTTTTATAACTCTCCAATTTATTTTTAGTTTGGCAAGCTAAATAGGACAAAGAACCTGTCTGATTTTGAGTCCAATTGTCAATTTGAGCAGTTGGAATTGTTATCTCAGCAGGGGGTGCGGGGGGCAGCAGCTAGAGCTGACAGTTTCACTGTGAGCTGTGGTGAGCTGAACTCTAGGTGGCTACAAAATCCATCTCCCAGTCAACTTGATACAAAGAATCTGTACTCTCAGAAAACCTGGTGAATTAGCTACATAAAATCACCATGGAATTCTTTATTAGATATGACTTCTCCCATTTTCACTATTGTACTAGAATATATACAAAATGTACTTGCCTATGACTTTCGAATGCCAGTACTCTCATTGACACTCCTACAACTAATCTCTTATGTCCCTGTGCTACTATTGTTTATCATGTGCTTTTACATGATGATCAACTCTTTGGCAGTTGGCAAAAAGTGATCTTAAAAGTGAACTATATAGAGACTAAACTAGATAGAAATGCAAACTCAGTATGAGGATTTACTCAAGGATAAAGGGACAATGGCAGAAACTAAAGAATATGAAGCAACTAAATTAGAGGGTGCAACTAAATCAGATAATCCAACTAAATTGGAAATGGAAATCTGAAGCATTAGAAAGCAAACCAGCTCATATGTTCCCTCTAAGGGAGGTACCTATAGTGTCCCCAGAGTGTGGTATAGTGAATCTCATGTGCCACAACAAGTTTACACAAGCTGATATAGACAGTTTTAAGAAAAATACTCCATCATATGAACAACCCATGGCAGTTGTAAAGCAGTTTAAATGCTTAGTTAAGCTTTACAATCCTTCTTATTTGGACTTTGATGATCTTATGGATTAATTATTAACAAAAAGGGAGAAACAACAGATTATACAGGATACTAATAATAACTCCTGAATTTCCAATTGGCCTACTGAGGATGCTGGTTGAGAATATACCCTTTTGCAGAGTACAGAGACTTAACTACAGCCAGGGAGACAATAATTGAAACTATGAGGCAAAATTCCAGACGCCCAGGAACCTGGTCTACATTTGAGCACCTAAAGCAGGAAGTGGGAGAAATTCCCTCCACTTTCCTCAATAGAATTTTTGACTGTGCAGAAAAGTGGATTGGGTTGGATACTTTAACAGAGGAAAACATAAATCACATTCACAGACAGTTTGTAAAATTATTTTCGGAGTAACTGTCCAAATTGGTTTGACATGAGTCTTGACGAAATTAGGAGAATTGCTATGTTTTCCAAGATGAGAAAGATAGGCAATTAGAAGAGAAAAACAATATAATTGATAACTTAACCAAAGAAATCAGAGAGCTTAAACAAAAACTGAAATCCAATGAAGTGCAGGGGAAAAAAAAACAGTAGCTGCACTAAGAACTTATAGACAAACCAGACAGAATTACAACCCCAGACAATACAGACAAACCCCAAGATGTTTTCTTTGTAACAGATCTGGCCATCTCATGAGAGAGTGCAGATTTAGGGGACAATTCTTTGGACAAGGCTTCAGGGAAAACCGAGGCAATAAATATAAATGCTTTAATGGATTCAGGCAAAATGGATATAGAAATTATGGGTTTAACAATGGATTCAATAATGCATTTCAGTATGGAGACAAAACTACCCAAATTATTTTGATACTGGATGCTACTATAATTCACAGCAAGCCACAGACCTGAGTACCATGCAAGAATATATCAAAGCAGGTGCTCATCCAAAATATTCTCAAGTAGCTGGTGGGAATCCCCCAAAACTCGATATGCAAAAAGGTGCAACTTCATTATGAAGGTGTGCCAAGGCCCATGCAGGTTAAAAATTTAGTATATGGAGAAAATGGACTAGGAAGTATGGGCAATGGATAAAAACTAATAAAAATGACATAGAGATTTTAAAAACATGGGAAATTAGTGCAGGAGAAATCAATGAAGAATTATAGAATAAGGAAGAGGGATAAGTGTTGAGTTTTCTTGATCCTAGTGTGTTAGCTCCTGTGATACCTGTCCATTCTCCAGAAAATAGCATAGAACCTCATGTAACCCAAAAAATAGGAACACAAGTTTATAATTGTCTCTTAGACACAGGTGCTGCCAAATCTGTGTTGCAGAAATCCCCTGAGGAGTGCAAAGCAGTGGGTTCAATAGAAGCTGTGGGTGTGACAGGAAGACCTCAAAAAGTAAAAAAGCTAGAACCAAGAATGGTTTCATTTGGACCTCTAGGTATAGAACACTCTTTTCTTTTAATGCCAAATTCCCCAATGAAGCTAGTGGGTAAGGATCTTCTTTGTAAATTGAGAGCAATGATAATATGTACCCCCAACTGGAGATATTTCTTTAAACCTCTCAGAAGAATCCCTAAACCTTTTCCCTGTATTATTCCTAGATACAGTAAATATTTTATTTTTATAACTCGCCAATTTATTTTTACAAGAGCAATTTGAAACCATACTCAAAGGGCCATAAAATTATGCCCTTTGATCCAGTAATACCACTACTAGGTTTATATTCCAAAGAGAAAGTTAGGGGAAAAGGACCTACTTGTACAAAAATATTTATAGCATCTCTTCATTATGGCAAAGAACTAAAAACTGAAGGGACATCTGTCAATTGGGGAATGGCTAAACAAGGTGTGGGACAGGATTGTAATGAAATACTATCACACCATAAGAAATAATGGACAAGGTGATCACAAAAAATATCTGGATAGACTCTTATGAACTGATACAAAGCAAAGTGAACTAATCTAATCTAATCTAATACCAGATCTAATACCAGAAAAATGTTGTATATGATACAACACACAGTAGCAGCAATAAGGTATAATGATCAACTGAGAATGATTTGACTATTATCAGAAATGCAAGAAACCAGGAGAGCTCCAAGAGACTCATCATGAAAAAGGTTATCCAGAAGGAACTGATGAAGTTTTGAATGCAGATTGGAGTATGCCATTTTTCACTTTACTTCCTCCATGAATTTTACTCTAGTGTAAATACTGTCTTCTTTTACAACATGGAGAACATGGAAGTACATATTGATTGATAGCACATATATAACCTATATCATATTGCTTGTCATTTCAAGGGGGGGATAGGAGTGGGAGGGAGAAAACACTGATTATAAAATGTCATAAAATTGTGCTGGTATGTAATCTGGAAAAAAGTTTTTAATTAAAAATAAAGTGAGAACTAGGTAGCATAGTGGATAGAACACTGGGCCTCAAGTCAAGAGGACCTAGGTTCCATTCTGGCCTCAAGACACTTAGCTGAAACCCTGGACAAGTCATTTAACCCTATTTGCCTAGCCCTTGCCCTGTGTTAAGAGTTGTTACTAAGTCAGAAGATAAGATTTAAAAAAAAGAAACATGTTAACTTTGCATGAGGTCTGCATTACCTCTTAATTCAAATCCTAGATATTCCAACAGTGACTGCAATGCCAAGGATAGATCAAATTATATTCAGGACATTCTCTTTAAAAAGGCATTGAAATATGAATTCAATTCAGAAAGTTTCACCTCAACAATGCTTAAAATAAAGAGTTTTGGCATCTGAAGTAGTCAACAAATGCAACTGTGGACAGCCTACTTAAGTATAATTAATAACTGCTATTATTTGGTATAGACTTTAAAAAAAAACCCTACCTTCTGTCTTAGTGAAAGTTCTAAGACAGAAGGGTAAAGACTAAGCAAACAGGGTCAAGTTTCTTGACTTGGGTCACATAGCTAGGAAGTGTCTGAGGCCACATGTGAACCCAGGACCCCCTCCAACCCCAGGCCTGACTCTCTATCCATGGAGTCACCTTGCTGCTTCTTTGGTATAGATGTTTAAGGCTTGCAAAAAACAATAAATATTTACTTCATTTCATTGGATCTTCACTGACCATCCTTTGAAGTACTACAAATACCATATCTCCATTTCATGGATGAAGAAAATTGGCAAAGACAAGTTAAAGACATATTGCAAAGGTCAAGAGATTTGAGTCCAGTTCTCTCTGGATTCCAGCTTAAGCATTTGTTCTACTATATACCTCACTGTTATGTGGAGCTCCTCATTACCTATTACAGCGGGATTAATGAGATGTTACCATACCCAGAACCAGGTGACCCTGAGTTCCTATTTTTTCCCTTTTCCCCTACTAAATAGCTACTTCATCCTTCCTTTTCCTTAGTCTATTAGTAAATATCAAGTGCATGGGCTTAATTTTATCAATTAATTCACAAATTGTTAAGTTTAGTTACAAATTTCAAAGTTGGTTTGTTATATCTAACAATTAAAAAAAACACACACCAAGAAACTCTGAAGCATATCTCCTTGGAAAACTTTATTTCTGTTAAAAAAAAAATGCTATTTTTACTCTCACCTCAATGGGAGAGAATGATTATCCTTCATGAGAAAATGGTTTACAAATGACAAATGTCCCAAATCTTACCTGCCCTACCACAGAGCATGGTCAACTGCTGCTCAGAGGTCAAAGGCCCTACTGATGACAGCCAAAAAGATTAGAAATAGATTTACACATAGTTATAGAAGAAAGGCTGAGAGAGTCATAACATTGGAAAATCTTATTTCCAGCTAACATTCAAAAGGGACTATTTGGTTAGCAAAACAGTGGCTACAGATCAAGTGGGAATATCCAAAAGTACAGAAACAGTGATGCCACATTCTTTAACATAATGAAGATGTGAAGAGTTCAAAGTGGTTTTGTACATCCAGATATAGGCCCATAAAATACAATCAGGCCTTGTCAAAAATTTGTAATCTTCCATCTTTTGAGAGGCTCTAGTCTCATAAATAACCTACAAGTATTTTGCATTGTTTACAATAAAAATAAAGTTAGCCATAAAATTGATGGTATGCACCTATGTGTACACAAACACAGGCCCCAAAAGACTTTAAAGATTACTCTAACATTCTTATTAACAAAAGTATATAACAATAGCCCCCCACTCCCCAATTAATTTATTTTCTACAGATTTTGTTTCTGGTCAAGTGATGGTATTTCCAATTATTTCTCTAAGACTCACTACTGATCACAGTGTGTCTCTCATCACATAACCTCATCATTGGTTTTTTTGTTTTTTTTTACTGTTCCTTCTACTGCTTTCTTTTTCCCTGTATAGGCGAGCAATATGTCCAGAAATAAAGAGCCAACTTAAGAGTGGCTGCAGTCTTTTAAAAATTTAGTTTTATTGATTAACTGATATCAGTGTAGTGAATACCAAAATCTTTCAAAATTCTGGATTTTATCTATTCCATTAGTGTTAGTCTTTGATTTGCAAATTGCTTGCTCTAGCTAGAATGCAGAAACTTAAATCCCCTCTCTTTCTTCTACCTGCCCCATCCCAATAAATGTCAGCTTTCTCAACAAGCCATATACAAACTTAAAATCTGAAATATACTTTAAAATAAATACATCATAGTTTCAATATCGTGAACCAGGCTTAAAATGAGGTAATACAACTCAACTGATTACATCTTTTACAATTCTGGAAACGGCTTATGTGATGCTGAAAAAAAAGAATATTCCTTAGTCTTCTTCAAATGCCTTTTTTATGTCGACTTATGAATAATTATGCAAAAATTCCTTAAGCTTTGTTGGATAGTCTGTCATCACCCCAGTTGCTCCCAAATCAAAAGCTTTTTTGTATTCTTGCTCTTCATTTAGTACCCAAACATATACCTAAAGGTAGAAGAATAAGCAAAAATTTAAAAACAATGCATACTTTGCTTTTACTTTAAAGCACGCCTAATTATTGCAATCTCAATATATTTGGTCAGGAACCCTGAATGAAGCTTAAACATTTCATTAGCCACTGCAAAAAATTCAATCCATTTACCAACAGGGTCATGATCAGGATTCCCTCCTTGGCTATTCTCACTTTTATATACATGAAAAATCTAATTTCATATAGTATATCCTGTTTCCAACTCTTCCCCTCCCATTTCAAAAACAAATTTCCATTGAATTTTTACTAAAAAGAGGGTAGAACATAAAGCCCTATTCAGGCAATCATTTAGTGAGTCAATAGCATCAAAGGCAAGATGTCAGTATTGAGAATACTGTGCAATTTATTTCACTCCTATACTCTGTCTTCTACCACCTCCAACCTCTTTCTCTTGTCACCATACACCAAACCACTCTCTAAATGTCACCAATAATCTTCATGGCTAAATCTAATGGCCTCTACTCTATTTTCATACTCCTTGGTATCTCTGCAGCATCTAACATTGTTGATCACTATGTACCTACATGTTCTCTTCTTCCTTGGTTTCTCTGACATTACTTTCTTGGTTCTCTTAATACTCTGACTTCTCCTTCTCTCATCTACTTCTCCAATTCCTCATTCTTCTCTTACATGTGACTACCCACCCCAAGTTTACTTTGGCAATCTCATGGCTTCAATGATCCCTAACTGGATGATTCTAGAATCTATAACTTTAGAACTGACCCTTTCCCAAGTTCCAATACAGACTATGTTAACTGTGAACTCTTCTAGCTGGATGTCTCACAAAAATCTTAAAATTTAAATATACCCCAAAATAAATCTATCATCTTTTCTCCAAAATCTGACCCCTTGCCTCATTTCTGCTGATAGTACAGCACAACATTCTCTTAAGCCAACCATGTTCAAAACTTTGAATATAGAGGGAAACTAAGAAAGAATATAATCAGCTGCTGCTCACATAACTATTTACTATTAGCATCAATCTCTTGTTTTCTGTTAGCACTGCTACCATCCAAGTGTAAACTAGGATTTTATCTATTATAATTTTTATAATCATAATAATCATCATATCTCCTTGAAAAGTGTGTATAACAATATAAATAACAATAATTAACAAAAACCTCTTAACTAGTCTTCCTGTGTTTAGTCTCTCCCATTTTCTTTTTTAAATATTTTATTTTCTTACAATTAGACATAAGAACAATTTTAAACATTCATTTAAAAAAAATGTTGAATTATAAATTCTCTCCCTCCTCCCATCTCCCTCACACCTTCTTCCCTGTGTCTCTCCCATTTTCAAATCAATCTTCGATGCCACAGTAAACTAACAGTAAAAAATCTGATAGGGTTCCTTTTTCATTTACCCATTCCTTATCTCTGCTCCCAGAACCTCATTTCATTTCTTTCTAGGCTATACTTTTCAAGTTTTTTTTTTTCCCATGGCCCTATACCAGGTACCTTTGCTTTGTGATCACCCTCTCCCGACCCTTCAGCTTCCTTTTATATGCTATCTTCCTTCAGAATGTAAATATCTTGAGTTCCAGGATTTGTCTATTTTTATTCTTGAATTTGTATTCCCAGGACTTAGAAACAGTGCCTGGTTTATAACTTACAGTCTTAAGAGTTTCCTGGGGCACTAAAAGGACAGATGACTTGCCCAAGTTCACCTATGTCAGTGGTAGGATGCGAACTTGAACCAGGTCCTCTGGATTGCCAGACTGGTTCTCTATCCTCTAGGCCATATTGCATCTCAATTGTAACATTACCCTGCTCAAATACTTTTAGTGGCTCTGGACTGCCTACTGAACAAAAGAGAAATTCCTCACCCTGGCATTCAAGACCTTCTATAATCTGCCTCCAGTTTATTCTTCCTTTTTACTTATTATTATATGTTCCAGCCAAAAAAAGCCCTTTTCCATGCCTCAAGTTTATCTAATCCTCTCTGGTGATTTTTCCATACATATTTTGCCTTCCAGGCCTTGAAAGGACTGCAATCTGAATTATGCCATGCTGAAACATTCTTCCTTCAAGGCTCTACTCAATATCCTCCATGAAGCCTTCCCTGGAACCTTCCTCAGTATATAATTATATTCTTTTCAAATACAGCCTCAGACTCCTTGCAAGCTGTGTCATCCTGGGCAAATCTCATAACCCCTTTACCACAGTTTCCTCATCTGTAAAATAGGGATACCAATAGCGTCTACCTTTCAGGTTGGTGTAAAAATAAAATGAGATAATAATTGCTTAGCTCAGTGCCTGGCACATATGTAAATACTGGCTATTACCTGCATTAGTTGTTTGTGTGAATTATGGATTATAAACACTTTGCAGGGAGGTATGATTTTGGGGGGGTATCTTTTTATTCTTAGGACCAGCATTTGCCTTAGTGAACATTTTAATAAATATTTTATTGATGTGGATTCAAAGTTCTTATCCCTCACTAAAAATTCTTATCCCTATGCTATAACCAGCTATTCTAAAACAGCCATCTTGCCTACAAGAAAATGATTAGAAAACAGCCTTCACATATTTTCAGAAATATACCTGAATGCCTCGAGCAGTGAGGTGGTCAAATAAGGCTTTCCTCATTAGCAACCTATAAAAAAGAAAAACAGAACAGCATTTAGGATCATTTTCAACTCAGTATTTCCACTGTACCTAGCCAAAAGCACAAGGTCACTCAATTAATCAAAATCATTAAGTAACTACCATGTGTTAAGGCTTTGAGGATACAATGACAAATGGGAATATCCCAGCCCTTGCAGTACTCATTCTATTTGAGGAAACCACCTATGTCCCCTGGAGTGGGGAAGGACCAGAGCAACTAAGCTTGAAGGGATCTGGGATTCCCTGAGGTGAGGTTGAGGAAGAAGAGGCCTTCCACTCAGAAGTCCTGACCACCTATGTTCAGAAAGCTGGCTGAGCTTAAGGCTCCATATCACAAATGATGAGATTCCTCTCTACTTTATGTCAAATCAGGGGAAATTTGAGATTTCCATCCCCTGGAACCTCTCCAATCCAGCTCCTAGAGCTACAGTAGGAAGAAATGGATTACTGGTCTTCCAAGCTTTCAAAGAGAAAGGAAATTAAAGCACAAAGGTCTATGCCACAATTTATACTTTAACTTACCTACTTTATTGGTCAAATGGATCACTGTGGCCTACTTTGAAAAATTATATCTCCCTCATTGATGTTTCAAGGGGAAAGACGAACATTAAACTTACAACTATACTTTTGGAACCCAACATGTGGATTTAAAAGTAAGAGACTTCCTAAACAAGAAAGAATGCCCCTGGATTTCAAGGCCATACAAATTAATTAGAGGCAGTGAGGTATGCCACAGATTAGGAGTTAAAGAAATATAACATTTTTTCATGTATGCTTTTCTTATCTATTAAAATAATAAACCAGCAAAGACTAGAAAGCTGGTGAGACATGTAGAACCTATATCAAACTGCTTGCCTTCTCAATAAGGGAAGAAAGGAGGAAGGAAGAGAATTTGGACCTAAACATTTTTTAAAACAAAAATTAAATATTGCCAATGAGAACTGGTGTGTAAGGCAAACATGGCAGACCAGCACAAAATCAAATATTTCAAATTAAAATTGGATCCTCAGCTACAGAGAGAAGGGAAAAATAGAAAACTTCCCACGGCTCTGTGAAAGGAACTTAACCAAGCAAATTAAAGTTGGGACATTAGACTATTCATCTACTTCAAGAACCAAGGAACAATTTTAGAAGCAAAAAAAGGTTAATTGTTTTAAGGTATTTCTCTAAAGTGAAGTCAAGCTACCCTAGAAAAGAAGAAATTTCTCTTTGAAGCAGACAGTCAACCCAACAAAGGCTTCCTTTCAATTTGTAGGATCTTTTCCCTGCCCCGTCCTTAGGATCTTGATGTGTATTTCCCAGGAAAAAATTTAGGAACTTTGTAATTAAACAATGTATTTTTCTACACATGATATTTTATTATACTTAAATCATAATGCACCTTAACAGGTTCTGACTGTCAAGTAGAAAGGGGGAAAAAAAAATCTACTTCCTATTGGCTATTGCACCTGAGTTCCAGTCTTGGCTTTGCCATTATCTAACCATTAAACAAGTCTCTGATCCTTAGTTTCTTCTCCTTTAAAACGAAGAATTTAAGACCAGAGGATTCATAAAGACCTTTAACTTGGTGAATAAGTCTTGAAGTGATTTATTTATATACCTTGAAGATGTACAATTTTTTTTTTTAGTTTTTAAAACATTATTTTATTTGGTCATACAATTTTTAAAATGCTTTTTAGCAATCTTTTAGTTTAAAAATCACCTTCATTTACAAATGCAATAAGTATAAGAAGAGTATTTAGCATAAGATTTATTGGATAAGCCATATATTTTTTTAAAAAATTGAAATTTTTACCAGTCAGCAAGCCAGATGAGAAACTTTTGACTTTTTGATATGCTTTGTGGGTCCTTCAGTCTGAGGAAAAATGAAATTGAAGATACAAATCAATGACAAAACAATGTGTCAAAGTACTAAAACACACACACACAACCTTTACTTCCCCATCCCTTATCTCTGCTCCCAGGAAGCAGCCTCTAAAGCTGCAGTTCATACTGGTTTCAGGTTAACTTTCTGTGGCCAAGGTCCAAGAGGAAAAGGGCAGGGGAAGATTTATTATGTAGATTCTGTTCCTGCCCATTCCTCACTCTTTTTTAATGATGCCCTTGTCTCTTAAAGGATTTCTTGTAATCCAGCACAATTCAGGTGCTGAAATCCAAGGAGAGAAAAGTTAGTGCTATTAACTTGGTATAAAGTAGTAAAGCATTAATTAGTGCTGACATTTTCTTCTATTACTTCCTTTTTTTCAGTACAGGTCTCTTTGGGATTCCTATTCTTGCTAGTTTATCATGTTATTTCTACTAGCAAACCTAGGATAAGCTTTCTATTGGAATCCCAAGATGTTCCTCTCCTGGCTAAAAAAAATCATCTTCCATAAGAAGGTTACCTGAATTGAGCCAACCATCTCTATCAACAGAGATCATGGGTTCCATTCTCTAGCCCTCCCTCAATTCCATCCTTCCCATTTCTATCTGTTGTTCTTAAACTTTATAGAGTTTCCTAATGACTAGTCATTTAGCCTCCGCTTTTTGGATGTTTTTTCTAAGATATCTTCAGTTATTTACAATGCTGTTTCTCTCCCTGAAATTCAACCTACTTGGACCAAACAAGATCTCTCCTTCCTTTTGAAGGAATCACCCTATTTCCCTTTAAGAGATTCTATAGCTCAAAACTCAACCAGAATGTTAAATACAATTAGTGTTTTGCCCTAGGGAACCTTCATAATTGTTTACTGACACATCTAAAAAATACTTAAGGCTCCAAATTTACAAGGTGACATATTCTTGGCTACTCCCTTCAATCCACAATCACTTCTGTGGAAGAGAAATCTATAAGTACATACATAAAATTCTGGTCTCAATAACTACTGTTTCAAAAAGGAACACTTGAAAATACTCATTAAAATTCTTTTTTTGTGCTAAAGGAAAGCAGACTATCATGGAAACAGAGGGTTAGGAGGAATTTATAACCTAAGTTCCAACTTAAAAAATATACTATGAAAGGAAGAGCATTCTTATGTGGGGAAAGGTTTTCTTTTGTTTTTTGGGTGTTTTTTTTTTAATAGCTACCAAGAGGACACTAATGGATGAGGAGAATAAACAAAAACCAAACTGGAAAACTGAAACCAAAGAAGCAAATTAATACTGCACACATAGTCTTATTTGTTATTTTCATGTTTCTGCTTTGGGGTTGATGTAATATTCATACAGGTAAAATCCAAACATAATGATTCAGTAATAGTTCCATATTCTTTTGTTGCAAGTGAATTGCTACAATGAATACAATGAATTAACAATGAGTACATTGCTAAATATCACATTCCCAGTCTGCAGGACCTTGAGATAAAGCTGATCTCTCTTCAAAAAGCAAGGCTTTGTATTCTGAAAGGGACATGGGGAGGTATCATATACACACACCTTCCCTACCCTTTTTCTTTCTCCAAGCTCTAGATCTTTTTGGTGGTTGTTTTGGTGGGTTATTTGAGAGTCTGATAAACTTTTCAGGTGAGGCTGTTAGGATGTTTGATGTGAAAAAGGATGAGTAACATTGACAGGCCAGTGCTGCTTGATGGCAAGATAAGACCCATATTTATATTTTAACACATCCACCTCTGCCCCCACAAGTATTTTTTGTAAACAGAAGTATAATAATAATTCATTTTAAGCTTTAAGGCTCATAAAAGGCTTTGCTCACAGAAAACTTATGAGCAGGCACTACAGTCATTACTATCCACATTTTACAGAAAATGAAACAAAGTCAGAAACAAACACACACAGACACACACACATATTGTTAACTTGAAACCATAGTTAGCATTTATCGTATTCATAAAGACTTTAGGTTTACTAGTAGAGTAGCAAAGTATCAACATGAGTCAATAGAATGTGGGAACAGGTTTATATACAAAGCTTTCCTTTGTAATGCTATTGATTTTTATGGGATTTTACCTGCAATTCTCTTGTCATTACAATGAAAAATCACAAAAACAAAGACAGAGTGGCCACTTACTTCAGGATTATAGAAGGCATTGGAATTTCAAAAAACTGCTCACAGATGGGCACAAAGGGCAAGAGGCCAGTATAGAACAGGCCAAGAATGAGCAGAACACGTTGTAGACTGAAGAGAATGGGGATATCTGAATTCTAGAAAACACACATGTATATAATATTATGTGTTATTTCACAACTTCTTAAACAAGACAGGCCTAGTAGATAACCCTTAAAATTTCAATAGGATACATATTAAAGCTTAACACAAGTCTTACAAATATTCATACATATAAGGCTAGCCCATGGTATACTGGCTTACGTTGGCCTAGAGATTCCTATGCCTAAAGACATTACTAGGGGAAGAAGCATTCCCTAGCTGCACTACATTCGCCAAACATTTATGAAGCATTCATATAGAAGTTAAGGTTCCCTAGGCCAACCCATGAAGCTTAAACCATTAAATGAAATATTGCATCATTACCAAGAAAATAAATAATTAAGTAGAAATGACCAGCATTCTTATAAAGCTAATGTGAATATAGTGGGTCAACGATAAAAGTTATTGAATGAACTAGAAAAAAAATGTATTTGACTGAACTACAAAGCAAAGGATGGCTTAATTTTACAGTGTTGTCAAGAGGCCAGAAAAGAAAAAACACAACCAGTCAGACAGTATCACTGGTCTTAAGTGGGATGAATTAGGCAAAATAACTAGACACTGATACTCCCAATCTCAGAGAATGCTGAACAATGCTGCATGAAATTATCTATGTTTGAAAATGACTGACTAAAGATCAGAGCTTTCTAGTAAGAATTCCCCCAAACCACAGGCTTTTAGCTCTTAGTGACAAAGCTAGGACTAATCAGCTAAGGTTAGGTCTGTTTTCTCTCTTTCTTTCTCTCTCTCCATGTACTGCAGGGGACCATCCCCACATCCCCATGTTTGTCTCACATTGTATGTGTAGCACACAAAACTCAGAAAAGGCCTAACAGACTTCTAAGACTTCTGGATTGTCATGTAAACTTTTCTATAGAAGTTATGTACTATTTGTAAACTATGTATACAGCTCAATCTTGAATGATGAATCCCTACATTTTGTTTAAATAGTGTGCATTTGATATTGTTAGTTGATAAGAAGTTAAATCTGCCTTTACTCTTGTTGACCCTATTATCAAATAAATCATGGTTAACACCAGGTTGTATTCTATTTTGTACACCCACGCACTTAACACATTCATTTTCTGACCAGAAACTATTCAGTTGGTGGAATGCTTTTTTGACCTTAGTTGACAGGGCTTAAGGGGAGAAGTAAAAGACACTTGGGCTACAAAGCCTAAATTAGGATTGCCTTTTTGTTCTGACTAAACAGGAAAAATTCTAATTAATACAAACATCTAATAGATATATGTGAATAAGCAAATGGTTTTTAAAAATTAGTGTCTATAGTCTATCTGTTTTGAACAGAGAAATGCCAACACTAAATATTCATTTGTGATGCCTCCACCAATTAGCAAAGTATTTCTACTGCCTCTCAATTCACTACTTCCATCCAATGCTAGGTTTCTTTCTGTACAAGTACTAGAACAACTGCTCAGAAACTATCAGGAAGAAAATAACCACTTTAATCTTGTATAAATGGAGATTTTGAGCCTTTTAAACTCACAGTCTTTCATAGGAATAGTAACAAGAGAAGTGACTAATTCTTTGCTTTGGAAGGAGCTTACCTCTTTGTGACACTTTTCTACAATCTCATACTTGGCATTGCCCCACACTGTCAAGTGTTCTCGTTTGTACTGAGCAACCAACTCTGAAACCTGAAATTGAAAAATCAAAACCTCACATAATTTTCCAATTCTCCATACACTATTTTCGTTAAAAAAAAAAAAAAGAATCTATCCCCATCCAACTAATTTTTAAAATGAGTGATCTGAAATGAAACTAACTGAACACAAAACTATACAACTTGAGATTTTTCTCACAAACTAAAAATTAGCTACATTTCTCATTTTTCTGATCAACTTAAAAACTAAGTATGAATTCCTGTCTAATAATTGTAAAATATAGAAACTTGTTTAAAATGGCATAAGTCAATTACTTAAATAGCAAACAGCCAGGCCTCATCCTAAAGCCAGACTTTTCCCACAAAAGCCATTAAAACAACAATGACTCTAGTAAGTCACCACTCTAAGAGATCACTACCTAATTTGGATTGTAAAGCCAGGGGAAGTAATAAAAGCTCATAAATAAGGAGATACCTTCTTAATCAGTAGATCATTGTTGACTTTGATGTCAATATTTATTGGCGTATGGGGAAAAGCCTCAAAAACTTCCTTCAGTAATGGAATACGCTTGTCTTCTCCCTCACTTAGGCCTCCTGAAAAAAGAATTATATCATAAGATATGGGTAATCTGGTCCGATACAACAGAGAGAGGTGATCCTGCTCCATTATGGAGGGCATATCGAAGCTCATCTATCTTAACTATATAAAAGTTTTATTGTCAATGTTATATCATTTTTCGGTCCTGTCTGACTCTCCATGACTCCATTTGGGGTTTTCTTGGAAAAGACACTGAAGTGGTTGGTCATTTACTTCTCTAGCTCATTTTACAGATGAGGCCAAGAGGATGAAGTGACTTGCCCAGAGTCACCTGCATAGTAAG
Organism: Monodelphis domestica; assembly: GCF_027887165.1. NCBI lineage: Eukaryota > Metazoa > Chordata > Mammalia > Didelphimorphia > Didelphidae > Monodelphis > Monodelphis domestica. Next base: position 179,998,702 of record NC_077228.1, read on the forward strand.
TGGCTAAGGCTGGATTTGAACTCAGGAAGATTGGTGTTCCTGATTCTGGGGCCAGTTCTCTATCCACTGAACCAGCTAGCTCCCCATATGAAAGTTAATTCACCTCAAAATATCAAACACTACACTTGAATATAATTGGTAGAATCATGTCCATTATCTTGATACTTAAGAAAAAGCAGAGTTTTTAAGAAAGTCTTCTTCAAAATATCTTCACCACCACCAAAAATTATTTTTCAAAAATGTCATCAATTGTTTCTTAAGTTATTGAAGTTGACAAACTAACTGTCTAGATAAAGCGAAGAGATGATCCAGGCTGTTTGTTGAGGACTCACCCTAGGGTTGTACTTGTCAAAGAAAAAAACACTTCATGAAAATCATGAAAAAAATCATCTGATTCTTGTGTTTCTGAGGGATATTAGAGGTAGTATTTCCATTGTACTTCCCCAAAGACCTTTTGGGTCCTGCTTGTTTACCCTGTCACTATGAGCTACCTCAGTGGGATTATTACCCTTTCCTCTCAGTATAGCCCTTTTTAATCCATCTCAAATCCTGAAGTAAAGGAAAATGCAAACTATTTTTTTTTTTGGTCACAGATCTACAAAGTGTTCTTGAAAAAAAAAAAGGCAGCAGGAAACGGCTCTATGAATAGAGAACCAGGCCTGGAGTCAGGTCTTGGGTTCAAATGTAACCTCAGACACATCCTAGCTGTGTGACCTTGGGCAAGTCACTTTAACTGTTTTCTTTTTTTAAACTGTTATACTCCCTCCTAATGACAACTCTAAGAGAAGGGCAAGGGTTAGGCAAATAGGATTAAGTTGCCTAGGGTCACACAGCTAAGAAATATGGGTCTGTATTTGAATTCAGGTCTTCTTGACTCCAGACCCAGTTTTAACTACTGTCATGCCTAGCTGCCTTTATAGAAGTTAAGCAAGGAGGGGTAGACACCCAAGGAACTCTTAACTTAAAAAGTTTTAAAAGATACATTAAGAACATGGAAACAGGAGCAGATCAGAATAATGTCAGGAACACAAAAATTGATAGGGAGGCTTAAGAACAACTAAAAGGTTTTTGTTTTAGGGGTGCTTTTCTTTTCTTTTACCCAAGAAATAAGGAATAAAGAAAGAACAGTACTTGGGATGAGGGGGCAGAGAAGGGAAGAGGAGAATGAATAATAGATGAGGAACGAAAGGAAAGGCTATTTAATATTTTTTTATGCCAAGCAGAATGGTTCTTGGACTAAAATGATACAATGACAACAAAAAAGGTATATACCACTGAGAGGATTTTTCAGGGTCCTTGCCATAGCTACAGCCCAAATAAGCGCACAGCACACAGGCATATCAAATGCAGCTTATTTAACTTCTCAAGAGCATGCACACACCATATTTAGGTGATGAATATTTGTGTCCCACAATTGCATAGATGAAATTCTGAGCTGTTCAGGAGATTCAGGAGAATCAAGTAAAGGAAAAGTTGGTTCTTTATAAAGCAGATAAAATGGTCAGACACCAGAGACATCAAACCAAAGGGTACTGATGAAAACAAAAGGAAATTGCATTTCAACTGCTGTATAGGAAGGACAGCAACCAAGTGAGCATAGTCATTTTTACATCACCCCAAAGGAAACTACTTTCTTTGTCAGTTAATTGATTAGCATTTGTTAAGAGCCTACAACCATCTTCCACAAATGGGATAAAGGGGAGATTCAAAATGATCTAGTAAAAGGATGAGAGGGGAAGGAGGAACTGAAATAGACAACCAACTGCTAAACAGTCCCAGAACACAATGGAGTCCCTTAAATTTCCCCACAAATGCACTTTCAGTAAAACCCAAGATAAGAAAAGGAAAGAAGAAAAGCAAATTAACAGCATCAAAGACGAAAAGGGGGACATCACCTCCAATGAAGAGGAAATTAAGGCAATCATTAAAAATTACTTTGCCCAATTATATGGCAATAAATACACCAATCTAGGCGATACGGAGGAATATATACAAAAAGACAAACTGCCTAGACTAACAGAAGAAGAAATAGAATTCTTAAATAATCCCATATCAGAAAATGAAATCCAACAGGCCATCAAAGAACTCCCTAAGAAAAAATCCCCAGGGCCCGACGGATTCACAAGTGAATTCTATCAAACATTTAAAGAACAGTTAATCCCAATACTATACAAACTATATGACATAATAAGCAAAGAGGGATTTCTACCAAAATCCTTTTATGACACAAACATGGTACTGATTCCAAAACCAGGCAGGTCAAAAACAGAGAAAGAAAATTATAGACCAATCTCCCTAATGAATATAGATGCAAAAATCTTAAATAGGATACTAGCAAAAAGACTCCAGCAAGTGATCAGAAGGGTCATCCACCATGATCAAGTAGGATTTATACCAGGGATGCAGGGCTGGTTCAATATTAGGAAAACCATCCACATAATTGATCATATCAACAAGCAAACCAACAAAAATCACATGATTATCTCAATAGATGCAGAAAAAGCCTTTGATAAAATACAACACCCATTCCTATTAAAAACACTAGAAAGCATAGGAATAGAAGGGCCGTTCCTAAAAAGAATAAACAATATATATCTAAAACCATCAGCTAATATCATCTGCAATGGGGATAAACTAGATGCATTCCCAATAAGATCAGGAGTGAAACAAGGATGCCCATTATCACCTCTACTATTTGACATTGTACTAGAAACACTAGCAGTAGCAATTAGAGAAGAAAAAGAAATTGAAGGCATCAAAATAGGCAAGGAGGAGACCAAGTTATCACTCTTTGCAGATGACATGATGGTCTACTTAAAGAATCCTAGAGATTCAACCAAAAGCTAATTGAAATAATCAACAACTTTAGCAAAGTTGCAAGATACAAAATAAACCCACATAAGTCATCAGCATTTCTATATATTTCCAACACAGCTCAGCAGCAAAAACTAGAAAGAGAAATCCCATTCAAAATCACCTTAGACAAAATAAAATCCCTAGGAACCTACCTCCCGAGACAAACACAGGAACTATATGAACACAACTACAAAACACTCTCCACACAACTAAAACTAGACTTGAGCAATTGGAAAAACATTAACTGTTTGTGGGTAGGACGAGCCAATATAATAAAAATGACCATCCTACCCAAACTTATTTATCTATTTAGTGCCATACCCATTGAACTTCCAAAAAATTTCTTTACTGATTTAGAAAAAAACATAACAAAGTTCATTTGGAAGAACAAAGGATCAAGGACATCCAGGGAAATAATGAAAAAAAATACAAAGGAAGGGGTTCTTGCAGTCCCAGATCTCAAACTATATTACAAAGCAGCAGTCATCAAAACAATTTGGTACTGGCTAAGAGACAGAAAGGAGGATCAGTGGAATAGACTTGGGGTAAGTGACCTCAGCAATACCCAAAGATCCCAGCTTTTGGGATAAAAATCCACTATTCAATAAAAACTGCTGGGAAAATTGGAAGACAGTGTGGGAGAGAATAGGTTTGGATCAACACCTCACACTCTACACCAAGATAAATTCAAAATGGGTGAATGACTTGAACATAAAGAAGGAAACTATAAGTAAATTAGGCAAACACAGAATAGTATACATGTCAGACCTTTGGAAAGGGAAAGACTTTAAAATCAAGCAAGACTTAGAAAGAGTCACAAAATGTAAAATAAATAATTTCGACACATCAAATTAAAAAGCTTTTGTACAAACAAAACCAATGTAACTAAATTAAGAAGGGAAGCAACAAATTGGGAAAAAATCTTCATAAAAACCTCTGACAAAGGTTTAATTACTCAAATTTACAAAGAGCTAAATCAATTGTACAAAAAAATCAAGCCATTCTCCAATTGATAAATGGGCAAGGGACATGAATAGGCAGTTTTAAGATAAAGAAATCAAAACTATTAGTAAGCACATGAAAAAGTGTTCTAAATCTCTTATAATCAGAGAGATGCAAATCAAAACAACTCTGAGGTATCACCTCACACCTAGCAGATTGGCTAACATGACAGGAGAGAAAAGTAGTGAATGCTGGAGGGAATGTGGCAAAGTGGGGACATTAATGCATTGCTGGTGGAATTGTGAATTGATCCAACCATTCTGGAGGGCAATTTGGAACTATGCCCAAAGGGCGATAAAAGACTGTTTGCCCTTTGATCCAACCATAGCACTGCTGGGTTTGTACCCCAAAGAGATAATAAGGAAAAAGACATGCAGAAGAATATTCATAGCTGCCCTCTTTGTGGTGGCAAAAAATTGAAAAATGAGGGGATGCCCTTCAATTGGGGAATGGCTGAACAAATTGTGGTATATGTTGGTGATGGAATACTATTGTGCTCAAAGAAATAATGAACTGAAGGAATTCCATGGGGACTGGAACAGCCTCCAGGAACTGATGCAGAGTGAGAGGAGCAGAACCAGGAGAACATTGTACACAAAGACTGATACATTGTGGTACAATCGAACGTAATGGACTTCTCCATTAGTGGCAATGCAATGTCCCTGAACAATCTGCAGGGATCTAGGAGAAAAACACTATCCATAAGCAGAGGACAAACTGTGGGAGTAAAAACACTGAGGAAAAGCAACTGCTTGACTACAGGGGTTGAGGGGACATGTCTGAGGAGAGACTCTAAATGAACACTCTAATGCAAATACTAACAACATGGAAATGGGTTAGAATCAAGAACACATGTGATACTCAGAATCACACGTCGGCTATGGGAAAGGTGGGGGGGAGGAAAAGAAAATGATCTTTGTCTCTAATGAATAATGCTTGGAAATGATCGAATAAAATATAAAAAAAAAAAAAAACCCAAGATAAGAGATTAAGTTGCCCAGGAGGACTTCAGGTCCCAATTCAGATAGGCTTAGATGCCTATCTGAGAAGTTCAGTTTGTGCCCGACTCTTTGTGACCTCTTCTGAGATTTTCTTGATACTGATCGCCAATTTCCTTCTCCAGGTCATTTTGCAGATGAGGAAACTGAGACAAACAGTGTTAAATGACTTATACAGGGTTACACAGCTAGTGATTTGAACTAAGGAAGATGAGTCTGCGTGACTCTGGGCCCAACAATATCTACTGTGCCACTTAGCTATCCATTTATAGCCTATAATACTGGAAAACCTAGGAACCTCTTCATTGATTGATTTAACCTCATGCTTAGAATGCTCTCCCTCTTTATCTTCATCTCCTAGCTCCCCTGGTTTCCTTCAAATCTCAACTAAAGTCCTACCTTCTACAAGAAGTCTTTTCTAGTCCTTCTTGAGCTTAGTGCTTTCCCTCTGAGATTCCTCCCATTTTATGCTGCTGTATAATAGTTTGCATGATCTATGCCCCATTAAGTTATTAGATCCTGGAGAGAAAGGTCTTGCTTTTTGGGCATTCTTTGTTATTTCTGCCTCTTAGTACATTCAGCACCTGACATATAGGTGCTGGATAAATGCTAGTGGACTTTGAGTTTATTTGATTGCTGAATCACTCAGTGACCTTTGAAAAATTGTGGATAATAGAAAAGGGGACACAAAACTGGAGAAAGGCAGAAGTCTCAATTTTCCAAATAGGGAAGAGACTTGGGTCTGTAAACCTGAAGACTAGGAACTTCATGTTCTAGGACATATTACTTAAAAAATGGTTAGTGAATATCTAGAAAAGAAAGTGGCAATAAAAAAAGCTAACATGGATTCTTGAAGGAGTCAAACCAACCTCATTTTCTATTTTGACAAAGTTACTAATGGAAGGGCAGAAGAATGCTATGAATGTAATTTACCTTGAAAAGCACATGACAGTCTATTGAGCTATACTTATGGACAAGATACAAAGACAGAGGCTAGATGACAATATAAGTTTTAGGTAGATTTGGACTGACCAAACCAGACTCCATATCAGATTTGAAGAAAATGCCCAGGGGAAGTGTCCTGTTAATCTGCACTTTGCTCTCTACTATATAACATTAGATGATATGGAGACTGTGTGTCACGGTTGGCAAAAGGCCCTCAGCTCAAGGCTCAGGGTCTTGAGAGGCAGATAACACAGAGATTCAGAAAAGTCAGAATGCTTATCCAAGAATCTGAGCAGTCTCCAGGGGATATAGCAATAAATGCTAGCCATAGACCTATAGTACTATTTTGGAGGTGGGAAGGAATGAAATTTTTTTTTTTTTAAGTTTTAAACAGCCTGCAGCAAGCTTTCTATTTCTTGCTGCTTCTTTTTTAAAAAAATAAATCCTTACTTTCCATCTTGGAATTAATACTGTTCTAAGGCAGAAGAGCAGTAAAGGCTAAGCAATGGAAGTTAAGTGACTTGTCCAAAGTCACACAGCTAGGAAATGTCTTGAGGCTAGACTTGAACCTAGGACCTCCCACCTCTAGGCCTGGCTCTCAATCCACTGAGCCACCCAGCTGCCCCTAATTCTGACTTCTTAGAAAGGAATAGTGTTTGATATCTTTTTTTCCTAGAATTTATATTCTAAAGTTTTAAAACTTCAAATATTCATTTTAAGTGGATTTTTTATGGTTAAGAATGCCTACTGCACTTTAAAAAGGAAAAATCTTGAACTTGAAGGAAAAAGAAGCAATCAGAGCAGTAGATTGGGTGACTTGTCTAGAGTACTCAAAGCTTATTAAGTGTGAGGTTTAGGACTTATAGAGGGGTGTGCACTGGAAAAAGTTTAACTGATATCAGGAAAACTGAAAATGAGCACATTAATTTACTCGTATTTTCTCCATTTTCTTTTTTATTTCTAGATGATAAGCAAAACAATAAATCAGGCATTTTTAAAGGTCAGTGACCATAGCAGGAACTGTAGAATAGGGATAGGCCAAGATCACAGACTCAGCATTTAGGGCTCTGAGTGAGGCCAGCAGCTCAAGAATAAACAGAGCAGATCCTAGATTGAATACAGGCCCAAGTCAATAGAAAGGGATTTTCCCACAGGGGTCAAAAGTCCAAACTCAGTGCCCAAAACTCTAACCTAAGATATAGAGCGCAGAGATGTCCAGAGCTGATGTTGGATTTTGTACCAATGTGGGCCATCAGTGTAGGGTCTCCTGTGACTACATTCACTAAAATAATTAAATCTGAAATGGTATTAAGTATTTCTCCAATATAGTTTTTTAATTATTTATTCTCAGGAAAACTAGAACTTGGCATCTACCCACATTCTTCTATACTTTAAAAATAAATAACTTTTTATTAGATAGGGGAAAAGATGCAACTCAGATACCATCTTCAACACGAAGCCTTTCCTGATTTCTCTAGTGCCCTCCTTTCCAAACGACCTTATACTTAATTACTTTGTGTATAAACTAATTTATTTACTTTTATGTACTTCTGTATATATTTTTATATATACCCATTGTCTCTTTGGAATCTAAATTACTCAAGAGTAACATTGTTTCATTCGTGTATCCTCAGGGTCTAGGCACACTGCCCTGTCTGATAATATTTGATTGATGAATGATTTTTTTTTCCTCCCAAAGAAGCCTCCTGAACAAGAGAGTGCATTACAAAGCCCACAAGACATTTAATTTACTTGATACTTAAGGTTCTCCCTAGAAGTTAACAAATTTTGCAAGGGGTACAATAATCCTTAGGTAAATTTGGATAGAATGGGCCACTTTTCTCTGGGTTTTAATTATTTCTAGGCAAACTAAGTTTCAGTTCTGCAGAAACAAGAGATCCCACCCAGTTTTCTGTAACTCAGCTAACTCATGAGGCTCCACACAAAGTCAATGACAACTTCTTATCTTCACTACTAGAATCCTTGCTGAGCAAATATTTGTTCCTGTTTTTAGATACAAGAGAGCACATTAATGACACAAATGTTTTAAGATGACAGTGAAAATATTACCTTTTTGAAATGTTACCTCCAATTTGCCAAGGTAAGGTGGAAGTTCCTTTAAAAGATATGATAAAGAGAATGTTAGCTTTAAGAAAAAGAACAATTGGTCTTAGTTTCTTAAAATAAGATAGAAAGTAATTGAGGAAAATAGCAAATCTTTAATAGACTATATTTATTTGTACATAGCATTGCTCAGCAAATTCTCTGCAAATATAGCTTACCTACATCTACCACTAAAAATACCAAAGGAAACAATCTAACAAAGTCAGTCTTTTTTTACACTGCAGAACAAAAATTAATAAGAAATTTTCAACTGATTCCTAGTAGGACATTCCAAAGTAGATAGAAGTTACAAATTTTATTTTAGAGAACATGGTAATTGTCATGAAATTATTTGTTTTTTAAAAAAAGAAATCCATACTTTTTCTATGAACTTACAGGATGTCCAGGAAGAAAAAGTAGTTATTTACTATTTCCCACTACTATTTGTTCTACCATGATCTATCATGATCATGATCACTTAAAAACTTTTCAACCTGTATGATTTTAAAAAATTTTAATTATCATGCATATAACACACTTCTATTTTGGTCAAGAACATACTAATTTATGACCAAAACACCAAAATAAAACCATAAAGACATTGATGTGAAGATAGTATACTTTGATCCGCATCCATCCGACTCCAATAGTTCCAACCTGTAGGAATAAATAAATCTTTTTTGGATTCTTAATTCTAATATCTATCAACCTCTATGAAATTCTATCTGTGACTTTATCACTGGGTTTAAAGACATATTTTCATTCCTATGCCAGTATCATTCTTGGTGACTTGATTATGTTCATAACATTTGTAACAATTTGAACTTAAAGCTCAATTCCTAATTCTTTCCATTTGTTCCTCTATTTCTCTCATTGGATTAGTGCCAGCCCTGGAACTTGTCATCACTAGAAACTACTCTCATTAAAATCACTAGTACTCCATCTTCCAGCTGTCCCGAACAGTCTGCCTCTTCAAAGTCATCATGACCGCCAATATGTGTTTTTCCAATACATGTCCTCTGGCTTAATTTTTTTCCCCTTCACTGTCTTAGGAGCTAAGACCCAAGAGTTACAAGGAATCTCAAGAGGTCATCTAGTACAACTCTCTCTGGAGGCAACTGAAACCAAGAAAGATTAAATGACTAGCCCAAAGACACCTAGGTAATAAACAGCATTGCTGAAATTGGAAACCAGGTCCTAAGACTCCAAATCCAGGGCTCTTTACTAATCTCCCTGCCTCCAGGGTCAGTCACTTCAATGGTAATCTCATCTCTCATTCTCTGCATCATTAAGCTTCCATTGTTCCTACCACTAAGTGGAGGGAAATATTTTATTATATTTTTCAGAAAACCTTATTTATAAAATGTTAACCTTGCTTGATGTGGCTAGAAATTGGTTGATCTCAAATATGCTCCCAGAAAGCCTGGATGGTTGCCAAGAATGCTTGGATCCCACCATCCAAAGCTTGGGTTTTAAGTTCCCCAAATTTGAATGTTTATGACTTCAATCTCAATTGACCCTTAATTTGAATGTTTATGCTTACTAATTTATATCTCAATGGACCTTGCCAGGAACAGCCAGCTCTACAAAATAGCTTTAAAAATAGCTTTAATTGTTATTAGTGGGGTTCTAGTTTTGGTTGGTACTCTTCTCTGCAGAGTCTGAGGAGGGAGCCTTCTTCCTGCTTTCCTCCTCTGCCCCTACCAAATAAGTTTCTTTCTAAAACTCTAAGGCTTTGGGACTCCTCATGACTAACACTAGTCATTCCTCAAGACTGTCCCTCCCTCAGGCTTCTCTCCTCTCTCTATACTTTCTCTCTTGGCAACCCACTATAAGAGCTTCAATTATTCTCTCTATCCAAATAATTCCCACTCTATACCTCTAACCTCAAATGCTCCACTAAGCCCCTTAACCAGTATTTTCAATTATCTCTAGATATCTGCATTTGGATGTTTCACCAGCTCTCATCATATTTACAACAAAACATCCCCCGGAAATTTTTTTTTAAATCCATACATCTATCTTAAACTCGATACTGTGTATTGGTTCCATAGCAGAAGAACAGTAATGGTTAGGAAACAGGTTAAGAAAAATGTTTTATTTATTTTAAAAATTGTTTTTTCTTAAACCCTTACCTTCTGTCTTAGAATCAATACTGTATATTGGTTCCAAGACAGAAGAGTAGTGGTAAAAGCTAAGCAATGGGGTTTAAGTGATTTAAGGTTACTCAGCTAGGAAGTGTCTGAGGGAAGATTTGAGACCAGGACTTCACTATCTCCAGGCCTGACTCCATTTCCCTAGGAGTCTTGAAATATTCTTAATTTCCCTATTTCCATTAACGGTGTTAGGGAGTTTCTCAGCCTGGATTCCCTTGAAAGCATAGAGAGAAAAGCAAGTAAAAGATTAAAGGTCAAATAAATTGAGTAATCAAACAAAGGAAAATAAATTAATTAGCTATTTATGGGTAGCAATATCAGCTTCCTAGGGTAAAGATTTGTTTTTTTTTGTTTTTTCAGCCAAGCTTAGAATGCCAATCAGTAGCTTTCTGTGGCATTTGAAAGGACTATTATTGTCTTCCTCAATAGTAAAGTTGGTCTGGAAAGTCCCTAAGTAAAACATTTAGGACAACATTCATGGAGGTGAGAATAGTTAGAGTGTATATAGCAAGTCTTTATATATATTCAGCCTAAATAGGGTGGAGGTAGTTGAGTCAGGTTTTGTTTTGGGGGGAGGGGGACAGAAGAGAGAGAGAAGGGAGGGCTGGTTATTCAAACAGCAGCATATTCCCAGAATAAGGATACTTTGTTTTTCCTCTTCAATGGCACCCTGGGTTATCTTGGTCACTCAAACTCAAAACTTCAGAATCATCCGTGATTCAGTCTCTCGCTTGACTACTTTTTTGGGTCAATTAAATGCTAAATCATGTCAATTCTAACTTTACAGCAGTTCTAACATCAGTTTCCTCCTTTCTACTCCCAATACCCTCAAACCCTAGTTTATCCCTTCTCATCTTAACCACTTGGGCATAATAATACTCTCCTGTCTCTCCTTCCTCCAGAGTGCCTTCCCCAATCTATCTTTCCCCTTCATACCAAAGTATATCTTGCTGAAACACAGTTTGGATCTCAACCCTTTCTTGCTTAAACCCTTTTTGTAGCTTTCCACTGCTTATTGAATAAATTGTAAACTCCTTACCTTAGCAATCAAGTCCCCTAGCAATCTGACTCCAACTTACCTTACCTTTGCAGTTTTACTTCACATTCTTTTGCTCCAGTTTCACTTAACTATTGGCTATTTTTTCCTTTTCCCCATCTTCCACATTTTGTGTGTTTAAAAAAAAACAAACAATTCTATCCCAATCATTTCACCTTGGCTCAGGTATACCTCTTCTTCCTGAAAGTTCACCCTGATTCTCCACCCCCCAAATCTGCTAGAAGGGGTTTCTCCCATCTTAAATTCCTCCCCCGCCCTTCACTGTTTGATCTGCCTTGCGACTTGATCACCTTCTATCATAAACATCTATACACATCTTACTCCTCTCTACCATGTTCTCTGAGGCAATGGATCTTCTCAAATTTGTATCTCCTGTATGTAGGAAGATTTTTTTTTTTACCATAACATGCATTTACTGATGCTGGCTAAATTTATTAAGTATTTATTCAAGGCATTTATCCAGGTGTGGGAGGGATTCAAAGGATACAGTCTCTACCCTTTCAGGGGATAATCTAGAAAGCCTTTGCTATGGAGGTGGCTGAGTATTGAAGGAAGATAAGAGATTCTGAAATGTAAAAATGAGGAAGGAAGGAACTGAGTATAGGTGACAGATGACTGTGTTAAACACAAAGATGCTGGCATGAGCCTGGTAAGTTCAGGAAACAACAATGAGCTTGGTTTGGCAGGAAGTTAAAGCAGAAGTTCCTGCTGGATAAAGTGCATAAGTTCCAGATGATCTTTCCTCCTTTTTTCCCATCCACTGCTTAATGAACTTCATTAAAACTAACATCACTCCAACCTAAAGCATATGCTCTGAATACATTTTTACTTACACAGTACTTGAGGTCAGAGATGTTTACATTTATTCCAGTTGATCTTTTCAGATTCCCATCGTGGGATACTACCACTTGTTCATCTTTTGTGATATGGCAGTCCAGTTCCAGCATATCAGTTCCCATATTAACTGCACTACAAAAAAAAAAAAGTCAGCCTGGAAACACCAGCAATTTAAGCAAGTATTGGAAAGCTAAATTTAAGAGGTCATTTGCCTCATATACAACACTGAGAATATGGGAATGAATCAAAATGATCGAAATGCAAAAGTTATTAAGTGTCTATCTGATAATATACAATATCACTTCAATATCCCACAATTTTTTTGCTATTTAAAAATTAACTGAATTGACAACAGAGGAATTTTTGAATTCAACTTCATCAAACATTTTGCTTAAGTTCTACTGGTAGAACACAATAGGAACCCAGATGAGTAAATATAAGGAAATTTAAGTTGGGAAAGGGTTCTGGCCTATTAATTAATTTCAACCCCTTTACTTTCCCCTGCTCAAAACTCTCAATGGCTCTCCACTGCCTGCTGAATTTAACTCCACTCTCCTATGGATGCAGTGTAGTATAAAAGAGTCAGTGTCAGGGAACCTGGGTTCAAATCCCATCCTCCCTGTTTATTATCTGTATGACCCTGAACAAGGGTCTTACTGGGCCTTGGGAATCTGTAAAAATGAGGAAATTGGACTAGATAGCTTCTAAGTTTTCTTCCATGACTTAGATCACCAAAAGATCCTAGGATTCTCAGCCTGACATTTAAAGTCTTCCAAATTCTGGTTCTGACCTACATTTCCATATTCTTCTGGTAAATACCTTTACCCTGTTCTCCTCCATCCATTCATGAGAGATTTCCAGCCACGCTAACGCTGACTTCATTCACAGCTCAACTCACTCCCTAGACTTCTCTTGCCTTTCCAATAGCCACATTTAACCCACCCCATCCCATTCTTCCTGTTATAATTTATGCTGTCATTCTCCATTAGAATGTAAGTTTCTTGTTCTTTTGTGATGGTAAAGAATTGAGAATTGAGGAGATGTCCATCAATTGGGGAATGGCTGAACAAATTGTGGTACCTTATTGTACTATAAGAAATGATAAGCAAGATGATTTCAGAAAAACTGGAAAGATCTGTGTGAATTGATGCAGAGCGAAATAAGCAGAACTGGGAGAACATTAAATATATATGTATGTATGTGTATATATATATATATATATATATATATATATATATATATATATATATATATATATAATAACAGCAATAATGGATGATGATTATCTGTGAAAAATTGGCTACTTTCAGCAGATGAAATGATCTGGGATAATCCTAAAAGACTTATGACTGAGAATGCTCTCTACCTCCAGGTAAAGAACTGTTGGAGCTGTCTTCTACATTAGTGTATTTAGGGTTTTATTTTGGGGTTTTGGTTATATATGAGTTTGCTCTTACAACAATGACCAATATGGAAGTGTGTTTTACATGACAATAAATAAATTTTTTTTAAACCCTTACCTTTTGTCTTGGAGTCAATATTGTGTATTGGCTCCAAGGCAGAAGAGTGGTAAGGGCTAGGCAATGGGGGTCAAGTGATTTGCCCAGGGTCACACAGCTGGGAAGTGTCTGAGGCCAGATTTGAATCTAGGAGCTCCCATCCCTAGGCCTGGCTCTCAATCCATTGAGCTACCCAGCTGCCCCCGACAATAAATAATTTTTAAAAATAAGAATGTAAGCTTCCTGAAGGACTATCCTGTTTGCTTTTAATTTATTTCTCCAGTATTAATACATAGCAACTGCTTTAAAAATGCTCTTATCTATTATCTCCCACAACACATAGCATAGTGTCTCAAACATCAAAGTAAGGTCCCCTTATCCTAGAAACCTAGCTTTCATTTTCCCTTTTCTAATTTATTTGGGGGGGAGGCAGGGGATACAGTAAGGTGGAGGCAGTCATAGACTGACCAGCAGAGAGGCAGAAACAGAAAACACATATATATGGGATCTGCTGATATTCACTTATATCCACAGTTTTAGCTACCCACAGTAGGTATTAAGCTTATTGTATTCATTAATTATTCCAAAGACTCAATGAAGTCACTATTATGGCTACTCCATCCTTTGTCCATGATTTTTCAAGAATCTATGACTATAAAAACAACTGTGCAATAAACCTTCCTCTGATTCTTTAATATTTTGCAGTGAGCAACATGACGGGAACAAAAACCTATCCAATGAAGGATATCGATAGCTTTCTAACAAAAGTATGAAATGATCACCAAAGACTTAACTGGGGACAGGGAGGTGTGACTCGGTGGAGAGAGCAGCAGACCTAGAGTCAGGAGAACCTGGGCTGAAATATGACCTCAGATATCTCCTAGCTAGGTGACCTTGGGCAAGTCACTTTCCCATAATTGCCTAGCATTTGTCCTTCTGTCTTAAGAATTGTTACCCGACAGAAGATACGGGTTTAAGAGAACAACAAAAAAGAGTTAACTGGTCCAGGGGAATAAAACTGGAACTACTGACATGACTTCCAGGTCACAGGAGTACAAAAGACAATGCACCCTCAGGAGTAAGGAGCTACTCAGCTTCTGACCAGCATATTACCATGGCAAATACCACAGAGAAACTGTACCCAAACAAATAAATAACATTGTATGCTTGATGAATACCCCCTCTATGCCATTGTGAGGCAAACCTCCTTTTGGAGTTGTTAATTGCCTTCATTTCATTCCAGATTTGAACCTGAATCAACTGACTATCCGGAATCAGGCCTAGCCTACAATATTTAGGGTGCTTTGGCAGGACTGGATTACAATGACCTCATAGTTGAAAGTGGGAAAAAGGCAATGTGGAGGAAGGAGAAACTGATTGGATGCCCTGAAATAGGAGCCCCTTTAATCTCTGTCCCTTCAGCTATTGTGGTGGATAAAATTGCAACAAAGGCAGGCTGGGACAGTTTTCTCCACGGCAAGATTAACAGGGACATACAAACTGTTAGTAAAGTACTGGTCATCTCAATCAAAAAGCCAGGGGCCCCAACAGGACAAGAAAATCCTCCACTGGGACACAGTGAAGAGGAGTTCTGGGTGATTAGGAATGTCACAACTGGAAACAGCTAGAATAGGTGGATTGTCTTCATGTATAGATAGTGATGCCGTTCTCTGACAAATAAGGAATGTAAAGTATTTTATGGGACCCAGATGCCTCTGGCCATCTTGGCTAGAAAAACAAAACTTCCCCAGTCTAGATTCTCTCCTTTGGTTTCCCCAAGAAGTCCAGATCACCCCTAATTTTAACAAGGAAGAGTCCTCTGAGAGGCTCATAGCCCAAGCCAGTTATTTGTTCATTTGTAAATAAAAGTGAATCACACAAGTTATCCAGCAAGTTCCTGGTTTCAGAGACTGCATTGAGAGCTAGACTAAGAAATGGGGTTTGACAAAATGGGGGAAAGGATGGATTACAGAGTATTATTAATTATTAAATGATATAGCATAATATTAATTTTCCTTACTACATACTATCAAAGTCCAACTCACTCACCCTAGAAATTAGAAAGTAAATTAATTTATATTTGGGCATTTAGCTACTAGGGACAGATGGGGATATGCTCTGAAAATAAATGTTATAAAGTCTTTTGTTAAATTTGTATAACTCTACATTTGGGTAACAATGGACCATTAGCTATCAAATTTACATATCTTTTAAAATTTGGGGATAACAGTGATCTCTAGGACTACTAGGTAAGCCTGAGCTCTCCTAAAGACTGAATTTGAGGATTGTCTAAGAAATGTGCTAAATGTTCTGGGATTCCTTAGAAGGCATAAAAGAAACCACTAAGAACTGCCATTTGGGCTTTTGAAAGGCCTCATAGAGGCATGTGAAGGAATAATTCAGTCTCCAGACACTTTTCCAAAATTAGGGATAATGGCAAATGTATTAAACAAATGTATTCTTACTGGATTTGCCAAAAGCAGACAGTCCCTTACTTTGGCAGGAATGGCAAGAATCATCAGATATGTCAGCTAAAGCAATTTACATGTACTAATATAGCTGGGGAATGGCTGAATAAGCTGTGCTATATGGTTATACTGGAAAACTCTTGAGCCTTTTATAAAAGATGAGGAATAGGATGAGTTCAGAAAAAATCTTATGTGAACTTATGTAAAGACTTATATGAACTGATGCAAAGTGAAATAAACAGAATCAAAAAAGCAATGTATACAGTAACAGAAATATTGTATGATGATAAGTTGTGAAGGACTACATTATTATCAGTTCAACAAGATTCCAAGATAACCCCAAGGGACTCATGGTAAAAAAAAAATGCTATCTACAGCTAAAGAGAGCTGTTAGAATTTGATTGCTGATCAAAGCACACCATCCTTCACTTTTTTTTCTTCATGAGTTTTTTAAATTGTATTTGTGATATATATCCTCATTCATGTCGTGGGGAATTTGGAAATATGCATTGCATAAAATCACTGCATCATAATCTACATCAGACTATTATTGCCTCAGGGAAGGAAAGATCCAGAGGGATCTGAATTGCAAAATGTCAGAAAACAATTGTCAATTAATGCAATTTTTAAAAATTCAATTAAAGAAGAGGTGCTGGGTCCCTCAGGTGACATTAACAGTAAGAGAAGCTTTCTGCATTATCAAGGATAACATTTATAGGAATAACCCAGGCCCTGGTCTAGCTCACCAGAAACCCATTCCTAACACAACCTATATGGTCATTCTTGACCTCATCAATGTGGTAACCAAGAGCTATAGCAGCAGGACCAGAATGGTTTCAATATTCATGTTTTAGCACAGTGGGGCAGTGGCAGTATCTAGGGAAGAAGTATCACAGGGCCAATAGAATTAGCTACAGAAGGCCCAAAGTGTGCTGATGAAGAAATGGAAACTGAGGGAGAGGGTTGTCTATGCATGCATGGCTAAACAATTATGGTATATAAATGTGATGGAATCTTACTGTACTGTAGGAAATTACAAAGGGGATGTTTCTGAGAAGCCTGGGAAGGATTGTATGAAACCAAACAAGTGGAGTGAATACAAACAGAAGAACAACTTATACAAAGTCTTTGTATATACAATATATACAATATATAAAACAACTCTGAAAGACTTAGAATTCTGATCAGTATAGATCAGTACAGATTCCTGAGGATTAATGATGGAAGATATTACCCACCTCCTAATAAAGAAATGAATGCAAAATGAATCTCATAAGGGGTGGGGGGATATGGTCAATTTTGAAATTTGTTTTGTTGACTATACATTTGTAACAGGTTTTGTTTTTTTCTTTTTCAATGGAAAGGGAGGGGAGGGGAAGTGAGAAGGGAAAGGATCCTTGCTGATTAAAAAAATCTTAATTGCCCAGTTTTTGGTTTACTAAATCTGGAATTGGGAAGTCCCCTCCAAACTACTGCCATGTATTACCCATTGGTCATTGGATAACTCCTCTCAGGAAGGTCAAAGGGATTAATGGGCAAGAGGTAGGTTTGCTGAGAAGTGCCTCATTTTCTAATGACACAAGGGAGTGGAAACTACCTACCAGTCCCATAAAAAAGGTTTCAGGACCTCAGAAGCGATCTATAAAAAAGCAATGATTTCATATCTCCTTCATGAGGTCTCCAGGGAGGGTGAAATCAATTAATAAATAAGCATTTATTAAGCACCTATGATATGCACAATTAAGTGCAATTAATAAAACAATCCCTAGTTGCAAGCAGCTTACATTTTTTCCCCTTAAAACCCTTATTTTTCTTAGGAACAACTATTAAGACAGAAGGATAAGAACTAGGCAAATGGAGGATTAAGTGACTTGTCCATGGTCACAAAGTTAGGAAGTATCTGAAGTCAGATTTGAACCCAGGTCCTCCTGACTCCAAATCTGGCACTCTACTCACCATAGCCACCTCACCTACTTTTTTAAAAGTTTCTGTTGATGTCTTCTATTTTTTTATGTCATCAAAGAAAAACTTAAGATCAGAGAAAAAAATCACTACAACTGATCAGAATGTTGAAAAAGTCTGAAAATGTGTTATATGTCATACCTCTGAGTCCTCCCACCTCTATGAGGGTGGGTTTGGGGATAAGGGGCTTATATTCTAATGGGGGAGACAAGAAGTATTAAGTGATTATATTCAGAACAAATAAAAATAGATACAAAGTAGAGACTGAGAAGGATCGGGCACTAGCAGTTGGGAGAATAGGAAAGGTGCATGTATAGATAGCTGGCTGAATCAAAAGGGATTTTGAAGAAATAGAGGTTCTTCCTCAGATGCATAGGTATGAGGAGTTTTCCAGGCATGGGAAAAGGTCATTGCAAAGGCAAAGAGAGGACATCTCATGAATGAGGAACAGAGAGAAAACCAATTTGGCTGGACTATTGAGTACAGATTCTTGGCAGGCTGACCAGAAAACACTTGGGAATATTGTATAGGACAAGTTCATGTATCAATCAGAGCCCTGGGACAAATTTCATGCACAAGGCTAATGACCTTTTAGCTACCTGGCTGTTATCCATATTTTGGATTGGTGGCTTTCAGAAGTGTCCATCATCTGAGATGTAGCCCTGATGAGTGACTAAAAGAAAATTATCTTTATATTTCTTCAAGTTAGGGGATCAAACATTCAGCTTTCCCAGTGTCTCTTCCTGCTAGTATCTACCCTCCTAACTATTCCATCCTAACTTTCTGTAATATCTTTCCCCTACCTGCAAGGGTTTAAAGCTCAGAGTAAACACGGCAGCCAACAAACCCAGTGATTACAGAACATGTAAGGAGATATTCTGAGAGTACCTAAATGCCCTTGATGAATTTAAGGGTCTACAAACTATCAGCCAGCAAACTGTCTTCAATTTCTTGGAAAATTTAAGGACATCAGGTCATCACAAAGATAGTTAAGCAATATCTAAAAGTGGTGATTACAAAAGGCTGGTAAAGTTTCACCATGAACAGATACTGATACTTCTTTTCTTTTTCAACAGGCTCAATAGTATATTGGAGGAATGCTGAGGTTTGCTCAGACTTCAGCAAAGCATTTGAAAAAATAGCTCCTATCATTCTTGTAAAAAAGATGTTGAGAAATGAACTAGAAGTTAACATAATTGGAAAGATTTGGAGTTGGCTGAATAGCTTAATTTAGTGATGTACCTTTTAGAGATAGTGTCAGGTCCTGACCCCACCTTCCCCCCCAAGATTGAGTGCCATGCTCCCCCCACCACCACCACATGCTAAGTATGCCCTTAACCCACACAGGGGAGGGAGGAAGCACTGCCATTGAGCTGCTGGGCAGAGGGGTGGGTGAAGTGAGGAATGTCCTCAGCATGCAGAGAGGGGGAGGAGGGTACCCAAGTGCTCTGTTCCCCTCCAGCTCTGCCACCTGTGAGCAGCCCACTTTATCCCCTGTGGGAGGGGAGCATCCCCCCCCCCATTCCCCCTGCCTTTCTACTAACAAACTCTAGGGGTATAAAATAAGACTTTACCACAATACAGTTTAACAAAATAAAATTGAGCAAATTTACCAAAATCCATTTGTTCTCATTTGTCCTCATCTTTACACTTTTTGAAAATATTCCCTATCAACCAAACAGGGGATCTTTTCCTTCTATTTAGCTCCTCCAAAAGATGTACAAATATTTGCTTATGATACTCCCTCTTACTCTGAGAATTCCATTTCTGCCTAAACAACAAAGGAATGTTATTTGAGCATTTATACAACTACTAAAGAAAAATGCACATTAGTTCAAATGGCTCACTCATTTACTTGAGGAGTAACCAACTTGATTGCAGAGTTCCTATTTCAAGACAGTTTGCTTTTCTCTCTCCTTTTTATATAGGGGGACATATACAACTACTGATTTAGGACAAAAGTTTGTTAGTTCTTTTCAAAATGTGGGTGTGAGAAAAACATGGAATAATGGGGGTTCTATTTATACTACACTATCACACCTATGTATTATTTTATTGTGTCACAGATTTTTATTTTCTGTTTTCCACAGGGTGTAGGACATATGCATGTTGAATAAGCCAACTAAAGCCAAGTTTAAGGTCTCAAAACAAACGGAATTAGACATTTTAAGGTACATGTACATTCACCAAAGAGACAGGCTCTATGGTCACCAATGTTTCATTAATCAACATGAACTTAAGGTAGGAATTTAAGTTTAAGAAAAACTCACTTTCTGGCTATAGACTGCTTTTATTGAAAAATGAAATCTCTTTTATAAATTCTAGACATTAATGGACATATTTTTTTAGAAAATCTGGGCTCAAAGAGACCATAGATATCACAATATTCTCAAATTATAGGTAAGGAAAGAAACTGAGGTATGCCTATACTTTAAAACTTAAAAATTCAGTATCAACAACTGAATGCCAAATTGAACTATAAATCCAGGGAAGGCAAAAGTAAGTTTCTTATGGTCATACCAAATTCTCTCAAAAATGTATGACAATACAGGGTTTTTTAAAGGTTTCAAGTACTTTAGGGGACTGACTGTTGAAGACTTCCTCTTCTCAGTCAAAAAAAAAAAAGGGATGAGAGGTCACAGGGAAGGGAAGAAAGTATTCTATAGGTACAAAATGAGTCAAGCATTATCAATACATTGACAACATGCTCAATGTGTTGATTTGCTTTGCTTGACTATACTTTTGTGGTGAAAAGATAAGGGGAGGGAAGAAGGAAGTCAGGAGCCACTGGAAAGTTATAGCAATGTTAAAAAAAAGTAAAGATTTCAACAAAGCAGAGATTATTCCTCTTTTTATTGCCTAATAATCCTTTCTCAAGTTGTTTTTAAAATGCATAACATACATATGATCATAAAATAAATCAATTATACTGAAATCAGTTATTGACAAATTAGAAAATTCATAAGCCTCAGCTTAAAAACCTCTGCTAGAGGTTATCTACCATAAACAAAATATACAGCCAACAGTGTTCGTTCATTCATTTATTTTTAAATCCAAAGTATGATGAATAACTTAGGATCCTTGTTGTGAATAAACTTGCAGTGCTATTTTATAAATGCAGTTAAAATGCTTATTCTAGGTATAAGCATGTTTATGAATGAAATATCAAAGCCAAGTCAGCAGTTAGTTTATCTAGAACATGGGAAGCTAATATAATTTGAGGAGAAAGAACAAATTCCACCTCTGGCCCTAACTTACTACCTGTATGATCATGATCTGAGGCACATTGCTTAAAATTTTGGGGCCTGTTTCTTCATCTGTATACATGAGGAGAAGATATATTTTAAATGTATATATTTAATATACTTAATAATAAGTGTTTAGTATAAATATATATATACTAGATATATATTAAATCTATGATATCTGATTCATGAATTTGAAACACTGCTAAAAATGAGACATTAGTATATTTGAGATATATTTCATTATCACTTTGGCCTTCAGATTGTTTCAGAAATAGCAACTATGTGTGTCTCTTTCACCTTAAGCAGTAGATAGATTATAGCTAAGTTTCCAAAGGGTTGCTGATCTGGCATGAGAAAAAATGTTAAGAGAAATCAAAGGCAAGAAAGCTGTTCCCCGGGGAAAAAAGAAAAACTCTAGGTCAGAACAAAGAGGCACATAGCTCCTGAAAGAAATTCCATTCAAATGTTATACTATTCATTTATTAATCAAATGTTCTCAAGAGGATTACATAAAATAAACTGATTTATGGCCTGTATTGACTGAAAGCAAAAAAAAAAACTATTGTTAATACCTTTGTGTGCCAACCAAGAATCTTAGCTGTTGTGCAAACACTTCTTTCACATTCAAAGTGAATTTTTATAGGGACCAAATTGCCCTATGGGTATTCAGATATGATCACCTGTCCTACTAACCTAGTTTTATGAACTTTAATATAAAAGGATCCTTGTTTCTAGACTATTATGTCTCTATTTTTCAGCTCCAAATTTAATCTGTATGGGGATATATTCCCCTTCAAATGCCTTCTGTTAACATCTATATTTATTCTTTGACCCCCATTCCTTTTTTGGGGGTCAGGTCTGGTATGAGAGCTAGAGTCTTCCTCAATCTCACTGAGGCTGTAAGGGCATAGACACTTCTCAATAATGTCCCCAATCCTTGGGGAGGAAGACCCTAAAGGATCACCCTCAGGCAATTATCAATAATATGGAAATAGGTCTTGATCAACAACACATGTAAAACCCAGTGGAATTGTGTGTCAAATATGGGGGAGGGGAGGGAAAGAACATAAATCATGTAACCATGGAAAAATATTATAAATTAATTAAACTTTTTTTAAAAGTTCCTAATTTTGATAGTCATGGAAGCTTTACCCTGCTCTCTTTCACACTTAACTAGTTCACCCCAGCCTTGGCAGCCTAGTCTCCCTCCACTCCCAGGAGCTCATCATAGTTGTGCCAAACTTAGTAGACATCCAAAGTGGGCTTTAGCCTCACTAAAGTTCAGAATTCTTTAATTCTGGTGGTCCTCCTGCCTCAGCCTCCTTACTAGCTGAGATCCCAGGCATGTACTCCCACACTTGGCCCCCCCAATCCATTTTTAAAAAAAGGGAAATGAATGGAACTTTAAGAATCAAAAAACCAATTAAGCATACCACTTTGGCAGGTGACTGGAAGACAGACTGTTGAGGAGAGAGACTTGTGGTTGGGGAAACCAATTAGAAGGTTATTACAATAGTCCAGATGAGAGGTAATGAGGGCCAGATCGACAATGGTGGCTGAGAAGTATGAGTAGAGAGAAAGATGAAGAAACTACACCTTCTGCCTAAGTGGGGTAAGAAAGCAGTTTACTCTGAATTTACAAAACTGGGTGTATAGATGACAGAAATTCATGTGAATGTATAGAATTCTTGGAAGGGTATGGTACATAGTATCTGTATTTGTCACTATTTAGACCTATTTACATTTGAATATAGATTCTATAGTATCCATAAAAGCTTAATATCAGTGACTGCCTCCCTTTGAATTCTCTTTTATTAGTTCAATCAATCAGCAATTATCTATTCAGTAATTAAAATGTGCTGGACACTGAGCAAAGTGTGCTGGAGATACAATGACAAAAAAATGTGATAGTTTCTGTTCTCAATCAGCTTATAGAAGAGATCTGGGAGAAAGCCAATCCAAACACATACATATATGCATAATGCATACACAATGAAATACAAAGTAGTTTGGGGAAGGAGTGCTCCAGCATCTTGGAAAATCAGCAAATTGTTGTTGGAGAGCTTGATGTTATCTGGTTTGGGAGGGAGCCCACTTAAAGAATTACCAGGCTCTGAAGAATCTTTTAAAATAGAGGAATTTATTGAGTGAATGGCTGGGAGGCAGGTACAGGTGAAGTCTGCCCCCTTGGGGAGGTGGGGTCCAGGATTTTTATACCTTAAAGGAACAGAGACTGTGACCCGTAAAGGAAGGTGGAGAGGGAGACAAACAAGGAAGATTAGGTGACATTCCCATGTGAGGTGTCTTGGCGTCTGAAGTAGAAGCACAGGTATATATAGTTTATTACATATTAAGCCTAGATCATAAAGCTGGGTGGGTTGCATATCTCAGAGAATCTAGTGATATTTGAGATGCAAGCAAAAGGTATCTATCCATGCTAACACCCTCATCATAAAACTAGGAGACTGCATCTAAAACAGAAAGAAATGTATCTCAGAGAATCCTTTGCTTATGCAGTTTCTTTGGTGGTACAAGGGCTAGCTTTCTTCTACCACCAGCATTCCTGGGGTCCAGGATCAAGGAATTCCTCACATACTCTTTCTGACCTGGGATTCTTTGGGGTGTCCAGGAAACCATGCACCCCCATTCCAAAAGGACTTAAAGAAAATGTTCTTGCTCTGATCTTTGAAGAAAGCCAAAGATTTTAGGAGCAGGAAGAGAAGGAAGGAGTACACTGAGAAGCATGAGGAAAGCCAGAGGCAACACATAAAATGCTATATGGCAAATAGCAAAAAGGCCAGGGAGCCCACTTGCTTGCTGAGAGCTTGCTGAGAACATGTACTTCAGGAATACCCCTTTGGCAACTCTAGAAAGGATACACTGAAGAAGGGGAAATGTGAGGTCTAGTGATCAATTAGAGGACCTAGTGAAAAGGTGATGAGGGCCTGATCTAGTCATGAAGGCTACATAAGAGAAAAGAAGGATATCACAGAAACCATAAGACTTAGCAAGTGACTGGATATGTGAGGAGGGAGAGATTGATTCTTAGATTGTAATCAAATAGTGACACATGTATACATAAGTGTATAAAATTCTTAAAAGTGTCATTTAGCATATACTTATACAACATATATTTTGGTCACTATGCAGCCACCTATTTTATCATCTAGATTCCAAACCCTTAGTGGGGATAATTACGCTGACTCATCACCAGCCCTGGTTCCCCACCTTTTGATGAACAAACATTTATTAAGTACCTACAGTGTAAGAGACACTGTCCAGGCTCAAAAAACCCTCATCCATTACTGAAAAAAAGGAGCTTACTTTCTACTGGAGGAAGCAATCTGTACATATAACTTAATGCCTTGAATACAATTCAGAATTTTACTGTTACTCATAAGGTAGGTGTTACTTCTACCACCTCATTGTCAATCATCAACTAATACAATCTCTTATTCTTCCATGTAAAGGGTACAAAATCCTTTTGCATAAATTATCTGGCTTCAAGATCCTATCTATTCCCTGTGAGGCAGGCCATTATTTCCATTTTACAAAAGAGAAAACATGATCAGACAGGTTAAGTGATTTAGTCCAAAATTACACAGCTAATAGATGAGGAAGCTAGGAGCTTGACAAGTTTTTCTGACTCCTGCCATCCAAGGAAAGAACTAGCTCTTCCTTAATCTAATTCAGAGCAAATTAGACAAGGAAAAAGGTAGATATGAAAGCTGTTCATTTCCTCTCCCCCTGAAATCCTTATCATTCAATGTCTTTATCTTTTTTCTTTTAGACCTTTACTGTCAGGTTTAGTATCAGACAGAAGGGCAAGAGCTATGTAAAGAGAGTTAAGTGACTGGCCCAGGGTCATAGTTCGGAAGTGTCTAAGGCCAAATTTGAATTCATGTCCTTCAAAATCTAGACCTGGTGGTGCTCTATCCACTGTGCTACCTAGCTGGCCCCACAGCTTTTAACTTTTAGAAGAGGAAAGATTCTATGATACAAGGCCTGTAATTATAGAACCTTAAAAACAAAAAAATAGTAATCAACATGAAATGAGCCCAAGACCATTCAAAGACAAGACAAAACACATACACACACACACACATAAAAGGAAAAACTGAAATTTAAGGCCATTTTATGTTTATACAGATTTTGGAACCCATAACATAATTTTTCAAAAACAAAACAGCTTCAAAGTGTTAAGAAATCAGAAATAGTAACTTCCTTCTTTTGAAACACTAGAAAAAAATTTTTAATTAAGAAATCCAAAAAAACTATATAAAGATGTGGAGGCTCTATAGTTCTTTTTTATGCTTACTATTTGATCTGAATAACAATACTGCTGAAGAAGAAAAATGTGCCCCTTTAAAGAAAGCATTCTACACCAAAAGTGGTATGTCTAGCAAGGAAAAAAAATACAACACCCAAATTAGATGTTTTTTGATGACTGGGAAGAATTTCAAATAATTTTTAAAAGACCAATTTCTAGTCATTACAACATTTGTCATATTTAAAACCTGCTGCCCTTACAAATGCCTTCTTAAACTGAAGAAGTTTGAGTATATTTCAGAGGGGAACAGTTCTGAGAAAGAATTTCAAAGAAACAGCTCTAAAAAGCATTTTAATACACAGAATGTTGTTGAAATTATTCAAAGAGAAAGGCAGCACAATGTTAAAAAAAACAACAAAAAAACCCCTTACCTTCTGTTTTAGAATCAATAACTATTGGTTCCAAGGCAGAAGAGTGGTAAGGGCTGGGCAACTGGGATTAAGTGACTTGCCAAGGGATATATAGCTAGGAAGTGTCTGAGACTAGATTTGAACCTAGTACCTCCAATTTCCTGGACTGGCTCTCCATCCACTTAGTTGTCGACTTGTGCCACCACCCCCCTTTTTTTTCCAGCACAGTTTTCAAAGAAATGTGAACAAGAATTTGACACTTAAAAGTCTACATAAAGGTAGGTACCATTTTCTCCCCTTCCAAGAATAATGAGAATTTAAATAAAATAACAGGCAAAAATTGTTGGGCCACAGACCATCTTATATGAGTAGATAGTTTGCATAATAATGATATCACAGGGCCCTGAAGTAAATATTGTAAATGAAATAATTTAAAATAGTCTGTCAAAGTATACTGACAAAGGAAAATTCTCCAATTCCTTAATTTTGTAGAAGGGACAGAGAATATAAAATGTAGAAAAAATAAACTTTTTCATCAGAAGAGTCTTGAAAAATTAAAAAGCAGAACTGCTGAACCAAGTAGGAAAACAGACACAGAAAGGGGAAATAATTTGCAAGAAAAAAAGTCATTAAGCAGGTCAGAGAGAAAACCAGAAATAAAAATCCAGATTTCCTGATTTCCAGTCCAACTTACCTACTTTAAAATAAACATACCCTCAAAACTATTCTTCATACAGAAACCATTTCCTTTCACAATGTTTTTTAATTTTTTAATTCACTTTTGAATTTTAAGGGAAAAGAAAATCTTCTCATTATTATAGACTGTTGTTATCCATTTAGTCCACTAAAACAAGGAATAATTCACTCAAAACTTCATTTCAGACTCCTCTTTCTGCTTCCCTGTAAACTACTTAGCAACATATACATTATGATTTATTTTCTCAAAGGAGACAATAAAAGTCAATTTTTAAAGGCTAAAAAAGCCTGAGGAAAACTCAAAAGGCTAGAGACACCCATCTCTATAAATTTAATAATTTATAAGACATACAGCATTCTCTGGGCTAATAAACATCAGTTTTGTTCATTGTTATTTTCTTTCAGCTTGAAAAACTATAGTTCCTAATTTTTCAGTCATATAGAAGTCAAACACTATAACAAGTATTTAATAAGTTTTTTATGCAGTTTTATAAACAAAGGATAAAGGAGTTCACAAAACATAAAACAGATAATTTCAACTACATGAAATTAAAAAGCTTTTGTTGGAATAAAAACATAAAGAGAAAAAGCAAAATGAGAAAAACATTTGCATTAAATAAAATATTACTGATAAAGGTCTAATATCCAAACTTGCTAAGGAATTGATACAATTATGTTAAACCAAAAATCATCAATTCCCAAATAAAAATGATCAAAGCATTTAAACAGTTTTCAAAATAAAAAAGATTTGCAAACTTGAAAGGACCACATACAAAATTAATCCAAATCTCTAGTATAAGAGAAATAGAAGTTAAAACAACTCTTGATAACTCACTTCATGACATGCAAACTGGCAAAGAAGAAAAAAATTAACAGTTGATGTGGTTTTTTTTTTTAAGTTTTGGAAATCTTTATTTAATTAATTAATTTTGAATATTTTTCCATGGTTACAAGATTCTTTCCCTCCCCTTCCCCAATCCCCCTCCCGTAGCCGTTGACAGTTGATATTGCTCTGGCAAAAAAGGCAAATTGATGCCTTGTGGCAGTTATGAAGTGTCTAACTATTTTAGATTTCAAGTTGGAATTAAGAAAAAAAATTATTAAATTGTTCAAACCCTTTCATCCCCCAATCCCACTTCTAGGCATAGACCCAAGGAAGTCAGAGATATAAACAAAGTTCCAATATATGCCAAAATATCTATAGTGGCACTCTTTGTGGCAACAAAGAACTAGAAATAAAGTGGGTACTAATCAATTAGGAAATAGGGCAAAAAACTATTGTATTTGAATATAATTAAACAGTTTTGTACAGTAACAAATAGTGAATGTAGGGACAGTTAAATGGCTCAGTGGCTAAAGTGCAGGCTGGGAGACAGTAGGTTCCTGGGTTCAAATCTGGCCTCAGACCCTTCCTACCTATGTGACCTTTGGCAAGTGACTTAATCCCAAATTGCCTAGCCTTTACACTGCTCTTCTGCTTTGGAACCAATACTTAGTAAGGATTCTAAAAGAAAAGGTATGGGTTTAAAAAAAATATAGTGCATATAAAGGCTTCAAAGAAACATGAGAATATTTCTGCAAAATGACATGGATGAAATAAGAACAAAGAATAATTTTACATGACTATAACAATTTAAAGATTACTAAAAGGAAACTGAACTAAAGATTACTAAAAGAAAGTAATGGCAACACCAGTGAAGGTTCTAGAGAAGTCACAATGAAACACTTCCCCTCACAGAAGGGGAAGTAGAGGACTACTAGGTCTAAAAACCAAGTAAGTTGTAAAGTACAGTCTTTGTATTGGGTATTTTTACTTAGTTGTTTCTCTTTTGCCACAAGAAATGGATTAATGGAGGAAGGGGATAAAAACAACTTATGCAAAGATTTAAGGCATCAATAAAAAAAATTTTTTAAGTAGTCTTAATAAAACCAGAGAAAATAACAACATTATATATCTAGTTCCTCAGTGAAGACAATTCTCTTCCATTATTAAGGCACATCTGACATAAGGGTCTCATTTTACATACTTACTGCCGAAAGGCTGTCATTGTATTCTCTAAATTCTCTCCAGCACCTGTAAAAACGTGAAATAAATTCTCATTTATTCATTTTCTCAATATCAAAGCACAATTCTTGATTGAATTACTATATTTTAAAAAGACAAATCTAACTTGTCTTTGAACATACATTAGGTAGTCATCAAAATGTAACCTAACTCAAAAGACACTGTTTTAAGAGGTCAGAGTTTACAGAGCTTTTGTTTCTTCAGCTGCATTCAGGAGCAAACAATGATTAAAACATGACCAAAGCAACATTAGCAGATAGAATAACTAAAACGCCCTCCAATGATCCAGTTACACATTCCTGTTTTCTTGTGTAAAAAAGGATGACAAAGAAGATGGCTTACTACAGTATAAATTTAAAGAAATACCAAATGTTTAAATGGAATTAATTTCTTTAAGTCTTCATAGGCACAGAGGAAAAATGTAGTCAAAATTAAAGTGACTACATACAGTTAACAGATAATGTAGAAAATAGTCTCATACAATGAAAATCCACAAAAGTTAAAAAAATATCCCAAAACTAAAATATGAACAAAAATTTGAATGTTTAAGATATGCATATGGAAAAATATTATGGCAACATAACAAATAGAAAACCAATTTCTCCATAGCAAAAAGCCACACTTATCCCCTTGAAAATTGTTATTGAATGATTTCATAGTTTATTGCTTCAAAGTACACTTATAAATGCATTAAATGGTCATTTTTACTACGTGTTTTCTGTTGCTTGTCAAGTAACAACCTAACAAATACCATAATGTGCAGCATTTAAACACAAGTTTCACCCAATGTTAAAAACATTATGCTGGTTAAATTAAAAAGTTATCCATCAAGATAAAATCAGAGCAATTTCAACAGTATAAGATACAGAGTAGAATGAAGAAAGATAATTTCAATCTGAGTCTTCCTTCAATAAGCACCAGAAAAGAGAAAATTAAATGAAAAACAACCCCTTCTTATGGAACTTAATAGCATATGAAGAAATCACAAACATATTTTTGAACAAACTTTCATTTTTAATTTTGAGTTCCAAGTTTTCTTCTACCCCTGAGTCCTTTCCCTACTCCTTGAAAAGGCAAGCAATATGATATTAATTATACATATGAAGTCATGCAAAGCATTTTCCTATTCGCAATGTTGCCCAAAAAAAGGTAATTAAAATAAAGCAGAAAACTTTTGTTTTACCATTACTAGGTCTATATCCCATAGAAAGAAAAAGAAAAGGGAGGGAAGGACCTACTTCTACAATTATAGAATAGCTAAACAAACTGGCATATAATGGTCATGCAATACTATTTTGCTATAAGGAATGATGAACAGAATGATTTCAGAAAGAATTGAGTAAAATAAGCAGAACCAGGAAAATATTGTACACAGTAATATTGTGAAATGATCAATTGTGATAGACTTATCAGCAATGCAATGATCCAGGACAATTCTGAGAAACTTATGACAAAGAATGCTATCCACCTCCAGAGAAAGAACTGTTGGAGTCAGAATGTAGATGAAAACATATGATTTTTCAATTGTTTATTTGGGTTTATGTTTTGGGGTTTTTAAGATTATTCACAATAATGAACAATATGCAAATATGTTATACATGATAATACACATGTAAATAACCCAGATCAAATTGCCTACCAGCACTGGGAAGGGGAAGAGAAGGTAGAGAGAGAAATAAGTTCAATCCTATAACTTAGTAAAACTTAAATGGAAATTTGTTATAATGTGTAATAAGTAAATAAAGGGGAAATCTACCACAGAAAAAAAATAAATAAAAAGTTTACCAAAAAGTGAATTTATTATGTTAAAAAAAGAAAAATGCATGTTTCAATTTGCATTCAGAGTTCCTCAGTTCTCTCTCTGGAGGTGGATACCATTTTTCATCATGAGTCACTTGGAATTTTCTTGGATCATTATCTTGATCAAAGTAGCCAATGTTTCATAACTGATCATCTTTACAACATTGATGTTTGTAGCAGTCCACACCTAGCTATGGTCAAGGGAGACAGAATGTACAGAGTGGCTTAGAAGAGAGCATGCTCAGTCTGAGCTAGTAAAGCCTCTAACCCTTGATCCCAGCTTCCCCCAGGTTAGGCGGGAAAACAGGTTTCTTTGTGTTCATCTGGCTAAGATAAACCACACCTATACCTTGTTGTAATTTACAATTACCCAATGGCAATACATGATGTAATTCATCAATATATATTGGGTAAATTGCATGTCAAAGACATTAAAAGAAGCCACAGCAGTCACCTCCCCTCTCTTGGATCTTACCTTTCACCTATGTCTGTCTTTGCTGGAGCTTGAGGCCAAACTCCATCTTTAATTCCTTTCCTTCACAATCTCTCTCACCGGGGACCTGGCCTTGGGCCAGGCACTTTCTTTTCCAATGCTAATACCTAGCTCTTTCTAATTCATTCCATTGCCTGCACCCTATTCTCTCAGCTGTAAGGTTCCGGCTTGGCAAATAGTCTGAAGAAGCTAGGCTGATCTCTCAGCTAGCTTTATCATTTCTCCTGACCTGTGTGGTATTAATTTTGGATCACTGGATGGATTATGCCTTTGTGCTGTTCAGAGAGATCGGAGTTCTGCTGTGGCTCCATTAATAAGGCCTGGTTTCTGACTCATTTCTGCTATCTCATACCTGGCTCTCTCATGCAGCCGGCCCCCCCCCCCCCCCAATCTACTATCTTTTCTCTCTCTCTCCCTCTCTCCTGGAGGCATTTGCAGAGACTGCCTCAATGTTATTGTGTACAATGTTTTTCTGCATTTGCTTACTTCACTTTGCATCTGTTCACATAAGTCTTCTCATGTTTTCCTGACATCATCTCTCTGATCATTTCTTTTAATACAACAGTATTCCAGCACAATCATCTACCACATGTTCAGCCATTTCCCAATTAAAGTCCATCCCTTCAATTTCTAATTTTTTACCATTACAAAAAAAATTGCTATAAATATTTTTTAACACATAGGGCCTTTTTTCCTTTTTCTTTGTTTTCTTTGGGATAGACACAGTAGTAGAATTGCTGGGTCAAAAGGTATATGCACAGTTTTACATCCCTTTGGGCATCATTTCAAACTGTACTCCTGAATGACTGGATGAGAAAAAAACTTCAACTTTGCATTAGTGTACCTTCTTTCCTACATCCCCACCAGCATTTTTTCATTTCCTTTTTCTGTCATGTTATCCAATCTGACAATTATGAGGTGCTTTCTCAAAAGAGTTGCTTAAATTTTCTTTTCTCTAATCAATAGTAATTTAGAGCATTTTTTCATGTGACTATTAATAGGTTTGATTTCTTTTTCTGAAAACTGCCTGTTCATATCCTTTGACCAATTATCAATGGGGGGGGGGGGCAGTGCTTATTTTTGTATACAGTTTCCTGTATATTAGAGAGAAGGGCTTTATTGGGGAAACTTGCTATAAATTGTTTTCCAGTTTCTTGCTTTCCTTTTAATTTTGTCTGCATTGGTGGTGTTTGTGTAAAACCTTTTTAATTTCATGTAATCAAAAATATCCAATTTATCTCCCTTGGTCCTCTTTATCTCTGGTTTGGTTTATAAACTTTTCTCTTATGCATAGATCTGAGGTAAATATCTTAATGCTACCCTAATTTACTTAAGATATCGCTTTTTATGTCTCACTTTGAACTTACTTAGGTATATAATGTGAAATATTGGTCCAAGGCTTTATAAAAGATCTATGCATAAGATAATAATATACACAGTATATGTATATGTATATGTATATACAATACACAGTATTGACTCCAAGATGGAAGGTAAGGGTTTATTTAAAAAAAAAAAACAACTAGTTTGGGGGGTCAGTTGGGTGGCTCAGTGGTCTGAGAGGCACATCGAGAGATGGGAGGTCCTAGGTTCAAATCTCAGACACTTCCTAGCTGTGTGACCCTGGGCAAGTCACTTAATCCCCTTTGCCTAGGCCTTACCTCTCCTGACTTGGAACCAATAGATAGTATTGATTCTAAGACAGAAGGTAAGATTTGGGAAAAAAAAAACCTAGATTAGTATGATTATTTACTATTGTATATTATCTACCTAATATAATCCACTGATCCACTACTCCATTTCCTAACCAATATCAGGTTGTTTTGATGATTATTATTTTTATAATATAGTTTGAAATCTGGTATTGTTAGGCTGTCTTCCTTCACATTTTTTATTGATTCCTTGGATATTCTCAACTTCTTTTATTCTCCCAGATAAATTTTTTTCTTATTTTTTCTAGCTCATACACATTAACATACAAAATACCTATATTTTATGCTCTCTAGAGGCTGATGCCATGTGGTTTTTCATCTTCTTATTTCCCAGCACCTAGTACGATGCCTTGAATATTGTTAAGTATTTATTTTAATATGTCTTTTCTCTAGTTGAGTCCACCTGACTCAGGAAGGGTGGGATATGGTTAATATTAAATTAGGAAACCAAGAGAGGAAGGTGGTAGTTATTCTAGCAAGGCTTTAAAGTTTAAAGGATGGGTAAACTTTCATTATGTAGACATGAGGAAAGTCAAAAGATTATTGCTGGTATAGGAAATAGTCTGAACAAAAGCACAGAGGCAGAACATGTGAGAACAGTGAAACTATCTTGACTGAACAATGTATATATAGTATAGGTTCTAGTATAAGATGCTAATATCTCTGCTTCCTTATGTGGATTACTAGTTATCACTTATTATACTGTTTAACTCAATTTTATGTGACTAGAGATTTTTTGAACCCATAATGTCATGCTGACCTCAGTAACTCTCCAGGAATGCCAGATATACAATGAATTATAGGCTCTCTCAGATTCTGCATCCACCCAAAACATTCTTCCTTTTGGGCCCCCTTACCCAGCTCTTATGTTTTGGGTTCATTTAAATTTACTGAATACTTACATTTACTGATATCCATCTCAATCTACCTTGCTTTCAAGTTGCACTCCCTGGAAAATTGCT
The DNA here is from genome assembly GCF_027887165.1 of Monodelphis domestica. Lineage (NCBI taxonomy): Eukaryota > Metazoa > Chordata > Mammalia > Didelphimorphia > Didelphidae > Monodelphis > Monodelphis domestica. The sequence continues at coordinate 180,032,241 of NC_077228.1, forward strand.
TAAGTTCTCACAAACACTTTTTTTGGCACCGGGACATATTTTTATTTCATTAAATATTTCACAATTACAAGTAAAAAAAATTTGAGTTTAACATGTCCTCCCTCCTTCCTACTCTTTGAGAAAATATGCAATGTATGTATTATATTTGATTATACATACAAAATCATCAAAACATTTCCATATTAGCCATATTGCAAAAAACAAAGAAAGTAAAAAATTTATGTTTCAATCTGTACTCTAAAGTTCATCAGGCCAATTATGCTTTCTTGTCCAAATTCCTTTCAAAAGCTCTCTACAAAACTATGCTTCTACTACTTCTCTCACTCTCTCATCAACCCTTTGTAGTCTGGCTCCCAACCTACTCAACTGTAATTGCTTTCACCAAAAATTCCCAAGGATCTCTTAATTGACAGATTTAATATATTAAATCTTCTTCTACCTCCCTAATGCAGTTGATACTGTGGACTATCTTCTCCTACAAGATGTTCTCTAGATTTTTGTGGTAACACTCTGGTGGTTCGTCTCATATCTTTCTGCTCCTTTTCTGTCTTCTTTGCTTGCTCATCATCCATGTCACATCCCCTAATTCTGGATATATTTCCCAAAGTTCTGCCCTAGGTCATACTTTCTCTTTCCTTGATATTCTCTCTTTTAACTTCATCAGCTCCGAAGTGTTTAACTATCATCTCTATGCAGATGATTCACATCCCCTTTTCTGCAACTTCAATTGCTTCTTGGACATTTCAAATTGGATGTCCTTATTTTGGACATCTCAAACTCAAAAGGTCCAAACCTAATCTCATCATTTTTTCCTTCAAACTCAATTCTCTTCCAAATCTATTTCTGTCAAAGGTAACATCATCCTTTCATTCTCCCAAATTTATAACCTTAATATCTTTGACTGTTCACTTTCTCAATCCCACTTACCCAATCAGCTTCTCTGTTTCTACCTTCACAGTAGCCTCCCATATAACTCCTTCTCTTCACTTATACAAATTACTCTCTTAGTTTAGGTTCTTATTACTTCTTAACCCAGATTTTTCTAACAGGCTTCTGTACTCCAAGATCCAGCTAAACTGATCTTTTCCTTATTTTCTTTACAGGACATTTCACCTCCATACCACATGCCTGGAATACACTCCCTCCCACCTTCTGCCTTTAGAATTACTCTTTTACTTTAAGATGTCAACTTAAGTACACTCTTCTGTATAAAGCTTTGAACCCTGATGCCCTGAAATACTAATGCCCTTCCCTCACAATCTATCTGGCAGTTAACCACTTTGTATAGACTTATTTCTAAATTTATTGGCTATATTAAGCTGTACATATTTCTATACATACTTGGTGTCTTTCCCATTAGAATGTAAGTTCTATTTGGGCAAGGATTGTTGCATTCTTGCATTCTTATCCCCGTCCCTAGCATAATCCTTGGCACAATGCAAGAACTTAATAAATACTTGTTGACTTACTGACAAGAAAAAGAGTTCTCTTGAAAAAGAAAAAGAGGTCTTTTTTGTCATCTTGTTGAATCTTGCCATTGGTCAGAATGTAATAAAGTTATAAACAGAATTAAAAATTAAAGAAGGGGAAAGAGAACACTGAGATATTGACTACTATATCACAGACCGAGTTTGAAGAAAACATTTTATTTACTTTAAATTGTAAAAACCCAATTATAAATAATCTCTATTAGATATCAATATGATTCTTGATAGTAAAGTGGCTGATGATAAATAAATCTTTTTCTTGAATACTTTTAAAAAATCTCATTTAGCTCATGCACAGGCTGTCAGTCCAATTTCAATAAAATCTTTTCCTCAGATTTGACTCTTCATCTCAACTGTTCCACTTTAATATGTACTACCACCATTTCCCCAGTCTCCCAATCTAAAAACTTTGCAGTTGCCTTAAAAATGAATTGATGAATGAAAACAATAAAGTCAAAACATTCATCAGTTAAGTACCTACCTTCTAGATAAAATACATTATACTAGGCACTGAGGATAAAAAGATTTAGATATAGAAGTCTCTGTCCTCAAGAACTTAAGATCTAACAAGGGGGCAGACAATTGTAATTACATAGGGTGTTCCAAAAGATCTAGTGTAATTTTAAGGTTTACTAGCTTAAGTGCTTACAAAGTTTTATAGAATTTACAGAAGAGATCACTTAACTAACTTAAGCAGCTTGGGAGGTGGGATATATGCTTCAGAGAGAAATGGTCAGAGAAGATTTCATTGGTCTTAAAGAGAAAGATTTCCACAAATATTTAGAGAGAATACAGTAGAATGTGCATAGATGTATAGAGAAGAATGAATACTAGAAGAATTTTAACTAAAATGTACAGCATATAAAAAGTCCTATATCAAATATTGGGGCCAAACTATGGAGAATCTTAAATGTCAGCCTAAGGACTATGTCTGTTATTCATAATAGGGGCCCCCTAAATAATCTGAGAGGGACAATGTTATAACCAAATCTATGCTTTAAGACAGGATATGAAAGATGGAAAAGTTCTAAAAGACTAGGGGTAAAAAGAGCAGTGACGAAACATAATGCTAAGGCTGGAAGGAGAGTGGAGGATGATGTAGCTAGATCATGTAGAGATAGAATCTAAAGCCACTGAATGGACTGGGGGAATTAGGAAAATCAAAGATGACTGAGTTTTAAATTTTTTTCTTTTCTTTTTTTTTTAACCCTTACCTTCTGTCTTAGAATCACTACTGTGTATTGGTTCTAAGGTAGAAGAGTGGTAAGGGCTAGGCAATGGGGTCAAGTGACTTGCCCAGGGTCACACAGGTAAGGAAGTGTCTGAGGCCAGATTTGAACCTAGGACCTCCCATCTCTAGGCCTGGCTCACTCCACTGAGCCACCTATACTCATTTTTGTTGAATAAGTTATTCTTGACTCTGAGCCTATGGGGATACACACGAATACACACACACACACACACACACACACACATACACTTTGCTTTTTGGAATATCATGTTCCAAACCCTCTGTTCCTTTATAGTCTGATGACTGCTAAATTGTGTAAGATCTTGACTGTGACTTCTCAGTACCTGAATTCTTCTTTCTGGGTGCTTATATTTTTTCTTTTCTTAATTTTATTTAATTGATTAATTAGGAAAAATTTTCCACGGTTACATGATTCATGTTCTTTCCCTCCCCTCCTCCCATAGCCAACACATAATTTCACTGGGTTTTACATGTATCATTGATCAAGATCTATTTCCAGATTATTGATATTTGCACTAGGGTGATCATTTAGAGTCTACATTCCCAGTCATATCCCCATCAACCCATGTGTTCTGCTTGTAAGAGTTTCAATTTGTGATGGAAGCTCTGGATTTTGGCTATCATATTTCTGGAAGTTTTCATTTTGGAGTTTTTTTTCATGAGGTTAACTGATAGGTTCTTTCTAGTTCTACTCTGCCCCTCTGGTTCTAAGAGATTTGGGAAGTTTTCTTTTCTTTTTTAAACTCTTACCTTTCATCTTAGAATCAATACTATATATTGGTTCCAAGGCAGAGAGTAGTAAGAACTAAGCAATGGTGATTAAGTGACTTGCCCGGGAGTCACACAGCTAGGAAGTGCCTGAGGCCAAATTTGAACCCAGGACCTCTCATCTCTAAAGCCTAGCTCTCAATCCAAAAGCCATCTAACTGCCCATGGCAGGTTTCTTTTAAGATTTCTTGACATAGGATCTGTTTTCCAAGTCATTGGTTTTTGCTATAAGACACTTTACATTTTCTTCCTCAACCTTTTGACTTTGTTTTAAAATATTAAATCAGTGGATTCTATTTAGTATATTTGAATTTTCAGGGAATTTCTTGCCCGAGTAAGGTTTTTTATCTCTTGTACCAAGATGTTAATTCCCTTTCCAATTCCTTCTTCCATTGGTTTCATTTCTTTTTCCAGTTTTTTTCAAGCATTTTCATTCCACTTATAAAAATGTTTAAAATTTTTTTCTCTTAACATGTTTCATATCTCTTCCAGGGATCCTAGTTGAGTTTGTTTTTCTCTGAGGCAATGCTGGCAGATATTCTGATGTCATTCTCTTCTGTGGTTGTGTCTTGAGCATCTTGCCACATCACAATGAGGTTCTTTTTTCGTTTATCCATTCTTCCAGCCTACTTCCTGACTTTGGACTTAATAATAATAGTAATAGATAATATTTATACAGTGCCGGACACTATGCTAAGCACTTTTCTGGAAGGAAGGTCTGGGTTGGTAATATTGATACTTTTTTCGAGTACTGAGTATTTTATTATTTCAGGATCTCAGGGACAGTCTGGGGACTCTAAAAGCACTCAGTATCTCTAAGGGGTCTAAACCAGGGCAAAGTTTGCTTGCTGCCCTCCTGGTTTATGCTGTGCAAGTTCTTGACCGGGGCTTGGGACTGAGTAATAGAAGAATGCTACTAGATTTCACCCCTATCAGTCAGTTGGAAATTCTGTCAGTTCTGCGTGGCATAATTGTAGGCTTCTTTTTGGTATGGGTTTCCCACCTTGCTTATTCCTCTGCAGGCAAAGCTGACTCCCTTTCACTCCTCTCTGAATCTGCAATCTGAGACTGAGTAGTAGGCAACAAAGATGTCAGCTTGTACCTGTCTGAATGGCAGTGTCCCAGTGTGGGTCTAGAGAGGTTCTAGAATAGGTTCAGGACCAACTTTTGTGCTGGTACAATGTTTCTTCCTGGAAGCAGGATTTTGCTCTTGTCCCTGGTGGCTGAAGAACTCTGTCTCTCTAAGCTAATCTAAACTGGGGAAAGAATTCATTGTGCTTTTTTCTGGATTTCTCCAGAACTCAGTATGGAGCATTTTATACATGTTTGAAGTAAATGTGGACTTAAACCCTGCTGTATTGCTTCCTTCTCCTCTGCTATCTTGGCTCTTACTCCCCAACCCACTCCCTGTCCATGATTAAGGTTTCAAGCCTATATTTCTGAGAGAATGATGATTCTATCAACAAGTATAGCAAAACTGGCAAGAAACCAAAATGACGGGCCCTGTTTGAGACACAAAGTTTGTGGTGACAGTATAACATCTAAATGGAACTATCCAGAGAATGCTTGAAAGTGCTATATTAGAACTCAGGGGAGAATTTAAGGCTGGAAATAATCCGAAGACTGTAATCCTCAGAATAAAGGTAAAAATTGAAGCTATGGGAGTTGATAAAGTAGACAACAGGAATAGAGAGAGAAAAGAAGGTTGGAGACAGAAAGAGCCCTGGCAGAAAATTACATGTAAGGCACAGAAGGAGGAAACAGTGAATCAAAAGCAATAAGCATTTAATTAACCATCTACTATGTACCAGGAAATGTGCTAAACAGTGGAAGATACAAAGAAAGACAAAAGCAATCCATGATCCTGAGAAATTTATAATCTAATGGGAGGAGACAATATGTAAACAACTGAGTTCAAACAAAATAACCAGGAAAAATTGGGAGAACAGAATCAGGAGAGGCTTATTGCAGGGATTTCAGCTGAGAAAGTTAAGGCATGAAGATGAGTCAATGAAAATACACAGAATTGGGAGATGGAACAGTAAAGCAGCTAATGCAAGTGTACAAAGAAAGGAATATGGTCTAAGGAAACTAGAAAGGTAGGAAGGGCTTTAAAAGTAGAAAGGAGGATTTTATATTTGGTCCTAAAGGTAGTAGGGAGCCAATGAAGTTTACTGAATAAGAGAGTAGCATGGTCAGATCTGGGTTTTAAGATCACTAATAGCGGAGTAGAAGATAAAGTAGAGTGGGGAAGAGATGTGGCAAGGAGGTCAATCAACAGGTCAGTGCAACAGTCTAGGCATAAAGTGATGAGGGCCTATACCAGAGTGGTGGCAATGTCAGAAGAGAGGAAGTAGGAAATATACTGAGGGGAGGGGCAAGTGGGACAGTGAGGATGACACCTAAACAAGCCTAATTGCCTGGGAGGATTGTGGTACCTTTGAAAGTAATAGGAAAGCTAGGAAAAGGAAAGAGTTTGGGGGAAAATAATTTCAGTTTTGGAAATGTTAAGACACAAGAAATTCAATACAGGATGTCCAATAATATAGCAGTTGGAGAGGTAAGGCTGAAAGTTGAAAGGTTAAGGCTGGATAAAAAGATCTGAGATTAATCTGCATACCAATAAAACAGAGAAAAGACTAAAAAATGTAGGTAAAAAATCAGTAAAGGGGAGCAGCTAGGTAGCACAATGGATAGAAAGCCAGGTCTGGAATGGAGGGGGTTGAGGGGGTAGGAAGAGGATGACAACTGAGTTCAAATATGGCTTGACACTTCCTAGCTGTGTGACCTTAATGCCATTTAGCTAGCCCTTACCCATCTTTTTTTTTAAATCCTTACTTTCCTTTTCTTGATCCCTCATAGCTATTGGTTGTGCTCCTCCAAATTATCACTAAAAAAAAACTGTATTTACCTTTTAATTCAATGAAATGTAAGCTCATTAGGGAAAAAAAAACACAAACCTTAATTTTCCATCTTGGAATCAATACTAAGTATTACTTCCAAGACATACAAGTATTAAGGGCTAGGCAATGGGGGTCAAGTGACTTGCTCAGGGTCACATAGCTAGGAAGTGTCTAAGGTCAAATTTGAATCCAGGACCTCCCATCTCTGGGCCTGACTCTCAATCCACTGAGCCACCCAGCTGCCCCCACATCATGAATTTAGGGCTAAGACTGTAAAAGCCATCGAGTCTAGCCTCTCACTATAACAAAAGAGGGGAGTGAAGCACAAAAAGGTTAAGTGACTTACCCAATCACACAACTAGTAATCTGGGGTAGTATTTGTTGGGGTTTCTTTGATTGTTGTTTTTGTTTTTTTTTAAACCCTTACCCCTTCTGTCTTAGAATCAGTACTGTGTCTTGGTTCCAAGGCAGAAGTGCAGTAAGGGTTAGGCAACAGGATTTAAGTGATTTGTTTTGGGGTCACACAGCTAAGAAGTGTCTGAGGCCTCAGGGGTAGTATTTGAACCTAGATCTAAATTCAGTACTCTATTCTACATCATGATCCCTTCTCTAGTTCAAGTTATTCCAAATTATAATTGAATTTGGGAAGATGAGTCTTTCTGACTCTAAACCTGGCATTCTATCCACTATGCCACCTATTTGAAAAGAATATCATTCCTAAAATAACAATAGTACTCTATGCTTATTTTCAAAGTGCTTTCACATACATTATTTCATTTGATCTTCACAATAACACTGGAATACAAGCAGGGATAATTATGCTGTTTTATAGATGAGGAAAAATGAAGGGGAGAGACATTAAGTGATTTACTGAAAGATAACATTAATATTATTTATCTCACAGGATCCTGTCCTGTGAAGAAAAAGTGCTCTGTGGATCATAAGCACTGTATGAATATGAGGTATCGTGACTTTATGTCCTCTGTTCTAATCAAATCACCCTTTTCTCTCTTTCTTCCATTCTTACCAGTCTTTTTCTGTTCTCACTCTTGATTTTTCCCCCTTTACTTATAATTTCCAAATCTTATTCCTGAGCCTGAGGCCTACCTCCTTTATAAAGCCCATGATCCTTTGCTTTTAGAGATTATTTTACCTAACACTGATCTCTGATAGCTCTCTCCTCTAAACTCCTATCACTCTTTTAATCAGTTTACAACTTAGTATGAAATTGTCCTTTTGGATGATGGGGATTATTTACCCTCTTCATGAGGCAGGATGGGGCAGAGCCTGCCTAGGTGCCAGTAAGTCCTCTGACAGGTACCAACTGTATAACTTTTAGCAAGTCATTCAATTTCTCAGTACTTGGAAAAGAAACTGTTGTTCTACTTTCATAAAGTCATTTTCAACAGTGAAATACCAACTGCAAATCTCAACCTGAAATTCCACAATACCATAGGAATCTTTCTATATATAATAGTGTAAACACCCTTGGGGCAAGAACCACATCTTCCAGAAGCCCAATGAAGAGCAAATAGAAAAAGATTCGATTTGGTGAGGGTAGGAAAAGGGAGTGTGAAGAAATAAGGTGCTTTGAAACATGAATAATTTCTGTCTTTCTTTTTCTCTCTTTCTTTTTTTTTTTAATAAAAGCCCTTACCTTCCATCTTGGAGTCAATACTGTATATTGTCTCCAAGGCAGAAGAATGGTAAGGGCTAAGCAATGGGGGTCAAGTGACTTGCCCAGGGTCACACAGCTGGGAAGTGTTTGAGGCCAAATGTGAACCTAGGACCCATCTCTAGGCCTGGTAAACATGGATAATTTCTAACTAAGAACATTTACATACATACCAATTTCCTAGAATCTCATATATCTTATCAATGATTCATCTGATACATAAGGTACATAAATGCTATTATTTAAGATCATTCACACTATTAATAAGTTTATTAATGGAAATTTCATAGCTAGCCCTCCACAAGGTAGTTAAAAAACATGGTAAATGTCAGGTATAGTTATATACTTTTCCCTTACTTCAAATTTAAAAGTGAAACTCATTAGTATTCCTTATTCCCTCATTTATATTTGTAGAGATCATTTTAAAACTTGATAATATTAATGCCTACAAATTACTTATGAATTATACAGTGGGAGTCTGGTTTTAACAAAGACACTAACTAAAAGGTCTGTCATTCTTTAAGGAATTATTTGGCTTTTTTCTTTCATGAAATATCTTGGAATTTCCTTCAGTCTAAATTATCACAGATCATTCCCATAAGTAGACTTGCCATAAATATTTTTTTCCTCATGGAAGTCACAAACAGTTCTGAAAATGGTAATCAGTTGGAAACAATGTGGAAGTTACTCTTATTTATGGGATGTCCATGAAGCCAAGTTCCACGCTGTCCCTCACATGTTTTATATATTACTGACTCCATACTTTTGCATATGCCCTCTTGCGTACTCTTTACCTTTTTAACAAAGTATTACTCAATTTTTCAAGAAAGTCTTCCATGAATAGCACTAATTTTGCTAATTCATTCATACTTCTCGATCAATACTTATATATTCTACACGATAGTGTAGTCAAAACTGCAGTGGATTTGGGAGTCAAAGGACCAGAGCCTCTGCTATTTCCTCCTATGGGACAATAGGGAAGACCCTTAATTCTCTGGGCTTCATTTTCCTCATCTAGTAAAAGGAATTTAGCACTATCATGCAGAGCTGTTGTAAAGAAAGGGCTTTGTAAATCTTAAAAGTAGTCCCTATCTATCCTGTTTTGACTGCTGCATTTACTTGTCAGTAAGTAGTGGACTGTTATACAAAAGGCTCTTAGTCTCTTACATATAATTGTGAATTTCCAAACTAGATTTTGATTTCCATTGAGGGCAAGTACCATAGATCCTATTCCCTTGTGTCTCCCACAGATAATAAGATAGTTATTAACTCTTGAAGGTATATTATGGAGCTATTGAATATTCAGTAAAAATATTAACTTAAGGACAGTCAGGTAGCACAGTAGAGAGCCAGGCCTGAAGTCAGGAAGACTTGGGTTCAAATTTGACCTCAGACATTTCCTAGACATCACTTTAACCCTGTTTGCCTTAAAAAAAAAAAAACATACTTCTAAGTTATAACTATAGTTAACCATGTGAATATAGCACTTTTTTTTTAAACCCTTACCTTTCATCTTGGAGTCAATATTGTGTATTGGCTCCAAGGCAGAAGAGTGATAAGGGCTAGGCATTGGGGGTCAAGTGATTTGCCCAGGGTCACACAGCTGGGAAGTGTCTGAGGATAGACCTCCTGTTTCTGGCTCTCAAACCACTGAGGTACCCAGATGCCCCCAATATAGCATATTATAATCAATAAAATTATTTCCAAATATGGAGAACCAGGAATGTTAAACTTAAATACTCTCAAAATCACATATTAAAATTATCTATATTATACAGTATTTTTATTTATTTTGTTAGCTACTTTCCAATTACATTTTAATATGGTTTGGGCCTCACTTCCTAATGTTGAATGTGGGTATGTGGGCAGTGTGTTTGACACATCTAGCCACCCGCACAGAGAGATTAAATGATTTGCCCGGGGTCACACAGTAAGTGTCCATGATAGAACTTGAATCAAGATTTTCTTGGCTCCAAGACCAGCTTTCAATACACTACTCCCTATGGCCTTCCTTTTTGTGATAGTGATATCTCCATCTGTCTAAAAATAAAATTATTCATAAATATTAATAGGTCAAATACAAAAGAATATTATTTTCTATGATGGAATGCATTATCCTTCTACCAAAACCCATCATTTTCCTAACTTCCCTATTTTTCTTGAAAGCACAATACTTTTAGTAATCCAAGTTTGCAACCTTGGAGTCATACTTGAAGTCCTGTAGATTCTACCTCCATAACTCAATTTCTTCATCTTGTAAAATGAGAATAATATAATTTATAATAAAGGACTGTTGAATCAAATGAGATAACACTTGTAAAGTATTTTGCAAACTTTATAACTATAAAAATGCTGATGATTATCCACATTATTTATTATCTCTCCCATCTGTCCCCCCTCATGGTCACAAGCTACTTCAAGCTCACCCTCACCACCTCTCACCTAGAGCCTCCTATTTAGTTTCCTCTTCTTTAATCCCTCCTCCACTGAGCAGTTGATATTCCTAAAACACAGCCATACCACTAACCAAGCTCAGAAAAACTCAAATTGCTTCCTCCAGCTCTAGGACCAAATATAACAAACTCTTCTGTTTTACATTTAAAGCCTCTTAGACCTGGTTTCTACTTTTACCTTTTTCCAGGCTTATTATTCTTCCCAAGTCACTCTGTGCTCCATCCATCTATTTGCTGTTCCTCACACTCAGCATTCTATTTTAGGTCTCTGCCTTTTTAACAGGTGGCTAGAATATATCCCCTCCCCATTTCTTTCTATCTCTCCTGAACCCCAGCTTCTTTCAAAGTTAATTTCCAATATCACCTCCTACTTAAGGCCTTTCCTGACTTTACTCACATCTCTCCTCCAGCTGGCTTTCTAGTCCCATATCTATCATCTAGGCTTACTGGCCCATATCTCATTACCTGGTATTTATTTGTTGACTTATTTTTAAGCTGTTACCTTTCATCTTAGAATCAATACTGGGTATTGGTTTCAAGGCATAAGAGTGGTAAGTGCCAGGCAATGGTGATTAAGTGACTTGCCCAGGAGTCACACAGCTAGGAAGTGTCTGAGGCCAGATTTGAACCCAGAACCTGTCCTGACTCTAGCCACCTAACTTCCCCCTAACTAGTTTACTTTGTATGTATTTTACACTTGTCACTGTATTTGTTCCCCCTCACAATAAAATTTAATTTTTCAAGGGCAAGGTCACTTTTTATTCTTGTAGTTATACCTTTAGAGTCCAGTTCAATAGTAAGTGGTTAATAATTTGCTGTTGGTTTTTTTTTCCCCAGAAAAGTATAGTATAGTCTCAAATCAGAAGAGTAAAGACCATTTTTTAAAATTATGGTACATAGACATTAAAATAAAATTATCTGAAAAAACAAAATGTGATTTTTTTCTTGATTCTTTTCCAAAGACATCACAAGATCAAAGTCAACAATGAATGCTGGTAGAGTTGTGAATTGATCCAACCATTCTGGAGGGCAATTTGGAACTATGCCCAAAGGGTGTTAAAAGACTGTCTGCCCTTTGATCCAGCTATAGCACTGCTGGGTTTGTACCCCAAAGAGATAATAAAGAAAAAGACATGTACAAGAATATTCATAGCTGCGCTCTTTGTGGTGGCCAAAAAAAATTGGAAAATGAGGGGATGCCCTTCAATTGGGGAATGGCTGAACAAATTGTGGTATATGTTGGTGATAGAATACTATTGTGCTCAAAGGAATAATGAACTGGAGGAATTCCATGGGGACTATAACATCCTCCAGGAAGTGATGCAGAGTGAGAGGAGCAGAACCAGGAGAACATTGTACACAGAGATTGATGCACTGTGGTACAATCGAATGTAATGGACTTCTCCATTAGTGGCAATGCAATGTCCCAGAACAACTTGGAGGGATCTATGAGAAAGAACATTATCCACATTCAGAGGAAAAACTGTGGGAGTAGAAACACAGAAGAAAAACAACTGCTTGAATACATGGGTCGAGAGGACATGGCTGGGGATGTAGACTAAATGAACATCCTAATGCAAAAACACCAACAACATGGAAATAGGTTTTGATCAAGGACACATGTAATACCCAATGAAATTGCGAGTCAGCTATGGGAAGGGGAGGGGGAGGAGAGGGAGGGAAATAATATGATTCTTGTAACCAAAGAATAAGGTTCTAAATTGACTCAATAAATAATTTTTTTTAAAAAGTCAACAATGCACACATCTTTTGCTGTTTAGTCTAAAGTTTCCCTCTTCTCTTAAATGAAGTTTTGTTTTTGGAAATATACTTAAAATAATTAGACTTCTTTTGGTGAAATTTAAGAGCAAAAATTCGAAAGCCTGGAACATTTCACTTTTTCTCAATTCAAAAATAAGGTTAAAGCAGATAGATTCCTGCCCATTCTTAAACAGGTTCAAGTTACACATTTTACATAGTGTGATCAATATTTGAACTTCTTGTGATATAACTTCACTTTTATACAGCATGAGAGGGTTCTGCAATGTAGAAATGAGTCAAAGTGAGGAAAGGATTTTCACTGAACAAAAGAGGTACAGGGTAATACTGCAAAGTAAAATCAAGTATGTCTTAGTCACTTGTCTCTCCTGTCTCTTGTGCAGACAGCTGGTGCCATGGACAGAGTCAGGAAGAAGACCCATCTTCTCAAGTTGAAATCTGGCCTCAAATACTTATTCTCTGTGTGATCGTGCAAGTTATTTAACCCTGTCTGCCTCAGTTTCTTCATTGGTAAAATGAGTGAGAGAAGGTAATGGCAAACCACTCCAGTATCACTGCCAAGAAAATCCAAATTTGGTTATGAAGAGGGGGACACAGCTGAAAACACTGGACACAATAACCTCTATGTCACCTGGCAACCTCTAATTTTTGATCAACTGTCTTTATTAAAATTATTCATTTCATGACAGCATTTTGCTTTTATATAGTCTTTAAAACAACCACTATAAGTAAATTTTAGTAGTGAGTCTCTATCTTAGATACTCAGTGCATTCAGGAATAGTTTTTAAGTTATACAGTGTTTTTCAAACACATTCAACACATAACTTCAAGCTTCCTTTTTACCATAAATGTATCATTGAAGAGAAATTCATTTATCATCTACTATAACACCTTCGAGACCACTGCACAGGACTATAAACAGGTTTTCCATGTCAGCAAAAATAGCAAGACTCACAAGAAAAAGCAATGTTCAGTTACTCATCTTTAAATATATTTGTATATCATAAATATACAAATAATAAGTACATACTGAGATTTATGTGATACTTCACAGACATATCACATTCTACATACATTCTAATTTAATCCAATAAATATTGAAGTGCATAGAAATAACTTGCTAGCAGCCTGGGATGATGGGATGAACAGCATACTACAAATTAGGAAACTTGATTTCTAGTCCCAGTTCTGTGATTAACTAGTTTTATGAATGAATAACTAATTTGGTCAGTTACTCAACCTCACTAATTTGACCTTCCTTATCTGTGAAATGAGGAGAGTAATACCAATGAACCAAATTCATATGCAGTGATCATTTTCATTATGTACTTCTCAATCATGTTGTAGTAATTGTGTAACTACTATCAAATGGGAGGTCTTCAAAATTTGTTATCAAAAGATTGTCTATACTCGAGAGATTAGAATTCCATTGGGTGAGGCCACAGGATCTCCAACATACCTTCCAGCTCTACAAATCAATGGTTATCTTAGTTCCAGCCATGAAAAAATATGAGTTATTTTTCTTAGTATAAAAATTTAACTGCATACCAGAGTATTAGACATTCAAAGAACATTTTACAATTTACAAAGCACTCTGAACATCATCTTATTTTGTTCTTACTACAACCTTGTAAGGTAGACAGTATCACTCCTATTATACTCATTTTATAGATTAGGGAACTGAGCTTCAGAGAATTTAAGGGAACACCTCAGGTCACATAGCCATTAAGTGTGCAGTGCAAAGCCGGGATTCCAACATAGATCTATACTCCAATTCTAGGGGGGCTTTTTCTACTACTTTATTAAGAATTCCTGAATGTCTTACATATATAGGACCTTAACAACAACAATAATAATAACAATACTAATATTTATCTGATCCTCACAACAACCCTGGGAGGTAGGTGTTATTATTATCCCCTTTATGTAGTTGAGGAAACAAAGGCAGGCAGTTGTTACAGTATGTGAGCCCTGAGGTGATATTTGAACTCTACCTTACTCCAGGCCAAGAACTCTTAACCATCCTACCACCAGCTGCCTCTTTACTGCATGTACTATATACACATGACTTCATTTAATTATAACTTCTGATAGAATTTTAGGTCTAACACTTTCGTTGTAATTCTTTTTCTCTGATTTTTCTTATCCTCAACAGAATGATCACCAATGAAAATTGATCATAGAGCAAAGGACACAATCCTAAAGCTTGCTATGTAGTGCTTTGGATGAGACAATTAGTCATGAAGGATATACAACCATGGTTACTAGAAAGGAAATAAAATGAGCCAGATCTAGGTAGTTAACAACTGGTGAATAGTGAAAAATTTTAACATGCTACCTCAACAGAAACCTACTAGAATAAAGGTTAAGTCCATCTTTAGGTAAGCCTTTTCCTCTTCTTGATTGTTTAACCCAGTCCTGGCACATAATAAACATTTAATAAATAACTGCCAATGAAAATAAATGACAATTCAATGAATAAATGACTGACTGACAAATGAGAGATATTTCCAACACATTTTATAGTTTTAGGTTTGCCTTCATCTTTAAGGGGACTATAGTAGACTTTAAAATTCAAGTTTAAATGGTAACCTTCTAGATCTTAAAGTTAATCTCTAAATGATTCTTAAGTTCCTGATGTGAATAATAGCTTGGTGCTGGTGGGTGCCAGTTATATTAGTTGTAGCACCTAGAACAGCTCCAGGAACACAAATTTTTGGTTTCTTAAGGGTAAGAATTCTATTTTTTTGTCTTTTTATCCCACTGCCTAGCATAGTGCCTTGTAAATGAACAGACACTAAAAATGTTTGCTGAATTAAGCACATATTATTTTGAAATACAGAGGCAATAACCTCTGAAAAAGGTACCTGGAAAAATTTAGAGTTGGAGAATCCAGGCCTGTTTCTACTAGCAAAATAATCTTTTCATATACTAAGACCTTTAGAGACTCCTCAGAAACTGTTTAGTTCAACCCCTTTATTCTAATTTGAGGAAATCAGAACCTAGAGAGCAATGTCAGAAGTGAGATCTGAACCTAGATATTCTTAATCATTAAGCTATCCGTTTATTCCTCTTGAGGTACCCTGTTGGGGCTGTACTGACTGAACAGGTGGGAGCCAGAAGACAGAAGACATGAGGTTCTTTCCGTAGCCCTGCAAAGGTGCTGCCTGCAATAACCTTGAGAAAGTCATAACAGCTAAGCCTTAATTTTCCCCACTCCAAGTTGGTGGTCTGAGAAGCTAAGGCTTGAAACCATGGTTACAGGTAGGTGCATAGGCTGAGCTCACTGCTCTAAGCCTTGGGCCCTAGATCCCTTCTACAGGCAAGACCATCCAAAGAAGCCTGGGGGAGTCGCCTCTCAAACCTATACCAAATTCTTCAGGAGTTTCTCTCCCTCTTTGCTCACTAGTGACCCCGAGATATCCCCTTCCTCGCTGTCATATCCCTTGATAATCCATTTCCAGCACTTCCTTGCAACACCCCAAATTCTTCAAGCTTACTCAGTTCCCTACTTTAAAGAGACTCTAGACAGGGAAATATGCCAGGTAGAACGCCCCAGCCAGCCCCAGTCTGAGACCTCCGATATGACTCTTTCATCTCCCACCTTCGAACTCCATTACGGGACTTCTCCATCCAGCACCTGAGCCATCATTATGGTGCGCCCCAAAAACCCCACCACCACCTGGGACCCCCAGTTACAGCATCCTTGGATCCCCCACCAGGGACCAGGGACCATCGTTACTGCCCCCATAGGGTCCATCACACAGGACCATGGTTTCGGTACCCCCACTTTCCCACGCAGCACCCCAGAGTCCCCCTCAAGCAGGAACCCCATTACAGTGACCTAGTAGCCTCCACTTGGTATCCCCATATCCCCCACGCGAGACCATCGTTACAGCGCCCCTGCGTCCTCAGGAAAACCCTAAAGGCGACCCCGTGCATTCGCGCCTACTTTCCTCTAGAGACCCTCCGCCCCTCGTTACACCACCGCCGCAGCAGCAGCAGCAGCAGCTCTAGGGGGACCCTACACCTACGCTTCCGCCTCCCCACACCCCCCCCCTCAGGCTCCAGCTCCTTTCCCCGGGAGGGGTCCGTCCCCCTCCCCCCACTCCCCTACCACCCCACTATGCCGTTGCCGGCTCCCGCCGTGCTCACCTCCGCGGTGAGAGATGTGTTTACTGAGGAATCGCTGCTTCTTCCTCTGGTGCAGCAGGGTCGGGTACTTGAGTAGCAGGAACGAGGTCACTGCATAGCCCCCCAGGGTGGACAGCACGTAAATCGCCGCCGAGGACGACATCATGGGTAGGGAGGCCGCCCCTCTCAGCACGGCCCCAAACCTGACCCCGCGGCACTGCGAGGTAAGCGGCAAAGGCAGCAACAGCACCGGTAAAAGACCCGGCAGCTCCGTCGGCTGCTCGAGGTCTGTTCGCCCCCAGCCGGATCCAGGGCTCTAATACACTTGTCGGCGCAGGATCTACTGCGCAAGCGCGGCCAGGCCGGAGGTGGGGGGGTAGTAACAAAGGGGTCCCAACGCGCAAGCGCACATGGGTTACTCGAGAGAAGCCTCCCAAGAATATCCTTCACCTGCAGGAGTGAAATCACTTGTAAGTCATAAGAACAAACTCCCAGATTGGGGCAAAGGTTTGGAAATTTGCCATTTCCCACAATGGAATGCAGACTAAGATAATTATAAAACGTAATTTAAATAGTTATCATTAAATGCCACTTTATCACAAGATTAAGATAGATCCAGGATATGCCTTCCATTATTTACAGAAAGATTATTTACAGACTCATAGAAACATATTGACCATTAGAACTAGAAAGGGCTTTAGATGGTCCTATCACACAAGAATAAACTCAGGGCCCAGAAAGATGAAAATACTTACCCAGATCTAGTTACATTCACACCAGGCTGCCAGCAACCTATTTATGAAAATGAATGTGGGTTTTAAAGTCATTCAGTCCAATCATCAATAAACATAAAATTCAGAAAATGGAAATATGCCAAAACATAAAAAATTTGAAAAGATTATTAGGAAGCTGCAGGGAAGTCTTGAATCCTCACCCGGGTCTTACTTGGGTTCCTCAAATGTGAATGTTTATGTTTACATCTCAATGGACCATAATCTGAACGTTTATGCTTATATTTTCAATATGATATACAACTCTATGGACTTAGCCTAGGTACCTGCCCTTTCACCAAGCTGGCTGGACTGCTACCAGCAGTTCGGGTGTTAGTTTGAAACCTGTAAAAATAATATGAACCTCAAAGACGCTGAACAGGAAGACTCTAGCTCTCTCCTCTACCAAATGAACAAATAACATTTATTAAAAAAAAAAAAGTGGAAGCCCAGGTGCACCACATGTTTAAAAGGTTGAGCATTCAGAAAGCAACTTTATGTAGCTAATTGGTAATTTTTTTAAAAAGCTATTGCTTACAGAGGAAATGGCATCTTTTAAAATGGAATGATCATTATATAAAATCAGAGAAGTTAAACAAATGAAGCAGTTCAGAATTTGAGGAACCATTTACAAAAAAAAGAAGCCACTAAAGAAGGCGTTTTTTTTTTTGCACACAAGAAGGACTCTAGCCACAGATATGGTGGGACTAATAAATAATCCTTGTGCCAAAGGTACATTATGGGTCAAAAGACAACTGTAAAGAGGAAATTAATTATTTTAATTTTTTTAAATCCTTACCTTCCATCTTAGAATCAATACTGTGTATTGGTTCAAAGAGAGAAGAGTAGTAAGGGCTAGTAGATGGGGGTCAAGTGACTTGCCCAGGGTCACACAGCTAGGAAGTGTTTGAGACCACATTTGAACCTAGGACCTCCCATCTCTAGGCTGGGCTCTCAATCCACCGAGGTACCCATCTGCTCCCCCCCCCCCCCAAGTGAATTCTTAATATTGGGTTTTAAAACGTTAGACATATATAGACTTTCACTCTTTCATTGCCATTTGTAGCAGACAAATCAATCCTAAAATAAAGGCAGCAGTCTGCAATTTTAAATATGGGTTCTAATTCTGACTTTGAAAATAACTTACTGGGGGCAGCTGGGTGGCTCAGTGAATTGAGAGTCGGGCCCAGGACCTCCCCTCTCTGGGTTCAAATCTGATCTCAGACACTTCCCAGCTGTGTGACCCTGGGCAAGTCACTTAACCCCCAATGCCTAGCCCTTACCACTCTTCTGCCTTAGAACCAATACCCAGTATTGATTCTAAGATGGAAAGCAAGGGTTTTTTAAAAGAAAAAAAAAAAAGAAAATAACTTACTGTATGACCTTGAGCAAATCACTGTACACTTCTGAACCTATTTCCTTATCTGGACAAGATATGTCAATGTTTTTAAGGACTAGGCATCTTTTTAGTGTAGGTACCCCCATCTCATCTCATATTGAAAATGTGGTGGCCACTCAAAGGCCAGGTCCCACTACTGGGCAGCATAGAAGCTTTAACCCTAGGCCAGTTCACCTCTTTTCAAGCAGGCTTGGGGGTGGGGGTGGGGCCTAGTCTCAGGAATTCACCATAATCCGTCTGGACATTGGGAACAACCATTGATCTTCAGCACACAGCAACTCCAATAATCCAGTAGTTTCTGCCTCTATCTATATATATCTATAAAATTTCTAGTTTTCTCATGTAGAAATAAGTATACTTTGTGGTAGTTTTAATCGACTAATCCAATATATTCATCACTGTAGATAGATGGGGTCTACCTAAGAATTTTGTCGTGGCTCCAAATCTGGTATTAGCAGATTTAAGAACTGTCAATAAAATTCCCATTCCTAAAAAACATCCTGAAAAACAAGTTAGTCTCACAAAAGTAGCCAGCAAATAGATGGAAGTAAAACGCAGCATGATCACTAAGGAACATGTGGATAGGAGGAAGCCCAAGGGCATAATTTAGACTTTAGAAAAATGTTATGGTTGTATAAACGTGCAGAAAGGCATGCCTATTTCAAGCACGAGAAAATTAAGGCACTTAGGGAGAAAAAATACACTTTTAATACTGGAAGGCCCAGGAACATCGATTGACCCCAAAACATTTTACTCTGAAATAAAAAATTTCATTCTACTATCAGTTCTTTTTTGTCTTATGGATTAAAAAAAATGTACCACATGATGGTATATAGCTCAATCCTATGGAGCATTCTTAAATTCTGGTCCTTTCACTGTTAAGAACTGAACTTAGAGAACAAGAATGGGATTTAGAAGTCATTTCATGCAATTTCCTAAAAGACATCACTAAATAGCTCAAGTAAACAAAACTTGATAGAAAGGGAAAATAAAAAAGAAAATATTACCCTAGCCTTGTCCAAGCCATAAACTCATTGATTTAGTGCTGAAAGGGGTCTTTAGAAGTGATCTAGTCCAATTCTCTCTTTTTACAGAGAAGAAAACAAAGGTCCAATGAGATTCAATGAGTTGCTCACAGCTAGTAAGTCAGAGAATCAAGACTTAAAGGCAGGGTTTTCACTACCAAGTCCAGTACTCTTTCCATTATGAGGCCAGTCCTGGAATACTCGGCACAATTCTGGTTGCCACAGCCTAAGAAAGACATAAAAACACTGGAGCTGACCTAAAGGAAAATTACAATGACTGATGGTTGTAAGGATAAAGATTTATAAAATTAGAATTATATATAATGTGCAACATTATATATGAACCATCATACAGAAAGCATATTATATATAAAATAAATATAATTACAATTCCTCATTCTATAAATCTTGAGGGAAGATAGAAACCGTCTAATCTTATCTATTTTGTTAACATGAGTACTTCCTTCCACAAATGCAGGTTATACTTTCTTCACCTTGTTAATAAATGGTATTCATGAATTATCCATTAATAAATTAATATCACCAACTTTCTGGTGATGAAATCTCTGAATTTAGCTTAGGCTAGTCCTCATCTGGCATTGGATGTGTACTCAAAAACCTTTCCACCTTAGAACCTCCATGATAAGGGCAGGTTTTTAAACCCCAGGATCACCTTGGTGCTACAATAAGGCACTGGAATAAGATACTCTTACTATAAGAGAATAAACTAAAAATCTATAAAATGTTTTTAAAAGAATCATAGCCAGTACTTTATGTATTACATAGTAGGCAAATAATTTTATTTGAAAAAGTATGATTAGGAAACATCTATAGGCTTCTTCACCAAATCTTAGAATATCAATACTAAAGGATGACTGGAAATAGTAAATCTTGGGTAAAGAGTATTACTTTATACATAGAACAGGTAGGTGGCAAAGTAGAGAACAGGACTTGGAATCAGTTAGATTCATCTTAAATTCAAATCCAGTCTCAGATACTTATCAGCTATGTGACCCTAGGCAAGTCATTTAACTGTTTGCCTCAGTTTCCTCATCTGTAAAATGAACTGGAAAAGGAAATGGTAAACCACTCTAGTATCTTTACCAAGAAAACCCTAAAAGAAGTCCCAAAGAATTGGAAACAATTGAACAGCAATTTTATAAGTGATAAATTGAAAAGGTGGTATAGGTTGACAATAAAATGGGGGTTCAAAAAAAGAAAGTCAAGTTCATGGTTTATTCTTTTCCTTAAGGTAAAGTAAGAAGTGGCAGGAGTAGGAATAATAGTGGGGTAGAGGGGGTAGCTGGGTGGCTCAGGGGATTGAGGTCCTGGATTCAAATTTGGCCTCAAACACTTCCTAGCTGTGTGACCCTGGGCAATACACATTACTGATTCTAAGACAGAAGGTAAGGGTTAAAAAAAAAATAGTGGGGTAGAAAGAATACTGGCTTTGAATAGAGAAGACCTGGGTTTGAATTCTTGCTTTCACTTACTACCATTTTTAAGCCTGAGTTTTCTCATCTGTAAAAATAGAAATTTGGACTAAATAGCCATTAAGGTTCCCTCCAGATATAAATGTATGATCCACATCTCTACCCTTTTTTGAGGTTATTATAAAAAGATGACGGTACACATCTCTTGCTGTCACTTGGACACAGAACACTTAGTTAAAGGAATCATGGTCAATTCTTAAGTTTATATGCTATTATAGTAAAAATTTCTAAGCACCTCTTATTTTTTTTTCCCTCCCCTAAATTCATTTTACTGAGTTTTTGTCTTAGGTCTTTTTTTTAGTTTCTATACTTGAATCTCAAGAAACACCTACTTATAAAGTACAGAATAAATTGTTTCAGCTTTCAAAAATATAATTTACATCAAACTTTTAAGGAACACATCCATTTATAGCTTTCATTTATTATTCTCTCCTAAGGTAGAAGAATGAGAATGTCCTTTGGGGCTGATGTGCTGCAGCAACAGAATGTATCTTTTAATGACCAGGCATTTATTTAGCACCATCTATGTGCCAGGCATTGTGCTAACATTAGAAAAACAAAAAAGGTAAAAATATTTCTTGCTCTCAAGGACCTCACATTCTAATGGGGAAAACCACACAAAATAGGTACATGCAAGATGTAAAGAGTAGACAGAAGAAAATGTTAGAGATGCTGGAAGCTAGGATGACAGACATCTATATAGAAAATGGGATTTGAGCTGAGTCTTCAAAATCAAGGAGAAACCAAGAGGCAGAGGTAAGAAAGGAGTGCATTCCAGCGATGGGGGGAGCAAGTGAAAATGCAAGGAAGACAGAAGAACAGACTGACATACAAACAGGCCATGTAGTTGAATCATGTGTGTTTAGGAAGAAGTAAAGTATAAAAAGGCTTAGATACAATGGGGCTAAGGTAAATTTCATTTAAAAAGCATTAATTTTTCTTTCTTTTCATTTTTTGCTATAATGTCCGTCACATAAGAGGAAACTGCAAAAAAAAAAAGTAATTTTAAAGGCTCATTGCACCAAAAAAAAAAACTTTTGATAAAACCTGACAAGATAAAAAAAAATTAATATGCTACCTGTTTAAAATGTATACTAAAGGGGGCAGCTGGGTGGCTCAGTGGATTGAGTCAGGCCTAGAGATGGGAGGTCCTGGATTCAAATCTGGCCTCAGACACTTCCTAGCGGGTTGACCCTGGGCAAGTCATTTAACCCCCATTGCCTAGCCCTTACCACTCTTCTGCCTTGGTGCCAATTCCAAGATGGAAGGTTAGGGTTTTTTTTAAAAATGTATACTAAAAGCCACTAGCAGTATAACCTGTGATTTTTAAAAAAAAACTCCCAACTAAGGGATTTCCATTATTATCAGAGGGAAATCTGGAAAAGTTATTTACTAACTTTAAATAGGATTAAATTCCATCAAATAAAAAAATATACCAACAATGAAAAGTAAAGAACACCAAGAATATTATTTGCTCCCAAATAAGACACATATTCCCCAAATCCTTTAACTTTCACCTTATGTAGCTGCTGACATATTTCAAAAAAAGCAACTTGTAACTATCCTAGAGAAACTTATCTTCTAATGCTTAAGAAATGCAATATAGTACACAGAGACTAATACACTGTGGTATAATCGAACGTAATGGACTTCTCCATTAGTGGCGGTGTAATGGCCCGGAACAACTTGCAGGGATCCAGGAGAAAAAAACACCATTCATAAGCAAAGGATAAACTATGGGAGTAGAAACACCGAGAAAAAGCAACTGCCTGAATACAGAGGTTGAGGGGACATGACAGAGGAGAGACTCTAAATGAACACTCTAATGCAAATACTATCAACAAAGCAATGGGTTCAAATCAAGAAAACATCTAATGCCCAGTGGACTTACGCGTCGGCTATGGGGGGTGGGGGGGAGGAAAAGAAAATGATCTATGTCCTTAACGAATAATGCTTGGAAATGATCAAATAAAATATATTTAAAAAAAAAAAAGAAATGCAATATAGAGGCAGCTAGGTGGATCAGTGGATAGAGCCAGGCCTAGAGATGGAAGGTCCTTGGTTCAAATCAGGCCTCAGACACTTCCTACTTGTGTGACCTGGGCCAAGTCACTTAAACCCAATTGCCTAGCCCTTACTGGTCTTCTGCCTTAGAATAAATACTAAGACAGAGGTAAGGATTTAAAAAAAAAAAGAAATGCAGTATGATATTCAGTACAAACTCTTCCCTCTTTCCCAATAAATACACCAGCTGCCAAGGCTTTAGAAAACTAAAATTAAAGGCAATCAATTAATGTAGGTTTCTATAGAGAGGAAGGATATAAATAATGTCTCACCAGTTCAGTTCCCATTTACTTAATGAAGTCAGAGTATATAGGCAAAAAAAAAAATACACCTAAAAAACTTACTGTATTTGAAAAAGGTTGCCTAATTACATATTTTTCTCTTGTAGTTTAAAATGAAGCAATAATAACTACTCCCTATTTGAGAAAACCTGCTAAAAAAAAAAACAGAAAGCAGCCTGGCAAAAACTAGGGCTACATCAATACATATCTAACTAATCACAGTATATAGGTGAATAAATGGATTAAATGGACATTTTCAATTACAAAAATCTGAAAGCTTTCATGAAAATAGCTCTGAAGGTTCTATCTTATTATATGCATCAGGCTGGCAAAGATGACAAAAGACAAAATGATAATGTTAGGGGTAAGATCTGTGTGAAGGCATGAGAACACTATTTTGATAGAGCTATGAATTTAGTGCCAATTTCTGGCAAATTATTTTTTAATATATGGAAGAAATTCGCTAAACCTCTCTATCAATCACTCATCCTCACTGGTGACCCACAATTTCTTCCTAAGTGTGAGAATAACCCAATTAAATATACTTACGAAATACTTAACAAAATAAATAAAATATCGATAATGTTAATGTGGTTTTCCAAGTCAATATGTAGCCCACTGGAATACTTTTATACAGTCAGGTGGCCCCATTTCTATTTGAGTTGGACCCACTGCACTAAACTATGTATCACTTGGCACAACTAATACCACTAGGAAGTATATATATATTATATATATATTTATATATACACCAGTGAGGTGAGTGACAAAAGGAAAAATTTCCATATGTCAGGGATGTATAGTAGCAGTTTTACTAATATCGAAGAAGTAGAAGGAAATTGTCCATTAAGTCCAATTAGACTGAAATGGCTAGAAAATGCAATATTTGTTTAGTCATTTTCAGTCACATCCTACTCTTCAGGACCCCACTTGGGATTTTCTTGGCAAAGTTACTGGAATAGTTTGCCATTTTCTTCTCTAGCTCATTTTAGAGATGAGGAAACTGAGGCAAACAGGATCAAATGACTTGTCCAGAGTCATATAGCTTGTAAGGCCAGATCTGAATTTAGGACGATGAGTGTTCCTGACTTCAGGCCCAGCACTCCACTCTTCCACCTAGCTACCCCAAGGAAATGTTAGTACACCATGACAAATGACAAAAAAGAAAATCTCACAAAATTGTAAAAATATGTATGAACTGATACAGAGCATACAGAAGAGAACAATTTACCCAACACCAATAATGTAACAAAAAATATTAAGACATCAGAACTCTGCAATCAATGCAGTGCCCAATTGCGACTTCAAAGAACTTCAAGGCAAGTTTGCTTCCTGCCTAGGCAAAAAGGTGGTGGAAAATAGGTGTAGAATAAGACATACATTTTCAAATATAATTATCATGTTCATTAACTTTTCTGGCTGTACTTGTTATACACAGGAAGGTTCTATTTTGAGGGTAAAGGGAAGACTGGGAAATGACAGTGAAATTTTTAAAAAAAGGGTAAAAGCATCTATAAAACATAAAAATACATTTAATTTGGCAGGTTTCTAGGGATGCTTATTTATGCTGAAAAAGTTATCAAATAAGTCTGACTCATCAGCATTACTATCTTTATTCAGGTCTACCATCAAAGATTAAGAAGATCCTGTCAGAGTCATTTCATGGCACAAATGTCTAAAAATACAGATGTATGTTAATATTTTAGACTAATATGATTTCAATAAATTTCAATGCTTGTTTTAAAAACTGGTCCATCTTTGGCCCAATAATATAATGGTCTAAAAAAACAAACAGAAAAAAGCCTTAATAGATACAATAATATTTGATAAATGAGTTTTTTAATTTAAGAAGCCAAATCATCTTTCACTCTTATCAAATTAATCTTATCAAATATTACTCTATTTTGATGAAATTTTCAATAACTACCTCTCAATGAAAATCCCAATCCAAACATCTATCTTATCCAACACCAAGACTATCTTTCATCTTTCAACATTTTGGGGATGCAAGTTCAAGTACAGAAGATAATGTTTTAATATAGAACACTGAAACACAAAGGAAATAAGAGGGATCAACAGTAATAACTGTATCTTTCTTGTTCCTTTTGAGAACATCCAATTTTTATTAGGAAGGTGAAATGTATTCCCAATAAATAGTAACAATATTCCCAAATAACGGAACAATTAGTGTCCAGATGTTAACCCCTGTAATTAAAAGCCATATTGAGCTGGAAAAGCAGTTCAAGCATAGGACTGATCTGTCTGGAAAACACTATTGTGTAACTGCTTTAAGAACACCACGGAGGACCTTGTAGCTCATCAACTGCACATTTTCCTTGGGAGGAAAACAAGGTCCACGCTCAGTCACATAAGCATAAGGGAACCGTAGTACCCAGAGTCCATCTGGTGGGAGAGTGATTTCCTGCTTCTCAGGATAGAATACTGGACAAGGTGGTGGGCCTGGTTGAACCTGGGGAAATGTAAAGAAAAAAAAAATGTTTTATATCTCTCTCAAAAAAAAAAGGGCATTTAACAATCAGTAATAACACCCTAAAGAGTTAATCATTGGGCTTGAATAACATGACTATGCAGATATGTTTGCATCTCTTAAAATTATACCATATCTAACCTTTTATAATAATAATAAGTTTATAATAAGTCTTTCTGGCCTATTTGGTCTACAATAAATTTCGAGTAGCAATAAGTATATAGTCTTTGACTAGAGATTTAAAATGAAAATCCCAATTCCTGAATTAATTGCCATATTTTAATAGCATTGGTTGGGAAAACCAATACACTTTACTTCTTTTCAGAAATCAATGCTGTCTCAAAAAATTAGTTTTGCCCCACATTGTAGAATACACATTCAGTAACTCATTGCTCAGTGAATTTCTTTCAACATATGTTTTAATAACAAAATATTTGCTTGTGTGAACAAAACACACATCAGTGTCCTTTTTTTCCCCCTCCCTTACCTGAGGCGTTAGTATTATCTGTAAAGGCGCATCAGGAACCACAATAAAAAGCCTCATAAGTTGAGCATAATGCGGTTTTAGTCCTCGACCCTGAGATGATGACAGAATATATAAGGGCATATCACTATTGAGGGCTTTGATTGCGGATTCCTTTGGCCCACTTCCCATTACTTTCATCACTTTGTCAGGGCCAGAGCACATGAACCTCCGACCACGAGAGTCTTCATACTCAAATCCCACAAAAGCTCGGGCTATGTCATCTCGCCTCCTTCCTCTTCCCATGACAACTGAACTTCTCTTTCCAGGAACAGCCTTATTTGGAGCTGGCCAAGAGTTTGTGTCCAAGTCTCCCTCATCCTCAGATCTGGTCCTGATGACAATGTCCCAGGGCATAAGATAATTTGTTCCTGGAATGAAACCTTGTTGGTCTAAGCCAGTATGAAAGTTATAAGACTTAGCAGGGCCTAGTTTGACCAAAGACCAGCTGGAAAATTTGGGTAAAAGACCTTTAGGGCAATTTGAATGTAGCATGCCTGGGAGATATTCAACAGTGGATGCCTGGCGATCAACCAAGTTTGGACGTTTCTCAGTTTTTACTTCCCCTTGTCCATGAGCTTCAGGGTTGTCTCCTCCTGCTTGTGGATCCGCTGGATAGGTGCCTAAGCTGTCAGTGGACTGACCAAGACTCAATGCTAAACTCAGGCTTGTGCTATCTCCTTGGGTTTGAGGCTCTTTTTCTTTAAGTTTCTCAGCATCTGTATCTGGAGGGGCAGGTGATGATTCATTTTTGGCAGGAGCAGGATCAGGGGTACTTGGCTCAAATATTGGGAAATTGATATGATCCAGTTTTCCACAGCATTTCTCTTCTAGAAGCTATGAAAAATTCAATATAATTAATCTTTATTTCAGGGAACCTACTCTCCACGCCTAAAAACAGTATCAAAATACATCACTTAAGCCAAATAACCAACCACCTTTATTTCATATTCATGTAAACCCATGTCAAATCATAATCAGCGCTTTTTACTGTAACCATACATAACTCTACCAATCATAGTTATATTTCCCAGAGTAGGAATTTTTTATGGAGGAAGTAACTGAAAACCTGGTATTAAACTTCACATTCAAAGTGATCTGTGATCTAATCAATTCCCTCCAAACATGCAGACTGAAACACATCCATGCCTGACCATCTTGTGTGACTCTTGTCCTCTCATGATACATTTTTAAAAATTAAAATTATATTACTAGCTTTTGTTTTAACATCATCTGAATTTTCCCCCATATTCTTCTGCATCTTAGAGCCATCTCTTTTAACATGGCATTTGCAAGGTGGGGGGAGGGAAGGAGGAGAAAAAAACTCAGCAAAACCAATTATTATTTAGAAAAAAATCCAGCATTATATGCAATGTTCCATACCCTGGGAACCCTGACCTCTGCAAAGAAGTAACCCAAGATAATTTACATTCTGACATGTTATTTTAAATCTAAATTGCTAAAAGGCTATATTATAATTCAATGTTAATTTTTTAATAAAGCAATTAATCAACTATTCTTCAGTTATCTTAGAAAACAAAGAATAATGAACATTAAGTAACTACCTGATAAAAGTCATAATTTGCAGCTTTGATATCGAAGGGGTCATCTCGAGGCGCTTGCTTTCTTCCACAGTTACAGGCACCAGTGGATCGAGCTCTGCTGTTGTGGTACAAGACAGGAGGATTTCTATCAGCTTCCGGCTTTTCTCCTGTGAAGGACCAATGAGCATGATTTACTTCACAAATACTAAGAGAAAAAGTCAACCTTAACTTACATTCTACTTTTCCAACCCCATAATTTCTCTGAAAAATTCTCCAAGAGAGTGAGAAGTCTAAAGTATAGAGAAGAAACTGAAAAAATGGTAACAAAAAAAAAAATTTTTTTAAACTTTATAAAGACCTATGGATTCTTGTAAGTCTTCCCTCCTGCTTCCCAAAGTCATAATGACCAAACATATAGCATAAAGCCTTGTTAGAAGTCTGTACTTAATAAATATCTTTTAGTGATTACACCTGGCTGTAATCAAATCAGGCTAAAGTTAAATAAGCCCTTTTCAATAACTACCCGGTTAATAGGAAGTTTAAAAAATTTAATTACATTTCCTGGTTATTATTTGCTATTCCACTGGTATTCATTTAGGTATCCAACAGTGCATAAGATTAGTTTCTCATGTTTTAATTTTTGGTGAAAATTATTAATGGACATGCTAGGCTTTGTTTAAAAAAAAAAACCAAAACCTGCCTCTTTCTAAATATGCAAGATTCTCTCTGAAGGAAAACAAAAACTCTGATGAAACAAAATGACTCCAGTGCAGTTACGAAAAATTCAGCTACCTGATTTAGGTAGTGAGTGAAATTTATGCACACAATGCTGATCTGTTAAGCTCCTCTCCTCACAAAGTTGGTGACCATTGCTCCAAAATTTGTAGCAGTCCTCATGCAACTGCATGGCATACTTGTGAAAGGCAGGGCCCCGGGCATGTTGGCTATATACCCGAAGAGCCTGAGCAAGCTGATTCTTATGGACAGTCATTGTGTAATTATGGGGCAAATTGGACTGGTAGGCACTGTGAGCCATGGGCAATGCTTTCTGACAACGGTTTTCTGAAAACTTTGTGTCAATATCCAAAAACCCCTCCAGAACTTTGATACTGCTTAAAATCTTGTTGGTTATTTCTCCTGTGGGAGAAGCAGGATCTTCTTCTTTCCCATCAATGGCTACTTCATATAATTTTGAAGCAGCTGCAATCCACTTCTGATAGGTAGGAAGTTCAAAGTGGGAAGGCTGTGGGTTCCTGCCCACACTGTCATCAAAACCTTTCTTGCTTAGTACCAGCTCAACATGCTGCCACAGAAACTCTCGAAGGGTGAAATCCACAAGCTGGCCTGAAGAAGAGCTGGAGCTGCTGCTGTTCTCTATATGGAAGGAAAGCTGTTGCCGGCTGTGCTGCCTCATCACCTGGTATCGCCTAGGTCCAGCAAGGGGTGCGGGGACCAAGAGGGACTCCGAGTCTTTCACAGTGCAGTGGCTTCGGAGCTGGTCCAGCAACATACCTACTGGATCTTCCTCCTGCCCTCCAGGGACAATGTATACAAAAGCCTGGTTGGCAGGAACAGTGAAGAGACAGTTGATACTCTGATTGGTCAGGACACGACTCTTCCGGAAGATGCGATATATCTGGTCTTCTAAGGCATGCTGGAGCCTCCTTTTTGGAGAGTGCTTCTTGGGCTTATCTGGATGAGCTGGGTCTTGGTTCCGGGGAGGGTCCACCTTGAGTGCCCCATTAAGTTGAAAGAGAAAAAGGAGTCTGGGTGGGCAAGGCCGACAGTTTAGCTTCCAGTCTTTGCCCACTGGGCAGTCCTTGATGGCAGTCTTGAGAAGGGGCAGCACCTTCTGCCTCAGCCCATCTAGAGCTCGGAAGACCCGGTCGTAAGTGATATCAAAGGAGCAGGTGGGGTGGACCAAGAGCAGGATGTGACAGACAGAGAAGAGGTAGAGGAGGCTGAGGCACTGCAACTTCTCTTGGTGCTTCCAGAACTCGTGGGCTTCGGCGTGAGGCAGAGAGGAGAGGCCCCCACCGACCTCTCCGCTCTGCAGGGCCCGGCAGGCTCGAAGCAACTGCGAGTTGTCACAGATGGACGTGAGCAGCAGGTAAAGGACTTTGCTTTCCTGGTTGTAGTAGGCCTGGAGGAGGCTGTAATCCTGGGAGGTTGGGTCTTCCTTGGTCGTTTCTGGGGCTGCCGCGCTCGCCCGCGCCGACTCCCCGCCGCCGGCCCCGGCGTCCCCGGCTCCGCCGGCCTCCCCGACGGCTCCGGCCTCGGCGCCCGACCCTGGCCCTGGTTCCGCCGGGTCCTGGCAGCGAAACAAGGGGAAGACCTGGCGATCGCACACGGTGTTCACCAGCGAGAACTTCTCAGAGCTGAGTCGCAAGGCAGTCTTGCCGAAGATTCCCACCACGCAGATCTCATCCTCCCGCCACGGCGGCTCCGCCCCACCCGTCCCTCCGCCGCCGCTGCCGCCGCCGCTGCCGCCGCCGCCGCTGCCGCCGCTGCTGCTGCCGCCACCACCGCCGCCGCCGCCGCCGCCGCCGCCGCCGCCGCCGCCCTCCGCCGGCGACCCTGCGGGGCTCGCAGCGCCGGCCCCTGCCGCCGCCGCCCCAAGCAGCAGCTCCCGCAGGCTGACCGGGCCCGCCATGATGCCGCGCCGCTCACCCGCTCCTTCCGGTCCCGGTCCGTCTTGGACACTCTTCCGACACGCAGAGCGTTGTCAACCCAACTTCCGGTCCCTCTTTAATAGACCTCCCCTAGGGTTGCCCCTTTCCCACTTTTTTTTTTTTTAATAATAGCCTGTCTTTGCTGAGGATTTCATCCTCTTTTCATTCTTCCTTCTGCTCGAGGCTTAATCTCACTTGAGGAACCCTGTTTTCCCCCTGAAGTGCTGGGAATGTGTCTGTGACCATTCATTCCCAGGGAGTTTGTCTTAATCTCTATCCTAAGCCAAGGATAATCAACCTTTGGAAAAGATGATGATAATGGAATGTTTTTAGGTTTACCAAGAACTACGAATATTATAATAATAGCTAACATTTAAATGATGCTTATAAATGCCAGGCACCGTTAAGCGCTTTACAAATGTCATCCCATTTTATTCCCCCAACACCATGGGAGGTGAGTGCTATTATTATATCCTTTTTAGAGATAAGGAAACTGAGGCAAACCGACATTAACTGACTTACCCAGGGTCACACAGCTAGTAAATGTCTGAGGTTAGATTTGAAGGCAGGTCTTCCTGATACCAGGCCCAAACCTCTCTATACATAGCAACTCGGTGAGGTAGGTTATACCCATTTGGTAGATGAGGAAACTTAGGCTCAAAGCGGCAGTGACTTTATCCCCAGGCACACAGGTAGCCTCAATAAAGTCAATAAACATATTAAGCACCTACTATGTGCCTACTGTGTCAAGCACTAGATAGTTTCCTAGGTATGGCACTGAATAAGTAAATTAGTTTAGGTAGGATTGTCCTTTTTATTATATTAGCTCATCCTACCCATGAGCAATTAATGTTTTTCGTTTAGATCGTTTTATTTGTGTGAAAAGTGTTTTATAGCTGTGTTCATGCAATTCCTGTGTTTATCTTAGCAGATAAATTCCCAAATATTTTATATTGTCTAGAGTGATTTTAAATGGAGTTTCTCTTTCTAACTCCTGTTACTGAGTTTTGTTGGAAATATGTAGAAATGCTGAAGATTTATTTTGTATCCTGAAACTTTGTTAAAGTTATTTTTCCACTAGCTTTTTAGTTTATTTTCCGGGATTCTCTAGTTATACCATCATGTCATCTGCAAAGAGTGATAGTTTAGTTTCCTCATTGCCTACTTTAATCCCTTCAATTTCTTTATCTCATTGCTACAGCTAGTATTTCTAGTACAATATTAAAATAATGGTGATAATGGGCATCCTTGTTTCACTCCTGATCTTATTGGGAAGGCTCCTAACTGCAATGAGGATGCATTGCAGATGATACTTGCTGGTAGTTTAAAATAAATAATGTTTATTATTTTGAGGAAAGACTCTTTTCTATTCCTATACTTTCTAGTGTTTTCAATAGGAATGGGTGAGACTTTTTCTGCATCTATTGAGATAATCATGTGATTTCTGTTAGTTTGGTTATTGGTATGGTCAATTATGCAGATGGATTTCCTAATGTTTGCATTCTTGCATTCCTGATATATAAATCCCATTTGGTCATAGTGAATAATCCTTGTGATAATTTGCTAGTCTTTTTTTTTTTAAGGATATATCTTTTATTCAAATATATTAGAAATATTTACATTCAATACATGTCAATTCCTGGAGGCAATCATTTTAGTGTATCACTCACCAAAGTAAATATTGATGACTCTTGAGGACTTTTTTGTATGTGTGTTTTGCCCTCAAGATTTTTACATCTATGTTCATTAAGGAGATGATCGGTCTGTAGTTTTCTTTCTCTGTTTTTGGTCTTCCTGGCTTGGGAATCAATACCATATTTGTGTCATAAAAATAATTTGGTAAGACTCCATTCTCTTTGGTAAGAAATCATGATTTCTATGATTTGTACTTTGACCCACCAGTTTTGAAAAATTAGATTATTTAATTTCCAATTAATTTTAAATTTGCCTCTCCATGAACCCTTATTAATTAAAATTTTTATCACATTATGATCTGAAAAAATTGCATTTATTATTTCTGCTTTTCTGCATTTGTTTGCAATGTTTTTATGCCCTAGTACATGGTCAATCTTTGTATATGTACAATGTGCTATCAAAAAGAAGGTATATTCCTTTTTATCCCTATTCAATTTTCTCCAGATATCTATTAACTCTAATTTTTCTAACATTTCATTCATTTCCCTTACTTCTTTCTTATTTAGTTTTTGGTTTGATTTATCTAGTTCTGATAAGGGAAGCTTGAGGTCTCCCACTAGTATGATTTTACTGTCTATTTCCTCCTTAATTTTCTTTAGTTTTTCCTTTTAAAATCTGGATGCTATACCATTTGGTGCATGTTTAATATTGATATTACTTCATTGTTTATAGTATCTTTTAGCAAGATATAATTTCCTTCCTTATCTCTTTTAATCATATCAATTTTTACTTTAGCTTTACCTGATATCATGATTGCTATTCCTGTTTGGTTTTTTTTTTAACTTTATATGATGCATAATTA
The DNA here is from genome assembly GCF_027887165.1 of Monodelphis domestica. Taxonomy (NCBI): domain Eukaryota; kingdom Metazoa; phylum Chordata; class Mammalia; order Didelphimorphia; family Didelphidae; genus Monodelphis; species Monodelphis domestica. The sequence continues at coordinate 180,065,448 of NC_077228.1, forward strand.
ATTATGCTCCATTATTTTACTGTTAAGCTGTGTGTGTCACTCTGCCTCAAATGTGTTTCTTGGAAACAGCATGTATTAGGATTCTGGTTTTCAATCCACTCTACTATCTGCTTCTGTTTTATGGGTGAGTACATTCCATTTACATTCACAGTTATGATTATTAACTGTGTATTGCCCTACATCTTATTTTCCCCTTTTGGTCCTGCCCTATCCCCTTTCACTCCATTCCTCCCCACCAGTGTTTTGTTTTTTATCACACACTTCCACTTCCCCCTCCCACCATTTACCTCCCCCTTCCCTTTTCTTATTTCTCCTTCTACTTTTCTGTAGGGTAATATAGAATTTTATACCCCAATCAGTATATTAGTTTTTCCCTCTCTGAGCCAGTTACAATAAGAGTAAAGTTTAAACATTGCCAGTCACCATCCTCATCCACCCCTCCCCCTAATAATGTTACATAATTCACTCCATTCTATCTCTCCCTTCCCTTTTCTCTCAGTGCAATTCTCTTTTATACCCCTTGATTTTTTTTACATATCATAGTAAGATTACTTCCCCACCCTCTTTCTAAGTATATTCCTTCTATCTGCACTACTAACTAAGAATATTTGAGAATTACAGATATCCTCTTTCCATATAGAAAGACAAACATTTTAACCTTTCTCTGCCTACCTTTTAGGTTTTTCTCTTCTTGAAAGTTGTTTCACTCTGTCTCCTTGTTGGTTCTTTCACTACTGAATTTGTTTTGAGGTGTTATTTTAAGATTGATTGGAGAGGATCCTCATGGTGACTGAGCTTCCCTGCTTTACTCAGCCATCTTGTCACTGCCTATGATTGTCTGTGCCAAGCACTAGAAATACAAAGAATGCTAAAAGATAGCCCCTGCTTTCAAGGAGTTCACAATTTTATGGATTAAAGGATTTGAAAATGAAGTCTGAGGCAGACTTCAAAGTCTTGTCTTTTAGAGTTCAAATCTAGTACTCTGGTAACTGAACTACCTAGCTAGCTCTCAGCTAATGCCCTGGTGAAAGTGGTCTGAGATCAGATCCTACCCATAGGCTAGAAATATTAAGGAATATTTTCCTCCCCTATTCTTTGTTTTCACATGTTAGCTTCCTCAGCTGACTTGAAAACTCAGATCAAAGGGGGTGCTATGTGGTTCAGTGAGTAGAGCACCAGGCCTAGAGATGGAAGGTCCTGGGTTCAAATTTGCCCTCAAATACTACCAAGCTTGTGACCCTGGACAAATCATTTAAACCTCATTGCTTAGCCCTTGCTGCTTTTCCGTCTTGGAACCAGTACACAGTATTTTTTCTAAGACGAAAAGTAAAGATTTTAAAAGGAAAAAAAATGACCTAGTGAGTAACCTCAAGTTCAAGAGTTCTTGAGTTTGAGAAGTGAGACACCAACTCTTCTAGAAAGAACAAAGCTTGCTCCTCGGAGAAAGGATAGAATAGAGTTCAGAGGGTTTCTACAAAAGTATTCTCTTTGGAAAGCATTGCCAGTGAACTACTTTAACCCAAATGGTCTAATAAAAAGGAGTTTTCTTATTCAGCAAACGGCAAAGGACAGTTACCTTTCAAGGGGAGTCTAAGCCACAGAGTGAGATTTAGTGAAAGATTCTGTAGAGAAAAGGGATTAACTCAGATGACTTAGAATTGTTCTGAAAGGAATCCCAAAATCAGTTCTCTTGAGTTTAGGATTGGTGATGAACTATTTTAATGCTTTATTTTTCTGCATTTGTTCACTTGCTCCAATGAATCCTCAGCATTTAACATCTTGTGTATTTTCTGTGAGATAAAATAAAGGCTGCCCCTTATCCAGTAACCATATTGTGCATTGAATACTTATGCAAGTTTTGGGGACTTTGCCATCCACTCTTATTTGTTTGTTTGTTTTTAAACCCTTTCCTTCTGTCTTGGAGTAGATACTAAGTATCAGCTCTAATGCAGGAGAGAGGTAAGGGCTAGTCCAGGGATCCCCAGACTATGGCCTGCAGGCCACATGCAGCCCCATGAGGCCATTTATCTGGCTTCCACCATACTTCTGGAAGGGCACCTCTTTTATTGGTGGTCTGTGAGAGGAGCATTATAGGTGGCGGTGCCACAAAGTGTGGCATCTCTCACATACAGTACTACTTCCAGTGACATAATACTTTGTGTGGCGCCTTGTTCTGAAGAAGGAGGTGCGGCACAAACGATTATGTGGCTGCACAATGGAAAACATCAGCATGGTGAGTGGCGATCTGGGGGAGGGGATTCAGCACTATATTTAGTGCTGCCTGGTATATAGTGCTGGCTGTGATGGGCCTGTCACACCTTACACAGGCCCATCACTGCCACTACTGCAGCCTCCGCTATCCCAGACAGTGGTATACAGTGTCACAGGCCCAGCACCACTTCCAGTACTGTATACAGGCATTGGATAGCGGTGATCTGGCCTGTGACATCAGCGGTGGGCCTCTACTGTGAGAAGCCCACCATTGCCACTGGGTGTTTTATAAGACACTTCCTGTTTTGGGGGGTCAAATTAATATAAGACAGTGTCTTATTTTTGGGGAAACATGATGTTGTGTGTCTGGGGGAGTATGAGGGCCATTGTACTATGTGGGGGAAGTGAGGCATGTGTTTTTCGTATTACGGTCTATAACTAGAGAGCCATAAATACAGACTGCAAGAGGAATCACACTAGTATCATGCCTTCTTTTTTCCTGCCGTGGAATCTGATCTTACCCATGTAATCAGATTCCTGTGTGAGTTCACAGATCAGTGTGGTTCACACAGGGTAGCGTGAACTGGAAAGGTGGAGGAGCCGGCTCTGTAATTGGGCTGGTTCCCGCACTGTACCAGTGTGAGCCTGAGGTAAAAGTGGAATTCCACCAATATGGCCACTGGTAAGGCTGAAATGATGTGGACTGAGAAGGCTGCATTGATAGACATAGATCAGACTGCATTGATGGGCAGTGCAGTCTGTATTGCCTCTGTGTGGGCAAAATTATTGTTGGTATATTGTTTTTGTAGGGCTCTGTGTGTGTGTGTGTGTGTGTGTGTGTGTGTGTGTGTGTATAGGTATTTTACTAATAGCAATTTGGAATCCTTAGGAAACAATGACATCAAGAAAGAGAAAAATTGACTTGGAGTGTAGGACATTCAAAGAACAGTGGACTTATGATTACTTTTTCATGCAGTACAAGGAAAGAGCTGTGTGTTTTATATGCCAGAATATAGTGTCTGTGTTCAAAGAATACAATTTGTGTTGACACTATCAAACTCAACATAAAGATAAATATGATTGTTTCGTCAGAGATGTGAAAAAAGATAAAATATTAAAACTGAAAAATACATTGACAACTCAGCAAAATTCTTTTGTGAAGCAGAAGCAGCTAAATATTTCATCACTGTGAGCAAGTTTTTAAGTTGCCAAGCTAATAGCATGCACTGGCAGACCATTCATGGAGGGAGAATTTATTAAAGAATGCCTTTTTTCTGTTGCCAAAGAGATGTGTCCAGAAAAGGCAGACTTATTTAGTACAGTTAGCCTTTCAGGATCTACAATTACATGAAGGATTGAAGAAATGGAGACAATTTGCATCAGCATTTGCAAAGCTCCGCAAGAAAACTTTCCTATTTTTCCTTGGCACTTGATGAGAGCAATGATGTTTGTGATTCTGCACAACTTCTAATTTTTATTCATGGGACAAATGACAATTTTGAAGTCACAGAAGAGCTTGCTGCACTGCAAAACATCAAAGGAACAATTACAGGAGAGGATATCTATGAAGAGGTTTCCCAAACTGTGAAGGATTTGGAGCTGGACTTGGCTAAACTAGCCAGTATGACAATTGATGGTTCTCCTAGCATGGTGGGGTCTAAGAAAGGAGTAATTGCTCACATTAACCAAGAGATGGACAAACATAAGCATTCTCATCCAGTAGCCATACACTACCTCATCCATCAACAAGCACTGCTATGTAGTAAATCACTGAAGTGGGACTCTTTTATGAAAATTGTGGTATCTTGTGTTAACTTCATTAGAGCTAATGCACTAAACCACAGACAATTTCAGGAATTTCTGTCTGAGCTAAATGTTGCTGATGAAGATGTTCTGTACCACATAGTCCATTAGCTGAGTCAAGGGAGAGTTTTGAAGACATTTCTATGACTTACTTCCACATATTATAGCTCTTATGCTTTCAAAAAACAAAGAAGTACCAGAGCTCAATGATACAGAATGGAAACGACACCTCACCTTTCTGACAAATGTAACAGAGCTACTTAACAGTTTCAATGTGCAACTTCAAGGAAAATGGAAGCTCATCTGTGATATGCAATCACATGTGAAAGCATTTGAAGTAAAATTAGGCCTCCTTATCAGACAAGTGAAGGAGGAAAATTTTTGTCATCTCCCTTTAACTTAAAATCTATTAGCAGAAAAACCCTTGATTGCATTCCTAGTGTGGATTCATTGGAAAAGTTGCAAAAGGAGTTCCAATTCAGATTTAAAGAGCTTCATCTCCATAAACAGGACATACAGCTTTTCCATAACCCATTTTCTATTGACATTGAAAATGTGGATACAATTTACCAAATGGAACTGGCTGAACTGCAGAATTGTTACTCTCTGAAAGACACATTCAAGTCAAGCAGCTTGCCTAATTTCTATGCATCTCTCCTCTCTGAGACATATCCTAATCTCAGGAACCATGCATTCAAAATGGCAGCCATCTTTGGTAGCGCTTATGTCTCTGAACAGACTTTTTCCAGAATGAATCATCTGAAATCTCCAACCAGATCTAGACTAACTGATGCACACTTGCATCACTTGTTATGGCTAGCAGTGACAAAAATGGAACTGGACATTGACTATCTCATTAGCCAAAAGCAGTTCTATAGTTCCCATTGAAATACTGGTCAGTTTGTTAATTTAAATTTACTTGTTCTTCATTTTAAATATTGTATTTGTTCCCATTTTTTTTAATGTTAAAATAAGCTATGTGCAGTGTGCATAGGAATTTGTTCATAGCTTTTTTTAATAGTCCAGCCCTCCAACAGTCTGAGGGACAGTGAACTGGCCCCTGTGTAAAAAGTTTGGGGACCCCTGCCCTATAGTCATTGACTTGTATGCAAGGGTATATAATAATATACTTTGTGTATAATAAATCCAGAATTTACTATCTCTGCATGGTTGCTTTGAAAAAGGCAACAGCACCTATCTAATCATTGGATCCTTAGATAACTTTTTAATATAGGTGGAAGCAAGGAGCCAATGAAAGAGAAATTGATCTACTAAAGTTAAGTTCCTAGGATGCAGCTCAGGCTTTGTGAATTCATGGGGGACATATATACCCTTACCTTTTGTCTTAGAATCAATACTAAGTACCCATTCCAAGGCAGAGGAACAGTAAGGGCTAGGCAATTAGGGTTAAGTGACTTGCCCAGGGCCACAGAACTAGGAAACATCTGAGGCCACATTTGAACCCAGCACTTCCTATCTCCAGGCCTGATGCTCTGTCTACTGAGCCACCTAGCAACCCCTTTGATTTGAGTTTTTAAGTAAGCCAGGAAGCTGAGGGAGATAAGGAGGGCAAAGCATCCCAGGAATGAAGGGTAAACAGTTCAAAGGTATGGAATTTGGGAATGGAGTATCATTTTTTAAAAACAGGTAACTTATTGTTGCTAAATTCTAGAATGTGTGGAAGGGAATAATATGCAAGAATGGAGAGGTAGAAAAGGGCTGACTTAAAATGCTGAAGAGAGGGCTTTATATTTGATTCTGGAGATAAAAGGGAGTCACTGGAGTTTGAGTAGGGGTTTGAAATGTTGGACACATACTTTAGATTAATAACATTGGTACAGTCAAGGATGGATTGTAACAGGGCTAGACTTGAAGCAGGAATATCAATTAGGAAGCTACTGAAATAGTATAGGAAAGCAGTGATATACTTACGTGTACCTGGGTGGTATTAGCTATGCACATGGATAAAAGAGGACATTCAAAAAGTGCTATAAGGTAGAAATGATAAGGTTTGACAACAGATTGATTTGTGACATAAGGAATAGTGAAGAATTAAAAATGACCTTGAGGTTACAAACCTGGAAGACAGTGTGAATCATTATGCCCATAACAGAAAAGCTGGGAAGAGAAGAGGATTTGAATGAAAAGATAATGAATTCTGTTTTATACATGTTGGGTTTAATTAAATTTTTAGAACATTCAATTCAAGATGTACAAAAGGCAGTTGGTGATATAGAACTGGAACTTGGGAGATTAGGGCTACATATATAGATATGGAAATCATTTACTGAGAGATGCTAATTAAATCTATGGAAGCTGATGAAATCAGAAAGTGAGAATAAAAGGAAAAGAAAAAAAGGCCCAACATAGAGGAGGGGACACCCATAGTTAGTGGGAGTGACCTGGATGACAAATGATCAAAGGAGCCTAAAAAATACAGACTGGTAGGAGGGAGATCAGAAGAAAGCAGTGATGAAACCTAGAAAGGAGAATATCCAGAAGGAGAGGGTGATCAATAATATCAGAGGCTAAGAATTTTAAAAAGGCCATTAGAGTTGGCTATTAAGAGAACTTTTGAAAAATTAATTCATTTCTTATCCCACCCTGTCCCAATTTGATTTTTTGATAGCAAAATTCATTTTTAGAAAATGATTGCAGAAGTGAAAAGAATGCTGGATTTAGGTGAACTTGGGCAAATTAGTTCACTTCTCTGAGTCTCAATTTCCTAGTTGCAAAATAAAAGATAATTAGAAGATTATACATTTAGAGATGAATTAGACTAGAGGAGCTTTCAGGAACCTTCCATCTACTAATTCTATGATCCTTTGATTTCTATCAGTTAAGAAATGGCTACATCATTAATATTTAGTGAACATACAGGAAATGTGCAGTGATTAATGCTGAGTTAGCATTTATATTTTATATTTTCAGTATTATATTATTATTATATTTTATTTTATATTATATTTTCAGTATTTGGATCAAGTTTTCTAATCCAAACAAGGAAATTAGAAGTTTTATTTCTTTGTCTGATTTTCCCCTCCCTCTTTTTCCTTTTTTTTTTAATATATTTTATTTGATCATTTCCAAGCATTATTCGTTAAAGACATAGATCATTTTCTTTTCCTTCCCCCCTACCCCCCATAGCCGACGTGTAAGTCCACTGGGCATTAGATGTTTTCTTGATTTGAACCCATTGCTTTGTTGATAGTATTTGCATTAGAGTGTTCATTTAGAGTCTATCCTCTGTCATGTCCCCTCAACCTCTGTATTCAGGCAGTTGCTTTTTCTCAGTGTTTCCACTCCCACAGTTTATCCTTTGGTTATGAATGGTGTTTTTTTTCTCCTGGATCCCTGCAAGTTGTTCAGGGACATTACACCGCCACTAATGGAGAAGTCCATTACGTTCGATTATACCACAGTGTATTAGTCTCTGTGTACAATGTTCTCCTGGTTCTGCTCCTCTCGCTCTGCATCACTTCCTGGAGGTTGTTCCAGTCTCCATGGAACTCTTCCACTTTATTATTCCTTTTAGCACAATAGTATTCCATCACCAACATATACCACAGTTTGTTCAGCCATTCCCCAATTGATGGGCATCCCCGCGTTTTCCAGTTTTGGGCCACCACAAAGAGCGCAGCTATGAATATTTTTGTACAAGTCTTTGTGTCCATTATCTCTTTGCCTCTCTCTTTTTCTTGCTCTAACAATGGGGTTGAAATGTGAAGTGTTTATTCTATTCTTTCTGATCATTTAAAAAAATTATCTTTTTTGCCTTAATTCTACCCATTAGTGTAATAAATTTAGAAGTTACCTATTGAGTTTCCTCAACAAAGCAGCTCTTTTTTTGGTGGTAAAGAATGGAAAATTGAGGGGACGCCTGTCAATTGGGGAATGGCTGAACTTGTGGTATAGGATTGTGATAGAATACTATTGTGCTATAAGAAATGATGAGCAAGATGGTTTCAGAACAACCTGGGAACTTAAATGAACTGATGCAGAGTGAAAGTGAACTGAACCAGGAGAACATTATAGATTGTAAGGATGATCAGCTGTGAAAGATTTAGCTTTTCTGGTGAAGACAATGATTCAAGTCCATTCCAAAGAATTCATGATGAAAAATGGTATCCACCTCCAAAGAGAGAATTGATGAATTCTGAGTGCAGATGGAAGTATGCTTTTTAAACATTTGTGTGTGTGTGTGTGTATTTCCTTCTGCAACATGATAAATATGGAAATATGTTTTTCATGACTTCACATGCATAATGGATATGTTGCTTGACTTTCCAATGGATTGGGGAAGAGGTAGGAGGAAAAGAATTTAATACTCAAAATTTAAAAAATAAATGTTAAATGTTTTTACATGTAATTGGAAAATATTTAACGAAATGAATAAAAAATACATACTTGGGCTGTTATGATATTGCTCAGCATTTTTCACATGGAAGACAATGAATTAAATTAGACATAAGTGCCCAACTTCAATTACCAATACATTATGCAAAAGCCAATGTAAGTATTTTTACTAGTTTCCAACATAAACTGGCAAATAGTATGATTGACTTCTTTTTAATAGTTACATTTCCAGTCAACTTAATGTACCAAGTTAGATTTAGGAGTCTGAATGTGATCCTAGAAAATTAAAAGCAGTCTTATGCATTTATTACCAATAAATGCCAATCATATTTCAACCACTATAGAAAACTTCCTAATGATACAGAATACTAATTTTTAAAAATATAAAATACCTCTAACAATCCTGTTTTTTTAAAGCCCTGAAAGGCTTAATGTATATGAAATTCCTCATAATTATAGCATGAATCCTCAGGGTGCAATATAAGCCACATGGGAAAAATCAGAATTCCATCATTTATTAAAATATTTTTATTGTTAAAACACAGCTAAGTGGCCCCAGAATTGGTGGCCTGATTTTGTTATCACTCAATCTTAAAAACAGACCATACAGTATACAGTGGTTTTAAGGAACCCTTGGTTTATAGAAATTATTAAAAAATACAAAGCAAACTGTGGTAAGAGCTTAGTAAAAGCTGAAAAGTAAACCTTGGGGAGCAGGGCATGTAATATATCTTAATACTGGTGTAATAGCAGTAGCAGCTTCACATATATATATTTGCATAAACCTATATAGTTATCAGATGCCTATAGAACCTTCCCATTGAATACCTATTTTAGAACCTTTTCAATTGTTTGGTAACCAAAGAGGTACAACATTATTCCTCTTTTGTGAATTACCAAGTTATTTATAAAATTAATACAGTACATAGTAGAGCTATTGTAAATTTCAGTTATACTTTATAAATACAATTCTGCCATAAGAATGAACTGCTTCCTTCATGAGTATTCCCTTAGTTCTCAACTTTCATGAGAACAGCCAACAGATTTTATTATTGTTTTTTTAATATACATATCATTTTTGGCACACATCTTACTGTTAATTCTGTATCTATCCATTGTGAGATACACATGCAGGTGTAGCTCAAAAATATGATTGCCCAAAAAAGGGACTATGTTAAAGAGTCAGCCTTGAAGCTCCAATGGGGATTTTCTAGGGTCAAAGTTGTACTAGGGCCAAGGTTTGAACATTACTAGCTATTTTAAGAAACTCCCTCAACTGGTTTTTGGCTTAGGAACTTTCCCAAAATCCCATTTTTATTTCATATCACAGCTTTTCCTGAAAAGATTATACACATCAAAGTTTTGTAACCCTATCCTACTGTTGCTGTCCTCATCGATTCAATGAGTACTGTCTTCATTCTTAGAAAAGCAGATGAGTTTTCTTGAACCACCCTGAACCTGACTTTATGCTTAAGGACGGTTCCCTCTGTTCTTTGGCTAGAAATACAGGTGAGAGAGCCTTGAACCTAGAGCCAGGTTTAGAGTTCATGCAGCCATTAGGAGGAGGTATAGTAGAAGAAACAGAGCACCTATTAGGGGCTATCCATTAAACTTCCCTTTGGATTCTTGAACATGAATATGAAAATTATGGGGCTGCTACAACATGATAGTGAGCCAGATGATGAACTACACTAGATAGTGGAAGAAATATATTCCATCTTTTAAGGCCATAAGGCCTTATTTGTTTGGATAAAAATAGGTAGGACTGCAACTCTTATAATCTTTTTATTGGTTGGGTGGCAAATGTAGCAATTAGAAATGATTGTTCTAAAAATTAATGGGATCTAAGTCACTAATACATAATATCCTATCATGACAAATTAGAGGAAGGATACAATAAGATATTCAATTAAGCTTTGCCATCTAGACAATCGAAGGCAAAGAACTAATATCCTATTTGGACATCTTGACTGAAATAACTGGACAATATTTAGGTGTATACTTTTGGCTATATAAACACAAACAGAATCCTTAAAAATGACATTTGAGCACTTATCTATTTTAGTATTTATCTTCAAACTTGACCCATCATTGTCATCAATTTTACTCATCAAAGCTGCTTGTGGAAAGTAATGGAGCTTGGGATGGGCTCTTTGGGTGAGCCAGCTGTGGAAATTAAAACAAAGTACCAATTAGAATCTGATTTATGCTGCTAGATAAAACAGTACAATAGGCTAAAGGAAGGAGGAGTGTCTAAAAAATGTGTCCAGATGTCCAAATGTAGCAGAATTCACTCATGTTCAGCAAGTTTTAAGATCTGCAAGGGGACCTTTGAGAATTCAAAAAGTCATAGGATTTAGAGTTTGCCAGCATCTAAAAGATGAAGTCTAGATCCCATCATTTTATAGATCAAGTAACTGAGGCCCAAGATCATACAGCTAGTAAGTATCAGAACTAGGACTAGGTGAAGTTTTGCCTCCAAAATCCTTTTCAGTGTACCGTGCTGTATCACAACCTGCTATTGCATTCCTAATGACTAAAAGATAAATATTCAAAATCCTATTTAAATGATCACATCTGAAAAGCCATTATATAATCAGATATTAACTTCATTCATAAAGTCTTTTTCCATCAGTGTTTGTTTACTGTGTAATTGGTTGAACATTTATAATTAGAACAGTTGATTTTCTGCAATTTTAGGTCAAAGAGATAGGATCTGTCATATATAACTAATAAAATGAAAATGGTCTTTTGGGAAGAAAAGTTATTATTAATTTCTTCTCTTAAATACTTTCTGTCTTAGAATCAATACCAAGTATTGGTTCCAAGGCAGGGAGTAAGGGCTGGGCAATTGAAATTAAAAGATTTGGCTAGGTTCTCATAGCTAGGAAGTGTCTGAGGCCAGATTTGAATCCAGGAACTCCAAATTTTCAGGCCTGGCACTCTCTCTACACTGAACAGGTCACCTCACTGCCCCTAAGCATCATTTATATAATCCTTCTTTTATGATGTGTTCTATTCTCTAACCTTTCTCAGATGAAAATGATCTTTTCATCATCAAATTTCTCATAGCACCTTGTACTTTTCAGTCTCCCCTGTATCAAAACTGCTAATGAAATTCCTCTGGAAATTATTTTGCATGTATTTTGTTTTTTATTTTCTATGTACATGTAAATTCCTTAAAGGCAGAGATGTGCATAGTGTTTTTTTGTTTGTTTGTTTGTTTTGTTTTTGTCTTCATATCACCCATACCTTAGGACATAACATATATTGAATAAAGTTGGTTGAATTTAAGTTAATTATATATTTGTCCTCTTCCCTCCCTCACCTCCTTAGGAGCCATTGTGAACCTTAAAAAAATTCTCAGACCCTACTTCATAAGGTTAGGATTGTGAACCTTAAAAATTTCCCAGACCCTACTTCATAAGGTTGGATTAAGACCATTCCCCATTGGGACCATTCCCCATTTGGGCAGTGAAGGTACTTAGATCAGGAATGTGAGAACTCTACTTAGATCAGGAATGTGAGACCTCTACTCCACCTCTACTTAAGTCTGCCCTAGGGGAAGATAAAGTTGTAAACTCTTTGCTGAACAATGAAAAAGTACTTAAACCCATACTTATAGTAAGACAAAAAGTTCTTTAAGCCATGCCTATTTTAGGACTAATACAAAAGGGAGCTAAGTACCTATAAAGGTCAAGCAACTTGTGAATTTACAAGGAACAAAGAGGTGAGAAACTTACTCAGAGCTTTTCTGGTGTGAATTACTCAAAAATTTACAGCTTCTTAGGTGTGAACTAAGATTGGTCTGTCCTTTGAAAAACGTCTACTGTGATTGGTAGATGGGAGAACTTAGTGGAGGTGACATAGAAGAAAATTCCCTATATAAGGAGATTAGTCTCCTAAAAAGAAGAGTCTCTTAAAAACAGTCTCTAATGAGGCTGTTGGGAGAGAGCTCTGGAAACAGGCTCTTAGGACAGTCTCTTGAGGACAGTCAGAAGAATCTCTCTCTGGAGAAGGATGGCTGACTGAACTGGTGTCTATATTCTTTCTTGGACAGATCTTGTGGTGAGTGATTAAAGACTGACTGATCTCTCTCTTAAGACTCAGGTCTAGACCTTTCGGCTAAGGCCCTTCATACTTATTCCTTTCTTATTCTCTCTCACTTTCTTTAATTCCTCATTGTATTAATTAAAATCTCTATAAAACCCAGCTGACTTGGGTATATTGAATAATTGGGAATTTTTCCCTGGCAACCACCTTATATATTGATTTAAAAACAAAACACTGTAGTGAAAACATATTTTCTGCGCTCACAACTTACACATCCACTCTTATATCTACTACAATTTATATCTTCCACTATTTTAATCACTACAGTTTATGATAGCCAACTATTTTAACTCTAACACCACCCAGCTGCCCCATTACTTTCTAATAGGGCAGACAAAATGCACATAGATAAGAACTGTCAATCCTGACAGAATCCAACACAAGAAGCAATATGAGACTGGAGTAGGGCAATTCAGCAAGATTTATTAGGCACAGCAAAGGCAAAGGGGAGATCCAGTCTCCAAGAGAGTTAGCAAAGGGTCCTGATAGGGCAGAGGAAGAAATAAGTTTTTATGGGGTTTGGGAAAGATGGGGTATAGGGGATTAGGTAATCTTGGAGAGAAGGCACAATGAGGGAAAGAGGCCTGACTCCAGGAGTGGTGACTGCAGAGTCCCCAGGGGGGAGTAGAGGCAAGGAGGAGCAGGGTTGGGGGGGAGGGGAGATCAGCACCAGCAAAGATGGCTGCTGAGTCTCCTGGTGAGGGAAGGGGAGGTAAGGCAAGGAGTAGCAGGGTTTGGGTGGGGAGAGAGGGGAGATCAGCGCCAGCAAATATGACTGCTGAGTCTCCACCTGAGTAGGAATGGGTATAGCCCTTTATAGGGTGGTTGTCAGGGATGAGGTAGCCTAGATTGCCTCTATTGGTTCAGGTGAGTTACCTGGGCCAAACTCATTAGATGGTCCAAAGGGTGAGAAGCCTTGGGCTCTAGGGGTGGAGGGAAGTTCCCAGACTACTGGTCAATCATGCGGGAGGTCATTTGTCCAGGCCTGACAGAAAAGTACTGGTGTTCTGCCAGGTTTTGCTTGGACAGGTGCTGGGAGAGGGCAAGGGGAAGGGGTAACTTGTTAGTTTCAGTACAGATTATGGGAAGAGGGGAATTTGGTCTGTGAAGATTAAATTTAATACTTCCCTGATTATAACAATGAAAATACTTAACTCTCCCCTGATTGTGAAGATTAAGTTGTAACCCCTGTCTATTTTTAGAACATGGTACTTAAAAGTTAAGTATAGAGATCTACCCATTTTTAGATTTAATCACCAAAGGTGCAAACACCCCATTTCACACATTGAGTGGGGAAGGTCTGTGACCCATGTGTATGATAGTGGATGACGAATCAGAATTGACTGACTGCCTTCTCGGCAGTCCTAAAACAAAGCGTCAACTGTGATTGGTAGATGTAAAATTAGGGGAAGACACAGGAAGTGATGCAAAAGAAGTGTCTTGAAAAGAAGATGTTACTTCCTATGAGATGGAATTCTTCATTTTTTGGAAGTAGAGACTGGAGAGAATTCTTCATGCTTTTGAGTTGAGACTGGTGAAGACGGGCAGAAGAATCTGCTGACTGGACTGACACACAGTGAGTGAAAGGCTGACTCTTAACTGCTGGATTTTTCTGAAAAAACTATCCTCTGGAGAGACCTACTCTGGGAGAGACACTTCCTGGGTTCTTGGCTTTGCTGAGACCGGCTGAAACTAATACTCCCCACCTGGAAGGGCCGGGAGTAAATTACTTAGTGCTCAGGCTAGATATCTTACCTTATCCTCTCTCTCATTTCTTGCTTTACTCTTTCTACATTTTGCAAATAAATTGTAAATAATATCTCTTTGGAATTAATTAAATTCCTGGCAATCACATTCTTAAATAATCAAGTCCAACCCTTTAAAAATTAACCCCATTTCCCCCTTACAGGTCCCATGTTCTATCAATAGCTATTAAGTTTCAGAGGCAGGAACTGAAATGAGATTTTCTTGACTCAAAGTCTAGCACTCAGAATAAATGTGTCATGAGTATTTATTGAAATAAGTGCTTAAGTTGTTATATTAATGCTCTGCTGAATTTTTTCTGTTTATTTTTGGTTTGCTTTATTCAATAGGTGTTTACTGAATACTAATTGGGTATCTCCTTCTTATTGACCATTTAAACCTCCTTCTTGTTGACCATCTAAAGATAAGGAAGACTTACACAGGGGCCTAGAGTGCTGTGTGGAAAATGCCCAGTGGATTGTAAATCTGAGTAAATGAGTTCAACAGAAAAGTGGGAGAAAATGAATATTTCCAAAAACTTGCCTGAAACTTTTGCCGTAAGGCCTTGGTCATTATTGGGGTCAACCCTGTTCCAGTTTCCATGTTTTCTTTATTGATAAGAGGGGTTCCTCCTGGACTCCTGCAAAGGAAAGGTATTGAAAATACATTAAAAGCTATTTTTTAAACCAGATTTTCATAGGTATTTAAAAAGCACAGAAGATGGTCCTGGACTTCCAGGTTAAGATGTCCCCTGAGTAGATGCAAGTAGACACCAAACAATATACAGTGCCTCAAAAGGACAAACCCTAAAATCAGATGAATGAAGAGGCTCCACTGTAGGATTCATCCTCGAAGGTAGGTGGGATTTGGGCATTTCCATGTAATACGGGGATAAAATAACTCCCACCAAAATGCCAGCTAATCACTCCTCCCTCCATTCCACCTACCATGCCAGAATTAGACCCAGCACTCCAGAGTCAGAGCGACTGTGGGGCAATCTCTAGGTTCTTTAGAGCTGGATAAAAACACTACAGATTTGCCCCAGAGAGCAGTAAGACTTGGGACAGCAGAAGGCTTAGGAACATTGACCTTGGGCACAGAAATAGGGCAGAGAGGGGTGCACACAGCAGACACCACAGAGACTCGAAAATAGCCTCAGGGCAAAAACCATTTAGGAGCTCCATACACGGAGAGACTGCCCTCCTCACTCAGACCTGTAGCTGGGAAGGGAAGGAAAAACCAACAAAGCAATGGCCAACTCCCAAGAAATACAATCTACAACCACCAAAAAGAACAAGAGAAACGTATTGACTCTGGATAATTTTTGTGGAGAAAAAAAACAAAATACAGAGGAGAACAAAAAACAAGTAAACACATCTAAACCTTCCAAAAAAATGGAAATTAGACATAAATTCTTCAAGAGCTCAGATTTGAGATGATGAACCAAATTAGAAAAATAGAACAAACTTGGCAAGAAAAGTGGGAAATAGTTCAAAAAAGAAAATAACAGTTTAAAAGATAGAAACTCCCATTTGGAAAAAGAAGCCTAGAAATTGAATGAAATGATAAGCAAATTGGAGACTAGAATTAAACAGCTAGAAGCCATGAAAAGTAGGATAGACCAAAGCGAAAAGGAACATCAAAAGATGATAACTGTAAACCAGTCCTTAGAGACCAGAATTGGGCAAGTAGAAGCTAATGATCTCACAAGACAGCAAGAATTAATAAAGCAAAGTCTAAAGAATGACAAAATAGAAGAAAACATGAAAAATCTCACTGAAAAGATGATTGACCAGGAAAACAAATCTAGAAGAGACAGTTTGAGAAGCATTGGTCTACCTAAAAACCTAGAAATAAACAGAAACCTTGACATCATACAAGAAATTATCCAAGGAAACTGCCCTGATGTCCTTCAACAAGAGGGTAAAATAGACATTGAAAGAATACAGAGATCACCCTCTACACTAAATCCTCAAAATAAAACTCCCAGGAATGTAACTGCCAAATTCAAGAGCTTCCAAGCTAAGGAGAAAATATTATAAGAATCCAGGAAGAGATAATTCAGATATCAAGGAGCACTAATCAGGATTACACAGAAGCTGGCAGCCTCCACACTAAAGGAACACAAGGCTTGAAATATGATATATAGAAAGGCAAGAGAATTGGGTCTACAACCAAGGATCACCTACCCGTCAAAATTGACTATATACTTCCAGGGGAAAGTATGGGCATTTAACAAAATAGAAGATTTCCAAGTCTTTGAAAATAAAAGACCAGAACTAAAAGGAAAATCTGATACCCAAATTCAAAAATCAAGGGAAACATGAAAAGATAAATAAGAAAGAGAGGGAGAAATTTGTTTTTCTTCTTTAAGGGCTTCAAAAAGGTCAAATTGTTTATATTCCTATATGGAAAAATGTTATTTGTAACTCTCAAAAATTGTACTCACTATTATAGTAGTTAGAAGAATTATTCATAGGTAGAGGTTGAGGTACTAAATGGTTTAAGATGAAATGCAAAAAAAGAAAAGGGCAGGGGGGAATTGAATATGGCACCAAGAGAAACTTTAAGGAATAAGAAAAATAAGATAATCTATACCACACAAAGAGGCTCATGGGAGGGGAGGGGAAGAATACTATCATAAGAAGGAAAGGAAGAGAGTGCTAATAGGTAATACTTAAACCTTACTCTCAGTGGAATCAATTCTGACAGGGAAGAGCATGTAGACCATTGGGGTATTGCAAAAGAAAATTCTTGGTTCTCTTTGTCTATTTTGAGTTTACACTTGTGAAAAGGGAATCCTTTATTCTCTTTGCCTAGTTGGAGTTAAAACTTTGGTTAACAATAACTTAAGTACCCCTATTTAGTCCCTCACTAGATCATGAGAACAGGATTAACTCTCCTTTGTCTACTTTTGAATTAATCAACAAAAGTAAACACACCCATACTTAACCCTAAAGTAGGGGAAGTCCACAAACTCTTACTACAGGAGTTTATACCACCAAAAGGAAGACACCCCTACCCATGCTAAACTGGGTGACAACTCAGAAATGTGTCAATCCTTGGAGGAGAGTTAACACCTTTAGAAGTGAGAAGTCAATCCCACAGAGCAGTGCTGGACAATTTGGAAACTATGATTAGCCCCTGTGAAGAGAGGTAGGGACAGGAAATGACCATAAAAGCCACAAAATCCTTCAGCTGGGGCAATATCATGAAGTTGAGTCTCGTGGAGAGTGTCTCCTGGTGATAGTCTTTGAGAGAACTTCACTGGAGACTGTGGCATGGATCATGACTTCAACATAGACTGACTCCTGGACTACTTCATTGGGTGAGTGAAAAGGCTGACTCCCTTCCTAGTTTCCTAAGAGATAGCTTCCATCTTGGAGGAGGCCTCCCTTCCTAGTTTCCTAAGAGACTAACTTCCATCTTCGAGGAGGCCATGTAGACTCACTAGCGGCCCTCCTGGCTGAGGACTAGTATAGGTATTTTCTCTAACCTTTTTCACATTTATCTACTTTATTGTTTCCCTCTATTTTGGTAAATAAACTTCTGACTTAAAATATAATTTTGGTGTCCATGTGATTTCATATAATTTAAGTCTAATTATTAAATTTAATCTTTACAGTATCAAAATCTACCTTACCCTACAGGGAAGTTGAAAGGGAAAAACCAAGGGAGGAGTCAGGTGGGGCATACAAAAAGGGAGGGAAAGAGAGGGGGGTGAGAATTTAATAGACATTAAAAAAATAACAAGAGGGGAATAAAAAAGGAGGAGGTAGAAGGAAAGCAAAATTAGGGTGGAGATTAGGGGGACTGATTAAAAGCAAACCACTGGTGTAGAAGAAAATAATGGAAGAAAAAAAGCGCAGGACTAGGAGAGGAAATCAAATGTTGGGGAATACACAGGTGGTAATCATAACTTTGAATGTGAATGGGATAAACACACCCATAAAATGGAAGCAAATATCAGAGTGGGTTAGAAACCAAAATCCTACCATATGCTGTCTACGAGAAACACACATGAGGCATGTAGACACAAATAGGGTTAAAGGTAAAAGGCTGTAGCAAAATCTATTGGGCATCAACTGAGAAAAAGAAGGCAGGAGTCACAATTATGATATCTGACAAAGTCAAAGTAAAAATAGATTTGATTAAAAGAGATAGAGAAGGTAATTACATCCTGATAAAAGACATTATCAACCATGAGGAAATAACAGTACTCAACATGTATGCACCAAATGGTGTACCATCCAGATTTCTAAAGGAGAAACTAGTGGAGCTTAAGGAGGAAACAGATCATAAAACTATACTAGCGGGAGACCTGAACTTTCCTCTTTCAGATCTATATAAATCAAACCAAAAAATAAATAAGAAAAAGGTAAGAGATATGAATTAAATCTTAGAAAAATTAGAGTTAATAGATATGTGGAGAGAAAAAAATAGGGACAAAAAGGTATACACCTTCTTTTCAGCAGTACATGATACATTCACAAAGACCCACCATGTACTAGGGCACAAAAACATGGCAAAGAAGTGCAAAAGAGCAGAAAAAATAAATGCAACCTTTTCAAATCATAACACAATAAAGATAATAATTAGTAAGGGTACATGGAGAAGCAAATCAAAAATTAATTGGAAACTAAATAATATGACTCTCCAAAATATATTAAAGAACAAATCATAGAAACAATTAATAACTTCATTGAAGAGGATGACAATGATGAGTCATCATTTCAAAATCTATGGGATGCAACCAAAGCAGTACTCAGGGAGAAATTTATATCCTTGAGTGCATACATCAACAAATTGGGGGGAGGGAGGGGAGAAAGGTCAACAAATTAGGTATGCAAATTAAAAAACTAGAAAGAGAACAAATTAAAAATCCCCAGATAAAAACTAAATTAGAAATCCACAAAATTAAAGGAAATATTAATAAAATTGAAAGTGAAAGAACTATTGAATTAATAATAAATAAGACTAGAAACTGGTACTTTGAAAAAACAAGTAAATAGATAAAGTACTGGTTAATCTAATAAAAAAAGGAAAGAAGAAAACCAAAGTAATACTATCAAAGATGAATAAGAAGACCTCACCTCTAATGAAGATGAAATTAAGGCAGTCATTAAAAACTATTTTGCCCAATTATATGGCAATAAATAGGGCAATCTAGATGATATGGTTGAATATTTACAAAAATATACCTAGATTAGCAGAAGAAATAGAATACCTAAATAATCCCATATCAGAAAAAGAAAATGAACAAGCTATCACAGAACTCCCTAAGAAAAAAATCCCAGGGCCAGATGGATTCACATTAATTCTATCAAACATTTAAAAAATAATTAATACCAATACTACACAAGCTATTTGGCAAAATAAGCAAAGAAGGAGTTCTACCAAGTTCCTTTTATGACACAAATATGGTACTGATTCCAAAGCCAGGCAGATCAAAGACAGAGAAAAAAAAACTACAGACCAATTTCCTTAATAAACATAGATGCAAAAATCTTAAATAGAATACTAGCAAAAAGAATCCAGCAAGGGATCCCGAGAGTTATTCATTATGATCAGGTGGGATTTATACCAAAAATGCACGGATGATTCAATATCAGGAAAACCATCCACATAATTGACCATATCAACAAGCAAACCAACAAAAACCACATGATTACCTGAAAAGATGCAGAAAAAGTCTTTGACAAAATACAGCACTCATTCTTATTGCAAACATGAGATAGTATAGGAATAGAAGGACCTTTCCTAAAAATAATAAACAGTATATATTTAAAACCAATCACATGCATCAGCTGCAATGGAGATAAATTAGAAACCTTCCCAATAAGATCAGGAGTGAAACAAGGATGCCATTATCACCTCTATTATTTAACATTGTACTAGAAACACTAGCGGTAGCAATTAGAGAAGAAAAAGAAATTGAAGGTATTAAAATAAGCTATCAGTCTTTGCAGATGATATGATGGTCTACTTAAAGAATCTTAGAGAATCAACTAAAAAGCTAGTGGAAATAATTAACAACTTTAGCAAAGTTGCAGGATACAAAATACAGTAGTAGTCTCTCGGTAACTGAGGATGACGATTGTCTTTGTGCGTTTTCATCTATGGTGTATAGATGAGTGTGCAAAAAGACACTTGTGTGTGAAGGAGATTTAAGTGGAAAAGTCGATGCACAGAGACAGTCCCACTCTCTCGGCGTTGGAAGCCTGGGTCCAGTGGCACGAAAAATCGTTACATCTGGAGACTTCCTCAGCTGCATTGGATGGCCGTGTTGTCTTTTGTGCTCCAACATGCCCTAAACACTCCACAGTGCTTTGCTGCATCGCCATCTCAGATGCTGATGATTAATGAGGATACAAAATAAACCCTCATTAATCATCAGCATTTCTATATATTTCCAAAACATCTCAGCAGCAAGAATTAGAAAGAGAAATTCCATTTAAAATCACTCTAGACAATATAAAATACGTAGGAATCTATTTGTCAAGACAAACACAGGAATTATGTGAATACAACTACAAAACATTATCCACACAATTAAAACTAGATAAAAAATTAAATCTAAACAATTGGAAAAACATTAATTGCTCATGGGTAGGATGAACTAACATAATAAAAATGAGAATCCTACCCAAACTAATTTACTTATTTAGTGCCATACCCATCAAACTACCAAGAAACTTTTTTACTGAATTAGGAAAAACTATAACAAAGTTCATTTGGAAGAACAAAAGATCAAGAATATCAAGGGAAATAATGAAAAAAAATGTGAAGGAAGGTGGCCTAGCAGTACCAGATCTTAAACTGTACTATAAAGCAGTGGTCCTCAAAACAATATGGTACTGACTAAGAGACAGAAGGGAGGATCAGTAGAATAGACTTGGGGTAAGTGACCTCAGCAAGACAGTCTATGATAAACCCAAAGATACCAGCTTTTGGGACAAAAATCCACTATTTGACAAAAACTGCTAGGAAAATTGGAAAATAGCATGGGAGAGATTAGGTTTAGATCAACATCTCAAACGATACACCAAGATAAATTCAGAATGAGTGAATGGCTTGAATATAAAGAAGGAAACTAGAAGTAAATTAGGTGAACATAGAATAGTATACTTGTTAAGAGCTTTGGGAAAGGAAAGATTTTAAGACCAAGCAAGAGTTAGAAGAAATTACAAAATGTAAAATAAATAATTTTAATTGCATTAAATTAAAAAGATTTTGTACAAACAAAACCAATGTAACCAAAATGAGAAGGGAAGCAACAGATTGAGAAAAAATCTTTATAACTAAAACCTCTAACAAAGGTCTAATTACACAAATATATAAGGAGCTAAATCAATTGTACAAAAAAGCAAGCCATTCCCCTATTGATAAATGGGCAAGGGACATGAAGAGGCAATTTTCAGATAAAGAAATCAAAACTATTAATAAGCACTTGAAAAAGTGCTCTAAATCTCTTATAATCAGAGAGATGCAAATCAAAACAACTCTGAGGTATCACCTCACACCTAGCAGATTGGCTAACATGACAGCAAAGGAAAGTAATGAAAGCTGGAGGGGATGTGGCAAAGTCGGGACATTAATTCATTGCTGGTGGAGTTGTGAATTGATCCAACCATTCTGAATGGCAATTTGGAACTATGCCCAAAGTTTGCTAAAAGACTATCTGCCTTTGATCCAGCCATAGTACTGCTGGGTTTATACCCCAAAGAGATTATAAAGAAAAAGACTTGTACAAAAATATTCAGAGTTGTACTCTTTGTGGTGGCAAAAAATTGGAAAATGAGGGGATGCCCATCAATTGGGGAATGGTTGAACAAACTGTGGTATATATTGGTGATGGAATACTATTGTGCTAAAAAGAATAATGAACTGGAGGAATTCCATGTGAACTGGAATGACCTCCAGGAATTGATGCAGAGTAAAAGGAGAAGAACCAGGAGAACATTATACACAGAGTCTGATACACTGTGGCACAATCTAATGTAATGGACTTCTCAACTAGCAGGAATGCAATGATCCAGGACAATTCTGAGGGACTTATGAGAAAGGACACTATCTGCATTCAGAGGAAGAACTGTGGGAGTAGAAACAGAAGAAAAATAACTGCTTGATCACATGGGTTGATGGGGATATTTTGGGGATACAGACTATTAAAGATCACCCTAGTGCAAATATCAATAATATGGAAATAGGTCTTGATCAATAACACATGTAAAACCCAGTGGAATTGTGCATTGGCTACCGGAGGGGCATGGGGGAGGAGAGGGGAAGAACATGAATCCTATAACCATGGAAAAATACCCAAAATTAATTAATTAAATAAAAATTTCCAAATTGGAAAATAAAAAAAAAATTAAAAAACACAAAGTATGTTACCTTTCTATGTCGACTTTCCTAAGAAGTCTTCTTAGATCCACTCGTCCTTTGCTGGGAGTGCTGATAAAATAAAGTCTTAGTGGTTAGGTATAGTAAATTGTATTCTATTTTCTAAATAAAATAATTTTTTTCCTCCACTTTTGATAGAATAACATTTTTGAAAGTGTGGTGCCTTTCATCACATTAAAAAGTAATGGTTTGCTGGGAAAACTAGAAAGTAATCTTGAAGAAATTAGGCTTAGACCAACACCTTATACCATAATGTCATAATACATAATACATTCTAAATGGATATATGACCTTAATATTAAAGATCAGACTATTAAAAAAAAGGAGAAGAAACTAAACATATCATAACTTATGGGTAAGAGATCATTCTTAACCAAACAAGAGATAGAGGCAATTACAAAAGATAAAATAGATAACTTTGATCACTTGAAACTCAAAAGCCTATGCACAGACAATATTAACATATCCAGAGTAGGAATAGAAATGGTCAAATGGGGGAAATCTTTGGATCCAATTTCTCTGATAAGGGTTTGGTATCCTAGATATATAAACAATTAATAAACATATCTAATAGTCACTCCCCAATAGATAAATGTTTAAAGGATATGAACAAACAGTTCTGAAAAGAACTGCAAAATATTCACAACTACATGAAAAGAATGTTCCAAATCACTAATATCAAGAGAAATGCAAATCAAAACAACTCAGAGGTTTTACTGTATACTATGCAAATTGGCAAAAATGACTCCAAAATGGCAACAATCAATATAGGAGTTGTGGAAAGATAGGCATACTAATACATAGTTGGTAGAGCCTTGAAATAGTATAACCATTTTGGAAAACAATTTGGATATGCAAAAAAAGTGACTAAAATGTCCATATCTTTTGAACCAGAGACTTCATTACTAGGACATATCTCGAGGAAGCCATTGATAAGAAAAAATAACAGTAAAGAATTGCCTAGGTCCTTACATGATCATATTTGCAATGTGAGCTGATGGAAATTTGGATTGAGGTTTCAGGGCGATACTCTGAAGATCAGAGACTGTAACCAGTGGCTTTCGTTCCTTCATCGATGACAAGGTCTTCAAATGTAAAAGGAAAAATTACCATCAAATGTTGAAAGATAATCTTGCTCATTTTAAATGCATCAAAACTAACTTGTTTTTGCAGGTCTATTCTGTATGAGGTGCATCAGTTACCTTTGGTCATTGGTCATTGGTATCTTTGGTCATTCCAGCAAAATCAATTTAATGCTTGGTGAATAAAACTACATTTTAAGTGAATAGTATGGTAATACATAGTTTTAATGAAGAGATTCAGTCAACTGAGATTAAGCACTAAATATCTTTCTTTCCCTTAATGCCTTCAATAGATAAAGAAAGCCTGGTTGATTTTTAGTCCAATGACAACTGGCTTGGGAGAAGAAGCCAAGTTCATGGGTGGACGTGTGTGTTAGGGGATTTTTGGGGAGTGAGAGTGTATGTGGTCACCCACTGCTCCTTTACCTTATTCCTATTGTTAGAATTCTGTGTCTTCTTTAACTTCACATTGAGCAGGTCTTTAACAGTTATCTGCATGGGCACATCTTGTTTTAATGGTGCAGCCTGAAAAGACAAGGAGAGGTCTGATTTATCAAACCTAAGTGGAAACCAAATGTAGCTAGGTTTTGAGGGTGGTGTTAATTTTCAATAGCAAGATGGAAGGAAGCAAGAGTGTGGGAAATAATTTGACCTCTACCCTATTTTAATGGACCACTTGCCCATCCTAGATCAATGGTTTTGTCAGTATTATCCAGTTTAATGTGATTCCTTAGGGGTAGTGATTATTTCCTAGATACTTCTTTTAAGGATAATCAACTAATCTTAAAGCATAACATAAGTAGGAATAATTAGATATTGAATAGGTTGAATAGTGGAGTAGGTTCTTTCCTCTCATGTGAAACTTCTTAACCTTTCAACATGACTTACAAGACTAGAGAAGAAGCTCTCAGCCTAGGCCTGAATACTTAGTAGATAGAGATGTCACAAGTTTCAGGGAAAAGCCCTGAGATATAAGAGCCCCTCCACCTTGTGTCACTTCTTCCTTATGACCCTTACCAGTGTAAAAGGGAATTCTTTGTTCTCTCTGAGTTTATACTTATGAAAGGGAATCCTTTATTCCCTTTACCTATTTTGAGTTAACACTAACTTAAGTACCTCTACTTAGGAAGACAGGATTAACTCTCCTTTGTCTACTTTTGAATTTAATCAACAAAAGATTGAACACCTTACTTAGTACTAGGTTAGAAGCTAGGAACATACTTAGAAGTCACTACATAGAGAGCTACACCCTTTTAACTCAGTCTCAAACTTGTAAATCCTATGATCAGAGTTTGCACCCTCAGAAACTAAATCATCTAGTAATCTGTGAACCCTTTTGATGAGTATTCACCCCTCCAGAAGGTAAGAACCACAAACAGTGCCCCCTGGGCAGTTCTAGGCAACTTGTAAACTGTAATTGGCCCCTGTGAAGAGGTGCAGGGACAAGAAATCACCATAAAAATCCATGAATCCTGTGACTTGAGTCAGTCTTGTGGAGATAGTCTCTTGAATGGAGAGAGTCTTCAAGGGAGTTTAGCTGGAGACTGTGGCTTAGATTGTGGGCTTGGAGCTTGGCTTCAACTTGGACTCTGACTTCTGGACTACTTCATGGGGTGAGTGAAAAGCTGACTCCTTTTCTAGTTTCTGGAAAGACTAGCTTCCATCTTGAGGAGGCCCCATGATTATTCACTACCTGTCTTCCTAGTTGAGAGCTAATTAATCTCTGCCTGGATTAAGATAGGATAGATAACTTTTCTATCCCCTTCACATTCCTCTGCTTCATTGTTTCCTTTCTATTTTGTAAATAAATTTCATAAATTCCATAATTTCATAAATCATAAATAATAAATCACATAATTTCATAAAATTATTGTCCAACCATTAATATTCATCTTTACACCAGGCAGGTCTAGAAAAGAGGCTGGACCTAAGAATTAACAACCCTTACCTGACCATATCAGCTCAGGGTCTGTTGCCTGGGTGCCCAGGGCCCATTGCTAAAAGTGAGGTTGTGAAAATGGGGTGCAGATGGGCTGATGGCCATAAAGGTAGGGAATAAATGAGCTGGCTGCCATGTTCATACCCTAATGTTTTGGGCATACCAAGAGTTTGGAATCTACCAGTAAAGTAACACACTGCTGCTTGGATTGATCAAGCATAGAAGGATAGTGCTGGGCACTAATGGGGGTAAAAGCTGTACTCTCAAGAAGGTAAAGGTGATTTCAGACCATGAGGAAGGTCTGGGATCCTATTTGTTGGAAGGGGCCAGATTCTTCTAATAAATATTTATTGGCTCAGAACTCTGCATCAGTTGTTTTATTGAAAGTTGGACAAACTTCTGGTGTTACTAGATTTCATGTTTATTCTGAAAATTTTTGGAAAAGGATCTGCTGGACCAAGAATAAGAGATTCATCTGACTAAGCGGATAATAATAAGGAATTTGAAAAGGGATTGACAGGACAGCTAGGTAACCCAGGGGTTAGAGAGTTAGGCCTAGAGATGGGAGGTTCTGGGTTAAAATGTGGCTTCAGATACTTCCTAGCTCTGTGTTCCTGGACAAGTCACTTAACCCTGGTTGGCTGGCTCTTAACTCTCTTCTGCCTTGGAACTGATACTTTACACTGATTCTAAGATAGAAAGTAAGGGTTTAGAAAAGAAAAGGTTCTGATCCGACTCAAAGACTCCAATGGTAGCCACAATGTACAGGAAATTTTCTCAGAAGAAAAAGAGCTAGAGACTAGTGGCATCATTCTGATCATTCTAGTTTTTGCTTCAATTATCCAGAAAACTGCCGATATTGTTTCTATAGGGTGCTATGTCACAACAATGACAGGCAAGAAGATTTACATCTGAGGCAAATAGTCAGATGTTCCACCTTCGTCATAGAGACTTCTGAAGCCACAGTAAACCAAGTACATTTGCAATTAGAAGACATTAGATTGAATAGGAATCATTGATCAGTAATAAGAAAGAAAGAGAGACTTCCAGGTAAACATGGCGTCAGTCTAGATACAGGACTCTTCCTCTCCTCACCACCTACTGTTATAGACTACCTCAAAAAGCCAAAAAAACTCAAATTCATATGAATGAAGGGACTCTACAGTAGGGCGCAACATTGAAGGTACATGGGATTTGGGCATTTCCACACCATAAGGGGGTGAAAAAGCTCCCACCAAAATGTGAGCTGATCCACCTTCCCCCACCCACCTAGGGAGTGTCAGAGTCAGTGTGCACTAGAATCAGTGAGCGAGTGACGGGCACCTCTAGAGAGAGTGAGGAGCAACTCTAGGTCCTTGGCAGCTGACTAAGACCACCAAAGACCTACCCCTGAGAGCAGCTAAACCTGAAACCCCAGCAGACTGAAGAGTGCAACCCATGCAGGGAGATAGCACAGAGAAGGTAAGCAAATAGCAGAAGCTGCAGAGACTGGAGAGCTGGCCTCAGGCAAAATCCTTGCTCCTTAGCTCCATACTCAGAAAGCCTGCCCTCCTCACTCAGATCTCGAACTGGAATGGGGAGGAAAAACAACCATAGTGACAGCAAACAGTGCCCAGGAACAACTTCCCAACACCAAGAAAAACAAGAAGAAGGCATTGACCCTGGATAATTTTTACGGAGGAAAAATCCAGATTACAGAGGAACTAGCAGAAGAAGAAATCCAAATAAATGCACCAAAACCTTCCAAAAAAAAAAAGTAAATTGGCCACAAGTTCTTGAAGAATTTAAGTTGGAGCTTACCAAAAAGATGGAAGCCTTCTGGCAAGAAAAATGGGAAATAGTTAAAAAAGAAAATAACAGTTTAAAGGACAAGAACTTCCCATTGGAGAAACAGCTGGAAGCCACAAAAAAGCAGGATAGACCAAACTGAAAAGGAAAATAAAAAGATTGAAGCAGAAAATCAAAAGATTTTAGCAGAAAATCAAAATATTATAGCAGAAAACCAGGCCTTAAAGACCAGAATTGGGCAATTGGAAACCAATGATCTTGCAAAACAGCAAGAATTAATAAAGCATAGTCAAAAGACTGACAAAATAGAAGAAAACATAAAATATCTCACTGACAAGATAACAGGATAACATTGTACTAGAAACACTAGCAGTAGCAATTAGAGAAGAAAAAGAAATTGAAGGTATTAAAATTGGCAATGACCATCCTACCCAAACTTATTTACTTATTTAGTGCCATACCCATTGAACTACCACAAAACTTTTTCACTGAATTAGAAAAAACCATAACAAAGTTCATTTGGAAGAACAAAAGATCAAGGATATCCAGGGAAATAATGAAAAAAAAAAGCGAAGGAACAGGGCCTTGCAATACCAGATCTCAAACTATACTATAAAGCAGTGGTCATCAAAACAATATGATACTGGTTAAGAGATAGAAAGGAGGATCAGTGGAATAAACTTGGGGTAAGTGACCTCAGCAAGACAGTCTATGATAAACCCAAAGATACCAGCTTTTGGGACAAAAATCCACTATTTGATAAAAAAAAAAAACTTTTGGGAAAATTGGAAGGCAGTATGGGAGAAATTGGGGTTGGATCAACATCTCACACCCTACACCAAGATAAACTCAGAATGGGTGAATGACTTGAATATAAAGAAGGAAACTATAAGTAAATTAGGTGAACACAGACTAGTATATGTCAGATCTTTGGGAAAAGAAAGATTTTAAGACCAAGCAAGAATTAGAAAAGGTCACAAAATGTAAAAGAAATAATTTTGATTACATTAAATTAAAAAGATTTTGTTTAGACAAAACCAATGTAACCAAAATTAGAAGGGAAGCAACAAATTGGGAAACAATCTTCATAACAAAAACCTCTGACAAAGATCTAATTACTCAAATTTATAAAGAGCTAAATCAATTGCACAAAAAAAGGAAGCCATTCTCCAATTGATAAATGGGCAAGGGACATGAATAGGTAATTTTCAGTTAAAGAAATCAAAACTATTAATAAGCCCATGAAAAAAGTTCTAAATCTCTTATAATCAGAGAGATGCAAATCAAAACAACTCTGAGGTATCACCTCACACCTAGCAGATTGGCTAACATGACAGCAAAGGAAAGTAATGAAAGCTGGAGGGGATGTGGCAAAGTCAGGACATTAATTCATTGCTGGTGGAGTTGTGAATTGATCCAACCATTCTGGAGGGCAATTTGGAACTATGCCCAAAGGGCACTAAAAGACTGATAACACTGCTGGGTTTGTACCCCAAAGAGATAATAAGGAAAAAGACATGCAGAAGAATATTCATAGATGTGCTCTTTGTGGTGGTAAAAATTGGAAAATGAGGGGGTGCCCTTCAACTGGGGAATGGCTGAACAAATTGTGGTATATATTGGTGATGGAATAAAGTCGTGTAATTCCATGTGAACTGGAACGACCTCCAGGAATTGATGCAGAGTAAGAGGAGCAGAACCAGGAGAACATTATACACAGAGACTGATACTATTGTAGTGGCGTATAATATAATATATTGAACTTCTCCATTAGTGGCAACGCAGTGATCCTGAACAACTTGGAGGGTTCTATGAGAAAGAACACTACCCACATTCTGAGGAAAAACACTGGGAGTAGTAACACCAAAGAAAAACAACTGCTTGATTACATGGGCCCAGGGGGATATGATTGGGGATATAGACTCTAAACGATCATCCTAGTGCAAACATCAACAACATGGAAATAAGTTCTGATCAGGACACATGTAATACCCAGTGGAATTGCGCATTGGCTATAGGAAGGGTAGGTGGAGGGGAAGGATGGAAAGAATATGATCCTTGTAACCAAAGAATAATGTTCTAAATTGATGAAATAAAATAAACTTAAAACAAATGAAAGAAAGAGACACAGAAAGAAAGACGGATGAGAGGGATGGGGTCTGTGGGAAAAAGAGAGATAGAGACAGATACAAAGAGGGAGAGGAGAGAGAGACAAAGATAAAGAAGCAGAGAGAGTGAGGGAAAGAGAAAGACAAAGAGAAAGGAGAAACAAACAGAAATAGAGGAGAGAAAAAAGACAAAGAAGAAAGAGATGGAGAAAATCAAGGAACTTCTATTTCAATCCAATAATACAGGCAAATAATTAGAAAATAAAGAATGTAAAGAAGTACCATGGAACAAAAACCAGGAAAAAAATAGTTTCTGACTGTATTTTGTTGGATCTCTCCACAATGTATTTTCTTATATAAGAAACTGAAAAACCCCAAATGGATTATGTTGTATTTCAGAAGGATTTTAAACTCAGATTGCATTTTCCTAAAGAATTGAAACCATAAATGATGCCTTGATTCCAAAGCTATTGATCCAAAGTCTATTAACCTGGATAATATGCTGGATGATAAAGGTGGTAGAATTAGCTCAAGATCATTGGGGTCAGGACTGGACAAAACTTTGAAAGAGTATTTCTAATCAAAAGATCATAGATGTAGAGCTTCAAGGGGCCTTAGAGACCATCTAATCTAACTTCTTTTTTAAAATAAGAAATCTGAGGCCCAGAGAAGTTAAATGACTTGCCCAAGATTATACCTGTAATAATCATCAGAGATGAGATTTTAACCCAGGCCCTTGGACTACTGACTGTTCTTTCCACTGTTCGAGTACTGTTCTAGACTGTGTGGGGATACAAAAATCATTAGAATACAATCCCTGACCTTATGGAACTTACATTCTAGCAGGTCAGAATACCTTAATTTCTAGAGCTCCTTAAAAAGGATTTTCTCACAATTCCTTCCTCTCTGTAGAGAGGTGGGCCTACAGAGGTGGAATGTGTTATATACTGCCAAAAATAATGAAGAGCAAAGTGAATGTCTTGTTATGATAGAGGATTTCATTGCAGTAAAGAATATATTGAGGGATAATGATTTTTTAAAAACACAAAGTATCAATAAAACATTAAAATATTTATAGACTTCTCACCTATATTATCACATTTGAGTATTTTAGCCCTGAAAGATAACTAAAGCAGCTGTTGTCATTTGACAAATGAAGAAAGTGAGGCACAAAATAGCTAAGTTATTTGGTTTATTTTATTTTATTTTTAACCCTTACCTTCCATCTCGGAATCAATACTGTGTGTTGGTTCTAAGGCAGAAGAGCAGTAAGGGTGAGGCAATGGAGTTTAAGTGACTTGCCCAGGGTCACACAGCTAGGAAATGTCTGAGGTCAGATTTGAATCAAGAATCTCCAATCTCTTGGCCTGGCTTTCCATCCACTGAGCCACCTAGCTAGCCCTAAGTTATTTGTTTTGGATCACAAGTGAGAGAACTAGAACTAAAACTCATTTCTAGCCATGGAAATCCTATTTCCAATATAGTTGTTATTATACTATACCATACTACCTTTGCACATTCTATTTAGCTGACCAGTTACATCACTTCAGTGAATAGCTTGATAACATTTCTCCCTTAATAACTAGATCTTTATTCTCATTCTGCCATTACCTAGCAAAAGTATGATTTTAATTTGGGTCTTATATAGGTTTATCTTCTAGGAAGAGAAGGTAGGGATCAACTGACAGAATTATTCCAATAAACTGCAGTTCTTTTTCTTTAGGTAGGCAAATAAATCGGCCTTTTGGTTTATAAATGCATGAAACATGTGGACCAAACCATTAGGACGCAATCACCTCTAAAAGGATTCTGAAAAAAAATCAAGTTTGCTGAATTCAAAAAGCCAGAGAACCTTGAGCCAGGAGTAAGCTCCCAGAAGAGGTGCTCTCCTTTGTGAACTATCTTGAAACACCCAATATGTATTACATCAGACCCCCTTGTTGGAAAAAAACAAAATCACTGACATTGCCTCTTACCTGAAGAGTTTTAGTGCGATCAACTTTTTTGAGCAACAAAGGTACTGAGCGTGGTGGAAGAGGCAGAGGTGGTGGAGGTGGTGGAGGTGGTGGAGGTGGAGGAAGGGGAATAGAAGGAGGAAGAGGAAGAGGGAGAACTGAAGGCTGCTGTTTCACTGGCAGGATTATGGGTACTGATTCTTGAATAGTGGTTTGAGTTTGGGCAAGATCCTCTGGAAGTTGAGCCCCCAAGTGACATGTTTTGTGCCCGTCCCGGCACACGGAACACTCTGAGGCAGGGGTCTGAGAGGTCTGAAAGAAAATATGATCAAAGTTAATAATAATAACAGAACTTACATAATAGCACTTATGATGTGTAAAGCACTGTGCTAAGTGCTTTATAAAAAGATTACTTCATTTGATTTAGTGTATGAATTTAGGCAGAAGGGCCTAGGTCATAAGTTTGAGGCTTTAATTAACATTTCAAGAATGGCTGCTAGCAGACGTGGTTTATTTTTATTAATTATGGATTTAGTACTGAGATATTTAAATGCCCAAATGAAGCTAATAGTTAACTATATCTAATAAAATTTTAGCCAGGGTGGAGAAGAGACAAAGGACTACAGGGCAGAGCCAAGGGATGATTTAAAAGAGATGGCATGTGGGGGGCAGCTGGGTGGCTCAGTCGATTGAGAGCCAGGGCTGAAGACAGGAGGTCTTGGGTTCAAATCTGACCTCAGACACTTTCTAGTTGTGTGACCCTGGGCAAGTCACTTAACTCCCATTGCCCAGTCCTTACCACTCTTCTACTTTGGAACCAATACTTAGCATTGATTCCAAAACAGAAGGTAAGGGTTAAAAAAAAAACAAAACAGTTGTCATGTGGCCCTTTGTCAGAGAATCAGAAAATGTTAAAGTATTTTAAAGATATGTTATTTCCAGATCTAGTTATAAATTCTGGGATCTGAGGGAGGCTTCCCTCAGGTCAATGAGCACAAATTATTTGTTTATGAGATCAACTCTTAGACTAGGATTGTTTCTGACTAGGGCCGGAGACCCATAAGTGTCTCTATACCTCAACCACCCTTCAGATTTCCCTCCTTCTCCTACAATTTTTTGTTTTGTTCGAAATCCTTACCTTCTGTTTTAATATCAATTCTAAGACAGAAGAGAAGCAAAGGGTAAGCAATTTGAATTAAGTGACTTGCCCAGGGGCACACATCACAGCTAGGAAGTGTTTGTGGCCAGAATTGAATACAGATCTTCCCAACTCCAGGCCTGGCACTCTATTCACTGTGCTACCTAGCTGTCCCTTTGCAATTTATTTATGCATGTAATCAAGTTGATTTTTTATAAATTTGAAATCAGTTCCATATATGTAATATTTATTTTCTTAAATATAAAATAATAATAATATACATAATAATGGTATGGGTACTATGTGCTTTGTAAACTCAAACTACTATAGAAATATGAGCTTTTTGTTTACTCCCCAGCCCCTTATACCTTGCTCTGATGCTCAATAAATGTCAAGTGAGTGGGGAAAAAAAATGAAATGAAAATCAAAGGCACTTTGGAAGGAAAAAAAAACACAAAAGAACATTTTTAAGAGTGTGTGAAGATAGGTGGTTCCACATATGTGGAAAATATCCATAGCAACACTTTTTGTGGGATAGAACTGTAAGGAGAGTTGGCATTCATCAACTTGGGGATAGCTGAGCAAATTATAGAATATGAATGGAATGGAACATTATAAAGATTGCTGAATAGAAATAATTCAGAAAAAATGGGGAAGTTGTATGAGCAAGTACAAAGCAAAATGAGAAAAACAAGGAGAATAATGTAAAGGTAAGGGAAAATAAATTCAAAAGGCTTCAGAACTCTTATCAGTTCAGTGACTGATGATGGAGCATACTGCTTGACACACAGCAGGCACTTACTAAATGCTTGTGGCTATTGACTGATTGAGGTGAGTCATGCCTTTCCTTCTCAGCAGGAGAGCTTAGTCTCACCTGCTTGGAGATCTATTAGGTATGAACCTGACTGTCCAACTGCTTCACTAAGTCACTCACTGTCCAGCCATTAAGCACATTAAGCACACTGTTAACAGGTTATATTTACAACTGAGAAATTCTAGAATTCTAGAAATTGATTTGTAAGACTATGGCCAGATTCCAGAGGACCAAAGATGAAGGATGCAACATGCTTCCCAACAGAGAAGGGATGGGCTAACTATATAGGAAACACATTTTGGGGTATGGCCAATATGGGAATTTGTTTTGTGTGATTATGCATATTGATTACAAGGGTTCTATTTCTATTTTGCTTTTTTTCCGATGTGGGGAGGGAAGGAAAAAAATGAACATTTTATAAATTTTAAAGAGGAAAGGAATTGAACTGTTACTTATTCTGAATATAGTATCTTCTGTCTGTGTAGCTATGTTTTGATATTTTCCATTACCTGACTAAAATCTAAAGGGGACAATAGCTCGAATTCTGTAAACAAAAAGCAGAAATTGTGTTTTAGATATATAACTTGTTACTGACCTTCAGTGCTTCCTGGAGCTTGTAGAATTCATTTTCCAGCTTATAAACCTGCTGTCTGAGCAGGCCAAGTTCCCGGAAGTAGATACGGGATGGAAACAGGCGATCTTTCCAAATCTCTAAATTCTAAAGCTCAGAAAGAAACAAGACTGAATCCCAGAGGCATGAAGCCCAAAGTGAATGAAACAAGACAAAAACCTGGCACACGAACCATTATCTTACAATCAAACGCCTAAAAAATTTTCACATTTCATGTTGTGATCTCCTATGATTAAGATTTCAGAGGGTCATTTATCTGAATACACACATATAGGGAAAACTTGAAATGAATCTAGTCAAAACCATACCTGTGTAATACTGCTCTGGCAACAGTAATAGAAAGACCACACCTTCTTTGCCAAGAATTTCACTGGATTCTTCACGCTGGAAAATGTGATATTCCAGGCTAATGTTGGCCAAATTTGGCCACAACCTTTATTTGTAGGAGGGGCATCTATCGTCCTGTAGGGGTGAAAATAAGGAAACCCAAAGATATGCCTCTGAGTACAGAATGTTAGCCCTGAACCCTACTTCTACAGGTAAAAGACATATTTCTACATGGGCAGTAGAATAGGCACAGAGACATTCTAAAGGGGTTAGGGGTGGGTGAGAGAAGGCAAGGGAGAAAAGAGATGTAATTCTCCTTTTTTTTTAAATCTGTGCCTCCTGATTTAGAATTGATACAGTTCCAAGGCAGTAAGGGGCTAGGCAATGGGAGTTAAGTGACTTACCCAGATCACATTTGAACCCAGGACCTTACATCTCTTGGCCTGGCTCTCTATCCATTGAGCCACTTAGTTGCCCTAAGATGTAATTCTTTTTAAAGGTTCACCCATCCCTCCCAAAATTGCTTTTTAGCTGAGCGTATCCTTTCCTCCATCTCATAGTTATCTGTTCTAGTCTTTCTATACATGCCCTTCACTCCCACACCCCCTGATATGTTTATCAAATCCCCTTGACGAGCACTAATAGACTGAAAGCCCTCAATCTGGGCCATTCTCTTAAGTAACACAAAATTCTAACTAAATAGCTACAATTTCCTCTACTCTGAATCAGGGCTTACCTTTCAAGTGGAGGTAGAGTTGGAGATGATAAAGGAGAGGAAGGAGGAGAAATAGGTGGAATGGGATCAGGGGGACAAGCTTTTCTCTTTTTGAATAACATTCTGGCTCTCAATTTCCTTCTTCTCCGATATTTGTGCTTGGTCATTTTTTCTACAGAGAAATTGTAAACAAAGATTTAAGTTGGGAGGGAAGGAGGAAGAAGAAGGCTTTTTTTTGGCCTCTAAACCTGTTTATGTAGTTTTTATTTACTTTACTAAGTAGATATAACTCCTCTTGACTTCTCCTCACCATGCCTTCAGGCCCAGAAGGACTTGTGTTTTTCATGGCCAGAATTCCGATCCTAGGGTACCTCTGTCAGTCTTGACTAATAATTGCCTCAGTTGTTCACCATATCCAGGCCTGGGTGTAAGCCACATTTCTCTATACTCCTCTTAAAACTGCGAGGATGCAGTGTACCATATTCTCCCTTTCCATTTATGGAACTATGGTTGATGCAGTTCTGCTATTGTTTCAGGAGTTGTCTATTCCCCTATAACTCTACTCAGCAGCTTTGTAACTTTCCAAACCAAAATATTCTTTGGGGTCACTAATCCTCTACATGTGTGGCCTCCCTCTATTAGAATGTAAGCTCCTTGAGGGCAGAGACTATCAAGAATTTTTATATTTGTAACCAAAATGCATATAAGTGCTTAATAAATCTTCATTCATTCAAAATGACTATCTTTCCCATAAACTGAAGAAAATAACACATGGGTTATAGGCCATGTACAGAGCCAGGTAATTGTATAATTATTGATCACCACTTGTAAGTTACAATTCTAATAGAAAACCATGCAAAGAGCTGAATCATTCCAGATCTAAGATTTGGAGTCTTCCAAAGTTTTGAATAGGTTTATTCTAAAATATAATTTAATTTTTTTAATTAAGCAAATTTTTGTTAATTTATAATTCATTTAAATGTAAATTTATTCAATGAGTAGAGAATACAGCCCCTCTCTGCTACATGCTGGAATTTATTATTTTTTCACTAATAAGCTATGGTAGTAGTTTTTTGTTTGTTTTTTGTTTTCCTGGAGTCCTTTGCTATGTTGATTTTTCACCTATTTAAATCATATCTACAAACCTTTTTACTTCTCTGGGATGAATATTTCAGTTACTTTGGCCTTTTGTGATTGATAGGCAATTCACTAATTTGACAATATTCCTGTAAAGCAACTTTACATAACATTTTATTGAAATTATATATATATATATATATATATATATATGGATAAGTACAGTACATAGTAAAATATATACTATATAAAATATTATTTTAAAAGCTACATGCTTCTTAGAAAACTCTTAATTTCAACTCGGGAAACCTACTCAAGAGGTTTGAACTTTTGCTACTGTGAAAGGACCTTTCAAGGACTGCTAGTTGGCATAACAGCTAGAGTAGGCACTTGGAGTTGGAATTGACTGGAATCCTACTTTAGACACATCATGGACAATTCACTTAATCTCTCTCAGTCTCAGTTTTTTCAATTATAAAATGAGGATAATAATTATCATATCTACCCCATAAAAGGTTGCTGTGACAATCAAATGAAACGATATATATGACATTCTTTGCCAACCTACAAAAATGCTTGTTGTGATCTTAAGCTTCCAAAGAGCTTTGCTGGGTTTTGCCACAGGCACTTTGCAAACTTTGGTGTGTTGTCATCATCATCATCATCATCATCATTATTTTAACTCTTATCATCCATTTTAGAATTAAAACTGTGTATCAGTTTCAAGACAAAAGAAGAGTAAGGGCTGGGCAATAGGGATTAAGTGATTTGCTCAGGGTCACATAGCTAGGAAGTGTCTGAGGCCACATTTGAATCCAGGATCTCCCATCTCTAGGCTTGGCTTTCAACCCACTGAGCCACCCAGCTGTCCCCATTTTAAAAATTATAATTATTATTTTTATTTCTAGTACTGGTTTTCTTTAACGACAGGGCAAATCTAAAAGTAAGAAGAGAAGTCACTTGGACTTATGAGCAAATGAGTGGCAAAACTAGAAATAGCCTTGCCCATCCTCTCCTGTTCCAATCACAACCCTGGACTCCTTCTTCCCACACTTCTGTTAGAATTGGAACAACCAGCTGTGGTCAGATTACACACGTGCCTTCTGCCTTTGTTCAGTGGAGGGGGCTCCAGGCACTTGGTATGCACCTCTATGCCTGGCTTTCCTTTCAGCTGCCTGCCTGCTGGCTCCCATAGCTTTCTGCTAGGGATTGGGAAACCAGGGAGAATGCAGGTGCCAAAGGCAACAATGTGGCACTGAGTGGGGTTAGGTGGGGTGGGCATCACCAGCCGATGCTTGGTGGGGGTGGGGAGTCGAGGGAGGCAAGGGAGGCAAGGGAGGCCTGCTTTTTGCCACTTTGCTAGGCAACGGAGGGTCAGGCTTAAAATAGTAGGTGACCCACCCTGGTTTATTCTTGGAAGTTGATGTTTGAATTCACTGTCATCCTCTGTGCAGAGAAAAACTCCAAGCTTGGAGGTGGTTATGAATTACTTTCCCACCTTCCCTCCCCCCACCAGCATCCCATAAGCTCTTTTGTCCTGGGATATTTCCTCTTTTTGTTCAGGTTTTTTTTTTTTGGTGGTTGTTATTGTTCATTCTTAAAGAATCCTTAAAATAATTATATATATATAATCCAACTGGAATGGAACAGAGAAATACTGTTCTGGCTAGTTAGGTTTTCTTAAGAGAAATATATTGTGTTAGATGTATTCCACCCCCTTTGCCTGGGCAGCATTATTTAGTTGCCTGTGTTGGAATCCCTATAGAACCTTCACAGAACAAGCCTCATGGAGTAGGTAGGGGGTACAGAGAAGGGGCCAAGATGGAGAAAGTTATTTTAAAATGGAAAACCTAAAGAAATTTAAATGAAGCTGACTAATGTCCCCCCAACTTCCACCCCCAATTAGGACCATAGATTTAGGTCTGATGAGGTCAACTAGTATAACTCCCTTTCCTCCATTTTACAGATGAGAGTAGGCTCAGAGGGGCTAAGGGAATTACCCAAATCTAACCGGTAAATTAGTAGCAGAATCCTCTTTCATGGTTCTAATTTCAGGACTCTTTTTACCATGCTATGATACATATTATCCTCTATAGTTCTATTATTTCTTTTGTCAGTTGTGATTTTTATTTATTTATGTATTCATATATTAAAAACCCTTACCTGTTTTGGAATCAATACTGTGTTTTGGTTTCAAGGCAGAAGAGTGGTAAGGGCTATGCAATGGGAGTTAAGTGACTTGCCCAGGGTCACACAGCTAGGAAGGATCTGAGACCGTATTTGAACCTAGGGCCTCCTGACTCTCTCAATCCACTGAGTCACCTACCTGCCCCCTAACAGAGATTTTTTAAATAATTTTTTTTCTCCCATGTCCACTGAGCAAAAAGAAAAAAAATCCCCTGCTACAAACCCATAGTGAAGCAAAACAAATACCTATACTGGGCCACATCCCAGAAAATATCTCAATCTGAATGCTGAGCCCATCACCCCTCCATTAGGCAGTGAGTAGAACAGTCAGCTAGCTGGCTCAGTAGAGAGAGTGCCAGGCCTAGAGTTGGGAGGACCTGGGTTCAAATGTGACCTCGGACACTTTCTAACTGTGTGACCCTGGAGCAATCACTTTACCCTGTGTGACTCTTCTTAGAGCTGTTCCTAAGACAGAAACTAAGGGTTAAAAAAAAAAAAAACATTACTTGCTCTAGCCAGGGTTACAGTTGGTTCACTGATTGAGTTTAGGTGTTGGGAGTTGCAGTAAGGTAAGTCAATTCAATGTCTAGCACATAAAGGGGATTTCCCTAGCAGTTGGAGGGTGGTGGGTGGTCACTAGATTACAGAAGGAGGTGGGAAATGGTATAGGTCAAAACTTCCATGCTGATTAGTAATAGAATGGGACCACTTGCACTTCCAGCTTGGATGAGATAGAGAGACTGAGTTTCAAAAACAAAAACTCAGTATATGTACATAATGAAATTGGGAATTTTGCAGAGTAACGCTCAAATTCAAGGAGTATAGTATTTTTCCCTGAAGCATTAAGCATTTATAATTATTATCTTTCCTAAAATCATTTCATGATCCCATGAGTGACATGAATCCCACTGATGGGTCAGGTGGGATCTAAACTGCTCACCTGGGTCAAAAACTCCTTGTTTCATGACTCTCAAAAGTATTTTTTTTCCTCCCCTAAAACACAGCACAATGAATTACAAATGTATTTTTATTTTGGATTATTTTTGATATTGTAGTGCTATTTAAAACAGGAACCAGATAAGCTAAAGGAATATATATTGAAATCTAGGAGGACAGGTAAAAGTTGGCAATATTTAGGAATCTTTAGTGCAACTTCCTAATACAAGGTGTACATGATTCATTGTTGAGGCTCCTTCTAAGGTTTAGAAGTTATGGATGTTTGGGCCTACTGGCTGTTCCCTATACTTGACATTCCATTTCCCATCTCCATTCATTTGCAAAATGGTTCTCCCAATTTGGGAAATAGCTCTTTGTTACTTCCATTTCACAGATTCCTTAATCTTCAAAACACACTTCCTACTTAAGGCTTTTCTTGACACCCCTCTCTCCTTTTTAGAATGTTCTCCTTCCTAAAATTACTTTGCATTATATTTTGTCCACACAATATATTTATTTATGTGCAGTGTTGTGTCTTCCCTAATGGAAATGTAGGATTCTTGAAGGCAGAAACTATTTTCCTCCTCCCCTCCCCCCAGGGCCCCAGCATGGTGTCATGCATAAATAGGATCATAGATACAAAACTAGAAAGGATCTTGCCATATGCCTAATAAATTGTTTTTGGATTGAATTTCTCTTTTCTTGGTTACCTTAGTTTCACTAAACTCTTTTACTTGTCTGGCCTCTTTTCCCTGAACCCTTCTTCAAGGGAGCCTTGATTTTCTGCCAGGAGAGGAAGTGAGAAATGTGGCCCCTTTACTCTCCTTAGGGAAAGGGGGTCCTGGCCTAGAATTATTCTATTCTACCTCCTTCCCTTGAGTCACACAATGGCAACCCCAAGTAACATGGAGAAGGCCCCTTGATATATTTGCAATTCTGGTTAATTTATTTTCCCCTAGCTTCTGAGCCACCACACACTGTCTTTTCTCTGTAACGACTCCTTTTCTTACTAGTTCTGTTTCTCTTCTGACTTCTTAGGGTGAATAGTCTTTATTTTTTCTCCCTCTACAACATATATTTTTTTAACCTCTTAGAATTGATTTGTACCAAGGTAGAAGAGCAGTAAGGGCTGAGCAAATGAGATTAAGTGACTTGCCCAGGGTCATACAGCTAGGAAGTGACTGAGTACAGATTTGAACCCAGGACCTCCTGGTCTCCAGGCCTAGCCCTCTTATTCACTTACAGAGCTTCAGTTAACACCTTTGTGTAGATGAGTTACTAAGTCTATATCACCAACCTTGACCCAAGCCTTATATCCTAAACACAATTACAACTGCTTAGAGAATATGTCAATATTCCATCATTATTTCAGACTGAATTTGTTAGAGAATGAATTTCACAAAAGGACCAGAGCTTTTGCATGGAAAGGTACTTAGAAGCCATGAAGTTCAACTTGAATGAACAGATGAGGAAACCTAGACCTTGGGAGAGTAAGTGACTTGCCCAAAGGCACACAGCTAGTAAGAGGCTATGGCAGAATTTGAACCCAAGTCTTACTGACTGCAAATATAGCACTATTTACTACACTATGATTCTTCCTGACTTAGGTGCACCATCATTCTTCTAGTATCTGATAGGTGAAGCCTCAGTACTAGTTCTGACTCTTGACTCTATATTGTAAAAATTAAATTATCTCTAATAATAAAATATTGTATTTTATTAGGTTTATTAAGGATTATTAGAAATCAAGGAATTAGCTAATTAGCCCATTCAGAATCCCTGTGCTTAGCTTAGCTTACCACTATACTTCCTACATCATTGCAATGGCAGAGAGGCATGGGAGGCTTTACTGCCAGTTAAATACCAATTGTGATCTCCCCAACCTGGGGACTCAGGAGAGATTATAGGGAATTCTGGGAAATACCAAGGACTTCTGGGGATTGAAGTCTGGGGTTCAAAATCTCCATTTATACAATATCTAATTCATTAAGAAACCCCATTGAGTCTACCTCATCTCTCCCATCTGCCCCTCTTCTTCCTCAATGCTACCACCCTAATAAAAGTTCTTCTTTGCTATCTCTTGTTTGGGCTACTGTCCTAGCTTTTTATGGTTTTCTAAGCATGAGACCAAGTAATATTACTGTTCAAAATCCTTTAGTGTCTCCCACTAATCCTTGTCTACTGAGTTGAGTTTGATTTGAAAAGGATTAAATCAATCAAGAAAGCAAGCATTTAGTAAGCACCTACTTTGTTCCAGGCACTGCACTGTGTCCAAGGATACAAATATAAGGAATGAAACAATCTCTATTTGCCAAAAACCTGTATGGAAGAGAAAAGAAATACATATAGATTTACTTGTAGCATTATTATAAATCTAATAAATACCAATATATACAAAGTACATAAATGCAAAGGAGTTTAAGAGAGAGGGTATTAGTGGCTGGGGGATCAGGAAAAGCATTATGCAGAAAATAGTGTCTGAGATGCCTCTGTTCCTAGCTGTGTGACCATGGGCAAGTCACTTATCCCCCATTGCCTACCCCTTATTACTCTTCTGTCTTGGAACTGATACTTAGGATATATTCTAAGACAGAAGGTAATGGTTTAAAAAAAAGATTCCTTTGGCATCAGTGTATAGGATAGACTAGAATGTAGTGATACAACATAGGTAGACCAATTAGGAGGCAATTGCAACAATTTAATCATGTAGCAATGAGCACCTAAAATAAGATGGTAGCTATACAAGTAGAGAAAAGGGGTACAAAAGTGAGGAAAAATATGGGATAAGAGAAAGTAAGGAGTTTAGAATAATGGCCAAGATTACATTCTTGAGACACGGGAAGGATGATGGCATCTCTGAGAGAAATAATGAGTTTCAGAAATAGGAAGGGTTTAGGACAAAGATATTGAGTTTAGTTTTGTACATGTTGAGTTCGAGATGTTTTCAGGACATTGTTTGAAATGTCCAGTAATCAAATGGTGATCAAGGAGAGACTAGGGTTGAATATAAATATATAGATGGAGGAATCATATGCATAGAGATATTTCCCAGTAACTGATGATGGTATCAAAAGAAAAATTATAGAAGTAAGAGAGAAGAGGGTTCACCATAATTAAGAGATGTGATATGGATGATGACTCAGCAAAGGAGACTGACAAGGAATAGACAGAGAGGCAGGAAGCAAATCAGGAGTAAATAGTGTCACAAAAACCCAGAGAAGAGAGAGTTTCCAGGAAGGAGACTTCTATAACATGTCAAAAGTAGCTGATAGGCTGGGAAGGATTTAGATAGCAAAAAGACTATCTAAATGAGCAATTAAGATATCCTTGGAAACATTGGAAAGAGCAGTTTCAGTTGAGTGATGAAGTAAAAAACCAGATTGCAAAGGATTGATAAAGGAAAGAGGAAGTGGAGGCAGGGAGAGTAGAAAACGTTTTTGAGAAGTTTGGCTAAGAAAGGGAAGAGAGATACAGGATGATTACTTTAGGGGACAGTATGTTTTAATAAAGGTTTTGTAAGTATAGGAAAGACTTGAGTGTGTTTGAGGGTGGTAATGAGGGAACCAGCTGATAGGGAGAGGTTTGAGAGGGGATGGTTAAAGATGGAATATGCTGGAGTAGAATGGATCAAGTATACATGTAGAGGGATGAGAGAAGAATATCATATCAAATAGCCTTTTTTCCCCCATAGAGGCAAGGTGAGAGAAAGGATAGAGGAAAAGGCCTGGGGGTCTGAGGAAGAAAGAGATTTGGGACAGCATCTAGGGGAGTGAGATTCAGAATCGGAGAGAAATAAAGGAACTGCTTAGTTGCAGTAAGGACTTACTTGATAACATGAATTTGTAAATTTATTCAGCAATATTGTGGGTCCTGCAGCTTCATTCAATGGCTCTGAATAGGAGTAGAGGAGGTAGAAGGTAGGAAGGAGTAATCCAAGGCTGTGGTTAAATAAAAGGCAAAAGATTCAAGAGTAGAGGACAATATATAGTTGAAATTTCTAATTTGTAGGTTGAGGTTAGAGAGAGAAGAAAGTATGGTCAGAATAGGGTAAATGGTACTTGGATGGGGTAAGAAAAAAATTACATCTTTATTTTCATTAACCACAAACTGAAATTTAGCATTTCCTTCAATTATCAATGTGACTATTCAAAGAAATTGTTTATAGCCTTCACCAGTGCCAAAGACGTGCATGATTTAAGAAGCCACCTCTACCTCAAGGATTGAAGTATGTGCAAGATTTTATGCTAGGCACTTCTTTCTAGGGCAAGACAAACAACCTTCCTTCAAGAAGTTAATGCACTAATAGGGAATAGATAAGACATATACATAAATAATTATGGCAGGTGAAATGTAATAAGGGAAAAGAAAGAGTGCAATAAAAAATAGAGATACAGGCACCTAGTCTGTATATCATATATAGTTAAAATCACTGAC
This sequence comes from Monodelphis domestica, assembly GCF_027887165.1. NCBI lineage: Eukaryota > Metazoa > Chordata > Mammalia > Didelphimorphia > Didelphidae > Monodelphis > Monodelphis domestica. The sequence goes on from NC_077228.1 coordinate 180,109,208, forward strand.
AGGCAGTATGGTCAAATAGAAGGCCACCTCGGAATTAGGAAAAACTAAGCTGAGTCTTAACTGGAACACACATTCTGGTTGTGCTACCATGGACAAATCAGTCTCTTAGCTCCCCGTGACTAAAAGTACGAATTACAGATTTGCATTGAAGGAAGGAATTTTCACACTCTAAATGCATGAAATCATAGGTTGGGTTCAAACAAAAAAAAAATTACTGACTACTTTTGATTTGCTACCCACTTCTCTCAAGCACGAGTTTATCACTAATTTTGTCGCTTAATTATATTTAATTTAATCTTTTATATTGTGTTGCTTTGTTCTCTAACTCATGGGTGCCAGTCTTTTCCTTAGGTCGCTAGCAGGCACACCCAATACGCCCAACAGGCGCCGAATACGTCGGCTGTTGCTAGAACTGCACAGAATACATCAGAATACGACATAGGTGCCTTATTTTGCTGTGACCATGCTAAAAGAAACTGAATAGTCCCAGATAATTTGTATTGTGGACACGAGGGTGGAGAAGTGCTGTCAGCAGAAGAGATCGACAAATTCTTCTATTGGTGCTGGCAAGTTCTGCCTACCCCATCTCATCCCTTTTCTCCTCCTTCTACCACCCAAACTAGCCTCCCTCTGCAAGCACGGAAAATACGAAAAGCAATACCAAGCTGCTAGATCCCGGGAAAAACGAGGGAAGATCTCCCTGCACTTACTAGTATAAGAGCCCCGGGAAGTAAACAGAGTCTGGGTAATGTCCTCTCTGGCTGCAGCATCTGAGAGAATTCAAAATTAAACCCTTGGCATGGGCGGACCAATCAGAGCCATCATCTCTCTCCATTAGCTTTCCTGTTGAGGAAAGAAGAGAAGGTATTTTGTGATTGGGTGAGACATCCCCACTCTCTGGCCAATCGAAGTAGTGGCGCTTTTTGTATGAATTAGGTTGTGGGGGAGGTACCCCACCTTTACAAAGTGGCTTATGGAAGTTCTTGTTTGATTGGCTGAAGTTTCTTCCAAGTCTACCATTAAGAAGCTTGATTCTGCCGAAATTCTGCAATAAAATTGAAAGAAAAAAGTAGGAGCAACCAATAGAAAAAACGTAGAAGGGACCCAATCCCAATGCGACGTTTTGTGCCTTTGCCCAACAGGAGGGTCTGTTTCATTCTGAGGGAGGGACCCAAGCTCCAATGGGCGGGCGGCGGTGAAGCGAGAGAGCCAATGGATGTACCGCACTGTGTGACAGCTGTCCAATGGAGATGCTTCATGCTAGCAACGTTTGGGTTCGAGGGCTTAACCACTGCCGCCGCCGCCTGAGGAATGTCAACTATTCAACATGGAGGCGGCGGTCACTAAACTGGAAGTGATGGTGAGTGTGAAACTAAGGAGATGGATTTATGCGCTCCTTTTACCAGGAGAAAGGAGGAAGCACAATAGAGCCTCTGGGAATCTCAGGCTGCACAGATACTTGATTCTGCCTTCACCCCCTCCCCAGCTGAAGGGAGTCGCCACCGCCTGGGCCCGTTTAACCGCCGCGGGGAACAAGTTACATCCGGGGAACGCGGGAAGGAAATGGCGGGAGATGCCGAGGAATCGGGGCCGTGGGATTCCATCTATCTAGTTGGGGTTCACGAATGGGGTAGCCCTCGCGTTCCCTCCCTCTTGGGGGTAGATGGTGCAACCTGCGTCCCAGATTTCCCCCTAGAAGGTTTGAATGGATCGGCTCCCGTGTGCCTGTAGAAGGGGCGGGGTTGGTCCATTCACATGCTATGGGGGTTGGAGGGTGGCGGGAGGAATCGGGGTCCGGAAAGGAGTGGTGATGGGGGCATGGAATGTCTTTCGGGTTGAACCATTTACACTCCTGCAGGGGGACTCCGATAGGCCGATTCGTTTCCTACGTGGCCGTTTGACTTGCCTGGTTCACACACAACCTGGAGGGGGCGGAGAGGGGTGGGGCGGGAAGAGAGCTTGTGGATCTGCTCGTGGATCCTACCCCGCTTGGGGAGGAGGGACCGAAGGAGGCGTGTGCGGGACGGCGGGAAGCAGACTGCACTTTCCCCGCGACCAGAGCCGGTTGGGGGTGGGGCACGGGTCGTACCATTCGCTCCCGTTGGGTCGGTTTCATTCATCCCCAGGTGTGAGAGGGAAGGGACTAGATGGGAAGCCACCCCCGCCGAGGAGAGGGGTGACTTTGGGGCTGAGGAAAAGGTCGCCGAGGTGGGCTGGAGGGGACCAACCTAGGGGCTTTCTCTTTCTCTCTTTCTCTCTTTCTCTCTCTCTCTCTGTCTCTGTCTCTGTCTCTGTCTCTGTCTCTCTCTCTCTCTCTCTCTTTCTCTCTCTTTCTTTCCTCTTTCTCCTTCCCTCCCATTCCTCCCCTCGCTCGTCCTCCCCCGTTCCCTTGTTTCCTGTGCCTTCCCCTCCCCCACATTCCCCTTCAGTCTGGGGCTGGGGCTGGGGGGGGGGGGCGGTGCGGCGCGCGCTATGCATTGGGGGGAGGGGATCCTGGGCTTGAACTCTCCTCAGCCTCGCTGGCTTCCCTCCTCTACCGGGAGCTTCTCGGGAGAAACGACCTTCCTTCCCTACCGACCGCCACGCCTCGCCTCGCCTCGCCTCGCCGTGCTGCTGCTTCGCCCGCTTGGGTGCATGTGCTGCCTTCCCCCTGCGAGCAGCTGCCCAGGCTTCCTTTTGACGCCTTGATTGGCTCGAGCCAGGGGGGACCCAGAGAGGAGCAGCACCCCGCTCCCCGCCTCCCTCCCTTCCTTGTCTCCAAATCCCATTGCAGCCCTCTTAGAGCGTTAGAAAGGTATTTAACGTGAGGCCTTGGTTAAGATGGGGAGGTGTGGTGGCGCTTAATGTTTTAACTTTTAATCCTCCATCTCTCATGAGCAGTTTTTAAAATGTTCACTAACTGGGTAGTTAATTTTGAATAGCGACCATATTAAATAATTAGAAAACTGTTCAGTGAATTATTGTTCTAACCTCGTTTCTCAAACTTTTAGAGAAACTAATAATGAGAATCACATCACCTTTATCAGCTTCATACTGTGTTCTCAAAAAATGCTTCCAAGTTTGGTAGAGTTTGGTGCCCCCCCCCCCCCCCCGCAGAGCTTTTTGAAAATGAACTACAATTTTACTTTTCCACAAGAAAGTTATATCAGCTGATGAATATTTTATTCAGTTCCAAATTTTTAAGAATGAAATGTTACCAAACTTTTAAAGAACATCAGTGTTGATAGCCAAGTACTGCAGCACATAGTGAGGCACTCGTGGCAATACTTAGCATAGAATCATGCTCATCTTAGGTGCATATTGAGTGTTTGAATTGGGACAACTTTAAACAGGTAAGACTCAAAGATAAAGGGCAAGGATTCTGGCCGAAATTGAATACATTTTAAATATATTTTTGAGAAACTGTAGAAAGTAATCTAGCATATGTGAGAGAATAGACTATCCCAAACTTAGGGTGTGGTTTGGAAGACTATGAGGAGTTGGAAGTGGGAAAAGGGAATGAAGTGAATGCTTGTATAGAAGATGTGCGTGAGCAAATATGAGATAAGAAGAGAGATTTAAGTAGTGGAGAACCTTGGGATGAAAAGTATGTTATGATGTGGACTGCAGAAATACTCTGGTATTTCAGCCTATGGTTTATCTGGTACAGGGGGCGAAAATTAACCTCTTTTAAGAGGGCCAATAATTTTTATTTTAATTTGTGAAAAAAATTATGCTTATTGATTCTCCCTGCCCCCATTCTAAGGTAATTGTGATCATTCTTTCAAGGTTATCACTTTTTAGGTTATGTTCCAGAAAGAAAGATGGTTTTCATCCTTTGTTGTATTCATGAAAAACTTTCACTTTCTTTGGTTCTCTACTGGATGATGGATCGATTTCTAATCAAAGGCATTATATAATCCCTCTAGTTTGGTCCTCTTCCATTAAAATTAATTTAGATTCATTTTTAGGTTAGTGAAATTATTTTCATATCAAAAGTTGATAATTTTATGTAATTGTTTCAGAAATAATTGTGCTTTTCATTTGTTGAACTAGTAAATTCTTTGAGGAGCTGCATTATTTCTGCATTTTGAGAGATATTTACAAAGGACTCTACAGATATAAGTTTTTGTAGATGCAGAAGAATCACTGCAGGTGAGGCAACTGAGGCTGGCTCACAACTTTTGGTTTACTTAGCACATACTTGTTTGTCTAGCTTTTTCCAATCCCAGCACCTCTCCTAGTAGATCTATGAATCCTTAAAAGAATTTGCCATAATTAAAAAGACCTCTAAGCTATGATACTTCACCCTAGCAACCACTTTGTAAATTTTTAAATAAAGTTTTGGTAAATGAATTCTGCCAACATAGATGTTACCTCCCTGAATTACTTATGTTTTTGAACAGTTTCAAGGGTATCTTTAGCAAATCTTGCCAACTGTTAAACTGTTAGAAATTTTCGTTAGGTGAACATTTTTGAGTAATATAAGTGATATTTCACATATGCTTTAAACTTGTCTTGGCTCTCATTTCCAGTGCCACTTAAGTATCCTGCTTAAGTTTTAATTCTTGCCACCTGTAAATGTGAATGTTGTTTTCCATGCTAAACTTTTTTTTTCCTCTCCATTTTATTCCTAGCCATTTTAGAATGGTCAAATCATTCTTAATGTTTCTGGGATTAATCCACTTAAAAGCAGTTAAACTCAACACTGGCAAAAATTTTAAACACCACAGTATAATTAGTGAGTACAATTGCCTCAAAAAAATCAAATTAGGGGCAGCTGGGTAGCTCAGTGGATTGAGAACTAGACCTAGACACAGAGGTCCTAGTTCAAATTTGATCTCGTATACTCCCCAACTATATGACCCTGGGTAAGTCACTTGACCACAATTAATTGCCTAGCCCTTCCCGATCTTCTGCCTTGGAACCAATACATAGTGTTGATTCTAAAGCAGAAAGCAAGGGTTTAAATTTTTTTTTCTTAAATCAAATAGGTCCTGAAATTTAACAGCTAAGCCATGATGTTATTTTTTTTTTTATAAATGCATGTTTTCTTATCTGTATTTTTAAGATTGTACAACTTCCAATGTGTGATGTCTTCATTTTTTCTAATATCTTCCTGTCACATTCTTTTTTTTTTTAATTAAGTAACACCCTCTGTCTTAGAATTAATGTTGGTGAAGAATGGTATCTTACACTTGAGTATCATATTTGAACTCAGAACCTCCCCTCTTCAGGCCTGGCTGTCTATCCATTGAGCCACATACTGTCCCTAACATTCTAAATATTTGTTTTTCTCATCCAGATCTTGGGGACAGAGATGTTTAAGGAATCCTTAATACACTTTTCAAATATGTGTCAAACTTTTTTGGCATCATTATTATTATTGCCCCTTGAGGCAGGTATATAACATTTTTGCTTTGCTTTGTATCCCTGGCACTTAATAAGCAGTTAAGAAATGCTTGCTTACTAAGACTTCATTTTAAGGTTAGTAAATTCTTCACTTCTAAGAGCGATGCTGTGTAATAAATATTTTTAGGCTAGTAATACTGCCAACAAACAAATATTGAAGCTAATAACCTTAATTTTAGCCTTCAGAGTAGATATTTTTACTGAATTTTTATTACTGGATATTGCAAGTAATGCACTTTTAGGAACTACTAGTTTAGTTTCAGTACCTCTTAATCATTTTTGCCCTGTCTTCATTTAGAGAAAACATCTTTTATGAGGTTAGGATTAGGAAGGTTATAAGGAAATCAGACCGTCTTTAACTTTGTAGATGTTAAGTTTAGATTGTGAGTAGCTTTATTTATTTTGGAAGTGAGGAAAAACTTATTTTATTTGACTTTTCCCTTTACTTTCTTAAAGATTACATATTTTTAATTGAGTTAGTCTTTGTGTAGGGAATTATGATATGTCCTTGCTATCAGATCTTTTTAGTATTTTAAGTTCTTTTCTGTTGATCAAATAATATAATATTTTAAATGGTGTTGCTTCCTCCCCCCCTCAAAGTTTTGAGTCTGAATCTTGAAAAACATCATGGTTTGTTTTTTTGTTTCTTAAACCCTTACCTTTTGTCTAACAATCAATATGAAGTATTGGTTCCAAGACAGAAGAGCAGTAAGGGCTAGGCAATTGGAATTAAGTGACTTTCCCAGGGTCACACAGCTTGGAAGTGTCTGAGGTCATATTCGAACCCAGAACCTGGCCCATCTCCAGGCCTGACTCCATCCACTGAATCACCTAGCTGCCACTGAATCATGGGTTTTAAATGTTTTAGTTCCTATGAAGTTAGAAATAAATCATAATTTCCCATGTAAAACTGGAATTTTTTTATTTCAAATTACTATAAAAGTCTAGTTGGCAGATAATCTATGAAAAGAAAATGTATAGTATTAATGATATGGTATTAACTGAGAGAAAAAGCCTTGCCATACACTTGGATAGCCAAGTGACTTCATCTTCCCAATTATAATAATGGATGTTAACATTTGTAACATTGATGTTAACATTATTTTATGTAATACAAAATTTAAAGAAACTGATTGGTTTTAATGCAGTTGTGAACAGTTTTATCACTTTTATTTAACTGTATTAAGTACAACAGATTTTATTTCTGCTGAGTAGATTTTATTCTGTAGATAAACGTACATGCCTCAAAGTGGCAATTGAGCAAGATCAAGAAAATAATAGTCTTTAACTCCATTAATCAATAAATTTCCAACGTGGTTTATGACTTTAAATAAGTAGCAGGAAATAAGCTAGTAGTGCTTATTGCACAGTACATAATTTTTGATGTTTCCTTAATCTGTTTTTTCTTTAGTATGATTGGACATCTTATTGACTGAATGGTATTTGTCTAGTGCCCTTTTTATGTTGTACTACTAGTGATCCTGCACAAGAAGCAGTGCAATGTTAAAAGGGCATTGGCCAGTGATACCAGTCACATTTCTGGGCTCCCACAGCTGCCTTTTGAATGGATTCTTCAGCTTTCTAGTTGGATTAGTTACCCTTAAGCAAAGGAAATAGATGACAGTTATGTGAAACCAGGTTTGTCTTCTGCCCATTATTACTTAAATTTGTGGGAAGTGAAAATGCTTTCTTATCATTAAAATGAGGTGGGGGGTATAGTAGGAAAAGTAGGGAGAAAGAAGTTTAAAATTACTTCAAAGACAGAAAAAACGTACAACTAGCTAGAATATTATACAGGTTACTCTTTAATAGTGGATATTGACTCATTAAATGCTAAGGAAACTATCACTTGCTTTGTTGCTTTACAGCAAAAGGAAGAACATAGTTATTGATTACCCGCACCAAACTCTTAGAAAGAGGTGAGATGGTAAGAACTGTGCACTGCAGGAATTTCCAGAAAAATAGGCTGAAAACTAAGAAACTATGTGCATCTTAAATGTTTTGCCTATGCATTTAGTTCTTAGTATTTAAAGAGGAGATTCATTGCATAGTAAATAGAGAACAAAAAGTTCAAATTGGGTTGATTTTTGCTGCATTAATATAGATCTTAAAAAAACTGAAATATTTTTACAACTTTCATTAGTGGTAATTACTTACCATATGTACTTTGATACCTTGTGACACATTTTAAAAAATTCCACTCCAAAAGACCTTCTAATAGCATATTAAGAATGGGCAAGTCTTTGTATAACTAAGTTGGCATTTGAGTCCAATTTTTATCTATTTTGAGGTGAAGATTTTTTGGTTAGGCCTATTATGGTAATAATATTTTGGGGTTTCTCAAGTCAAAAATGGCAACCTTACTGAAATGTCATAATGCCCTTTGAAACCTCAACTGGGGACTTGATCTCTATAATATTTCTTATGATAATACTGCTAACGAATGCTCTGACTTTATTGCACTACTGTACTTTACAGCTAGCAGTGCAATAGTATTGTCAAAGCATCTGAAAGCAGAATACACAGCAATGTTTTGATTCTTACTTTGTGACTAATGATTCCTTCAAAACTTGTGGGTAATTTTTCACTTAATTTGTATGTTTCCTAATTGTACTAGAAAGACATTTGTCATGTATGAAGTTATAATTTTATATATTACTGAAATATGTGATATTAAAATTTTTTAAATTTAAGTATACTTAAAATACAACTTTAAAATACTAACATTAAAATGTTTTAGACTTATGTATTTATAAACTTTAATGTTGGAAAGAATGCTATATTTAAAGCTTAATCTGGCTAAGTTAATGCTAACTCAAAGGAAGCCTTATTTATATGAATTAATTCTGTATAAACTTATTTGTTTTAAAGACTAACAAAAATGTTAATTGAGGTACATTGTTTTAATGTCAGTAAAAAGATAAAGGGAACTAAATCTGCAAGTCTATATGGTGTCACCTCACTTAAAAAAAATTGGTATATTGTAAAAAGACTTTGTTTTGCTTCCATAAAAGCATCTTTTCTCTTCCTTATTATGAAAATGGCATCATAATCTTAATCCCTATTGAAGTAACTTTTGAAATTTTATTTTGGATAATTACTGGTAAAATACTTTTTCAAGATGAAATATGTTTTCCATGTTTATTATAAACCTTTCATTTTCAGCCTTTGAATCAGTCTCTTGGGAGTATTCACTCTTGTTGGAAGATTCCAAGATTGATAGAAAAATTTTTATTTTGTGTTATAACAAACAAAATATGAGTTAAGAACTTCAAAAATAGTTTAAGTAACATACTTGTGAATAATAATTCCATGAATTTGTCAGTGTTTATGTACAAACAAAAATGTCTGTGAACTCGAGTAATTGCCTCAATGATCAAAAAAACTTTGTTGGATTGTTTTAGTATTGACAAATCTTATAGTTTATTTGACCTTGATTATTTTAGGCTGGGTCTTTTAACATATCAAAAGAAGGTCCATTTTTAAAATCCAACATAAGGACAATCAATCTTAGAACCACTGTGTAAAACATGAGCATAATTTGTCCTTATAAAATTCTCTCACTAAAACTAGTTTGATATACTAATAGACTTCAGATGAAAATAGCAATTTTAACAAAATCATCAAATCATTAATTCTGGAAACTCTTAGGAAGGATGAATATTACCCAGTTTACTAATTGTTAGCTGTTAAATATCTTAAGATTAGCTATCAAAGTATGAAGACATTTAATTTGAAAGCCAACAGTGAAGCATCTATGAAGTAACTTCTGACTTGGTTCATCGTAATTCTGCTTAACTAAATACCTAGTATGTAGACCTTTAGGCAGATTAAGAACTTTGATCATTTTGAAAAAATGCAGATGAATTTCCCTCAGGGAGACAATTACTTGTTCTAATTTAAGTCAAGACTATTTTAGTTTCTGTAAAGCAAAGAAGTCCCTCTCATGTCCATTTGAGCTCATTGTGACTATTAGTTCCATGTTTAGATATGCTATTAATAAAGGAAATTGATAGATTTCTGCTTATGAGTCTAACAAAGTAGTAGATAACACATGATGTTATCTATATAGTTGTAAGGGAAATGAATGTAAGCTAGTCAGCTATAACAAATCTCAAAGATTCTTAAGGAACAGTGTTAAATTTACAGTCTATAGTGATAGAATTTTTTAATAACATGTTTTGATATTTCATTAATGTACTTAATGTGAAAACTTTTCCATGCATATCTACAGTAGTAACATCATGTAATCTTTGTTTCATAAACCATTGAGAGATCAGTGTGACTTGACTTTAAAGGCAGGATTTGAACATATGTCCAAGGCTCTCTTCACCCTTAGAAGAGAAAACATTAAAGTAGGGTAATTACCTTCAGTGTTATTATATTCAGGTACAAATTTAAGTATAGATCTTATTCAATAAGCATTGCACCATATGTTACATATTGTAATAGAATTACAAGAGTGACTGACTTCTAGCTTGGTTCTTTTTTGAGAAACAACTTTAGGACAAATGAGTAAATTAATATGCAAAGTAAGTTTCCTGACTTGAGGAGAGAACAAATAATTGTGGGGGATCCAGATAAAGAACAAACAATAGTAGCAACCCAGACAATGCTCCTAGAAAAGTTTTGTACTTTAGCCAAGTCTCAAAGGAAGTAGAGGTTTCTAAGAAGTTGAGTACTTTCTAGGTAAAATCACCAAGATTGTGGGGGTGATGCTCTGCCTTTATTTTTAATTTTATTTTTTAAATAATTTTTTCCTGGGTTATACATATATTGTTGTACAAAACATTTCCATATCATTCACTGCTGTAAGAGAATGTTCCATGAAACAAAAATCCAAATAAACTAAAATGTAAAATTGTATTCTTTGATCTGCATCCCAACTTTAGCAGTTCTTTCTCTTAATATGGATAGCATTCTTTGTCATAAGTCCTTCAGAATTGTCCTGTTATATTGCTAAGAGTAGCTGAATCTTTCACAGTTGATCATTCCACAGTATTGCTGTTACTGTGTACAACATTTTTCAGGTTCTACTTATTTTACTAAACTGTATCAGGTCATATAGGTCTTTACAGTTTTATCTAAATTATCCTCCTCATCATTTCTTATAGCATAATAGTACTCCATCATCATCATATACTAGTCTGTTCAGCCATTCCTCAATTGATAAACATCCCCATAATTTCCAGTTCTTTGTCGACACAAAAAACTGCTATAAATGTTTTTGTACAAGTAGGTCTTCCCCCATCCCCTCCTCCTTTTTAAAAACTCTTTGGAATATAGATCTAGTTGTGGTATTACAGAACCAAAGGGTGTGCATAGTTTTATAGCCCTTTGGGCATAGTTCCACATTGCCCAGAAAGGTTGCTTCAGAAAGGTTAGATCAGTTCACAACCCTATCAATAATGCATGTGTCCCAATTTTGCCACATTTCCTCCAACATTTATCACTTTACTGTCATATTGACCAGTCTGACAATTGGTGTGAAGTGGTACCTCAGAGTTGCTTTAATTTGCATTTCTCTAATCAAGAGTGATTTAGAACATTTTTTAAAACTCTTACCTTCTACCTTAGAATCAATACTATATATTGGTTCCCACGTGGATGAGTAGCAAGGGTAGGCAGTAAAGGTTAAGTGACTTGTCTAGGGTCACACAGGAAGTATCTGAAGTCAGATTTAAACCTAGGATCTCCCACTCTAGGTCTGGCTCTCAATCCACTGAGCTACCCAGCTGCCCCCCAGAACATTTTTTCATATGATTACTAATAGCTTTGATTTCTTCGTCTGAAAACTACTTGTTCATATTCTTTGACCATATGTCAATTGGGGAATAGCTTGTGTTCTCATAAATTTTACTTGGTTCTCTATGTATTTGAGGAATTGACTTTTATCAGGGAATTTTGTTATAATTTTCACCCCAGTTTCCTTTCTAATCTTAGTTTTGTTTGTACATAAACTTTTAAATTTAATATAGTCAAAATTATTCATCATACATCTTGTAATGTTCCCTTTCTCTTGTTTGGTCATAAATTCTTCCCTTCTGACAAGTAAACTATTCTCTGTTCCCCTAATTTATTCCTGATATCACCCTTTCTTCTAAATAATATGCCTATTTTGGTATAAGGTGTGCTATATTGGTCTATACTAGTTTCTGCCATTCGGTTTTCTAGTTTTCCCAGCAGTTTTTGTCAGATAGTGAGTTATCCCCAAAGCTGGGATCTTTGGGTTTATTAAACATTAGATGGCCAATTACACCTCATGGTTATTTCCCCCTAAACTATTCCATTGATTCACTTTTCTATTAGTACTAGACTGTTTTGATGATTACAACTTTATAGTACAGCTTTAGATCTGATACTTCTGGGCTACCTTCTTTCACTTTTTTTTATTACCTTGATATTCTTGATCTTTTGTTGTTTTTAGTAGTTCTATAAAACAATTTTTGGTAGTTTGATTGGCATATAAATTAATTTAGGTAAAATTGTTATTTTTATTACATTAGCTTGGCCTACCCATGAGCAATTAATGTTTTTCTGATTGTTTAGATTTGACTTTATTTGTATGAATGCCTCACCTTTAAGGAGAACAAGTCAGTTTGGTTAAAAATAGTGTATGCTAAGGAACTGCTGAGCCTGGGAAAGTTGATTTGTGCTAGGTTCTTTAATGCCCAGTACAACCACTTGTTTTTTACCCTAGAGATGAATGGAAGCACTGGAGCTTCTTGAACTAGAGCGTGTCATAGTTAGACCTGTACTATATAGGAATATTACTTTGGCTCCTAAAATAGCTAATATCCATAAGACCACATAAAAATAATGCTGTGTATAATAATAATTCCTTTTAGTTTTTTATTATTACTGTTTTTATAACACAGTTGGGTATACTGAATAGTGTTGGCCTTGGAGTCAGGGTCACCTGAGCTCAAATCTTCTCCAAGACCCTTGAACAAGTTTCCTGGGATTATGGCTCTAGAGCTGGAAGGGACTGCAGAGACCATCTAACCCAAACCCTCTTTTTACAGATTAGGAAATTTAAAGCCCTAAAACTCGGGGTAACTCAGAGATTATTTATAGGTAAGTAGTGCCCAAGAGGTAAGACTTGAATCCAGGGCTTTAGAGCCAAATGTTCTTTCCATTTTACCACACCGTAGGCAATTCTAAGATTTAGATATTAAGTGAAAGGTTGGATTCCCTTTTGGTATTTAAAAAAATCAAGTTGCAATTCTTTTACATAGTTGTACCATTCCATAGTGCCTCTTTTTAAATTTATATACTTTCCTCACAGTCATCCTATGTGTTTGGTACATTCCGTTTTATAGGTGAGAAGATTGAAACCTAGAAATTTTATATAACTCCTACCTGGTCAAACAGTAAATGAGGGAGCTGGGAATTGAATCCTAAAGCATTATAACTTTAGGACCTATGTTTTTAACATTATCTCCACTTAAATATAATTGACTGGAATGGAATGGGACTGTAAATTGCTTGATGAACGTTCTGAATGTACACCTCTTTTCATTAGTTTCAAGAATGAAAATTTCATCATAAACAGATTTGTATTACACACTTACAGAAGAATTCTTTTTCTCTAAAATATTAACCATATCCCTCCTTTACCCATCAGAGTTATCTCCTTTAACAACTTTTAGTATCCTAACTACATTCTCACTTAAGGTATTGGTATTTTCTGAGAGTTCTTTAATTTTAATGTTAACTCAGGGCTCATTGGAAATTTTTTTGTTCCCGTATGAATGAAAAATGTCCAGTATTAGTATACATTTTCATCATTGTATATAATACACAACTTATTACTGGGAAATCTTATCATCTTGCAAGATTCAATCAATCTTATTATTCACATTTGGTCAGTACTCTGCCCCTTTGGTTGGAGGGTAGATCTCTGAACTCCATTTAAAGAGGGGACTGATGTCTCATTTCCCACATGACTGCACTCCTTTTGTATTTATTTGACTCCTTTGCTATCTCTCACCTCTCAGCAGCCTTTTTAGCTTTCTTTTGTGTTATCTGTCTTCCATTTCTCCACTCCAATATCTTTGCCCAGAAAACCCCAAATAGAGTCATGAGGAGTCAGGTGTGACTGAACAACTCCTATAAGATTGTAACCTTCTTGCAGGCAGGGATTAGTCTTGTATCACAGCACTTAGCACTGTGCATGAAAGAACATATAACTGTATATGAAACTGAATCTCTTATATACAGCTTGCTTTTTAGTATATGATAAAATAGGCATCATCTTTCATTGTGTGATATAGGAAATTGAATTGACTATAGCAATGCCAGTCCATATCCTGGAAATTTATCTTTTTTTAAAAATCAGTTGCTGATAACAGCTTATTTTCTTGTCATCTGCCTCATAGAACAGGGTATGTGGGTAGGTTCTGATTTAACTAAAAGGTCTTAGTAGAAGTTTTTCTGGGCTCGAATCAGTAGAATACTTTTTAAAGCTTCTGTCAGATTTTAAGTAAAATAAGGTCTTTGCTGAAGAGATCCTGACTTTTATTAACCTTGATTTATTAATATAGAATTTTATCTTCTAAACCAACTATCTTAAAAATATTTAATGCGTTGGCTCTTCAACACATTTTTATTTCATATTGAAACAATATGGTAGTGTTTGGACTTTGAAATTTCAAACTAAGCTCTATCATTTAAAAGCAATTTGTTGAGCAGGAATTCTTCAACTGGAAATTTCTTAAATATCTTAATGTCATATTTGCTTGTATGATACTACAGTACTTTTTTTTGGTGCTTTTATTTTTGGAGGAAGATTATGAATATTTTATATCTGTAGCTGAGAAATGCAGCAGAAATACTCATTGCATGGATTCTAACAGACAAGTTTACATAACATTTAAAAATTGCTTTAAAAGATAACCAAAGATCTTGGGCATGGGTCCAAGGACATCATTTGTAGGGAGTGAGGATGATAATAGCTCATCGAAAAACCATTTCACTTCTAATGCCAAAATACACTCTCTTCTCTTCTAGAACCCCCACCCCACCCCTTTGCCTCCCGTTTAGCTACATTTTATTGGACTTATTTCTCACCATTCAAGAATGGTCTAATTGAAACAATGAGTAGAGTTGTATCTTGGAATTGATTCTAACTTGTGGTGGGGAGAGCCTTAATTTTTTTTCTTTTGTGAAATGAATTTCTCAAGTGACATACATCTCTTCAATCCCTTACATGGATAGCCTGAAGATAAAATAAAGAGGATCTAATTGCTTGGCCTTACTGCCTCTGATGCTTATGGAGTTATAGAAGTTTTTAAGGTCCTTTGATAACATAAGGATACCAGACTTCTCTAGTGTTGCCCCTTTGTACCTCACTTCAATATGATCCAGAAACCAGACCCTGAAAACTGGGGAAAGCTAGCCATTTTTTACCATCCCCTAGAGGGGATGTGAAGGTTTTAGAAAGAATAGATTTCACTGAGGTAGAGGTTTAAATGTTATAAACATCCTAGAACATGATTTGTTGCATGTAGGGAATATATATTTGTTTATTTACAAATAAAAATGAGCTAATGACAAGTAAGTTAATGTACCAAATGGTAAGCTAGCAATGGAACTCTGCTTTGGTGACCATTTGGGATTAGTTATGTTTTTTTGTAGACTCATGTAAGTAGCACATAGGTTCTTCATAGTATGTCAAGAATATAAATAGAAAATGGAAAGGTTTTATACTTCCAACAATTACATCAATATGCAAGTATTTATTAAATGTCTACTTAATGTGCTAGGCACTGTGCTAAGTGTTGGAGACGCAAATACAAAAATAAAAATTGACCTTGCCTACCAGTAGTTTGCATTCTATCTGGGAAAGCAAATATGGATTGGATATGTGAATAGTTTTTTGAAGGAGAATATACTCAAAACTTGACTAATGGAATGTAGATCCAGAAAAGCCATTGAAACTTTGCTTTTTAACTTAGTACATGTCTTGTTTAATTAACTTTACCTTTCATTTATTTAAAAAAACTTAAACTGTTGGCACAAAAGGAGAGATTAGAAATGACAATTTAGAATTTGGAGCTGGAAATTTTGAGTTATAACATTGCATCTTGCAATTTTATTTGAACCCTCAATTTAGCAATATTGATAATTTAATGAGATAAGTATTGCTAAATGCTGTCAGAGTTGCTTAATTTATTTTGCAATATATTAAGGGGAAATTTTGCAAATATGTATTCTTTGCAGCTTAATCTCATTCTTGTTTCAGTAAAGGATGTCATTGCTTTTGTGCTTAGTTTCAAGACTTTTACAAAAAGGACTAAATTCTATGCTCTGTAACCTTGTTATCTGGTATCAATATACTCATTAAACAACTATGCTATAAAAATTCCTGGTTACATTCTCTACATTTGAATTGTAGAACCCATATACAATAAGAACAACAAACAGAAATTTTTAATTTTTTTTTTAACTATAATTTCTTCATTAGATGGAGCACTACAAGAAGAATCCATGATAAACATAATTTGTTTTGAAGGAGTTTGGCATGGTTCTTTTTGTGTGTATATTGGTGTTCTTAAAGCTATAATATAATTTTGAATATCTGTAGTACTTAGGACACATTACTTTGTATTGTACTTACTTGTACATGGCTTTCTTCCCTGCTACATTATGAGCTTTTTGGAGGGCAGGGACCATGAAATATTCCTCTTATTGATTTCTTACCTCTTAATGAATGAACAAATTAAATCTTCTCCTGAGAGGTTAGGTTCTTGCCCAGGGTCACACAGCTACTGTGGGTCAGAGTTGGTCTTAAACTTAAGTTTTCCTGGGTTTTGTAAAGGGTGAAATTATGGTTGAGACTGAAAAAAAATCTAAATTTAAGTGGTCTCCAAGAGAAATCCCAAATAATAAAATACCCAAGTCAGCTGCCAAATTTTATGATGATTTAATTACAACAGGAGGAAGAAAATATTAGAGGGAGAGAGAGAGGGAGAGAAGGAAAGGAGTTTAACTCAAAAACTACTCTGGCTCAGATTGAGCCAAAGCAGGAGTTTAAGGCCCCGGAGAGCCAAGGCAGAGAAAGGAGTCAGTCCTTATCACTCATGTGACTGGTCTTAAGGTAAGCTGTCTGTGGGGCTCCTCCAAGCTCGAGCTCCAGGATCGAACTGAACTCTAGCCCTCTCCACAGGAAGTCACAAGAACTCCAGAGGCTGTTCTCTACCTCACTTCCTGTGTCTCACATGTGCCAATGGTGGCTCAAGCTTGACTTAGGACAGCCCAGAGGTCTGTCCTTTTTTTGTGCATATCTGTTGAAGGCCATTTTCTCAGATAATTAAATCTTGAGTTTGATGCAGACCTTCCTAATCTTGTTAAACTAAGAAGGGAGGAGAAATGTAGTTTCCAAGACCTGATTCTGTTATTCCAAGTATCTCTATTGTTATTGATCAGGAAATGGCTAAATCAGATCTAAAGAATGGTCTGATTAGGGTGGAATAGTTTTGAAATTCACAGTTTGAGGCTGGCTTTATAGCCAGCACGCCTCATTATTTGCTGTTAAATTCCAACACCTCTCCTTCTGGGCCCAGTCTCCTTTGTTTTTTCCTTTCCTAGAATACTACCTTATATATCATTTAATTTTTATTGTAGTTTTGAGGATTTGGCAAATACAATAAATCCAGTTTTGCTGAAGCAGTTTATAATTAGACAGTTCAGCTTTTTTCTTTTCTTTTTTCCTAACCATTTTATTTTTGCCAACTAGTTGAAGGAGCAAAAGTTTTTAACCCTGTAGTATTAGCTTCAGAAAGTCTGAAATCTGCTTGGAAGTAAGGTCTATTAGAATGTAACTCTACTTTCATCTGTTTATAATTGATATAAACAGTTAACTTGCCTTTTTTAAAAAGCCTCTTAGATCACCAGATAAGTAACACTCCCTCTAAAAAGAAAAGGCTTCTGATTTCAGTGCTTCTAAAACATTTTTGTTCTCCAGAACCAGTATGGACTAGCAGTTTTGTTTTTTCTTGTTTTAAAAAGCTAGTCTCAGTAAATATTACCTCCTCAGATCAACATCCTCCCATCTATCCATTGCCAAAGTTATAAAGCTGAAGTCATTTAAGAAAAATATTCACTGCTTCTCATAGTTCATGTTTTGTTTTAGTTTAGTTTTGGAGCATTGCTAGCTGTGGAAATTCCTAATTTAAGGTGTGCCACCGCCTTCCCCCCCCCCCCCCCCTTAATCATTATGGATAATATGATAGCCTTCTTTCAAAGAAATGAAGTGTTAAGTGATTAAATACCAATATACATAGAATCTGGATGAGTGTCATGGAGGCAGAATAAATTGCTCACAAAGATGAGTACTATATATTGATGCCTACCTAAATATATTTAATCCTAATAAAAGGTATTTGTAAAGTTAGACTGATCAAATAATGATTACTACAGACATTTTGAAGCATAGTACATTTCTAAATTACTATATGCTAGAAAAATTCAAGTTTCAAGATAAAGACAAAAAAAAAGTTCCTTCCCTTGAAAAGTTCTAATGGGGGCAAGGAGTTGTTATCCAAAGGTTTTGAGTTAAAAGGGATCTTAGAAATCACTTAGCCTGGAAAGTGACTTGTTCAAGGTTAAACAGATAGAAAGTAGTGCTGAGAGTTGAACCTAGGGCCTCTGACTCCAAATCCAACTCTCTTCCAACATGTCTATTAGGTGAGTTGATATAAAATATACGCAAAATAATTCAGGAGAGAGCCCTAAAAAGAGTGGGTCTTTCCATTTGTTGGCCCTTATTTGTGGAACAGGATGAAACATTTCAAAAGGATTAATCATGAAGGGAAAGAGGGAGATCTTGAAAGTAAGGAAACTAGGTAGACAGGCTTTTTAAAAAATTGAAAACCATTTGTCAAAGATAAGCACACTTATGTACATATATGAACCAGTTATGATTTTATGCAACTTGTGTGAACACAGGATTTGAAAAATGCCCAATTCATTTCCCTTGGATATAAAGTTTGGTGGGAGGTAGCCTCTGCCCACACTTTGGCAATGCCATTTATGTGAAATGGCATACAGGAAGTTCTGTAGCACCTGTATACCTCACTCTTTACCATTTCAGGTTAACACAAGTATCTTGCAGACATGAGATAGATGAAATTTTATTGATGGCAATAGATACAATTATGTAGGTGATAATGTATCTCAAAATTAGTTATATAGAAACTATAGGCAGTATACTATATACAATTTATCAAAACCAAATATAAAGAATAGTTTGGTACCTAAGCCAGGAAACAATTCTACTTGCATTTTCCTATAGTAGAAAAAATAACTTTTAAGCCCACAGATCTGGATTAGAATTCCAATTCACTATCCACAATATAACAATATGCAAGTTTCCAAAACTCAGCTTTCTCTTTATAATTTTCATCTCTGATTCTAATCAAATCCATAATATGCTGTACTCTAGGAATTAGCTCTCATTTCTAAGTAGGGATATAGCACTCTTTCATGCCTTGTAGTCCCTGTAATAAAAGGACCCCTCTCATCATATCCTTACCCCCAATACATAAACTTGGAGGAGAAACTACTGCTATCCTACTTTATCAGTCTAAGAGGAACTTGGGGCTAGGGACCTCAGGGTGATGGAAGAAAGGAGAATAAAGGATAGATAAGGGGGAAGAGGTTTTATCATAGTTCAGATTTGGAAGCAGAGTGATTTCCAAGATGATATATAGGAGATGCCCAAAGGCTAGGAGTCAAGCAGGAGGAAGGCAGCTGCAGCAATTAATATTGGAAAAGGGAATCGGGAGAGGGAAATTTCCCCCAATAGTGGAGCATTTTTTCATTTGTCCTTCAGCTTCAGTTTCCAAGACAACAAAGGGATGGGAGAACAGTAGGAACAGTACCACCTGAAGACTGAACCTTTGTTTCTTTAAATTTATTTTTAAGTTGGGTTGATACTAAGCTGGCTATACCTATTCTTTGTTATCAAGTTGAATATTCCTAAGCCATTTTCTCCATCTGTTCACTTTTTCTTAATTACTACTTATTTAGTAATCAATGCACTACATTTAAGTTAAGCGTGTTTGAAGTGTGACATGAAGTATTGTGAAACATGCTTATTTTTAACATATGGTTCAGATCTCTTAACAGTGACTTTTCTCAACTACCTATACAACTTTAAAGATAATTATATTTTACAAAAATTGATTATTGTCCCAAACTAATTCATTAGATGTAAGATTTGCTAAATCTTAAATTAGCTAATCTTTGGGGCTCCCTAAATTTATTTCTATAGGCTAAGTCCATTGTCTAATCTTTTCAATGAAATATTGTTCTCTAAAGAGATATACTGCTACTTTTCATCACAGCTTTATTAAAACACCATAATTCCTAAAAATTCCTTACATTGTGAGATTTTCTTGGTATTTAGCTATTTTAATGTACTATGAGATTTTTTAAAGGCCCTAATAGTTATTAAAAGGAGAACTGAAGTTAATTAAGCAGTGACTGCTATCTCACTGTTTTACAAGGCAATTATGTAGCTCCCAAGAGTCCCATTTATATTAGAGAGGGATATTTGAATGAAGTGTGGTGGCAATATCATTAGCTCTATCCACTAATCAGTCTGAATTATTATGTATTAATCAGTTTGGGGAATAACAGGATTGGTCAGTTATATAACTTGAGTTTCCCACTGTGTAATTTAAAAATACATTTCTTGTTGATAATTAATAGATCCATGAACCCTATCAATGTGGTCTCTGCTGTGTACATAGCTGTAAGTAGTGCAATATTGCTTATAGGGTTTTAGTTTTTGGAAAGAACAGTGGCCAAGCTGACAAGCTGATGAAGAAGATGCTATCATCTTTGATTAGAAAAAATAGAACTATAGCTAGCTTTCTCATTCATACCAAATTTTTTAAAATGTTGAATATTTGTACTTTTGTTGATGTTAGAAGGCCACAGGATTGCAAAATTTTTAAGTTGGATGAAAGGTTCCTCATCAGCCATCTAGTCCAGCTCATATCCAAAAAATAATTCTTCCATGATATACCTGACAAGTGATAAACCTAGCACCTGCTACTTCCCAAAGCATCCCACTTCATTTTGGGGTGCCTCTAATTACAAGGAAGTTTTCCTTATGTCAAGCCAAAATGTGCTTCCTAGCAACTAATACTCTTTTCTCTTAGTTCTCCCATCTGTGACCAAACAGAAAGGAATTGGATAACTTTTCATATATCTAAAGACAATTATCATGTCACTTATCCCTCACTTCTTCAGCTTAAACAGCCCCCAGTAGCCCAGTGTCTTTACCCAGTTTTCATATAGCACAGATTCTTGACCCTTCAGTGTTGAGATTACTTTCCTCTGGATGCTCTGTACCTTATCAGTGTCCTTTATGAAGTATATTCAAAACTGAACACAAAACTCCCTGTGTGATCTGAGCAGAGCCTGAGGTCTAAGTGTAATCAAGACTAATATCCTATTTTTAGGATAAGTTTTTGCAATTTTCTTTATAATTTAAAAAACAAACTTTATGTGCTAATTTGCAATAGGGATTGTCAAAAATAAAAATTTTCATTTAAAATTTTATTAATAACTTTTTTAGCTACATTTCCTAATATATCCATGAGCTTTCTTCCAGACAGCTTTCATTAACAAAGCATTTTGAAAAGGGAAAAGAAGTTCATAAAAACTATTAACTAAGTCTTACTTTATATGCAAGTGTTCCACATCTATAGTTCCCCACTTTTGCACTGAAAGGAATAGGGTGAATTCTTAAATTTCTTTGAAGCCAAGCTTAGTCATTATAATTTCATAGCATTCAGTTTTGACTTGTTCTTTTCATTTGCATTGTGATAGTAACTGTGTATTCCCTTATTCTGTTTGCTTAATTCTGTAATAGTTCATGTCTTATCTTGCTCCTTTATATTATTCATATTCATGTAGAATTCCTTAGAGCATGGTAATATTTTAAATATTATTTGTAGTTATAATAGTGTATATAAAATACTTTTAAAGTTTGCAAAATGTTTTATAAAGATTATCTCATTTTATTCTCATAACAACATCAGTAGGTAGGTACTCACATTTTACAGATGTGGAAACTGAATGAAACTTGCCCAGCAATCACACAGTTAGTATCTGAGGCTGAATTTGAATTCAGACTGTTAGAAAAAGAGAATTGTATAGGAAACAGTATACGTCTCTTACTTAGTTAAGATTTTCTAAAAAATACATATATCACATTTTAACACAGTAATAAAAACTATTCTTACTTGTATCTTTAAAACTGAATTTTCTTTGTATTTTAAAAATACTCCATTAATACTCTTTTTTTCTGATTTTTATTTTGTCTTTTCATCATTATTACTATCTAGAAGGTTCTCCCTTGTAACAAATAGCTATGTAAAAACAGATTAACACTTGGTCATTTCTGAAAGTGTACAACAAATTCTGTACCTCTAGTTCATTACCTCTCTGCCAAGAAATAGGAAACATGCTTCATCATTAGTTTTTTTAAGTCATGATTGATTATTAGATTGATTAAAGTAGCTGTCTTTTAGAGTTGTTTTCCTTTACATTATTATAGTTTTCTAAATAGTTCTGATTCTGCTCACTTCATTCTGATCTAATTCTTAAAAATCTTCTCACATTTCTGAAAATTTGTAATTTTTTATAATTTCTTACAAGTGCAATAATATTTGATTACTATACACGATTTGTTCATCCATTCTCCAGTTTATGGACATTCTTTTTTTTTTTTAAGTTCTTTGCTTCGATAAAAAGTGCTACTATAAGTATTATATGGAGTCTCTTTAATGTAGGATCTATAGATCAAAGCATTTTAGTAATTCCTTTAGTACAATTACAAATTGTTTTCTAGAATGGTTAGACTAAGTCTTAGCCCCATAAGCCACATATTAGTGTACCAGTCCACACTCTCTCCAACATTATTCTATCTTTTGTCATTTTTACCAGTTCAGGAGGGGGTGAAGAAGAATTTCAGGGCCACTTTGTCATTTTACAGATGAGGAAACTGAGGTCCAGTCCAACAATATACTTATGGATTTCTGATCTCATAGATTTGGGAGGTTCTTCTAACAATGTAGATAATACCCCATCCGTGCCTACCTATCCTATGTGACTCCTGTCTGTTCTTCCCATACCCCATTCATATCTGCCTATTCTATATGACTCTTGTCCATTTTCTTCCAAAAGGTCTCTACATAAAAGGCCACTCAATGTATTGGAGACCATCTAACATTATAAGAGTAGCAGTGAAACACTCCTGTTGTCTTTCTGTTGTGTCATTAAACCTATCATTTTCTGGGATGCAGTTCCTTGAGGACGTCCTATATTAAATGGTTATTATGTACAAAACCCTGAAGACCCAGAGGTGAAGTGCTATTCCAAGTTTATAGTGGAAGAGATGGAGTTAGAACTTTGGATTCAACCTCCTTCAGCTATTTGCTGACCCAAGTTTTATTGCCAATGAAAAGCACTTGTTAGTCACATTGGACTTCTATGAGGTTTTTGTGATTGTAGAGCTAGTGTGTTTATTTTTTAACTTTAACAATTTTTAGTTTAATTTTAGCTACTGACTTCCAGCTTCATCTACTTCACTAGAAGCACAAACTTTACTGCTAGTATCATATTTATGTTTTGCCCAAGTTGAAATGGTTCTTCATTTCTCCATTTTTAGCTCTAGCTTATTGCCTGATTCTTGACATAATCTACTATTTCCTGTCCAGTTGCTTTATGCCCTTCAAAGCCTTCTACTATGAAATCTATTTTTTAAACACAAAGGTAGAGGAGATTTTAAGACCAGTACAAGAATTAAATGCAAGAATAAATCCATTAAAAGGAAATTTTCTATGTTGGTGGTTCTGGTTTTAAAGTAAACGTTATTGGACATAGGTATTATTTCTTTATTCTTATTGGATCCTTACATAGTGTTTAAGTGTCTATCTAACAATTGGAGATGGCTGCAGCTGAAACCACTCACTTCAGAGAGAGGACAGTGGTATAAGTTTATTCTTTTTGAGCTTAAACTAGAACTATAATGTGTTTTGTTTTTAATCTATCTACATGACTGCTTCTTGGCTTGATTTGAGGGAAGCTTAAGAGGGAAGTGGTAGTTTCAGATACTGTTGGGAAGTTCTAAATCCTAAAATGTGAGGTTTGGCAGTTTTTGAATAAAGTTTCACTTGAAAAGTGTGTGTTTTAAAATCTACCATAAGGCACCTCTTTAAAAATTTTCCATATTGTTCATTTTTGTAAATGAATAATCTTTAAACCAAAACCCCCAAACATATACCCAAATAAAAAGTGAAAAATTGTATGCTTTCATCTGCATTCCTATTCCCAACAGTTCATTCTTTGAAGGGGATAACATTCATTATCCTAAATCCCTCAGAATTGTCCTAGATTGTTGAATTGCTGAGAATAGTTAAGTCTGTCACATTTGATTATTCCACAATATTGCTGTTACTGTGTTACAATGTTTTCCTGGTTCTGTTTATTTCACTCTGCATCAGTTCATGTAGATCTTTTCAACTCTTCTGAAATCCTGTCCATCATTCCTTAAAGGACAATAGTATTCCATCATCATCGTATACCACAGTTTATCCAACCATTCCCCAATTAATGGATATGCTTTTACTTTCCAATTCTTTGCCACCACAAAAAGAGCAGCTATAAATATTTTTGCACAAATCCTTTCCCGTTTTTTTTTTTATCTCTTTGGGATACAGACTTAGTAATAGTATTACTGGTTCAAAAGGTATACATTGTTTTATAGCCCTTTGGACATAATTCCAAATTGCCCTCCAGAATGGCTATATCAGTTCCACAACTCCAGCAGCAATGCATTAGATGTCCCAATTTTGCCACATCTCCTCCAACATTTATCATTTTCTTTCACTGTCATGTTTTGACAGGTAAGTTGGTACCTCAGAGTTCTTTGAATTAGCATTTCTCTAGTCAAGTGATTTAGAACATTTTTTTCACATGGCTATTGATTTCTTCATCTGAAAACTGCTTATTCGTATCCTTTGACCATTTGTCAATTGGAGAATGGTTTATATTCTTATAAATTTAACTTAGATCTTTATACACTTGAGAAATGAGGTCTTGATCAGAGACATTTGTTAGAAAAAATTTTCTCAATTTGTTGTTTCCCTTTTAATTTTGGTTACATTGATTTTGTTTGTACAAAACTTTTAAAATTTTATATAATCAAAATTACTCATTTTACATATTGTAGTGTTCTCTATCTTTTACTTGGTCATAAATTTTTCCCTTCTCCATAGATTTGACAGGTAAACTATTCTCTGTTCCCCTAACTTATTTTTAATATCCTTTATGTCTAAATCATATACTCATTTTGACCTTATCTTGGTATAGGATATGAGATATTGATCCATTCCCAATTTTTGCCATACTGTTATCCAATTTTTCCAGAAGTTTTTGTCACATCATGCAACTCTTAAAATTCTGTGGAATACAGGTGACTTTAACTTGTACATAGTATTTTGACATTAGGTAAAAATCCAAGGCAAAAGTATTCTTTTTAATTCATCTTGAGGCATGCATTCAGCTTTCTAAATCCTCTTTTTTAAAAAAATTGGTTTTATTTGCAGTCAGTAAACATTTATTAGGCGCCTACTATGTGCCAGGTACTGCATTAAGTACAGAGGATACAATGGCAAAGTTCTTAAGTAGCTTATAGTCTAATGGAGACAACATGCAAATACTTATGGATAATCGAATTGTAACAGGATGAATTGGAGATAGTCAATAGAAGAAAGACAGTAGGTGGCAGCTGGGTATCTCAGTGGTTTGAGAGCCAGGCCTAGAGATGAGGAAAACTGCTGGAAAAATTGGAAAATAGTATGGGATAAGCTAAGTATACACCAATATCTCTTACCCTTTTCTAAGATATAGTCAAAATGGATATATGATATAGATATGAATAGTCATACCATGACTGAGTTAGGGGAACAAGAATAGTTTACCAGGGGGCAGTGGGTGACTCAGTGGATTGATAGCCAGGCCTAGAGACAGGAGGTCCTAAGTTCAAATCTGGCCTCAACACTTCCTAGCTGTGTGACCCTGGGCAAGTCACTTAACCCCCATTGCCTAGCCCTTACCACTTTTCTACCTTGGAACCAATACACAGTATTGATTCCAAAATGGAAAGTAAGGGTTTAAAAGAAGGCACTAGAATTAAAGGGGATTTAGGGAAAAGTTCCTGTTGGAGGTGAGATTTTAGCTGGGTCTTGAAGGAAACCAGAGGAAGCAAAGGAAGAAGGCATGGGAGACAGTGAAACACTTGAGTCAAGAAATACCCTGATTGTTCAAGGAACAGTCAGGAAGCTAGTGTCACTGGATAGCAGAGTGTGTGATAGAGAATAATTAATGTGTAAGAAGACTAGAAAGATGAGGTGGGAACTTTTACTACCATAGAAAAGATTTTATATTTCATCCTAAAGGTGATCGTTTTACTGAATAAGTGGTTAACACCATTTGATCCTTGCTTTAAGGAAGATCACTTAGGCAGTTTGAGAGGAGGATGAACTGGAGTAGAAGACTTTTAGTAAGGAGACCTAGAAGCAGGCTGTTTCAGTAGTCCCACTGTAAAGTGACGAGAACCCTCACCAGGGTGGTAGCAGTGTCAGAGGAGAGAAGAGTGTATGTACAAGGTAAACTCAGACCTTGGAAATAGGTGGAGTAAGGGGAATGAGAATGAAGAGCAGAAGGTAATAAATATCTAGATTGGGGGACAAGGAGAATGGTAATACCTTCAGTTGTAATAAGGAAGTTAGAAAGAGGGAAACGTTTTTGGGAAAAGATAAGTTCAATTTTAGACTTAACTGGGTTTAAGATGTCTATGGGATATCCAGTTACATATATTTGAGAATCACCAGCACAGAAAACTAGAAAGAATATCAAGGAGAAGAGAATAATCAACAGTGTCAGAGGCTGTAGGAGAGGTCAAGGATAATTTTTTTAAAGGGTCATATTTGGCAGTTGAGAGATCATTAGTAACTTTGGACACAGCAATTTCAGTTGAATGATGAGGTCAGAAACCAGATTGAAGAGAATTTAGAACTTTAATACAAAAAAAAGAATATATTCTTATAAAGGAACTTGTGTACAAAAGAGTACAATATGACAATAGCTAGTGAGGAGAGAGGGGTCAAAGTAATGGTTTTTTGAGTATACGAAAGGCATGATCGTGTTTGCAGGCAGTAGAAAAGAACTCGGTAGACAAGGAGTCATCTGCTCCAGAGAAAGAGATGGAATGGGATCACCTTTTTGCCATGCCAAGGAAAAGGGCCACCTTATTAAGTGAGACAAGGGCAAAAGTATAGATAATGGAAGAAGGCATCTCAGGAGGTGTAAGTTGAAGAAAAAGAAGCTCTTAGTTATTTGCTTCAAAAAAATTTTTTTTTTAAACATTATTTTTTTTATTTGGTCATTTCCAAACATTATTCACTGGAAACAAAGATCATTTTCTTTTCTCCCCCACCCCCTCTCCCACCACCTTTCCCTCTCCCATAGCCGACACACGATTCCACTGGTTATCACATGTGTTCTTGACTCTTACCCATTTCCCTGTTGTTGGTATTTGCATTAGAGTGTTCATTTAGTCTCTCCTCAGTCATATCCCCTCAACCCCTGTAGTCAAGCAGTTGCTTTTCATCAGTGTTTTTACTCCCACAGTTTATCCTCTGCTTGTGGATAGTATTTTTTAGATCCCTGCAGATTGTTCAGGGACATTGCATTGCCACTAATGGAGAAGTCCATCACCTTCGATTGTACCACAATGTATCAGTCTCTGTGTACATTGTTTTCCTGGTTCTGCTCCTCTTGCTCTGCATCAATTCCTGGAGGTTGTTCCAGTCTCCATGGAATTCCTCTACTTTATTATTCCTTTTAGCACAATAGTATTCCATCACCAACATATACCACAATTTGTTCAGCCATTCCCCAATTGATAGGCATCCCCTTGTTTTCCAATTTTTGGCCATCACAAAGAGTGCAGCTATGAATATTCTTGTACAAGTCTTTTTCCTTATTATCTCTTTGGGGTACAAATCTAGCAGTGCTATAGCTGGATCAAAGGGCAGACAGTCTTTTATCACCCTTTGGGCATAGTTCCAAATTGCTCTCCAGAATGGCTGGATCAATTCACAACTCCACCAGCAATGAATTAGTGTCCCCACTTTGCCACATCCCCTCCAGCATTCATTACTTTCCATAGCTGTCATGTTAGCCAATCTGCTAGGTGTGAGGTGATACCTCAGAGTTGTTTTGATTTGCATCTCTCTAATTATAAGAGATGTAGAGTATTTTTTCATGTGCTTATTAATAGTTTTGATTTCTTTGGCTGAGAACTGCCTATTCATGTCCCTTGCCCATTTAACAATTGGAGAATGGCTTGATTTTTTGTACAATTGATTTAGTTCTTTGTAAATTTGAGTAATTAAACCTTTGTCAGAGGTTTTTATGAAGATTGTTTCCCAATTTGTTGCTAGCCTTCTGATTTTGGTTACATTGGTTTTGTTTGTACAAAAACTTTTTAATTTGATGTATTCCAGATTATTTATTTTGCATTTTGTAACTCTTTCTAAGTCTTGCTTGGTTTTGAGGTCTTTCCCTTCCCAAAGGTCTGACATGTATGCTATTCTGTGTTCGCCTAATTTTCTTTATAGTTTCCTTCTTTATGTTCAAGCCATTCACCCATTTTGAATTTATCTTGGTGTAGGGTGTGAGGTGTTGATCTAAACCTAATCTTTCCCACACTTTCCTCCAATTTTCCCAGCAGTTTTTATGAAATAGTGGATTTTTGTCCCAAAAGCTGGGATCTTTGGGTTTGTCATATACTGTCTTGCTGAGGTCTCTTGCCCCCAGTCTATTCCACTGATCCTCCTTTCTGTCTCTTAGCCAGTACCAAATTGTTTTGATGACCGCTGCTTTATAATATAGTCTGAGATCTGGGACTGCAAGGCCCCCTTCCTTTGTATTTTTTTTTTCATTATTTCCTTGGATATCCTTGATCTTTTGTTCTTCTAAATGAACTTTGTTATGTAAAAAAAATTTTTGGAAGTTTGATAGATGAGTTTGGGTAGGATGGTCATTTTAATTATATTGGCTCGTCCTACCCATGAGCAGTTAATGTTCTTCCAATTGTTCAAGTCTAGTTTTAGTTGTGTGGAAAGTGTTTTGTAGTTGTGTTCATATAGTTCTGTGTTTTTCTTGGGAGATAGATTCCTAAGTATTTTATTTTGTCTAAGGTAATTTTGAATGGGATTTCTCTTTCTAGTTCTTGCTGCTGAGCTGTGTTGGAATTATATAGAAATGCTGATGACTTATGTGGGTTTATTTTGTATCCTGCAACTTTGCTAAAGTTGTTGATTATTTCGATTAGCTTTTTGGTTGAATCTCTAGGATTCTTTAAGTAGACCATCATGTCATCTGCAAAGAGCGATAATTTGGTCTCCTCCTTGCCTCTTTTAATGCCTTCAATTTCTTTTTCTTCTCTAATTGCTACTGCTAGTGTTTCTAATACAATGTCAAATAATAGAGGTGATAATGGGCATCCTTGTTTCACTCCTGATCTTAATGGGAATGGATTTAGTTTATCCCCATTGCAGATGATATTAGTTGATAGTTTTAGATATATACTGTTTATTATTTTTATGAACGACCCTTCTATTCCTATGCTTTCTAGTGTTTTTAGTAGGAATGGGTGTTGTATTTTATCAAAGACTTTTTCTGCATCTATTGAGATAATCATGTGGTTCTTGTTGGTTTGCTTGTTGATGTGGTCAATTATGTGGATAGTTTTCCTAATATTGAACCAGCCCTGCATCCCTGGTATAAATCCTACTTGATCATGGTGGATGACCCTTCTGATCACTTGCTGAAGTCTTTTCGCTATATCCTATTTAAGATTTTTGCATCTATATTCATTAGGGAGATTGGTCT
Organism: Monodelphis domestica; assembly: GCF_027887165.1. Lineage (NCBI taxonomy): Eukaryota > Metazoa > Chordata > Mammalia > Didelphimorphia > Didelphidae > Monodelphis > Monodelphis domestica. Next base: position 180,138,581 of record NC_077228.1, read on the forward strand.
ATAATTTCTTTCTCTGTTTTTGTCCTGCCTGGCTTTGGAATTAGTACCATGTTTGTGTCATAAAAGGAGTTTGGTAGAACTCCCTCTTTGCTTATTATATCAAATAGTTTGTATAGTATTGGGATTAGCTGTTCTTTGAATGTTTGATAGAATTCACTTGTGAATCTGTCAGACTCTGGAGATTTTTTCTTAGGAAGTTCTTTGATGGCCTGTTGGATTTCTTTTTCTGATATGGGATTTTTAAATTAATCTATTTCTTCTTCTGTTAGTCTAGGCAATTTATATTTTTGTAAATATTCATCCATATCACCTAGGTTGGTATATTTATTGCCATATAGTTGGGCAAAGTAGTTTTTGATGATTGCCTTAATTTCCTCTTCATTGGAGGTGAGATCCCCCATTTCATACTTGATGCTGTTAATTTGCCTTTCTTCTTTCCTTTTTTAAATTAGATTGACCAGTACTTTGTCGATTTTGTCTGTTTTTTCAAAGTACCAGCTTCTAGTCTTGTTTATTAGCTCAATAGTTCTGTCACTTTCAATTTTATTAATTTCTCCCTTAATTTTTAGGATCTCTAGTTTGGTTTTCTTCTGGGGGGGTTTTAATTTGTTTGTTCTCAAGTTTTTTGATTTGCATTTCCAATTCCTTGATCTCTGTCCTCCCTAATTTGTTAATATATGCACTCAGGGATATGAATTTTCCTCTAAGTACTGCCTTGGCTGCATCCCATAAGGTTTGAAAGGCTGTCTTGCTGTTGTCATTTTCCTCAATGAAATTATTAATTGTTTCTATGATTTCTTCTCTAACTATCCAATTTTGGATTATCATATTATTTAATTTCCAATTAATTTTTGATTTGGCTCTCCATGTACCCTTACCGATCAATATTTTTATTGCCTTGTGATCTGAAAAGGCTGCATTTATTATTTCTGCTTTTCTGCATTTGAGTGCCATGTTTCTGTGACCTAGTGTGTGATCTGTTTTTGTGAATGTGCCATGTGGTGCTGAAAAGAAGGTGTATTCCTTTTTGTCCCTATTTATTTTTCTCCATATGTCTATTAACTCTAATTTTTCTAAGATTTCATTCACCTCTTTTACCTCTTACTTGTTTATTTTTTGGTTTGATTTATCTAAATTTGATAGTGGTTGGTTCAAGTCTCCCACTAATATGGTTTTACTGTCTATTTCCTCATTCAAATCTCCTAGTTTCTCTATTAAAAATTTGGATGCTATACCATTTGGTGCATACATGTTGATTAGTGATATTTCCTCATTGTCTATACTCCCTTTTAACAGAATATATTTACCTTCCCTATCCCTTTTGATCAGGTCTATTTTTGCTTTGGCTTTGTCAGATATCATGATTGCAACTCTTGCCTTCTTTCTATCAGTTGAGGCCGAAAAGGTCTTACTCCAACCTTTAATTCTAACCTTGTGAGTGTCAACCCTCCTCATATGTGTTTCTTGAAGACAACAAATGTAGGGTTTTGGGTTCTAATCCAATCTGCTATTTGTCTACGTTTTAGGGGTGAGTTCATCCCATTCACGTTCAAAGTTATGATTGTCATTTCTGGATTCGCTGGCATTTTGATATCTTCCCCTAGTTCTGACCTTTCTTCTTTATCTATCTCCTTTTGAACCAGTGATTTACTTTAGGTCAGTTCCCCTAGTCCCCTCCCTTGATATGCTTCCCTTTCTAGCCCCTCCCTTTTTATGCTCCCTTCCCCTCCCCCTCCTTAATTTTCCTTTCTTTCTTGCCCTAATGGATAAGATAGAATTCAGGATCCCACTGGATCTAGATGTTCTTCCCTCTCAGATTTGATTTCACTGAGAGTAAGGTTTAAGTAATTCCACTTCATGCTCTCTTCCTCTCCTCATATGAGAGTTCTTCCCCTCCCCTTCCCATGTGTATCTTTATATGGGAAAGATTATTCTATTAAGTCCCCCCCTATTTCTTGAAGTAAATCTTAGTGTTATCGACGGTTCCCCCCCTTTTCCTTTCTTTGCCCCCCACTTTCCCCAAATCTTCTTAATGTCCCAATCTTTCCCTATGCATGTTTCTTCTAACTACTCTTATGATGCATACAATTTTTGAGTTACACAAAACATTTTCCCCACATATTAATATATATAATTTGATGTAAATGTAGTCCTTATAGAAGAGAGTTTGACTTAAAGAAAAAGATAAGATTTATCTCCTTTTCCCTTTCATATTTACCTTTTCATGTTTCTCTTGCTTTCTGTGCTTGGATATCAAATTTTCCACTATGTTCTGGTCTTTTCTTAGCAAATGCTTGGAAATCTTCTATTTTGTTGAATGCCCATACTTTCCCCTGGAAGTATATAGTCAGTTTTGCTGGGTAGTTGATTCTTGGTTGGAGACCCAGCTCTCTTGCCTTTCTAAATATCGTGTTCCATGCTTTGCGGTCTCTTAGTGTGTTAGCCGCTAAGTCGTGTGTGATCCTTATGGGAGCCCCCTTATATCTGAAGCTCCTCTTCTTGGCTTCTTGTAGGATTTTCTCCTTTTCTTGGAAGCTCTTGAATTTGGTGATTACATTCCTAGGGGTTGTCTTTTGGGGATTTAGTATAGAGGGTGTTCTGTGAACCCTTTCTATTTCTATTTTGCCCCCTTGATCCAGAACGTGTGGGCAATTTTCTTTTATAATCTCCTGTAGAATAATATCGAGTTTATTGTTTTTCTGGGAGACCAATAATTCGGAGGTTGTCTCTTCTCCCTCTGTTTTCCAAATCTGTGACCTTTTCAGTGAGATATTTTATGTTTTCTTCTAATTCATTAATTTTTTGGCTTTGCTTTATTGATTCTTGCTGTTTTAGGATCTCACTTTCTTCGAGTTGCTTAATTCTGGTCGTTAGGGACTGGTTTTGCTTTTCAGCTTTGTCTGCCCTTCTTTTGGATGCTTCGAGCTCTTTTTCCAATTGAGCAGTCTTATCTGTCAGACTGCTGATCTCTTTCTCCCATTTTTCTTTCCAGGTTTCCATCTTTTGGATAAGTTCCAGTTTGAGATCTTCCAGAGCTTGTTGATAGTTTCCATTTTGGGAGGCATGTTCTGATTTTTTTTGGATTTCCTCCTCATTCTCTTCTTTTCCTTGGGTACTTCCACCATAAAAGTTTTCAATAGTCACCTTTTTCCCTTTCTTCCTGGAGGCTTGATTTTGGGCCATGTGAGCCATCCCTTTGGTGGTTTTATTCCCCTTTCCTTTTTGGTCTGGGGTCTGGGTGATATGGGCGGGTTTTCTGTGAATTTAGGTTGCTTCAGACTAGTTCTTCCCAGCCTCCGAGGTTTCTTAGAGCGCTGGGCCCCTGATCACAGCCAAACTGCCCAGGTGTTCAGCTCCGCCCAGATAATCAGCGCGTGGTCCACCCTTGGTGTTTAGCTCCACCCTGATGCTCTGTGCAACCACAGCTCCCTGGGCCCCCTCTGCTCAGTGAAGGATTCTCCCATGAAACCGCCCTGAGACGTTTTTTCCTGGCAGTCCCCAGATCCCAAGGACCCTGGAGTGCCCCCCCAGACAGAGACGTTCCCCACTCACTCGCTGTCCCAGTGAGCGCTCTGATAGCTCATTCTGGTTTGGTGGGGGAGTTGGGGGGGGGAAGGGAGGCTCAGTTCACGTTTTTGTGCAAGCTTTCCTCCTTCTTATTATAGTGTGGAAATGTTCAAACCCCGCGTACCTTTGCCTCTGTGATGTACTGGGGAGTACTGGGGATTCCTTCTGTTCCTACAAAGGTGATTTTTGTGCTCCTTTGATGTAGTCTATTTCGTTCAATGCCGGGGAGAGTAAGTGTGTGGCGTCTAGATTACAGCCATGATTACCTGTGCTTGCAGCCATGATTACCCGCTGCTTCAATTTTTTAGGTGAAATATGAAACAAGCTTAGAGAGTTGGAAGAGGGACATCCTTGGGAAAGATGAAAAGGAATAAAAAGTTTTGGAAAAGCTATTCTGGTGAGTGAGATAGTGAGTCAGGGAAGTATAAAAAAGCATTGCCTTGCAACAGTGAAAGTTTACCTGAGATTATGTAACAAGAATGTAATGGACCTAGTCACGACTGTTTTGCCATTTTTTGTCAAACATTAATTTGTTCTTTTTTCTTTCCTACCTAACAACTACATAGTAGAGTTAGGCTACTATATTTCCAAAAAGAAGAGATATTGCTTGTTCATTCCCTTTGGAGAAATCACATCAATAAATTTTATTCATCATTGATTGTGAATGGTGTCAAAGTAAAATGTTGTACAAATTCCAGTTTACTATGCTATCTTATTTAAATTCAGAAAGAAAGTTTACTTGGAAAGAGCATTAATTAGTATAACTATAAATAAATACTAACAGTCTGGAAACAAAATGTGTACCCATCCATTGGAACAGGGCTAAGCAAATTTCTTTTTTTATTGTCATGTAAAACACACTTCCATATTGGTCATTGTTGTAAGAGCGAAGTCATACATAACCAAAATCCCAAAATAAAACCATAAATACACTGATATGAAAGACTACTACAACTCTAGAGGTAGATAGTATTCCCCATCATAAGTCTTTCAGGATTGTCCTAGATCATTGCATTGCTAAGAGTAGCCAAGTTTTCACAGATAATCATTGCCCAATATTGCTGTTTTTGACAGTGTCCTCCCAGTTCTCCTGGTTTCCCTCTGCATCAGTTTCTGCAGATCTTTCCAGATCTTTCTGAAATCATCTTGCTTATAATTTCCTTAAGCACAATTGTATTCCATTAACAACATATACTACAATTTATTCAACCATTCCCTATTTGATGGACATTTCCTCAATTTCCAGTTCTTTTGCCACCACAAAAAGAGCTGCTATAAATATTTTTGTATACCCTTTTTTATACCTTTTTAGGATACAGACCCAGTAATGTTATTACCAGATCAAAGGGTATGCACAGTTTTATGAGTTAAACAAATTGTAGTAAATTAATATAATTTACCGTATGGAATCAAGAATATGTAGAATCAGGGAAATGTTGGAAAGCATATAGGTCTTTGCTATTTCCTACAGGAACAACACATTTCTTTTACCTCCTTCTGAATTTTTTCCCCTTTAAGTTATTGTATATTTCTTCCTCTTCAGGGGCAACAATTTTCCCTCTTAAAGCACTACAAACTATCTAGGTCTCCTTCCTAGGCCATACAAACTCATTGTTACTTAAAATGTACCTGTTGGGTTATACTCTTTAATGCAACTCTTTAAGATTTATTATTATTTACATTATAATATCACACTAGGCTCTTTTTTATAAAAGAGAAAAAGTTAGTAATAACTTTCTTGGTTAATGATAGTTGTAAGTCACAGTCAAATAATTTGAGAGTATCGTTGGTGTTAAATCCGTTATGAGTCTTATTTAAATCCCATAATGGAAAGTAGTTTTCCCCTTCCCCTTGACTCTTATTCCCTCTATCTCAAATGATATAGCATAAGTTAATGATTAAACTTGGAAAGATTGAGGGTAGGACTTGTTTCTTAATCATGTATTGTTCCAACAAAAATAGTGTATAGTGAGCTGGGGAGTTCACTATTTCTTGGGAACTCTTGCATTCCTTCCTAGTTCACAGGAAAAGGATATATATAAATACAAAAATATGTAACCTTATAGTGACTCTTTATATGACATTGTTTGATCTTTTCAGTCATTGCTTTTCTCTGTTGACCTTTCAATTATATATAATATTTTTATTTTACTTAAAAATCTAAGGGAAAAGGAGGAAGGGGCAATAAAATTATTAAAATTTAATTTTAATTTTATTATTACTATATTTTGTTCATGTGTTTATGCTTCATAAATTAATACCTTTTTGTCTACTCTTGCATGTCTTAGTTCCAGAAAGCAGAATCTGATCTGGATTATATTCAACACAAGCTGGAATTTGAAGTCGAGAAAAATCTTCCTGATAATTCGTCAGGAGAGGTAACCCATTCAAATGTTTTCATATAAAATTATTACTTTGTAGCTATTAGCATATATTTTGTTGGTAACACACCGACTGTGTAACAAATCATTTGATTTTGTGAGATTGTAATTGATATAATTCAAATCCCTTGATTTTATTATTGTAGGTATTCCTTCCAGAAATACAAATCCCTGTTTAACCATTGTGACTTTTGTCCAAGTCCTCCAATAACTTCTCCAAAGGAGATCCATTGTAACATGTGGAACCTTTTTCACATTCTTTTGATAATAGGTATAATGGAAAGAGAACTGACTTTGGAATTAGAGGATTTGGGTTGTAATCCTGTCTCTCTTTTTTTTTTTAACCCTTACCTTCCGTCTTGGAGTCAATACTGTGTATTTGCTCCAAGGCAGAAGAGTGGTAAGGGCTAGGCAATGGGGGTCAAGTGACTTGCCCAGGGTCACACAGCTGGGAAGTGTCTGAGGCTGTAATCCTGTCTCTTGTCTCACTACCTAAGTTACTGCAGACAAATCACCTAAACTCTGTGGTCTTCAGTTTCTTCATCTCTGAAATGAAAGGATTGGCTTAGATGATTTCTAAGATCAGTGCCAGCTCTAAATATGTGATCTTAATATGAGAATACCACAGGCCATCCATTCTTTTTTCAAGCATACTTTCTTTTCCAATATCCTTTACTCCATTTCTCCTTTAAATAGTTCATTCTCATTGTAGAACTTTATCCTTCCATATGTCCTTCTACTTGAGTTTGGTCAGTAATAGAGACTAACAGGAGATATATAATTGACAGAAGGTACTTTCTAGAGATATCCAGAAATAAGGAAATTTATGACTACTCAATTATATTCTCAAAGTAGAAATAACAGTAGATAGAAATACAACCTTTGAGATGTATAGAAATCTCTACTTTATTTTTTATTGTGATACAAAATAAACTTCCATATTGGTCACTGTTGTAGAAGCACACTCATACAGAACCAAAACCCCAAAATAAAACCAAAAATACGCTGATGTGAAAGATGACTCCAACAGTTCTTTCTTTAGAGGTAGATGACATTCCTTGTCATAAGTCTTTTAGTTTTATCTGAGATCATTGCATTGCTGAGAGTAGCTAAGTTTTCACAGATAATCATTGTCCAATATTGCTATTATTGTGTACAATGTATACCCAGTTCTATTTATTTTTCTCTGCATCAGTTCCTGCAGATCTTTCCAGCTTTTTCTGAAATCGTCTTATTGTTTCCTTTAGCACAATAGTATTCTATTACCAACATTTACCACAATCTATTTAGCCATTCCCCAACTGATGAACATCCCCTCAATTTCCAGTTCTTTACTACCACAAAAAGAGCAGCTGTAAATATTTTTGTACAAGTAGGTGCTTTCCCTTTTTTTATTATTTCTTTGGTGATGTATAGAAATCTTGAGATTTTTAAAGAGCAAGTAAGTGCCCATAAGAATTTTTAGAATTAAGTTGATTTGATTTTTCTTCCTTGTTCCTTTTCTCCTCTTTCTTGTGACTGTAGATTATAACCTAGTTGTCTTGAATCAGTGGTGGAACCTTAGAATTAGTATGCAGAAGACTGTGTTATAGTGGAAAGAACACTGGATTTGAAGGCAGAAGATCTGAATTTAAATATCAGCTTTGTTACTTATTACCTATACAATTGGGCTATACTCTTGGGGCTTATTTTCTCATCTATAAAATGAAGTTGGATTATGATCTTCAAAGATTTTCTGTAGTCCTACTACCTTTTTTATAAGAGAGCTGGTATATATATTCATTATTTCCCCCTTTTTTCTTTCACAGATTACCTAATGCCACCTTACATAAGCAATTTTATTCCCATTCATAAACACCCAACCTCATATTTCTTCTCTTCCAACTCTTATCCAGTTATTTCAGGAAAATCTCTCCTTTATTCTACTTTCTTTTATAGCCATTCATGAGCTAAAACATTACCTCCAAATAGATGTTAAGTATAAAGTAGTGTTAATGACACAACTAGATCAAGGGGAGAAAAAAAAGCTATATATTTTCAAGTGAAATTAGACAAGAGGAAAAAAAAAATCCATTCCATTGACATGAAAGGCTCTTGAAAACATCCAGAAGATCTTCATCCAGAAAACATCTTCAGAATCTCCACAAAACTCTCTCTAGCTATCTCATCCCTCCAGATCTAATTATAACAACTTCCTCCTCTCTAACTTCCGATATGCCCTAATTCAGTTCTTTTGCAGAAGTGGGTAACCATGGTTATGGGATATAGCATATAATGTCAGACTTTTTTAATATGTTGTTTAGTTTTGTGAAGCGTTTTCTTGCTTTTTTCATAATTTATTATAAGAGATGGCTCTCTGGATGGGGGAAAGGAGAAACATGCAGTGGGAACTCTAGGTGATATAAAAATTATATCAATAAGATTTATTTTTAAAAATTTCAGGTATCAGCATTTAAGTAAAAAAAGTCTATTTGTGGTTTTGTTTTATTTATTATCTAGTATAGCAACCATATTGTTCCCTACGTATCTCCATTGAAAGTGTATAGTATTTCAATGACATTATGGGTTAAACAGGTTTTCATGATCTAGTCTGGGAATATAACTACTGTTTTGTGCTGTGTTCTAAGTTTCAGATAACTATTTTACGAAATTTTAGAACAATGCATTTGGAGACTTCTTTTTCTTCATAACACTTTATTGTCATATGTGAATTTTAGATTTACTCCACCCTGCTTAGTCTAACAAAACAGGAATGTCTATACCCCTGTGTTGAGGAGGATGGCCTATGACAGACATGTGCTAGCAAATGACAAATCAGAAACAACTGACAGATCCCCTGGGCTGTCCTAAGTCAAGCTTAAGCTACCATTGGTACATGTGAGATGCAGGAAGTGATGTAAAAAAACGGTCTATATATTTCACTTCCTCTCTTGGGCTGTTTTCGCGGAGAGGTGGCTTTGGCTCTTGGTGGAGAGGTGGCTGGGCGTCTTGGCATCTTGGCGTGGTTGCAGCTATTGTCCAGGTTTGGCAGTGAGCGTCCTTGATACAATACTGGGAGAAGCTTAGTAGCGTAGTTCAGGTGAGGCATCTTCCCTGAACTCTTTCAGAGTTTAGGCTGATTCCTTTATTTCCTTTACCTTTCCTAAAAACGCCACCCTCCTAGGAGGCCCCTCATCTCGGAGGAGGCCTCGTGGCTGAAAGCTCTCTGAACTCCCCTTGGCTTAGGCTAGGCTGGAGAAATCTTATACCCTTTTCCCTCTCTCTTCTTAATTCTTTCCCTCTGTTAATTAAACCACCATAAAAATCCCAAACTGACTTGAGTATTTTTATTGGGATTTGAATTAATCCCTGGCAACCATAAGGATATTAGTCAAAACCCCTAAATTTATCCCTTACACATAACAGTAAAAAAATCTAGTTTCCATATAAAACTAAAATAATGGAGAAAACCATGTTTCTTTAAGGTAGCTAGCATGGCTTCTTTCTTCACCACTGTACTGAAATTTTTTTTTTAAAACTCAAGGTTGTTTGATTACAAAGTATTTCTTATGTCTCTCCTTTACAGTATATTCCCAATGCCTCTTCTCTACTCTAAGATCTAAGAACTTTATTACTTCATGCCTAAATTACTCTTAATATTCTTGTTAAAACTACTTCCTGCTTCTACTTTTTCCCCCACCAAACTGTCCTACATTCTTCTATTGGGTATTCCTTTGTATATACTACTTTTGTCATGGAACACTACTGTTTCTAGAAGGTGAAGGGAGTGGATAGAGGAACCTGTAGTGTGCTCCCTTAGATTCTCATTAGATAATATTTATAAGGTGTTTTGCAAATTTCTAATGTTTTATATAGATGTCAGGTATGGTGGTGGTTTGATATTAGTCCCTTGAAGCTAAGAGCAAGGAAGAAAGGAAACAAGCATTTATTTACAAATATTATCTCTTTTGATCCTCACAACAACCCTGGGATGGAAGTGATATCATTTCTATTTTACATTGAGGAAACTGAAGTAAGAGAGGTTAAGAGTCTTGCCCAGGATTAGATAGCTGTAGTAAGTACGCAAAGCCACATTTGAATTAAGAAAATGAAGAGAAATGATGATTAAAGCATCAGAGAATCATCAGGAGGATATCAGGCCGGTGAAATTTGTTGAGGAAACAAGGAGAAAAATCTGTAATTAACATCCTGAGGCCATAAGGAGGGAAGACTGAGCTCCTATTGAAGATACTCATTTTCTTTTTTAATTTAGAAGGTAAGGTAGTCCACCAGAAAAGGGTAGACGGTGGTTGGGACTAGAAGTTCAGGAGATTGATAGTTTGGAACTAATACAGGAAATTAACAAGGAATTAATAAAAGAACTACAAAAAGATAACATGATTTGTACACAAAAAGGACAGAAAGCAGAATTATAGCAAATAGCAATGAAATGTGCCCTCAAATGAACTTTTTTTTAAGGTGATAAATCTATTTTTTAAATGTTTTACTGATCTGTTTTCTTTTAAACATCCATATAACTTCTCAGTGGCTATCCCTCTCCTCAAATAGAACCCTTCCTTGTAACAAAATAAGCACAGACAAATAAACTAATCAATATTTTGGTCATATCTGAAAATGCTTGCCAAGTTCTATACTTCATGTCTGTTAACTTTTGCTGATAGACAGGAGACATCCTTTACCATCAAGTCTTCTGATGACATAATTAGTCTATATTTACTGACACTCAATTCTTTCAGAGTGGTTGTCCTTTACATTGTTGTTATGATCATGGAAATTATTCTTCTGGTTCTACTCGCCTTACTCTGGATTAGCTCCTATAAATCTTACAAAATTTCTTTATATTCTTTATAATTGCCATTTTTTTAAAAATTAAAAACCCTTACCTTCCATCTTGGAGTCAATATGTATTGGCTCCAAGGCAGAAGAGTGGTAAGGGCTAGACAATGGGGGTTAAGTGACCTGCCCAGGGTCACACAGCTGGGAAGTGTCTGAGGCCAGATTTGAACCTAGGACCTCCCGCCTCTAGGCCTGGCTCTCAATCCACTGAGCCACCCAGCTGCCCCCTATCATTGCCATTTCTTATGGCACCATACTATTTTTCATTTATATTCCTATGCTCCATTAAGTTCAGCCATTTCCCAGTCAGCAATTACCTACTTTCCCTCCAGTTTTTTGCTATTATGAAAATCACTGTTAAATATTTTTGTATACATGAGACTTTTCTCCCTTTTTTCATCCTCCTTTGTGTATGTCTAATAGTAGTGTGGGTCAAAGAGTATGGTTCTATTTAGTGACTTATTTAGTATAATTCTGTATTTAAGCAGTACTATAGAAGAGGCATATTTAAATGTGTGAGTTTATATATAGATTCACATGTATATTGCTGTGTGTACATCTATACACACACATATCCATTAGATTGTAACTTCTTTGAAGGCAAGTCCTCTCTCATGCTGAGAGGAGCAAAGTCTATCTAAGTAATATCCAGCATATATTCAGTATTGAATAAATCCCAATTTAAATGGTTAAAGATGTGTTATAGTATGATATGAATATATTCATTTTTTGTTTTAAACATAATGTAATTTCTTCTTTCTGTGTGTTTTCCATTTGATATAGGAGAATCCACTTACACTGTTAAAGGAATTCTCAATGATGAAGTCACGATATAAGACTTTGTGTGCCCAACTGGAACAAGTTGCTGTTGAGCAGAAAGAGTCTATGAACTGTATTCGTGCTACTTTAAATAATACAATGAAAATGGTACAACAACTAGAGCAACAAGCAGATCTGGAGGTAATGCTCCTATTTGGCAATTAAGAATGCTCATTTTTAGTTCCCTGTGTTACAGAACAGAAAGGACAGTTCATCCACTGAAAATGTTTAAATGACTTTCATACTTGAGAACATAACAATTGCTTTGAAATATATCCTTGACTTCCTGAAGTTACAATTTAAATTATTATATTTTTTATTCTCTAAATTCAGGTCCCCTAATAATATGTAGCTAGTCTTTAGTATAGTATGTTTCATTTGTGGCAGTGGATTAAGTTATTACTATGGGAAAGGAGAACAAGCTATACAAACCCTATCAATTTGATCTTTAAAAAAAAACAATACTATCAGGTTGTCAGAAGAACTTCTTTTCCCCTTTTTCTTTGACTGCAAGAAACATTTTCCATTTTTTCAAACCCTATATGTACAATGCAACCACATTGTGATTAATGTAAAATCCAAATGGAGGATTTTCTATTTTCTGTTAGAGTCAGTAGGGAGATATTTGAGCAGGGAAATGCCCTTTAGGAACATCACAGGCCCCTGTGTAAAGGATGAATTAGCAAAAAGGAGGAGGCCAGTGAGAAACCTATTGCAGAAGTCCAGGAAAAGAGGATCCTGGATTATGATAATGATTGTGTGAATGAAGAGAAGGAAGAAGATGGGGGAGATTTTGAGAGAGTAGTATTGACAAGACTTGACAACTGATTTCTGACTACTTGGTGGACATTTCACCCAATTGTCACATTGACATCTCAAACTCATCATGTATAAGACATAATTTTTCCTTCTAAATCTACCTTTTCTTCTAACTTCCTATTTCTGTGCAAAGTCCTGCCATTTTTTCCTTTTTCTATTCACCCAGGTTTAAACCTAGGAATCAATTTGTTAATTTAATTCCCTCAACATCTTCCATACAAGTTGTCATCTCTCTAGGCTCAAAATGTCCACACTAGTCCAGACTCTTTTCACTCTTCTGAATTATTGCATAGCTTTCAAATTGACCCATTGCATACAATCTCTTCTCTTTCAAATTCTTCAATATAGCTGCCTAACTCATATTCTTTTTTTCCATTTTCTTTTCTTTTCTTTTTTTTAATTTTAATATTATTTTATTTGGTCGTTTTCATACATTATTCACTGGAAACAAAGATCGTTTTCTTTTCCTCCCCCCCCCCCCCCCCCCCCCGCCTTTCCCTCTCCCATAGCCGACGCATGATTCCACTGGTTATCACATGTGTTCTTGACTCGAACCCATTTCCCTGTTGTTGGAGTTTGCATTATAGTGTTCATTTAGAGTCTCTCCTCAGTCTTATCTCCTCCAACCCTGTAGTCAAGCAGTTGCTTTTCAGCGGTGTTTTTACTCCCACAGTTTATCCTCTGCTTGTGGGTAGTATTTTTTTTTAGATCCCTGCAGATTGTTCAGGGAAATTGCATTGATACTAATGGAGAAGTCCATCACCTTCGATTGTACCACAATGTATCAGTCTCTGTGTATAATGTTTTCCTGGTTCTGCTCCTTTCGCTCTGCATCACTTCCTGGAGGTTGTTCCAGTCTCCATGGAATTCCTCCACTTTATTATTCCTTTTAGCACAATAGTATTCCATCACCAACATATACCACAATTTGTTCAGCCATTCCCCAATTGAAGGGCATCCCCTTGTTTTCCAATTTTTGGCCACCACAAAGAGTGCAGCTATGAATATTCTTGTACAAGTCTTTTTCCTTATTATCTCTTTGGGATACAAGCCCAGCAGTGCTATGGCTGGATCAAAGGGCAGACAGTCTTTTATCGCCCTTTGGACATAGTTCCAAATTGCCCTCCAGAATGGTTGGATCAATTCACAACTCCACCAGCAATGAATTAATGTCCCCACTTTGCCACATCCCCTCCAGCATTCATTACTTTGCATAGCTGTCATGTTAGCCAATCTGCTAGGTGTGAGATGATACCTCAGAGTTGTTTTGATTTGCATCTCTCTGATTATAAGAGATGTAGAGCACTTTTTCATGTGCTTATTAATAGTTTTGATTTCTTTGGCGCCTAACTCATATTCTTAAAGTACAAGGAGTCTTTACTTCCCTACTCAAAAAACCCCAGTGACTTCACATTGCCTTTATGATAACATACAAACTCATTTGTTCTGCATTTAAAGTCTTTCACAGTCTGACTTCAGTTTATATTTCTAGTCTGATGACAAATTACTCTCCTATAGCACTCTCACTTCAGCCAAATGCAGTTGGCCTACTTACATCTACCCCATAATGAACAATATTTTATTTCCTTTTTTAAACAGAAGCTGAATCTGTGTCTGGAATGCTCTTCCTCTTCACTTCATGAAATTCCTAGTTCCTGTCAAGGTTCAGGGACTTTTCTGATCCCAATAATTTAACTCTCAATCACTATTTATTTTATATATATCTTGTGTTCACTTTTCTCTGGATAGGTCAGATACCTATAGTAGAATCCCTTGAACTCATTCCTTATCCTTTTTTTTTTTTTAAAACAACCCTTACCTTCCATCTTGGAGTCAATACTGTGTATTGGCTCCAAGGCAGAAGAGTGGTAAGGGCTAGGCAATGGGGGTCAAGTGACTTGCCCAGGGTCACACAGCTGGGAAGTGTCTTAGCCAAATTTGAACCTAGGACCTCCCTTCTCTAGGCCTGGCTCTCAACCATTGAGCTACCCAGCTGCCCCCTCATTCCTTATCCTTTTGCAAATGACCTCTGCCTTTATACCTCTACTGAAACTGCTGTTTGGAATAAGCAACCAATAAATTCCTAATGTCCAGATCTACTGGTCTTTTCTTCTTAGCCTCATTTTCTTTAAGTACTCTGTCATATTTGCTACTATGAAGTTATTTCTGCCTTTGTATTCTGAATAAGGTCTCTTCTCTTGATTTCATGACAACGTGTATTCATCTGGTTCTCTCCTGTCTCTCTAACCACTTTTTCTCAGTCTTTCCTTAGCTCTTCCTCTACTTACTCCCTTATTGTGAAGCTACCCAAAGACTCTGTCACTGACCTCCTTCTCTGAATTCTTCCCTCTTATCTCATCTGTTTTCATGACTGCAGCTTTCAAATCGTATGTGGATTTTTTAAAATAATATTTTATTTTTTTCCCTTATTGCATGTAAAAAGAATTTTTAAAACTTTTTTTTCCTCAGTTTTGAGTTCCAAATTTTGCATGCACATGTGTGTATGTACTGAATCTCTATGTTGGCATCCACACTCACATTTTTAGCTGTCTGTTAGATATCTAAATATAATGGCACCATTTTTAGCCCAATTACCTTAACCAGAAAGTGGCTCTGTTTTTGATTCCTCATCTCTAACCTTCTCCCCACAAGCATATTCAATGATCATTCACTCCTTTCAGTTATGCTTCTGTGATGGCTTTCTGTTCCAATCTTAAATATCCATTCTAAATTGTGCCCCCTCCTTCTCTCTGGTTTTCTAAATTCTATCTATCCTTCCAAATCTAGTTCAGTCCATTTTCTTCTGTGAAATCTTTCTAACTCACCTATCTTTTCTACACTCATTTGACACTTATCTATGTAATTCATTTGTCATTTAATCATGTTCTGTTTTGGTAAATCTTGGCTTATTACCTAAATTTCATCTTTTTTAAAATTTAGATTATAAATTCCTTGAAACACTTTTTTTTAAATGATAAAATACCAGCTTCTTTCCCCACCTCCCCAACTTAACACAGTGCTTTTGTTGTCATTGATTTCTGTTCGTGTTCACCTAGGTGCCTAGGTAGCATAGCGAATAGAGTGTCAGACCTGGGAGCCAGGAAGACCTGAGTTTAAATACAACCTTAGATACTCACTAGCTTTATGACCCTCACCCAGTCACCTAACCTCTGTTTACCTCAATTTCCTAATCTATAAAATGAGGATAATAATAGCACCTACCTCCTGGGGTTCTGAGGATCAAATGATATAATATTTGTAAAGTGTTTAGCACAATGCCTGACACATAGTAAAGTGAAAAATGTTGGCTTATATTATTTTCATGTAAATTCAATTTGCCCTTTTTAAAAAATGGGTTTACATTATAGTGTTGTGAAAAAGAATGTAAAATAAAAGACTAAAGGAGAGAGATGTCAATATGAATTTGATATCACCCCTCTTAATAGCTAGCATAGTGTAGTATAATACTTCTGTTTCACTTTTCTCTTCCAGAATTTGAGATCATATAACTAGTAAAACTACAAAACATGTCTTTTTATAAAATTTCAGAAGCCGTAAAGAACATGAAATAATAAGGACCTTTTTAATTTTTTTCTTATCTAGTTGTCACCTCTGACTAAGGAAGAGCAGACTGCAGTACAGCAATTACAGTCTCACTCAACATGCCAGACTTCAGAAGGAAGTGACTTGCATAAGACAACACTAATGTAGTTTTGAGTGTTTTGTACGTATATGTTAATCTTTTATTTTTTGTTTGTATGCTATCTATATTTTGAAAGGAGACAAGAACAGTTAACACTATTAATTCTGGAAGGAAACCTGAAATAATATATTTCAGAGAATTGTGAGGTTATATGTATATTGTGTGAATTTCCATTTATATAAATATAACTATCAGCCAATTAAAATCCAGTCTAATTTTTAAAATGCACATATGTACTATCTGACTATAAAGGGAGAAAAGAAGTTAATGGCTGAGGCAGCAGATATGGAAGTTCTGAGTGAGAAATGGAGGAAGACACATGGGACACTGGGGAAGCTCCTATGACCATAGTGGTGAACCTATGGCATACCTGCCAGAGAGGACACGCAGAGCCCTCTTTGTGGGCACAAGTGCCATTACCCACCAGAGTTTGTTACTAGAAAAGAAAAGCAGAGGAACTTGGGGACTGAGCTGCTCCCTGCCCCTTCTCCACCACACCTGAGGATAGTTTTTTATTTCACCCTTCGCTCTGCCTAGCAACCTAATGGGAACCTTTCCTCTCTCCCCTGTCTAGGGTAAGGCAGGTGGCTCACATGTGGCACAGCTGGGAGGAGGGGTCGGAGCAGTGTGCTCAGGCCACTCCCCTCCCCTCCTTTATGCATATCTGAGGATGTTCCTCACTTCACCTGCCCCTCAACCCAGCCAGCCAATGGGAGTGCTTCCTCTCTCCCCTGTCAAGGGTAAGGCTGGGGGTGGGGACAAGGGGAATGACATGCAATCTCTAAAAGAAAAGTTCATTATCATTGTCCCAAGACAATATCAGAATATGACAAACAGGACAATAAATGTATCTGCAGATGAATAGTCTGCTTCAAGTGAATCTTTCTATCTGCTTTTAGTTATTCAACAACAAACTATTACTAGATACCTATTATGTATATTATCATCCTAGATGCTTTCCTCATTTTATGTACATACTCATATTTGAGTATTATTCAATAATGATATTAAATAGTCTGGTGGAAAGACCATTAGATTATAAACCATATACTTGAGTTATGTACCCAATTTTGTACTGACTAGTTCTGTTACTTCCGAGTAGTGACTTAAGATATTGGTGCTTCAGTGTCCTCATCTGAATAATGGGAATAGTATGTTTGTTCCAGCCTACCTCACAGGGATGTTGTGAAAATAATATCCTATCAAGAGAAAGCATCAGTAAAGGTATTTAAGAAATTAAAGGAAAAAGGATATTTAAAGTTCTATCTCCTCTATAATTTCTTAAGCTTAACTATCACTGATGCAAATAATTGTATCCATGTAGTGTGATTATGGCCTAATTGTGACTTACCAACCTTCCTGTGTAATACAGGATATAATTGAGAAGATCTATGAGATATATATGAAAAGATATCAAATTGACTTCTTGGACAGCCTATGAAATTTCATTTTGTTCACCCTACCATCTAGCCTAATTTCTGTTGTTTCCTGTAATGTTTCAGAAGGCCCTTGTATTTTGACTTGACTCTCTTCTATTCCTCTGTACAGCAATTCGTTATTTAGTATTTCTATGTTACATGTGTAATGTTAATGGTGGGTAATTAGCCATAGCTAGTAATGTAGTGTAGTCAAATAGAGAGTTTAAAGAAAGGAAAGGGGTGCTTTAAGAGATTTTTTTATAGAAACCTGATGAGGTCAGAGAAGGAATTTTGGATGGTAGCTTGAGGAAGTCGGTTGAGGTACAGTTCCACTTCTTCTGGGAGAGAGACAGAGGGGTTGATTGTTCCTGACTTTCCTCTTGAATCAGCCTTGAAGAGTTTGTGAAAGATTTATAACATCTAAATCTGATCTAATTTGAAAACCTTTTGAATCAAAGACAAGGGAGCTATGGCACAATAACTCAGAACCCCTCTGGAGGCAGAATAGAGCAGCTGCTGGAAGTCACAGCCATTGACTCAGACTAACATCAAAATCTTGGCTGCCTGGAAAGAAATATCTCCACCATGTTAAGTAATATTTTGTTTTGGAATTAGGATAGTACGATAGAATGATAATTTAGTTAGTTCATTGTAGAGTTAAGTAGGATTGCCATTTGGTAATCAATGAAGACTTCCCTTGAGGGAAAGCTGGTTGGGAAACTTATATAGTTTTTATCAGTTAATAGGGAATCTTTTAGTTATAATAAATAAGTTTTGTTTTTTTTATAACTGCCCTGAGAAAGATTTTTATAACTGCCTGGTAGCCATATCTTTCAACAAACAAATTGAAAACCTGTTCACACCTGATACAACTATTATTACAGTCAATATACCAATAGTTAGAGAAGAGTTAATACCCTTTACAACAGTTGGCAATCCAGTTTTGGAAAAGACCCTACAAAACTGAGAAAAAGAAAATATTAGTTGTATTTCAAATCTTAAAAGCAAGCAGGCAGCCAGCTCTAGCTAACGGAATTCTCAGGAACTGAAAGCACTTCAGCACCAAGGAGAGTTCCACAGAGCTATCAGCTGCTCAATAACAGGGTTCCACAATGCTAGTTGGATGGAAATTTGGACATTTCCAGCACCAGTGTCAGGCAAGACAGAATGGAGGATTCTATAGGGGAAACAGAAACTACTCTGGGGGCAGCAGATTTATGAACAAAGGGTACAACAACCAGTACGCAGGCTTATAGGGGGAATAGATACAATGACAGGTATGAATATCAAGATAGGAGACCTACTTATTCTAGTGATGAAGGAAGATTCTATCAGGGAGTACAAGCAAAAGACGTGACCACGATGCAGACATACATTCAAAATGGTACTAGACTTAAGCTCTCTCAAGTAGTCAGGGAAACATCCATGAAGCTGACACGCTGAAGGGAACACATGGGAGAAGTGCCTTATGAACTTTTATCAGGCAAATGGACTGGGTAATGAAAATTACACTGAGGAGATAGGGATTTAGGATATAGATGCAACGGATATACTGGATGTAGGAGAAGATAAACAGTGAAGTAAATTAAGTGCAAAATGAAAATAAAGGACAGGAAGAGGAATTTAAATTTCCTGATCCAGCTGTTATGACACCTATTGTTCCAATCCTTATCCTACCTTGAATGTCACCCTGAAAGTGTGAAATGCAATTTACGATTGTCTTCTGGACACTGGAGCCCCCCTCTAAGTCTGTGCTGAAAAAGTCACCTGACTGATTGTGTGATGCTTTTGGAACAATGGAAATTGTGGCTGTTGCTGGAGAACCACTGGAAGTAAAAAAGCTACCACCCTATTTAGTATCGCTTGGTCCCTTGAGCATAGAACATTTTTTTCCTGCTCATGCCCAATTCACCTGCAAACCTTCTGTGCAGAGATGTGCAAAATCTAGGCTACCATCATTTGCACATTAGAAGAGGATATTTTGTTGGAATTGCCTGAAAAATCTCTGGAGCTTTTTCCAATATTGTTTTTGGACAGCTAGGAAGCAGAGGTGGAGAGGCCACAAATATATGAGATTCCCCACAGACATTTCTGCAGGTTTTTGGTCTGTCATCCACAGATATAGGCTTGCTAAAATCAGTGATGTCAGTTCAGATCCAGACCAAAGATGCCCCACCTCCATGCATTCCACAGTATCCACTGTCAAAGCTATTGAGGGTATAACTCCTGTCATCGAGTCATTAATTAAGTAAGATCATTGTATCCTTGCATGTCTGAGTATAATACCCCAATCCTGCCAGTCAAAAAGCCAAACTTGGATGAAAGTGGCAAACCAATGTATCATTTTGTGCAGGTCCATAAATAATTATATAGTCAAGCATCATGTAGTAGTCCCAAGTCCAGGACCAATTATATCAGTTCCTAGCAATGCAAAATTTTTCACAGTTGTAGATCTCTGTTCTGCATTTTTTTTCCATCCCTGTACATGAGGATTCTCAGAAACAATTTGCCTTCACCTGGAACAGTATGCAGTTCTCATGGAGGTATTTGCCCCAGGGGTTCTGTGAAAGCCCTTCAATCTTCTCACAAATTTTTACTGAGGACCTGGCTTCCATACATTTTATTTATTTTTCCATAAAAAGAGAGCAAATTGACTCATTTTGTGGATGATCTCTTTCTTGCGTCACCATCAGCTAAAGCATGCCAAAGAGACAGCAAGCACCTTCTTGAGTTATTGAAAAGGGGACATAAGATTTCCATATTCAAGGTGCAGTGGTGCTTGCTGAGAATAGAATATTTAGGCGTTATTTTATCTGAAGGGGCCAAGCATATCTCAGAGAAAAGAAGAGGGTGCATTCAAAAACACTGTACCAAAGACCAAAAAGCAGCTTAGAGCTATTCTGGGAGCTATGGGGTTTTGCAAACAATGGATACTGGGTTTTGGGGAGCTGGTGAAGCCATTGACAGAACTAACAAAAGGCTGTAACAGAGCCATTAAAATTAACATCAAAACACCTGGATGCTATTTCAAAATTAAAGCATGCTATTTTATCAGTACTGGCTCTGGGCATACCAGATTACAAGAAACCATTCGTTCTGTATGTCCTTGAGAGGATAGGTGTAGTCTTTGGGATGCTAACGCAGGTTTTTGGCCCAGTGCAAAAACCTATTGCATATTATTCTGCACAACTGGATCTAGTAGCTATAGGAGCTCCTCCCTGTCTCAGAAGCATAGCAGCAACAGCTCTGTTGGTATAAAAGGTAGTTGACTTAGTTCTGGGGAATCTGCTTACCATCATGTGTCCACATGAGTTTGAAGCCTTACTACGAAGGCATAAGATCCAAACCTTTTCAGGCCAGAGGCAGGCTAGATATAAGCTAATGCATTTTTCAAATGAGAACATTATCCTGAAGAGATGTAACGCTTACCAGATTTACCTACCTCGGGTGAACAGTTGCATGAGTGTACTAAAGTGATCCAAATAACTATAAAACCAAGGGACAATCTCTCTAATACACCTCTGGAGAATCTGGACTTTATTCTTTTCATGGATGGATCCTCCTTTATGAGAGATGGGATGTGCTACACAGGAGCAGCAGTGGTAACAGTTTGAGACAGTGTAGGTATCAGCTTTACCATCACATCTAAGTGCATAGGCTGCAGAGCTATTAGCTTTAAAGCAAGCTTGTATCAACGCCAAGGACAGGTGTGTGACTGTCTACACCAGATGGTGGTATGCATTTGGAATCTGTCACAAAGTTGGCAGTCTGTGGTTGCAGAGAGGCTTCTTAACATCCTCTGGAAAATCAATAGCCAATGCATAAATCATAAGTGAACTGCTAGCTGCTTTACAGCTCCCAAAGCAGATAGTGATTGTGCACTGTGGAGTACATAAGAAGAATACAGATTCAGTTGCCTGCGGCAACAACAGAGCAGATGCTGCTGTAAAATTTGCAGTAATGAACAGCACTGCTGGGTTTGTACCCCAAAGAGATAATAAGGAAAAAGACATGTACAAGAATATTCATAGCTGCACTCTTTGTAGTGACAAAAAATTGAAAAATGAGGGGATACCCTTCAATTGAGGAATGGCTGAACAGATTGTGGTATATGTTGGTGATGGAATACTACTGTGCTCAAAGGAATAATAAACTGGAGGAATTCCATGGGAACTGGAATGACCTCTAGGAATTGATGCAGAGTGAGAGGAGCAGAACCAGGAGAACATTATACAGAGACTGATACACTGTGGTACAATTGAATATAATGGACTTCTCCATTAGTGGCAATGCAGTGATCCTGAACAACTCTGAGGGATCTACAAGAAAGAACATTATCCACATTCAGAGGAAAAACTGTGGGAGTAGAAACACAGAAGAAAAACAACTGCTTGATTACATGAGTCGAGAGGGATGTGATTGGGGATGGAGACTCCAAATGATCATCCTAGTGCAAACATTAAGAACAGGGAAATAGGTTCTGATCAAGGACACATGTAATACCCAGTGGAATTGCGTGTCAACTATGGGAAGGGTGGGGGGAAAGGGAGGGAGGGAAAGAACATGATTCTTGTAACCAAGGAATAATGTTCTAAATTGATTAAATAAATTTTTTTTAAAAGTTTGCGGCAATGAGCAGACCTGAGCTATGCTTAAATCTTGCCCTGATAACTCCATAAGATCTGGCTACAGCATACAATGAGAAAGAAGTACTGAAATGGAAACAGAACTATCAGGCATAAAATAAGAATGGTATTTGGATAGCTTCATATGGCAAACCAATACTGCCAAGGGCCCTTTATAGCCAGATCTGCCAGAGCATCCATAAAGAGGGTCATGAAAGAAAAGCCATAAAATTAGAAAAGAAACATGAAGCTGTCCCTGTTGATTATAAGTCTTTTTTTCCCCTGTTAGATTTTAATAATGGTGAATAGGCAATACAAGGATGGGAGAAAAATGCTTATTTATGCTGAAAAAAACCTTGCCAAAGTTGCAAATAATTGGGATTCTGGTGTTTTTGAGAGAAAATAAAAATATTTTTTGATTCCTATTCAGAGAAATAGTAACATGATTATATTGTTGGTTGCTCTAAGCAGCCTTTTTCCTTGAGTTAGTTCAGGAGACTACAGACAACTTTTCTAAATGGATTTCCTGGCAGGGGGAGGGATACTTGATATCAGCAAATTTAGAAGAGGGTAGGGGAAAGTACCAGGACAAGGAGTTAGTTGATAGTACAAAGTTCTTGTAGGAGTCATCATAAAAATGATAAATTTTTAAAATAAGAAGTGTTAATTTTATATGGGTGGATCTTAATATTAAATTTGTGGTTGCCATGAATTTAATTTCTAAATCCCAAAATGAATTACTCAGATAAATGGAATTTATGATAGTTTATTTTTATAATAGAGGGAAGATATAAAGAAGAGAGAAAAGGAGAGAGAGAAAGCTCCAGCTTTCTTTGAACCAATTAGAAATTCTAAGGCACCAGTCAGGGGAAAGGAGTCTCAAGACGATGGGCCTTCTTGGAGGTCCACACCTCCAGAAAGGCAAGGAAAAAAGTCAGCCTTTACACTCACCACAGTGACCATCTAAAAAAGAAAGCAGTCTGAGGTCTCCTGCATGAGCTCCTCCAGGGGTCCAGTTCCACTACCAACTGTCTTCACTCCAAGTCTGAGTGTCTGTCTTCCAGTCTTTTCTTAAATGTCTCTCTTCACTCCAACTTCGAGTGATCTGTCTTCCAGTCCAACTCTGAGTGACTAATTCCAGTCCAAACCTGAGTGACTGATCAACTCTCTGTGTGTCTCTATTTCCACTATTTAAAGACCTTTTTCTCTTGTGTCACCTCCCCTAAATTTTATGTCTACTAATTACAGCCGACGCACCTCTCCAGGACTGCCCACTCTTTCACACGTGGGTCACAGACCTCCAAATCAATGTATGAAATGGGTGTTCATACTGTTTGTGGTTAGTTCACACCATTTTGTGGTTAGTTCATACCTTTTTGTGGTCAAACTGGGTAGATCTACTTTAAGCACTTTAGGGATTAGAATCTAAAAATAGACAGGGGATTACAATATAATCTTCACAGAAGTCAGAAAATAAGAAAACTTTTTATCTTGTTTCCTTTCAGTCACCTTGGTTACAAGTTTCCATCACAGCCTCAAACAGGTAAATGTTCTTCAAACATCTGACTAATTAACTTTGTGAAAAGTTATGTATGTATGATTTTGTTCCTAAATAAGGCATTTGTGGTTTTTTTATTTCTGTTAGATGATTTTCAATCTGTTTCTTTTTCTTTTTAAGTTGTGATGGGCTTTATTTTTATTTTTTTAATTTAACTTTTTAATTGAATTTTTTTCAATTACATGGAGAAACAATTTTTGAAAATTGTTTTCTGATATTTTTCTATTCAAATTCTCTCCCTTTTCTCTCTCCCTCATCCTCAAGGCAGTTAATAGTCTGATGTAGGATATATCAGTGCTTTCATGCCATAGCTATTTCCATATTCCCTATGTCTTTACTGAAGACATACACACACACACACACACACACACATATACATATACATATATACATACATACATATATGCACAATAAAACAAACTCAATGTGAAGGAAATAAAAGATGGCATGTTTTGATCTGTGGTCAGATTCGAACAGTTCTTTCTCAATCTGTTTCTTTTAAAATTTGCTCTTTGTTTTATATTAAGATTATATCTTTAGGAAAGTCAATAACTGGATTGACAGTCCTTTCAAGAAGAGTACAATCCTTTTAGATCAAGAAGTATTCATTTTAGTTTTTGTATTCCCCACTTCCGACCAGGTGCCTTTCAAAAATTGGTTGGCATTTAATAAATCCTTACTGAATTGTGTTGTAGATAAGTCATTGCTAAACTTATCTAAAATAATAACAATTTTATATATGCCAGGGCACTCATAATCCATGTAGACATTGAGAAAACATAAAACTGTGTATATTACTCATCCTTGGTTATTTTTTATTGTGAATAATCTTTTCTGAGGATCAATTAAATAAAGCTACTTCTGGAAAAATATAATTTCTTAAATTATTTTGAAGGCAATTATTTTGGTTTGCTTGTAAAGTAAGTTCCTTTTAACCAAAGAATGAGTATAACTAAAAGGAAAAAAATTAAATACACCCAGGAATAATTTTTTTATACTTCTCCATTGGTAGTTACAATTTAGAGTCTCTAAGATAAACCTGCAGTTGTATAGTAGCTACACTAATAGATTAAATTTAATTTTAAAAGGTATTTAAAACAATGCATATATAAAGATATAGATACATAATATTTTAATACTCCATCATGTTCTTTTGTTGTTGTTGTTCAAATCCTTACCTTCTGTCTTACAATCAATAGTAAGTATTTGTTCCAAGGCAGAAAAACAGTAAGAGCTAGACAATGGAAGTTAAGTGACTTGCCCAGCATTACACATGTAGGAAGTGTCTGAGGTCACATTTGAATCCAGGACTATCTGTCTCTAGGCCTGGCTCTTTATCTACTGTACCACTTGGATAATGTATACTATTGAATCATGCTGATAAAAAAAAAAATCCTCACTTGCTACTTTCTTAGCCCAGAATATTAATGAACCTCAAAAGACTACATAAAGATTTGGAGGTAGAAAGAATTTTCATTTCTGGACTTAACATCCATGTAAAAGTGGTGAGGGTAAATAGTTATCACATTAAAAAAAACTCAAGTGTGATGCTTAACACAAGGGGGCACTCAAAGCAGAGAAAAAAGCAACCCTTCTTTGCTTTTCCCTACACAGGAACAGAATGGTTCTTTCTTTCTCTATCTGTCCTGGCCTCTACCTCTTGTAAAAGATCCCCTGTAGGCCCCTAAAGCTATAAAGACTTTTACTTGAAACTATCTCCTTTATCCTTTCCCTTAAACTAACTGAAGGAAAAAGAGCAGAGAAATGATCAATTGGTATTTATATCTTACAATTATTGGAGCCCTCACACTGAACATTTGGTTCAGGGGTTTCATTTGGAGTAAGTTTGCTGATTGAAACAATGTAGTTGAGGTGAGGCAGATGATAGTAAAGGGAAACCATGTTAGCAATAAGTAGTTTTTAATTGTTACTTTTGTGAAATTAAAAACAGTTTTATTTAAGAATTGGGGAAAAAATCTATGGGGGGAAAATCTATTTAAAATATCTAAATTAAAACATTTCTTCACCTAAAAATAAGAGAAAAAACAATTATATTCTTGTTGTGGGGCAGTCAAGAAAACCAAGCACGCAAGTATAGAGGAAGTACAGTAGTTTTTTAACTCATTACTAGGAGGTAATTGACAATGGCAACTTTAATTAATAAAGATATTTATATTAATAACTTAGAGCCATGATGGTGAACCTTTGACACATGTGCCAAAAAGGGCACACAGAACCCTCCCTATGGGCACGCCTACAGTTGCCCACCAGAGTTTGTTATTAGAAAGCTAGAGGAATTCAGGGTGGAGCTGTTCCCTTCCCCCTCTTCCATTAGCCTGAGGTCATTCCTCACTTCCCCTGCCCCTCTGCCCAGCAGCCAATGGGAGGGCTTCCCCCCTCCCCTATTGGGTAAGGGGAGGCAGGGTAGAGCACTTGATCTGGGGGGGGGCAGGCATGGCATTCAGTGGGAGGGGGTAGGATGGCGACAGGGGCTCGCATTCTGTCTCTAAAAGGTTTGCCATCACTGACCTATAGGTTTAGGATATGTATGTACATGCACTCACACTCACATGTGTGCATATATGTAAATATATGCATGTGTGTGATATATGTATTTGTATACTATATATTTATACTATATACATTTCTTCTCATTCAGAAATCTAATTAGGAAGAATATATAAATGGAGAGACACAACTAATAAAATCTACCACCATTTCAGCTGCTTACTGTAATTTCTCACTAGAATTAGTGAATATTATTTGGCCTAGTGTGACTATCAGTGCTTTATTGGAGTGGATATGTTGACTTGAGGACAGAGAAGTAGGGCTTCCTCCTGTTCAGGCAGTCATCTTGGCTGGAAATCATCTTTAGAGTATAAAGATTTATGTACATCATCTCCCAAACCAAATTACATAGTCCTGGAAATCTGGAACCATGAATTATACTTCTCTGCATCCCCAAATACATGACTGTGGTGATGAGCCTCTCTAAACTCATCCAGTCTGGTCTTCAGAAGGTGAGCTGGTTCTCACATGATCATCTATAACTTTCCGATAGGCAGAACTGGTCCAACTTTCCAGAACTTGCTAGTGCATGCACATTAGTAGCATAGATTTCTAGATCCCATTCACTTCCTCACTCCATGCTACTGAGGCATCAGAGCAAGACTTTAATGTGGGGACTTTTGACTAGTGTGATAAAATATAAGCTTGTTGATTGATAGAAGTTTAAAGTTAGTATCCCAAAGGAATAGGCTTTCTTTTTTAAACTCTTACCTTCCATCTTGGAATCAATACTGTGTATTGGTTCTAAGGCAGAAGAGTGGTAAGGACTAGGCAATGGGTGTCAAGTGACTTGCCCAGGGTCACACAGCTGGGAAGTGTCTGAAGACAGATTTGAACCTAGGACCTCCCATCTCTAGGCCTGGCTCTCAATTCACTGAGCCACCCAGCCGCCCCCTGGAATAGGCTTTTTAAAAATTCATACCTTGCCCTTTTCCAGAAATATTTAAGGCAGCTGATGAAATTTAATGTTTACAACAAAACAAATAAAATGTTTTGAAGCACATACCCAAACTAAATAGAATGAGTTAGTGTTACAAGGTACCTGAAATTAGTAATTACTGAAGTTGAGCACTGATTAGCTCTGAATATGCTGGTAGCCAAATTAAAGAGGGATACATGTTAACATATTTCTTATTGTCTTATTAAAAGAAAACTTGGGGGGCATCTTCCTATCTGTGTGACCCTGGCCAAATCATTTGATTTCCATTTCTTAACCCTTACCACTCTTCTGCCTTGGAACCAATACACAGTGTATTCCAAGATGGAAGGTAAGGGTTTAAGGGAGTAAAAAAGAAATGAAGAAAAGAAAACTTGTAAGTTTGTTTGGAGAGACTCTTCTTGGTATTGAATTTTAAGGAAAAGTTTTATCACATAGGTCTTCAGGTCAAGGTGTATTAGTGGGGGATCAGGAACCAGAGCTTGAAAGGTCTAAGAGAGGGAGGGAACAGATAAATAGAAGCACCACTTCCTCTCCCAGGCAGAGTTGCCCAACAGAAGTTGAGATTGGATCAATATGCAGAGTTGAAAGGTAAAGAGGAAATCCCCTTCAGCCTCTAGTTTCTGTTTTCTTCCCTGGATGGATATTATCTTGATCCCCTTAGTACATATGAAGAATGAGATGTTCAGTTCTTCTGAATTAATAAGGTCTAGTTATTGTTTTGATATTCAGGAATGGTAGGTTTAGGGAAGAGGGAAAAATAGGAAATCCCTAATTCTATTTCAACCTAAATTCTCTTTAGGGGTTGAAGGCTCAGGTCTGGGAACTCAAGTCCCTGAGGACGTTGTGGAGTCAGGCTGGTATATTTCCTAATATAGAAAGATACAGCTATTGAAGGTATCAATAGAAAATCTTACTGGGTGGATAGTCTTTTATCTTCCCCAAAGGGAAAAAGTCTATCCACCACTATTGAGGAAGAATGGCTAATCTGATTTCTTCAGATCAATGAGGGATCACAGCAGGTTATGCTCAGCAAGTTGCTCTTCTCCCTTTCAGTTCAGAAAAGAAAAAGAACTTCTTTCCAACTGTCCATCTGCTTTTCTTGGCTAGAGGTTCTAGCCCCATCCCCCGTTGCCAGCAAAGTTCATTTCCTTCCTGCATGAGGTTTCCTTGTAAATCAAGTCCTTGCAATGCAGAATGTATCTCTCATCCACAAAGGGCATTAGTTAACAGCAATAGTTTTACAGAAGACACATTGAAATGGATATTTCTTATATCAATTAAATAAAAGCTGAAAGCATGGCTTTAAATTTTAACTCAGGCATTTCCTCAGCTAAGCAAATATGGTTTTTATATATTACTTTTTTTCTTTCTTTTTTTTTGGGGGGGGGGGTGGTATATTTCTGATAAATCAGATTAATTCCATTTGAAAAATCTAGATCAAAGATATCAAACATGAAATCCACTATACTGTCTAGTGTGACCTGAACCAGATTAAAATGTAATTGGGAAATATTCAACAAAATAAAATAACAGTAAAACATAAATAATATTAATATCTTGTTTTCTAAGTAAAAATGTAGCCCTTAGTCATCCCTATTTTGGTACTGAGTATCCTCATTTCTATTTTAACTTGACACCTTTGGTGTAGAGAAAAGGAGAGTTAACTCATCAGTTAAATGATCTCTTTTAAGTACTAGATATCTCTAGGGAGCCTTTCACAAGTATAGGATTACAATCAATTCATGATGAGTTCCTGAAGTGTTGATGATATGGTGTTGTTAATTAATGAAGGATCCATATGCTTTGGAAATCAGATGTGCTGAAGGCAGAAGAAACACTCTTGTGAAGATTTTGAGGGTATGACGTGCTCTGAATTGAAGCAAACAGTTCACTTGTATTTAGAATTGAAATATAGAAGTGCCTGTGTATAAAATAGAAACAGAAAGTGTTCTCCTTGGCATTCAAAGCCCTTCATAATTTAGCCCTCTCCTACCTTTCTAGTCTTCTTACACTTTACTTCCCAACATTTATTCTTTAGGTCAGTGACATTGGCCTTTTCCTTGAACAAGACACTCTATCTCTCTTTTTCTTGGCTCCTGGCACTCTTCTCTGGCTGTTCTCCAAGCCTGAAATGTTCTCCCTCCTCAACTCTGCCTATTGAACTCCCTGGCTTCCTTTTAAGTCTCAACTAAAATCCTATTTTTTTATTGGAAGCCTTTTCCCACCTTTCTTAAATCTAATGCCTTCTCTGTTAATTATTCCCCATTTGTCCCATATATAGCTTGTTTTATATATATTTGTTTACATGTCTCCCCAATTAGATTATAAACTCTATAAGGGCAAGGACTGCCTGTTGTAAAAATAAAAGGGGGATTGTGAATCTAATATAGGCAATGGATTTGTTTATTGATTATAAACTGATTTCAGATACTCTGCTTGCTGTGCTAACAAAGTATCTTCAGTTTATATCAGTCAAGTGAAGCTCATAATGAACTTCTCTTTAGGGTGAGGAGCAAGGATGCTAAAGAGACTCTGGTTATAAAAAATTAAAATATTTATTGAAAATATATAAGGATAAAAGGATTTCTAAAACTCGCTAACTACACCCAAATAAAACTCCCTTGTTCCTCAAGGAACAGCTTCTCTTTTTTATAGGCTACACTAATCCTTCCTTATCCGACTAACCCAAATTTTCCCTATTCTACAATAAACCAACAATATTATCCTTATAATTTTTAATTTGCCTCCAAGTTATAAAAATAACAAAGGCTAGATGGTTGAGTCTCAACAAGAATCAAGTTAGGACTCTGAGCCTTAGCAGACTCAGAGTCCAAACCAAAGACCAGGTCTTTCTCTGGTCTTTTCAGAGTTAAACAATCTATAAAGACTGTAATAGATAGTCAATAGTGTTTCCCAAGTTGGAAAAAGAAAATGACTCCTTCAGGTGTCTACATCAATGAGAGAAAGAGAGAGAGAAAAAGAGAGCAAGAGAGGCAAAGATATTACCTCCTCAAAGCCCTCAGAGCAAGAGTCTCTGTGTGTGACTCTGCCAACTACCAGAGATCAACTGCCACTCCCAGAGAAAAACTTACAACTGGCAACATCTGAAATTGACACTCTCAGCTCTGCTTGAAATTCCAATTCCTTCTCAAGCCAGTTTCTCTACTTCTTATCTCTAAACTAATATAACAAGACCCACTTTCTAATATCCTTATAGTTTCTCCCCTTTTGAGCATATGGAGAGAGAAAAAAATCTCTCCCATATGCTTGCCATTCTTTGTAATTCTAAAGTTATACCTAACATTATTATTATATTTCAAAAAAAATTAGTCTTAATCTTATGTTTATCTTATCCTATTCTTATTACTACACCTTATCTATGCTAATCTGCACTAGGGATAGAAATCAAAGAAAAGAAAATTTCAATGAAAAAGTACTTGCACAAATGCAAGTACAAAACATAAATTACAGAAATTCAAAATGAAAACTTTTGAAACAATAAAATAGTTATAAAAACCAATTTAACTTATGTTTTGTTTTTTTAAACCCTTACCTTCCATCTTGGAATCAATACTGTGTATTGGTTCCAAGGCAGAAGAGTGGTAAGGGCTAGGCAATGGCAGTTAAGTGACTTGCCCAGGGTCACACAGCTGGGAAGTGTCTGAGGCCTGATTTGAACCTAGGACCTCCTGTCTCTTGGCCTGGCTCTCAATCATCTGAGCCACCCAGCTGCCTCCTTTAACTTGTTTTGCAAAAAAGTAGTCTATCTAAAATAATATGCAAAACTCATGCAAACTGCATTTTACAAATCCTATTTGAACAATTCAAATGAAACTCTTTACTATGCTAAGACCTTATCCTATCACTAGTACAGAAAACCAAAACTAACTACATTAAAAGTCAAAATCAATTTGCTATACTAATAAAATCAAAACTTTGCAATGATTTATATACACATCTATATAAATACACAGATCTATATAATTTCTACACCTATGTATATGTTATGTACAAATTGTATTATAGACTATGTATATATAGTATTTACAAACTATTTACATTTTGCAGGAGGAAAATAAATGTCCCCCCTATGATAGTTTAAGAAAATCTTAAAAGATTTTCTTTAGAAAGATATGTGTTTTCTTGATGTTATCTCCTAGGAACACATAAAGTGTTTCTGTGAGAAAAGATCTTACTAATTTAATGTGTATAGTTATTATTATCTTCCCAAGGTGATTTATCTGTATTCATCCATTTCAGTGAATACTCATCACCTGCTTATGATGTTGGAGTTTGTAAAAAATATGTCCTATATGTGTCTATTATTTTGTAGTGAATACTTACCAAATATTTAAAGTCACCTCCTTTGCTACTGTCTTCTGTCTTCATGTTGTAACTATGTAGTGTTTATTTGCAACTATAGTGAAAGTGTGTAATGTTAGAATGGTGCAAAAATCTTACAGTTCATGTCCATAATCAGTCTGTGTTCCTCTTCTGTGTTGATTTTTTCTGCAATGTCTTTGTTACAGTTCAAATGTCCTTTTTGCTATCATCTTCTCTGTTTCTTCTATGTCATCTTTGTCTCAATCTTGATCTCTGTCTCTTTCATTCTTCTTCTTGAACCAGGAAGTTTTGTTTAGATGGAGTAAGAATTCCTTAGAGTTAGAAATCCTTTTATCCTTATATATTTTCAATAAATATTTTAATTTTTTATAACCAGATTCTCTTTAGCATCCTTGCACCTGGCCCTGAAGAGAAGTTCATTATGAGTTTCACTTCACTGTTGCCCCTTTTTGTATTTCCAGTGGTTATACAGTACCTAGCACGTAGTAAGCATTTAATATTTATTGTTTATTGATTAATATTTTCCCTCAAAAGAGAGCCTTGACTCTTTTATGATGTAGACAATATTTGGTTAAGATGTCCAAGTACTTTAACAGCATCTAACCTGGTACAGAATTTTGAGTCCTGAAAAGCTTTAAGGGCAAGTGTTAATGATCCTCCATCTCAGCCATAAAAGACCCTCAGGATAGCATCTGTATAGGATTTTATTTTTACGTAGAATTGTACTGCAGTGGGCCCATCAAGATAAATTAGAGTAATGAATTTATATTTTAAGATTTTGCTTATTTAGCATTGTTCATTTAGATGTTGGAAAATATACAAGATTGATAGAATGTTAGACCTTGAAATGACCTCAAATATAAACCAGTCCAGCCTTGTATATATAATTCCATGATTTTGGTTTTTAGTTGTTTTTTTTTTTAAACCTTTCCCTTCCATCTTGAAATCAATATTGTATATTGGTTCCAAAGCAGAAGAGCAACAAGAGCTAGGCAATAGGGATTAAGTGACTTGCCCAGGGTGACCTAGTTAGGAAGTGTCTGAAACCAGATTTGAACTCAGGGCCTCCTGTCTCTAGGCCTGGCTCTCAGTCCACTAAGCCACCTAGTTGCCCCTTGAGTTTAGTTTTAATATAGTTAATGAATAGCCAACAGGTACAACTACTTGCTAAGTCCATTTCTAGTAACCTAAAATTGTCTGCTGCATTAAGGATGCTTGTCTTTTTCCACAACTGTAAGATATACATAGACCAATGCACCTCAGAGCTATATACTATATTATAGGATAAAAGGAAAATGATGCAACCATTTCGTACATTCTAACATTCTAATTTGTGACATCAATTCCTGTCTATTCAGACTTTATCAATAGTATGCTTCAGGCTTCAAAGAAGCAATAATAGCTCCATTCCATGTAGTTTGTCTCTAGCTTTTTCTTACTCACAGAATCAAAGACCGATGAAGGAATAATGAAAAATTAGAAGCTTTGTGCAGTTATCTGATTCCATCTCACTCCCAAGATAGAATAGAGTGTTGCAGTGATCAGTAGTTGAACAATTAGTTCCAGGTGAGATAGTAAGGCCTCTGGACTAGGGCCTTGGATACTTGTCCAAGGATGAGCTTTGTTTTTATGTTCCTGAAAAAAATCTTGGGACCTTGTTCAACTGTCCATCAGGAAGAGATAGGGATAGGGAAATCTCTGAGGTAATAAGGTTGCTAGGGGCAGCAATTGCTAATGAGTATAGTTTAAGACTTACTTTACTTAGATTCAACCTGCCAAACACTATCTATACTCCCTAGAGGGAATGATGGTACCCTCTCATTGCCTATTTATCAATAAAGACTTGTTTCTCCTATGATTTCTCTTTTAGGCATACTGTGAGCAGTAGTGTTCCCAAATCCTATATTCAGTGTTGTCTCCACTGGCTGAATCCATAGCTTCTCAGGGGGATATATACTATAACAAAATAAATTTTAGGGGATGTGACTTGTGCATTTATTTACTGGGATAAATAGAAACTGGATAATGAAATTTCATTTTTAATTGCCAAATTAATGAAAAAAGCATAGTTGAGTTTTAATTTAATATTGTTAAAAGATGTCTACATCTAAAAGCAAAATTTGGCCAATGTAATAGTTTTGGAAACTGGTATTCTTAATCTATTTTTAATGATCTTTCTCCTTCATTTGTAGAACTTTCTTGAATAAGATGCTAATGAACAGATTGACTACTGATGAATGTGAAAGCCATGAGTCTAAGCTATGGAGTTGGAAAGAACTGAAGTTAAGGAAAAAAGAAATAGATACATAAGACAAATTAAAGACATTGTTTCATTTTGAGGTATGGAATGAGTGTTATTTCCTTGTGTGCAAGGAAATTGATATTTTGACAGAGATAGTATGGTAATAAATGTATTGTGAAAGTTGATTGTGCTATATTAAATATTCATAATAAGTGTCTATTAAAACTTTAAAAATCTGTAAGCCATTTATGTACTGTTTTTAACTACATCAAGTTTTACTTTAGTATTCCTGGGAATTGATCTTGGTTTTCTATTCAGTGAAGAAGATATTCAAGTGAAAACAGAACCTGGAGTGTTTCTTTGAAGCTTGATCTGTCTTGCTGAGTCAGAAGTCTTTGAAAGTTTAGGAGCAAGATCAGTTCGTTGCTATATTTGAGAAATTTAACCTTTCCAGGCTCAGTTTTCCTCTTTAGGAAACTGAGATTTTAAATAGATATACCCACTTTCCAGGAATGAAGGAAATATTGTACCACTAAAAGAAAATTCCTTGAGGGTGGAGATTGTCAGTAGGTGAAGTTTTATTGTCATTGCTTGATTTTACAAAGTTTTAGACTTGATCATTTATACTGAGTAATTTTTTCAAATGCCTGCTTTTGTTTTCTTAAGGAAGAAAAGAGATGCCTACAGTGTCTCTATGAACATATATAGGCAAATAAATGTGTTTTGAGAATTTTATGAGTATAATGTAATTTTAATGGGAAAAGATAGTGCCCTCTGAAGAACTTTTTGCATGTTTCCTTTTGATATTTTACTTGGTGTGCTGTAGTGAAGCTACTCTTTAGTTTCTATGATCACAGTGACCATTTTAAGTATTTTTATTTCATAAGATTTTGTAGATAAAAACACTAAGTTAATCATGTCTTTAAGTTGAGTACTCATGCTAATTGATATCATTGTATTGGATTTGTTAAATTAAAATATTTCAACACCTTTAACAAGCAAAATTGTCTCTTTTCTGAAAAGTTTTTGTTTGAGGTTAAAAAATCATTCTACTATCAAGGACACATGATACCCAGTGGAATCCCAAGTCGGCTATGGGAGGGGTGGTGGGAGGGAGGGAAGAAAAGAAAATGATCTTTGTTTCCAATGAATAATGTTTGAAAATGACCAAATAAAATAATGTTTAAAAGGGGAAAAAAATAAATTCAACATTTTATATTAAAAAAAAGATCATTCTACTAATCCATACAAAATATTTAAAATTAACATAAACAAAACAAAAATAAAACCCATAAAACATAAAGTCAGACAATGAGGGCAAAGATACTCATTCTGTTACCCTATGTATAATTGTTTATATTAAAAAACTGTGGTCCTTTAATTTATGGACCTAAAGTAAGATGTTTCAGCAAAGTAAGAATTCATTGTTTCTTGGTATATTACTTTATCTGTGGAAATAATTTTAAAGAAGCTGCATTAGGGGTAACAAGGTGGCTCTATGGATAGAGATCCAAGCTTGGAGATAGGAGCTTCTTGGGTTCAAATCTAGCCTCAGATTCTTCCCAGCTGTGTGAGCATGGGCAAGTCACTTCTTAACCCCAATTGCCTAGCCCTTACTGCTCTTCTGCCTTTTTGTTTTTAATGAAGAAGAAGAATTACCATTTTCTTTGTCATAGCATCTTAAGGATCTTGGGAGCTTATAAATGATTTGCAGCTGAAACCTTCCCTATATAATGTGTTCCCCCTTAAAATGGGAAAGCAGGGACTGTCCTGTTTTTCTATGTGTATTCTCAGTGCTTTGCATATAGTAAGTACTTAATAAAAGCTCCATTCATTTACTTATTGTTGATACAACTGATATTATACAGCTGCTCCTAAAACTGATCCTTAATTAACAAAACCTCAAATAATTTGTGTATATTTTGTTGTAAGCTCCATTAATTTGGTCTCAACAGGATAACACAAACTTGAATCAATAAAAGATGAATCATTGAAATAAACTTGATTGAATCTATGATCTCATCTATGTGAGCATCCCTTGAATCCTATCCATATTTCAATCTATGTAATTTTTGTCCATGTTCTCCTGTAGTTCTCCCATAGAGGATATAGCCAATATGTGGAAGGAAAACTTATCTTCTAGGTCTCATTTACATTTCATGAGTAGCAATGTAGCTCTCAGACCATCCATATGGTGTCCTTAACTCTTCAAAGATGATCAGCTAGATTTCAAGAAATAGTAGCTTTATTTCAAAGCATAAATAGAAGACTTTAGGAATCTATTTTTAAGAAATAAAACTATTCTTAATTTTTAAAAAATTTATTTTTATATATAATTGTGTTCCTGAAGTAGTTTAAGAGTGTTAGAAAATAGCTCATTCTTGAATATTTTACTTTTTCCCCTTATAATTTTGTTAACAGTGTAGCAATGATTTGCATTTTTTTTAGGTTTCCTTCATTTTTTTATTTAATTTTTTTGTTCCAAATTCTATTCTTCCCTTTCCCCCAGTCACTGAGAAAGGAAGAAAAACAAAATATAAAACAATAGTCATGCAAAACAACTTTCTGCATTTTTCATGTTCATAATAATTTTTCTTTAAAGTAAGAAAGAAGAAATTTTGCCTCAATTTATCTCGGCTGATTTGCATTTTGAAGAAACTTTAGTACCTATATGGGGCCTACCCAATGGAAGGACACTATCATTGTTTGGCTCAAAGGAAGGAAGAATAGATACCTCTAGTTTATTTTCCCTCCTCCTCTCTAGTTGTCAGAAGGGGAAACAGGAGGTTGGTGCCAGAGGCCATCATTCCTCTGTCCCCAGAGGAAGGGGGAACAGGACTATAAGAATATCTGCTTTCTTAAGTACTATTCATCTAGGAAATTGATGGTGAACCTTTTGGAGATGGAGTTCCAGGCCCTGCCTCCACCCAAAACCCCCAGATTGAATGCTGAGCCTTCTTCCCCATCCCACCCAGACTGAGTGCCATGCCCCTTCCCCACACTTAGTGCTGAGCACACCCTGCCCCCCCCCCCACCTTACTTGACACAGAGGAGGGAGGAAGCGTTCCTAGTCCGCTGCCGGGAGGAGGGTTGAGTGCAGTGAAGAATGTCCTCAGCAAGTGTGTAAGGGGGTGGTTCAAGCACTTTGCTCCCCTCCAGCTCTGCCACTTGTGAGCTGCCCACCTTACCTGCTATGTGCTCACATTGGGCCACTGGGCAGAGGGGCGGGTGAAATAAATAAATGTTGTAAGGGCTCAGTGGAGAGGGGGAGGGGAGCAGCTCCAAGTACCTTTACCTTTCTAGTAACCAACTCTAGGTGGGGAGAAGGTGGCTACATGCCCTCAGAGAATGCTCTGTGTGACATCTTTGGCACCTATACCTTTGATTTGTCATCACTAATCTAGGGTCATCTTGGTTAACCTATGGAATGCATGCTGAAGGGGGCTACACCCCTCCCCCTTTTATGTGTGCCTGAGGACATTTCATCACCCACCCCTCTGCCCAGCAGCCCAGTGGGAGTGCGGGGTAAGGCAGGAGGCTCACATGCAGCACGAGGATGCAGTTTGGGCACTCAATCTCTAAAAGATTCATCATCACTGATCTAGGGGATATGATCAGGTTTCATCTAACTTTTGATTGCTTTGGCCATTTTGGAGGGAAGGGAGTACCCCAAGCTCTATATTCAAGGCTTGACCTCTTCCCCACCAAATAATTCCACAATGAACACATACAGAATAGCAAAGAAACCCATTTATTCAAATCAAACAAAAATTAAAGAAGATATACATAGAAGAATATATATTAGATAAAACAGAGTGAAGGAACTCCCCCATTGGGATTGAGAAAACAGCTCAACTAAGAGTACGCTAGATCTCACATAAGGGGAAAACCTCTCTGCTGTAACCAGTTGGGAGTAGAGACATGATGAACATCACCCACTCTTATGTCTTCCCAGAGTCTTCCTTCAACAAACTTAAGTGGGGTTGGCCTCTTTCATCTTCCCTTGAAGTTAGAAGCAAAAAAATCAACTTAATTGAGGATTCTTGCTTAAAGAATTCACCAAAGAAGGGTTGGTTTAGAACTGAAATACTTGCCTCTATCTACTTTGCCTTTTAAGCAGGGCAGAGGCTTCATCTTCCATATAAAAAGGGCTTTGAACACATCTAAAGGTAAATTTCAAATCCAGAACATTCCTTAATTATCAAAACTTGCTTTGCCTAAATTGAAATATCAGCAATGCTTTTATTAATTGCCTACTATATATAAGGTACTGTGCTAGATGCTTTGGATACAGACAAAAGTGAAAATCGTCAATGAGATTATATATTCTATAATGTGAATTTTAGATTTACTCCACCCTGCTTAGTCTAACAAAACAGGAATATCTACACCCCTACTTAAGGATCAAATGTTGAGAAGGATGGCCTATAACAGGCATGTGCTAGCAAATGACAAATCAGAAACAACTGACAGACCCCCTGGGCTGTCCTAAGCCAAGTTTAAGCTACCATTGGTACATGTGAGACAGAAAGTGATGTAAAAATGGTCTATACATTTCACGTCACTTCCTCTCTCCAGCTTCTTTTCGTAGAGAGGTGGCTCTGGCTCTTATGGCAGAGAGGTGGCTGGTGGCAGTGTGCTGGACATCTTGGCATCTTCGCGTGGCTGCAGCTATTGTCCGGGTTTGGCGGTGGACGTAATCCTATACCCTTTTCCCTCTCTCTTCTTAATTCCTTCCCTCTATATTAATTAAGCTACCATAAAATTTCCAAACTGACTTGAGTATTTTATTTGGGATTTGAATTAAATCCCTGGAGACCAATTAAATTTATATTTAGTCTCAACCCTAAATTTACCCTTACAGTCTGGCTAATCCACGAAGGGTGTGATCAGGACCCTCAAATTTCTATGAAACCTCTTTCCTTTCTTTATTACTTCCTCAAGTCAGTCTTTTAAGCATCTAGCTCAGCAGTTCAAAACACAGCTGTGAGATTAGGTGAGTATAAAACATTTCTTTAAATCTTTTCTCCTTAATTTGAATTGAACACAGCCTTTAAAAAAAAAAATCTAAAAGCGGCAGGACTGGGGAAGCTGTTTACGAAGGAATCCCCCTTCCCTTAGGGAATAAACTACCCAATTAGCCCACCCCCACAATACTGCCTCAATTACTCTTAACTAGCGGTGAGAAAAACCTGGAGGAAGTTTTGGCCTTGTCCTGCTCCCCATGTGTCTCTAGTTTTAAAATTAAGTGAGGAGTAAAAAAAAACAAAAAACAAAAACCTGTGAGGCCTGCTAGGAAAAGCAAAAGCTTTACTCAAAGAAAGAAAATGTTTTACCCTGAAGGTAAAGTCTTAGCCTCAGGCAAAAGGCTTTGTTTTCTGTCTCCTTTTGGCCTAGGGGACTTGATTGGATTAAAAGGCTCTTTTAAAAAAAGGACACTGGACCCAAATCTTTTGTTTTCACTCCCTGATTTTAACCCCTAGCCAGTAGCAACATCTACTGATGAAAACCAAAATTTTAAATAATTAAAAAAACATATAAAAACCTACATTCTACAACATTTGTATGGCCTTTGAAATATTAGGGACAGAAAAGATTCCAGAATACCTCCAATTTCTTATGTTATTAGGTAATTTCATTTTTATACCCCTAAATACTGTGATGAGAAATGCTACCTTGAAAAATTTTGAAGCTAAAATGCAGGAAAACATTCAAAACCAATTGGATAATTTAAAATGCTTCTTACTGGATCAACTGGCAAATACTGACCCCAACAAAAACATGTCTGACTCTGACAAACCTGTTTCGGAACCTCTAAATGAGGAAATTCCCTCCCCCAAAATGGAGATGGAAAACACCTCTCTTATAGCTCAGCTGACAGACTGGTTCTCTTGTGGTCTGCAAATCTTGGCTAAACTTAATTCCCAAGACCCTTCTCCTGAAATCCAAACTTCTGAAATCCCAGTTTCTCCTGTTCCTTTTCCTACTCAAAAACCAATTCCAGCCCCAAGGAAATCTCATCCTTCTAAAGAAACTCCTTTTAGTCAACTCACAGGTACCAAATTCAACTAGAGGCCTTTTTCCTCTAAGAGAAGTACCTGAAATAGGACGCAATGGGGATGTGGTGACTCTAAGGCACAATATACGGTTTACTCCCCAAGAAATAATGAATTCACACAAAATGTTCCCACATAGGAACAAGATCTCTTTCTGGTAATGAAAAAGATGGCAGATATATTTTTTCAGTATAATCCATCTTACAAAGACATTGAAACTTGCTACAGGCTTTTTTAACTGAATGTGAGAAAAATAAAATAATTTCTCATGTCAATAAAGCCTGGGGGCACAATGCAGTACACTGGCCATCTCAGGACTATAACAACTCTGAGGATTATTTACAACTATACTGTTGTTAGGGAGACCATCTTAACAGCCTGAGAGAGTGTGCAGACAGTACAGATAAGTGTACAGAATTTAAAAGAATTAAGCAAAATGAGGAAGAGAAGCCCTCCAGATTCATGGATACAATAATTGAGTTTGGGGGGTCAATACCTGGATTTTGCCCTTTCTAAAGAAAATTGCATAAGACAAATTAGAAGGTACTTGGTGAATAACTCTTGCAAAGTGATTAGGGATTATTTTAGAACACATTGCCCAAGATGGCCACAGATGAATCTTTAAGAATTATGGGAGGGGTGTGACAAGGAAATCACTTTAAAAGACTGATATATATTAATTTAAGGTCACCAAGGAATTCAGCTATGTAATTCCTTAATGAAAACTCAAGTCAGCAGTCAACCTTTTATGGAGGTTAATTACAAACAGGAGGAAGAAAAGTATTAGAGAGAGAGAGAGAGAGAGAGAGAGAGAGAGAGAGAGAGAGAGAGAGAGAGAAGGGAATAGGGCTTAAATACCCCCTCTGTTTAGGCTGGGCCAAAAGGCCCAAGCCCTTAGATAGCTGAAGCAAAGAAAAGAGATCAGTCCCTATCACTCACATGACCAAAATGGAGAAACAGTCTCAGGGGCCTCCACCTCCAGCTTCCTTCAGAGCAAGCTTCTCAGAGCACAACCTCCCAGAGCAAAAACTCTCCAACCACCACCTCAGTCCTCAGACCCTGCTATCTTTAAGGAAACCATCCAAGTTCCCTCCCCTCAGTTCTCACATCTACCAATCACTGTCCATGTCTTCCCTGTGTCAATGGTGGCTCTAGCTTAACCCAGGACCACCCAGAGGTCTGTGACTTTGCACATGTCTGTTGAAGGTCATATTCTCAAATAATTAAATCTTGATCCCTTGCTGCAGCCCTTCCTAAATCCTGTTACCCTGAGCAGGGTGGAGATTGGAAGTTCCAAGACCTGGTTCTGTCATTCCAAGTATCTCTATTGTATCAATTCTAAAATCAATCATGACTCAAAGAACTTCCTGTTCTATGCTTAAGCATAGGTCAAAGCCCTTTCCATTGTTCAGCAAAAGGTTTCTGTCCTAAAGTAATCTTAAGTAGGGAGGAGAATGACCTTCCCATGCCAATGGGGTTCACATTCCAATAGACTATCAGTAGGAAATTTTTCAAGTATGAAATTTCCCAATGGTGAAATTTCCAACATTTATAAGTCTAAGAAATTTTAAGGTTTACAGGGGGCAGCTGGGTAGCTAAGTGGATTGAGAGCTAGCCCTAGAGACGGGAGGTCCTAGGTTCAAATCTGGCCTCAGACACTTCCCAGCTGTGTGACCCTGGGCAAGTCACTTGACCCCCATTGCCTAGCCCTTACCACTCTTCTGCCTTGGAGCCAATACACAGTATTGACTCCAAGACAGAAGGTAAGGGTTTTATTAAAAAAAAAAAAAAAGAATTATGGGAAACTGCTCTATATGTTTCAAAGGGAAACAAAAGAAGGAAAAGACTAATTATCTCATGGAGAAAATTGAGAAACCATTGACATTTATTAACAGATAAGATTGCTAAACTTGAAAGAGGGCATGATACTCAACCAATGGCACTTGCCCCTCTCCAAGAATCTAATTATCGATCCATTACCTGCCAATTCTGTGAGAAGAAGGGCCTCAGAATGATAGAGTGTAGAACTTTATTTAAGGCAATCAGAAAAAATATGCAGTTTAATCACAACTACAGAAATGATAATTATAGAAATAACTATGATAATGATAATGGAAACCACAACTTTAGGAATGATAACTATAGGAATAGATATTGGGAAAATGATAACAAAAACCAAATGACTCCGCAACAATATAAGTTAAGTGGTGCTCGTCCAAAAAGTACTCGGGGTGCTAATGCCCCTCAGGAGGGTGACCCTCAGGGGGTGCCCAAGGAACTTCCCAAATACTATGAAGGTGATACCTCTTAGATCCTATTGTTTTTGTATATATTAACCCTTTTCAGTTTTGTCTCCCCTCTGAATAGTAGCAAGGAAGGAAGAAAGAAGATAGAAGAAGAAATGGATTTTTGAATATAGTACCCCTATGATTATGAAAATATACATTTTTAACATTTTTGGTTTTTTCCTCCCTATTGATGGATCTGTACTATTTTGTTGCACTTTATTTGTGCCATACAGTATTTTATTTTTTCTCTCTCATTTTTTGCATTTGGAGCATGTCAACTTCTATTAAGACTGATTGGCTGTATCCTATCACATGCATTGGAGATAATAATCCATTGACAAGTGGATGCTGTATTTTGAGAACACATTGAATTCCTGAATTTCCCCCCCTTATTTTATTATTGCTTTTCTTTTATTTTGATTAGAATATTGGATTTTCCCCTTTTTATCATTTCTTGTACTAAAGGTACATACAATTAATATTATTTTTGCAGTAATATAAGTTTAGTGTGTGTATATATATATATACTTGCTATAATAATGCATACCCAAAAAGCTTTAAACTGTGGGAACCTGCCATTTATTGATGAAATGTTATGGGACTGTGATTAATGTTTGTGTCTGATTCTGGGAAATGGGATAAAAACAAGGAGCACAGACTTAACCTGAATAGTGCCAAAAAGAGCACACAGGTCAAAAAGAAAGAAACCAATCTAGGTAGGATTGATGCACTTCTAAGCCATTACAAAAGGACTTGAACCTAGTGTTCAAGGTTGTGACACTTGACATACGTTAAGACGTAGGACTTCCTTGTATCTACACTCTTTTTGAAATACTCACAGACAAGTACCGAAGTTTGACTATCATCCTGGCTCCCATATCCCTGAGATTGACAAATCAGACCAGGGAATGACACTTCCCTATGTGAATTTTAAAAACTACTCAGGGGGGCAGCTGGGTAGCTCAGTGGATTGAGAGCCAGTCCTAGAGATGGGAGGTCCTAGGTTCAAATCTGGCCTCAGACACTTCCTAGCTGTGTGATCCTGGGCAAGTCACTTGACCCCCATTGTGTAGCCCTTACCACTCTTCTGCTTTGGAGCCAATACACAGTATTGACTCCAAGACAGAAGGTAAGGGTTTAAAAAAAAAAAAACTACTCAGACTGTACTTTAGAAGATTTGATTTAGCTAATGGAGATACATGGTCTAACAGAATCAGGAATGTATTGTGAATTTTAAAATTACTCCACCCTACTCAGACAGTGCTTTAGGGGAAGATAAAGTTGTAAATTCCTGATTGAACAATGAAGTTACTTAACTCATACCTTATAGTGAAGCTAGAACTTTAAACTAAGTCTGTTTTTAGAACTAATACAAAAGGATGTTAAGTACCTATAAAGGTTAAATTAATCACAAAAAGGTCAAGTAACTCACAAAAGGTAAGCTTAACAAAGAAGTGTGAAGTACCTCAGAAGATATAATCTAACCAGAGAAGGTGAGAACGAAAGAGTGGATAGTCCTGGAGAAAATCTAATCAAAGAAGGTGAGAACTAAAGAATAGACAGTCCTGGAAAAAGCATCTACTGTGATTGGTAGATGTGAAAATTTAGGGGAGGTAACATAAGAGAAAATTTCTTTAAAAGGAGGCTAAAAAAGTCAGATCTGGCAATTCAGTTCGGAGTGCAATTGAGTTCAGATTGAGTTCAGTGGAGAACTGGAATGCAGCCTGGAGGATTCTCACTCAGACAGCTTCCTAGAGACAGTCTCGTGGTGAGTGATAAAGACTGACTCCCTTTCCCATAGGCTCAGGGAGGCCACTTTGGCCAAAGTCTTTAACTACTGCCTGGCTCAGCCTGAGTCAGAGCAGTTTAAATTAATTCTCTCGCTCTCCTTTCCTTAATTCCTTCTCTCTATATTAAAATCACCATAATTCCTAGCTGACTTTGGGTATTTTATTATTTGGGAATTTTCCCTGGCGACCAATGATTTAGATTTCAAGTCACAAAGCTAAAATTATCTTACACCTATCAAAATAAAATTCTAGTTCTTTTTCTTATAGTATGGCAACTTCCTGTAATCTTGGCTGCAAATCTGTAAGTGAAATACTACTGCATTCTGTCTTACAGACTTGTGGGATTAGAAATTACTTTAATTGGATCCTAATAAAAGGGCCTATTATGAATTTGTTCTTATTTACTCAATATTTTATATACATAGATTTTGCTATTTTGATTCTGATTTTGGATTTTTTTTCTTTCTACCTAAAGTTTAACTTTCTTCCATTTTTTTTTCTTTATGTTTTTGGTTTTGTTTTTCTCCTCTTTTGATAATTGACTAATACACCCCCATAACTCAACCATGCATCCTGAGCTGAACTGGATGTTTCTTAACACTCACTTCAGGGGTGGGGATTGTATTTTAATAAAAATTCAAGATTTTAAAATTTTTGTTCGAGAAAGATCTTCAAGGAAAGAAGCTTGCTTACTCCTAAATCCAGAGAATGAACTGTTGCAGAAAAATGCCAGAAAATCTACTCTGCATCAAGAAGATCCAGAATGAACTCTGGGTGTGGCTGATTGAACTGAAGTTTGATAGAACATTTATTTGAATGTATACTCTTATGCCAAAAGGGGACTGCCCCCTAATTGGTTTTTGTCAATGCACCCAGCCAACATTGGTTTTTCTGTCTCTCTTCTATTCCC
Organism: Monodelphis domestica; assembly: GCF_027887165.1. NCBI lineage: Eukaryota > Metazoa > Chordata > Mammalia > Didelphimorphia > Didelphidae > Monodelphis > Monodelphis domestica. The sequence continues at coordinate 180,183,445 of NC_077228.1, forward strand.
CTCTTCTATCTAACTATTGTAATTTCCTCTTAGCAGGTGAAATTTTGTATGTACCTGCAGTTAGAAGAATTTAGAGGTGCAGGATGATTAGGTTTAGTGATCAATTGGGAAGACTAGTCCCCCAATCATCATCAGGGGAGATTGTGAATTTAGATTTACTCTACCCTGCTTAGCCTAACAAAACAGGACTGTCTACACCCCTACTTAAGGATTAAGTGTTGAGAAGGTTGGCCTATGACAGACATGTGCTAGCAAATGACAAATCAGAAACAACTGACAGACCCTCTGGGTTGTCCTAAGTCAAGGTTAAGCTGCCATTGGTACATGTGAGACATAGAAAGTGATGTAAAAATGGTCTATATATTTCACGTCACTTCCTCTCTCCGGCTTCTTTTCGTGGAGAGGTGGCTCTGGCTCTTGTGGCAGAGAGGTGGCTGGTGGCAGCTTGCTGGGCATCTTGGCATGGCTGCAGCTACTGTCTGGGTTTGGCAGTGAGCATCCTTGATATAATACTGGGAGAAGGTTAGTAGCCTAGTTCAGGTGAGGCATCTTTACTGAGCTCTCTCAGAGTTTAGGCTGATTTTTTTTCTCTTTTAGTTTCCCTAAAAACACCATCCTCCAAGGAGGCCCCTCATCTCGGAGGAGGCTTCATGGCTGGAAGGTCTCTGAACTCCCCTTGGCTCAGGCTAGGCCAGAGAAATCCTATACTCTTTTCCCTCTCTCTTCTTCTTAATTTCTTCCCTCTATATTAATTAAACCACCATAAAATTTCCAAACTGACTTGAGTATTTTATTTGGGATTTGAATTAAATCCCTGGTGACCAATTAAATTTATATTCAGTCTCAACCCTAAATTTACCCTTACAATAAGAGAGAAAACATATACATATATAACAATTACAGTAATGGGGGAGGGGAGGGCAAGTGGCTAGCTGGCTCAGTGGATTGAGAGCCAGGTCTAGAGATGGAAGGCCCTGGGTTCAAATATAGCCCTAGACACGTCCTAGCAATGTGACCCTGGGCAAGTCACTTAACCCTCTTTGCCTCAACCTTACTGCTCATCTTCTGTGGAACCAACACAATATTGATTCTCAGATTGAAGGTGCTGTATTTTTTTTTTAATAAATACTTGGGAGGGGAGATATTAGCACCTGGGGAGATTAAGAAAGGACTTTGGGTAGAATGCTACACTTAAGCTGTCTTAAAGGAAAGTTATTGAGAGAAAGAGGGAGTACATTCTAGGTATGGAATATCCATATCCCTTGACAAATGCAAAAGCAAAGAGGTAGGGAATAAAAGGCCATGGAGCGGTAAGACATATTGGACCAAGAAAAGCAAATTTATTATAAGCCTGGAAAATTATATTGAGGTCATGTTATAAAGAGCATTAAGTACCAAATAAAGCCGTTTGGTTTTGCTCCTAAAAATCTTGGCATTGTTAACTGTACTTGGTGGATGAGGTTTTATTTTTCACATCATTTTATTTTATTATTTTTTTATTGTATGTGTATGTGTTTGCCTTTTTTATTTTAAATTTTATTTAAAACTTTTTCCATGGTTACATGATTCCTGTTATATCTCTCTCCTTGTAGCATTCCAGACATATAAGCAACTGGGAAGTATGGTTGATGTATTAAATACTTGATCAGATCAGTTAATGATCAATGTATAGAGAGTTATAAGGCAGGAGAATTCCTGAGTCTAAGCCACAAAGGCTTAGCCCTCACCTTGTCAAACCTCATTCCTCTGAAAAACGCATGTCAGGTGAATCCCCACCTCCTCTGATCTTGTCATTGTCTATTCAACCAATGTTAAGACCTACATGCTATGTTACGTATTCATTGATCACCTCTCAATCCACAATAAATGCTGGGGTGAGGGGCACTACTCTTCCTCTTGATTCCTGCAACCTTGGAGTTCTTCCCTCTATCTCTCTTTATCTTTCCTAGAACCACTCTTGGCCACATGCTGTCTATCTCGGAATTCTTACTTCCATGTGTTCTCTTATTTCTCATATGTTCCTTTAATTAATTTTCTAAGGAGAATATTATCAGGAGCAAGCACTGCTCCCTATATCAATTAACTTGCCTGTGAGTCTTCACTTATCACCCATCTTCCTCAGATGCCTTCCTCCTTTTCAAGCTATATCCCACAAAGAAAAATTATATAGCAACCACTGGTTGGATTGTTATACTCCTCTTCCCTCCCCCTTCCTGGAGCTAGCAAGCAATTCCACTGGGTTATACATATGTTATCACTCAAAAACTATTTCCATATTAATTATTTTTGCAATAGAACAATATTTTAAAATCAAAACCCCAAATCACATACCCATATAAACAATTGATAAATCATATATTTTCTTCTGGATTTCTAATCCCACAGTTCTTTCTCTAGATGTGGATAACATTCTTTCTCACAAGTCCCTCAGAATTGTCCTGGATCATTGCATTGCTATTAATAGCAAAGTCTATTAAGTTTGATCATCTCACAATATTTCCAGTTCCTGTATATAATGTTCTACTGGTTCTGCTCACTTCACTCCACACCAATGCATGAAGGTCTTTCCAGTTTTTATAGAAATCAATCAGTTCATCATTCTTTATAGCACAATAGTATTCCATCACTATCATATACCACATTTTGTTCAGTGATTCCCCAATTGAGGGAAACTCCCTAATTTTCCTTTTTTTTTTTTTGGCCACCACAAAAAGCACAGCTAAAAATATTTTTTTTTTTACAAAGAGATCCTTTCCCATTTTTAAAATTTCTTTGGGACACAAACTTAGTAGTGGTATTGTTAGATCAAAGGGCATGCATTCTTTTAAAGCCTTTTGGGCATAATTCCAAATTGCCTTCCAGAATGGTTGGATCAATTTACAACTCTACTAGCAATGCATGTGTCCAAATTTTGCCAAATCCCCCCCAACATTTATTATTTTCCTTTACTGTCATATTGGCCACTCTGCTAGGTGTAAAGTGGTACCTCAGAGTTATTTTGCTTTGCATTTCTGTAATCAGGAGGGATTTGGAACATTTTTTTCTATGATTATCGATAGTTTTGATTTCTTCATTTGAAAACTGCCTATTCATATCCCTTGACAATTTATTAGTTGGGGAGTGATTTGATTTTTTTATAGATTTGACTTAGTTTTTTGTATTTTTGAGAAATTTGTTATCAATTCCCCCCCCCCCCCCCCCCCCCCCGTTTGTTGCTTCTCTTCTAATTTTGGTTGCATTGGTTTTGTTTGTACAAAAACTTTTAAATTTAATATTAGCAAAATTATTCATTTTATATCTTGTAATGTTCTCTACCTCTTGCTTGGTCTTAAATTCTTCTCCTCTCCATAGCTTTGACAGGTATACTATTCCATATTCACCTAATTTACTTATAACATCACTCTTTATGTTTAAGTCATGTACCCATTTTGAATTTATCTTGGTATAGGGTGTGAGATATTGATTTAAATCTAATTTTTTCCATACTGTTTTCCAATTTTCCCAGCAGTTGGTTAAATTTAATTGTGGTTGGGCTCTGAATATTTATATAGGTGGTTGCCAGGGATTTAATTTCTAAGTCCTAAAATGATTACTAAACTAAATGGAATTTATGGTGGTTTATTTACAATAGAAGGAATGTATTAAGGAATGAGAGAGAGAGAGAGAGAGAGAGAGAGAGAGAGAGAGAGAGAGAGAGAGAGAGAGAGAGAGAGAGAGAGAGAGAGAGAGAGAGAGAGAGAGAGAGAGAGAGAGAGAGAGAGAGAGAGAGAGAGAGAGAGAGAGAGAGAGAGAGAGAGAGAGAGAGAGAGAGAGAGAGAGAGGAAACTCCAGCTTCCTCTGAGCCAGGTAGAAATACTAAGGCCCTACTCAGAGAAAATGGACCTTTCTTGGAGGCAGGGTCACTAAGTCAGCCTTTCACTCACCAATGGTTACCATCTAAGTGGATAGAAGTCTGGGTGTCTGTCTTCCAGTCTGTCCTCTCAGCTCTTTGATCTCCTCAAATCGAATCGAATATCTCCTCTTCTGGCCTCTGATCCTCTTTTTAAAGATCTTTTTCTCTTGTGTCACCTCCCCTAAATTTCACATCTACCAATCACAGCAGATGCTTTTCTCCAGGACTGCTCACTCTTTAGTTTACACTTTCTTTAGTTAGATTATACCTTTTTGGGTTACTTAACACCTTTTTTGGTTAGTTCACCTTTTGTAGTTACTTAACACCTTTTGTAGTTAAAATGGGTAGATATACTTCAAATACTGAGTTACCACCTTTTTGTAGATTAAAATCTAAAATATCTTGTGGATTACAATTTAATCTTCCCAATAAAGGATGAGCTAAGTACTTTCATTGTTACAATCAGAGGATTACAATTTAATCTTCACAAGTTTTTCTCAAATAGTTTTTATTCCCAATGCTGTGTAAGGGTGGGTTGCAAAAGGAAAGATGGAACATTGAAAAAAAAGGTGATTGACAGCAAAGACAGTTGGTAGCAGAGGATGCTGGGAGAGAAGTATGGACTTAGAGGAGCTCTGGGAAGAATTCTAGGCTTTTTGAACTGAGATCTTGAAGAGGCAGGAAGCATATTCCTTGCTGAAGATCTTGCCAAGAGCCAATAGAGGATTCACCTACAAAGTTATTTCAACAACATAATATCTCAAGGAACATCTCACCAGAGTGTCAAGACTTCAGATCCATGAGGGTTGCGGACTCCTGGCTTGCTCCCCTTTGCCCTTTGCACCTGCTCAGAATATTCCTTAGCCCCAGTATTATTAAAATTAAGGAGTGAGAGAAATAGTGGGAAAAGGAAGGAGAAACTCTGGTTTGCGTGATGGCTGCCAGAGTGATGGACCTTTTTGGGGAATAGATCAGGGTCCCTGATTTCTACATTCCAACTCCTCAACTTTCCTTATAGTGTAATATTTATTGGGAAAGGAAATGGAGAATTGGAAAACAGGGGGATAAAGTGAGGTTTGTATGGGAGTATGGAGGAGAGAGGGGAGAGAGGGAATATTGCTTGGTGAGGCAAAGGAGGGAGAGAAGCCCCCTGCTGAGAGGAAACAGCAGGGGTCCGATTAGGACTGTTTGTCCTGGAATGACTGAACTGAAGTTCAGCTCCCTCTATGACCAGAAAAGATAGTCCACTTATCTGACTGAATTCAAATAATATAAAGTTTATTAACCAGTTGGGATTGGAGTTTTTCTCAGCTTCAGAGCTAAGGCCAGCGGAAGGTTTCTCCCACTCTCGTCTACTCTATATCTGTCTTCGTTTTGTCTAATTCAGAATCTTAACAGTAGACAGAAAGCAAACAAGAACAGTTCTGACCTTCAGAAGCCAGTGTCTTCGGGCTGAACCAAGAAGAGCATGCCACTCCAGACTGGGCTGAACAAGCTCCTTCCTCCTCCAACACCAGGAAGCCAGCCCCTCTCCCCCCCTCCCGGCAGGAAGGAAGTGCTAGTCACAAGACCCAACTGCCACTCCCAGTTGGCCCCTTCCCCCACAAACTATCAGTCTTGTTTCCTTTCCACAATAGTCATTGCCCATTAAACCTTCTAACATGCAGTCAGATATTATCAAGCAGCTAGGAGCTAAAGGAAGGCAATTTGTTGAGGATACAAATCAACCATAACAGAGTGCTAATCAAGAACCCTCCCTGGCTGAGTCAAAAAGCCCTGGTAGGTTTCTCTCTGTGACCTCCTCGTACCAGAGAATTTGGGAGTACCTCTTATATCACCTGATCTTTTTCATCTTCCCATCATTCTCACATAACGGGGAACCCCAATTTCCTGAGAAGCACCCCTTGACAGCATTACCCAGGAGGAGTCAGTGAGAGTGTAGGAGTCAGCCCATCAAGGCTCCTACCATACAGCATCTACCTCCTTCACAACAAGCTCCCTTTTGACCACTTTTAACCATCTTTAAAATAACACCAATGTCTAGTTCATAGATAATCCTTACAGCTGGGATCTTTGGATTTATTGAATATTAGATTGCTGAAATCATTTCCCTCTAGTCTATTCCATTGATCCACCCTTCTGTCTCTTAGCCTATTAGAGCCTTCTGTCTCTTAGATTGTTTTGATGATCACTGATTTATAGTGCAGGTTAAAATCTGGTACTGCTAGACCACCATCCTTCACATTTTTTTTTCATGTTTCCTTGACATTCTTGATCTTTTGTTCTTCCAGATGAATTTTGTTATCTTTTCTAGTTCTATAAAATAATTTTTTGGTAGTTTGATAATATGGCACTGAATAAGTAAATTAATTTAAATAGGATTGTCATTTTTTTTATTAGCTCATCCTACTCATGAACATTTGTGTGAAGTATTTTGTAGTTGTGTTCATATAATTCCTGTGTTTGTCTTGACAGATTCCCAAATATTTTATATTGTCTAGAGTGATTTTAAATGGAGTTTCTCTAAGTTTTGCTCCTGATTTTTGTTGGAAATGGATAGAAATGTTGGTGATTTGTGTGGGTTTATTTTGTATCCTGCAACTTTGCTAAAGTTATTAATTATTTCCACTAGCTTTTAGTTGATTTTCTAGGATTCTCTAAGTATACTATCATGTAATCTGCTAAGAGTAATAGTTTAGTTTCCTCATTGCCTACTTTAATTCCTTCCATTTCTTTTTCTTCTCTAATTGCTACAGCTAGCATTTCTAGCACAATATTAAAATAATAGTGGTGATAATGGGCATCTTTACTTCACTCTTGATCTTATTGGGAATGTGCTTCTAACTTTTCCCCATTGCAGATGATACTTGCTGCTGGTTTTAAGTAAATACTACTTATTATTTTAAGGAAAGACTTATCTATTCCTATACTTTGTAGTATTTTCAATAGGAATGGGTGTTGTATTTTGTCAAAGACTTTTTCTGCATTTATTGAGATTATCATGTGATTTCTGTTGGTTTGATTATTGATATGGTCAATTATGCGGATTGTTTTCTTAATATTAAGCCATCCTTGCATTCTTGTTATAAATCCCACCTGGTCAGAATCCTTGTGATAACTTGCTGTAGTCTCTTAGCTAGTATTTTATTTGAGATTTTTGCATCTATGTTCATTAGAGATTGGTTTATAATTTTCTTTTTCTGCTTTTGGTCTTCCTGGCTTAGGTATCAGTACCATATATGTTTCATAAAAAGGATTTGGTAAGACACTTTGATTTTTTTTTTGTCAAATAGATTGTGTATTGCTGGTTTTAATTGTTCTTTAAATGTTTGACAGAATTCACTTTGAATCCATTTGGCCCTGCGTCTTTTTTCCTGGGGAATTAATTGAAGGCTTGTTTAATTTCTTTTTTCTGAGATGTTGAGTATTTAAATATTTTATTTCACATGGACCATTTTAAATGATAACAGTGAGTGTCTTTAATAACTTGTTTCCAACTTCATCTGGGTCCCAGTAGATAGACTTGGCTTCAATGAGGAAAAGTAGATGTAGATCTTTTCCCTGAACAAGACTTAAAAGAGACAAGATGATGGATGGGCATCAGATGATGTTTCCTGTAAGTAATACAACTATGCCATTGTATTTAGGTTGTTTTTTTCATCCCACAGAAATTGCAATTCTTATTCTAATAGATAAAAAGCCAGATGAAGCTTATGCAGCTTTAAAAAATCATAAATAACCAAAACACCAGAGTTTTCAAATAACCACCCCCCTCAACACTCTTTTATTAAGTTATTCAAATCCATTGTGTACATATATAGATATAGTATCAGTGGAGGACAAACCCAGAACTGAAAACATATAGAAGTTTGAATCATCCAGCAGGCAGGAGAGCTGAAAAATCTGACAAACTTACTTCTCACCTCAAATTACTCTCCCCGTTATCACTGAGTTTTATGAGTTCAAATATAGGGCCAAAGAAACCATCGCTGATTGCCCAGCATGGAGACAGTTTCCAGATTAGTAGATTGCTTGAACTGGATAATGGGAGGAATCTGTGCACATTCCTTGCATCTATCTTCTGCTCTAACTCTCTTGAAAGGTTTGGGGAAGGGGGGAACAGCATAACTGTTAGTACCAAGTTAAACATTAAACAGATCTGGTTTCTAAGCAACAGATCTGGTCTCTCAGTCGCATGTGGTTAGATTCAAACAATGCAATAAAGTTTTCCCACAGTAGGAGGCCAAATTATTGTTTTGCTTCAAGATTTTATTGTAATGTGAAATTAAGTTTAATGTGAAATTAATTTTTCCCTTGATTTGGTAAAGGTGATGATTCACTTAGGTTTATTTTAAATTTTTGAAAAGTTCTCAATATTGACTGGGAAATAAATATCAAATGATTAAATAAAATAATAATAAATAATAAAATAGTTAAATATAGTTAAAATAAAATTAAAATAATTTAAAAATAATTTAAATTTTTATATTTTATGGATATTTTATATTAATTTCTGTATATTTCTCCCTTTTAACAACAATTTTTAAAAGGAGGAAAAGAGTTTGGTAAAACTAATATATATATATATATATATATGCATATATATATATACATCAACTATGTACAACATTATATAAAATATTCCACATCCACAGTCTCCTTCCTCTACAATGAAGGAGATGGAGGCACATTTTCCCACCTCTTCCCCAGGGCCAAGGTCTCTAGGTTGATCAACCTCTCTGGGCCTCAGAAAAGCCACCCCGGCCATCAAACCCATCTTGGACCTGTGGCAAGTTTATCCAATGGACAAAACTTTTTTTCCCATGAAAGATCCCTGTTAAAATCAGGCCTGTAGCAGCACGGTCCAGTGGGAAGAGTGCTGGATTTGGTATCAAGGGACTTGGGTTCAAATCCTGACCCTGCTATGTAATCTCTGTTAAATCATTTCTATGGACCTCAGGTCTCTTCCATCTCCATATTTGTGATCCTCTGATCTTCAAATATTTAAAGGACAGTTCCCTAAATTCAACAAGTATGAATCTTGGTTTATTATCTTTTGTTCTAAACTTGCTTCTTTTCTCATTTGATTTTTACCTTTCCCTCATCTGTCACATCCAGTCAGTTGCTTGTTAATTTTGTATCCTGAACATCTATAACCTTCCATTCTCCTCTTCTCCATTCCCACTGCCACCAGTCTAGTACAAGAACTCATTACTAGCTCTCTGGATTATTATGACAACATCCTACTGGGTCTTCTTCTTTTCGTCCTCTTTCCTCTCCTATTTTGGGCACTTCCCTTAAGGGAATTGGGTAATAGTGAGTCAGCTTGGGGAGAAACAGTTTTTTTAGGAGGATGAGATTTCCTCCGGACTGGAATTGGCCATAGGGTGGGAGAAGGAACAGGAGAAGATGAGTCATCAGGAGAAGGATCAGGGGAGGTAAGGTCAGTCAAGAGTTGCAGAGCATGAAAGAGGTAGTTCTGCAGCTGAGATTTAGGGGAGGGGTCTTCCATCTCTATTTGGGGGGAAATAGGATTTTCCTTTCTTAGTGATTCAGGAACAGGCTTGTAAAAATCAGGCATGTTTTGGATGAGGTCAGTATTTGCCATTTGACCATGTAAGAAGTATCTGAAATTGTCCAATTGAATTTGCATGGCTGCCTGAATTTCAGCTTTAATTTTTCATATGGTAGGATTTTTTGTCACAATATTTAGGAATAGAAAAATAAAATTACCTAAGAACATAAGGAATAGGAGGAATTCTGAAATCTTTAAGGTTCCTAATTGTGTAAAAGCCAGAAAACTTAAATGTAGAGTAGCATCCATTTTTTTCTTATATACATATAAAATTTGTTAAATTGCTTGTAATTCTGGTTTAGTCAATGGATGGCACTAGTGGCTAGGAGTTAAAGTCAAGGTGTGAAAATTAAAGGTAAGAGTGTGATCCCTTTAAGGATGTCACACCTTGATTTGATTAACTCCTTGGTTGAAGGGTGGGAGAGGAAACTTTTTGTTGGAGGCTAAGTATAGGAGGGGCAAGAGGAGGCAGCTGACTCCCCCCTCAGAGTAAAATGATAGAACCAAGTGTTTCTACCTTGTGCTTCCAGGAAGCAGCTTCTGGACAGCTTTTTTGTAGGGCCTGGGGCAAAAAAAAATGTTTTTATAAATTATTTTTTACCTCATTTGGGCTATAAAAGCCTCTTAGGATAAAAAATAAACAGTTTTTTGTTGTTGTTGTCATTACTTTAAAGATGTTCTTACTGACTGATCTCTCCAGGTTTTACTTCTCACTTAAGTTAAAAAGGCTAAAACTTTGTTAATTTTAGCTTAATAATCACTCTTTAATAAAAAATCAACTGCAGTTTTATTTTTAGTTTTGTTTTCTTGGATATTTTAGGCTGAGAAATGAAGTTCTGTTTGGGCTGAGCAGGATTACTTTCTCTCTTGAGAGGGAATGAAACCTTTTCCCCAGGTTTTTGCCCTCACAGCTAATTAATAGACAAGGTAAGGTAACTAAAAAGATAGAATCTTCCCCAGGTGAAAACCTGAGGGTCTGCTAATTGAGTTTTTTGCCAGAAGGGTGGGTTTAAGAACAGTTTCCCCAGGTGGGGCCTCAGGGTCCAGCCACTAAAATTAAAAATGGCTGTACTAAATTTATTTTTAAGGGGAAAAAATTGATCTTACCTTTAGCAGCTGTGAAATGTAGATTCAAAATAAGCTATTTAAAGCAGACTTAGGAATAGTCACAGAAGTAAAGGAAAAGTCAAGGAAAATAGAAAAATTGAGGATTGAGGATTGAGGAACTATATTTCATCACAACCAAAGTGATTAGTCTATAAAATGCAAAGTAGAAAAGTTTTAATTATATAAAAAGGTTGGACTGTATTTTATTGAAAATAGGGTTGCCAGGAATTTAATTTATTCCAAAGAGATGTATTTACAATTTATTTACAAAATATAGAAAGAGTGAAGTAAGAAAATCAGAGAGAAGATAGGGAAAGATATCTAACCTAAGCACTCAGTAATTTACTCCCAGCCCCTGGCTCAACCCTGAGGAAGGAGAGTTAGTCCTTGGCTGGAGAGGTCTCTGCAAAGCTGAAGACATGGGGAAGTCTCTCTGAAGAGGTAGGTCTCTCCTGAGGCTGATCTTTTCAGAAAATCCAGGAAAGGAGTCAGCCTTTTCACTCACCATGTGTCAGTCCAAAGGAAGAGATATAAGAACAGTTTCACCAGGAACAGGGTCAGTAGATTCTTCTCCAGTCTCAACTTCAAAGAATGAAGAACTGTGTCTCACAGGAAGTTGTAATTCCTTTTAAAAACACTTTCTTTTGTCACTTCCTGTGCCTTCCTCCACTTTTTACGTGGACAAATCATAGTCTAAAGCTTTGCTTAGGACTGCCCAGGTGGCAGTCAGTTGATTCTGATTTGTCACCCACTGTTACACACATGGGTCACAAACCTTCCCACTAAATTATTAAGTGGGATGTTTATATTTTTAGTGATTAGATCTATAAAAGGGCAGATCTCCCCACTCAGCTTTAAGTAGGGTGTTTACACTTTTAGTGATTAAATCTAAAAATGGGCAGGGGAGTTAATTTAATTTTCACAATTAGGGGAGAGTTAATTAATTTTATTTTCGCAATCAGGGGAGAGTCAAATTTTATCTTCACAATACATTGTTCCATTGCTTCAATTTTTCCCTTTAACATTTGTTTCATTTCTGAATCCTTAGTCATCCATTGTACATTGTACATTGTGCTCTTATTTTGTTACAATTCCAAAAACCAAGTATCTGCATTTATATAATACTAGCAACCTAAGCATAATAGAGGCATATAGGCAAAAATTGTTCTGAGAGTTAATAACATAATCAGTTTCATCCATTCGTAATCTAGTATCATGTAACACAAATGAGGAAATAGGGTGAAAATCCCATAAGAGATATACATGAAACAGTCATTAAAAAAAAGAGCATTTATCATGTCTTCTGACATGATGGTAAAGGTATAAACAAAGGTGTTTTATAGGATAGGATATGTGTTGTTAGTATCCACCTTGATTACTAATAGTAATAGTCAATAGAGCAGAAACAACAAAAAAAAAAAGAAAAAAATTTCCGTGCTTTTACCCTTTAACGTTTCCTTTTAAATTTATTCTTTTAGTTTTTAAATCTTTCTGCTCTGAAAGACTTCCTGGTTTGTAGCAAAGAGCTAATCCTTACAACAAGTGGAAGGTAAGGGTTTAAAAAAAAGACATTATAAGAAGTTAACTCATAGGAAAATAAAGACCTATTTTCTCAGATATGCCCAACATGCTGATTTTTTTTTTTTGCTTAACTTTTCTTTGTTACAGGAGGGTTCTATTTGATGGTAGGTTGGGAGTTAGGAGAGGTGAGTCTCTGAGAAATGATTGCAAAATTTAAAAAGGCATCAATAAAACATAAAAAAAGAAAAATGATAAAATTATTCTCATCTTCCTCCTTTTTACACAAAATAGAAACAACTTCCTTTAAATCTTGATGGAAAAATGTGGGTTTTAAAATGTTGTGGGGGGGAGGGGATTCCTTAGGGGTCCCTCCTGTAAGGGGGGGAAAGGGGTTAATTTTTAAAGGGTTGGACTCAATTATTTAAGAGTTTGGTCTCCAGGAATTTAATTAATTTCAAAGAGATTTTTATTACAATTTATTTCCAAAATGTAGAAAGAGTGAAGCAAGAAATCAGAGAGAGGATAAAGTAAGATATCTAGCCTGAGAACTAAGCAATTTACTCCCGGCCCCTCCGGGCAGGAAGAATTAGTTTCAGCCAGCCTCAGCAAAGCCAAGGACCTGGGAAGTCTCTTCAGAATATCCAGCAGTTGAGTCAGCTGTTCATTCACCAAGTGTCAGTCCAGTCATCTGATTCTTCTGCCTTTCTTCACCAACCTCAACTTGAAAGCATGAAGAATTGAATTCCAGCAGAAGTGGAAGTCCAAGTTGAACTCCACTCCAAGAATCCCCCAACTCTGTGTAGCACTCTCTCTTTTAAAGGCAATTTCTCTTGCGTCACTTCCCCTAATTCTACATCTAACAATCATAGCTGATGCTCTGCTCTAGGACTGCCCAGAAGGCAGTTAGTTGATTCTGATTGTTACCCATGTAACTGTAAAATGGGGATAATAAAAACACCTGAGGGTCAAATGGGATAATATATATACATAAAGTGCTTAGCACAGTACTTGGCACATTGTAAGTACGATATAAATATTCATTTCCTTCTGCATGATCAGGAAGGATAATTTCCCATAAGTTTCTCTTGGAGTTACTTTTGAAAGAGGTGGAAGAAAACTATCTCTTTGAGCTTTTGAAAACTTTATTAAAAAAAAAAAACACCAGAGTTCCCTAGCTGAAATTACCTAACCCTACCCCCCACACACTGAATCTTCTCAGATTCCAAGTTCCCTCCTAGGTCCTTATATAGACCAATCCCATCCTGGAAATAGGGGTGTGTGTGTGGTCCCTCCCTAGCACAGGATTGGTCCAATTCAAGACCAATCTCATGTGAGGAAGTAGGGGCATGGTCCCTCCCCCAGCACAGGACAGGTCCATTCAAGAACAATCCCATGTGTGAAGATTGGATTTGGCTCTCCCCTGGTTGTAACAATGAAGTTACTTAGCTCTTCCCTGATTGTGAAGACTTAAATTTAACTCATGTCTATTTTTAGATTTTAACCCTCATAAGTGTAAACACCCTTTTTAAAAGTTAAGTATGGAGACCTGCCTATTTTTAAATTCAATCACAAAAAGTGCAAACACAGTACTTAAAAGTTAAGTATGAAGATCTGCCCATTTAGATCTAACCACCAAAAGTACAAATATCCCACTTAATCATGAAGTGGGAGGTCTGTGACCCACATGATATTTTTTATCAACATGACTCATCCCATAAAGATGTTGAGAATTTGCTCAATGCTTTTCTAATGGAACGTGAAAAAATAAGATTATCTCTCATGTTAACAAGGACTGGGGGGGGGGGGGGGTTCAGCACACTGGCCAGATCAGGATCTGGAATGGGGTTATAAAAGTACTGAGGACCTGTTGCAATTAAATCATTGTAGGGAGGCCATTATAACAGCTATGAGAAAATGTTCTGAGGATTTTGAAGCATGATCAAAATTTGAAAGCCTTAGACAAATCAGATGATGAGACACCCTCACAATTAATAGATAAGCTCATTGAGTGGGGGGGGGGTCGGTACCTAGACCTTGATATTTCTAAAGACAAAGATATTAAGCAAATAAAGAGGCATTTTGACAACAACTCTTGTAGGATGGCCCAAGATTAATTTAAGATACATTGCCCATGGTGGCCTCAGATGGACCTTGAAGAGTTGAGGAACACTGTTATGTAGCATACCAGGCATGTTGGCATTTGGGAAAGTATGATTGATGTATTGCATATATACTCATTGACCAGATACATGAGCAGATCAGTTAATAATAATTTTATAGACAGTACAAAGAGCAACAGAATTCCTGAGCAGCCACAAAGGCTTAGCTCTCACCTCATCAAACCAAATTCCTTTGAAAGGTGCATGTCAGGTTAATCTCTACCTCTCTGATCTTGTCATTGTCTATTCAACCAATGTTAAGACCTATACCATGTTACATATTCATTGATCACCTGCAAATCCACATTCCTGAAGCCTTCAATAAATACTGAGGTAGAAGCGCTAATCTCTCTCTTACTTCCCTGGATCTTCAGAGTCTCTCTGTCTTAACCTTTTCCTGCTGATCCTTACCTTTCCTAGTGACACTGTCACCCACATGCTTTCTATCCAGGAGTTCTCACTCCCCACATGTTTTCTTATTTCTCATGTTTTCCTTTAATTGATTATCCAAGGAAGACATTAAGGAGAGAGTGCCACTCCTCATATCTTTTAACTTGTCTTTGAATCTCTTTTATTCACCCATTCCTTAGTCTCCCTTCTTCTTCTCAGGTCATTACTCACAGATAAAAAAAATTATGTAACAACCATGGCCCTGGTTGTTATACTGCTGCTTATGTCTTTAAAGGCCAAAAAGAAAAACAGGAAGTGACTAATAATGTCATAGAAACCTTGAAAAAAGAAATCAAATCTTTAAAGGAGGGGCTTGATGAACCTAACAAAGGGTATGATGCTCAATCAATGGCACTAGCCCCTCTCTAAGAATCTAACTATCAGTCCCCTACCTGCTGCTTCTTTCAGAGGAAGAGCCACAAAATTAAGAAATGTAGGACTTTGTTCCAGGTGGTAAGAAAATTTGAAAAATTATTAAAGAAACAATTATAGAAATAATAATTGTAATGGTAATTTCAGGAATCATAATTTTAGGACTGATAATAATTCTAGGTAAATAAATCAAGCCCCTGACAACTCATACCAAATGACCCCACAGTAGTATATCTTGAGTGGAGCTTGTCCCTGAACCACCCAGGGTCCTACTGCCCCTCAGGGGGGAACCCAAGGAACTACCCAAAGATTATGAAGATGTATGGGGGGGGGGTTGGGACACAGGTATCAGGGGATACAACCTTTGATTTTCCAGACCCTGACATCTTACTGCCCATTGTCCCTATCCATTGCCACCCCATTAAAGGTTGGTAACACCTATTATGATTTTTTTTTTTGGACACTGGAGCTTCCTGATCTATATTGAAGAGTACACATGATTCGGATTGCATTTCCATTGGTTCAATTAGTGGGGGTATCAGGGACACACCTAAAGGTTCCCAAACTTTCCCCTAGAATAGTGTCCATAGGACCCCTTGGCATGGAACACTATTTCCTCTTAATGCCTGGCTCCCCCATAAATTTGATGTGGAGATAGCTTTTATGCAAGCTTAGGGCCACAATAACTTGTTCTCCAAATGGCTCTATGACACTAGAACTGCCTGAGGAATGCTTAACTTTACTCCCTGTACTTCTTTCAGATGCTCATGAAACAAAAGAGACTCCTATTTTTGAGATAACAACTGATAAACCTGATTCTCTCTGGGACACATCATCTTCTGATGTTGGCCTACTTAAATCGGCTGTCCCTGTACAAATTCAAACAAAATCTAGCCCACCTCCTTTCATCCCTCAGTACCCTCTTTCGAAGGAGGCAATTGATGGCATTAAACCTGTAATAAATTCATTGATTGACCAAAGGCATCATAATTCCCTGTAAATCTGAATACAATACGCCCATCCTGCCTATTAAGAAGCCAAAACTGGGACCCAATGGCAATCATCTGTATCAATTTGTCCAGGATCTGACAGCTGTGAACAATCATGTTATAAAGAGATACCCTGTAGTTTCTAACATAAATACTGTTATTTCTTCTTTTCCTAACACAATTACATACTTTACAGTAGTAGACTTCTGCTCAGCTTTCTTTTCTATACCCATTCATGAGAACTCCAAGCATATCTTTGCTTTCACCTGGAAGGGTGGACATGGACTCGTTTGCCTCAAGTTTCATGGACAGCCCAACCTTGTTCACACAATTCTTAACTGTTGATACAGATGCCATAAAATTTAAATAAAGTTGTTTATGTATATGGATGATTTGCTCTTGGCTTCACCACACACTGAAGCATGCCAAGAGGATAGCAAGCACCTCCTCTAGAGTTACATAAGAGAGGCCACAAGGTCTCCAAAGACAAAGTTCAGTGGTGTCTCCCCAAGATACAATATTTAGGCTTCATTCTAACTGCTGGGTCCTGTTTAATTTCTCCTGGGTGTATTGAAAATATCCAAAAGTTAAGCACTCCAATAAAAATCAAGTGGGGGAAATTCTTGGAGCAACAGCATTTTGTTGGAAGTGAATCACTTGCTATGGGGAAATCACTAAACCCTTTGTAATACTCATTAAAAACTCAGACCCTGAACTAGTTAAACTGGAAGCAGAACACCTGACGTCTCTTTCAAATTTAAAACAAGCTATCCTGTCTGCCCCTGTTCTAAGCATCCCAAATTATGATAAACCATTTACCTTATATGCCCATGAACAGAAAGGGATAGCTTCAGGTGTTCTCACTCAACTTTTGGGACCTGCTCAATACCCAGTAGCCTATTATTCATCCCAGCTTGACCCAGTAACTTCCAGAGCACCACCATGCCTTAAAGGAATAGCTGTCACAACTTTACTGGTAACCAAATCTGCCAATATGGTATTGGGATGCCTTCTGACTATAATGTGCCCACACAAGGTCAAGGAATTGTTATTAAGACATAAGACATAGGCATTTAATGACCAAAGGATTATTAGGTATGAGATAACCCTATTGAACAGTAAACATCACACTAAAATACTATGGAGTTCTTAATCCTGCAACCTTGCTCCAATTTGCCAATTTCCAGAGAACTCTTACACGATTGTACATCTTTAGTGTCCACTATTGATAAACCTCGTAATGATTTACTGGACACGCCTTTGGATAATTTGGATTCAATATTGTTTACAGATTGTTCTTCATTTATGAGGTTTGCTGTGAGCTATACAGGAGCTGCAGTAGTTACCAAATTTGATACTCTGTGGTCAGCTTCCTTACCCTCAAATGTAAGCACACAGGGTGATGAACTCACAACTTTGAAACATGCTTGTATCATTACAAAGGATAAAACAGTCACAATTTATAGACTCCTGCTATGCTTTTGGCATATGTAATGCTTTGGGCATGCTATGGCTTCAAAGGGGACTCTTTTTTTTTTTTTCAAACCCTTACCTTCCATCTTGGAGTCAATACTGTGTATTGGCTCCAAAGCAGAAGAGTGGTAAGGGCTACACAATGGGGGTTAAGTGACTTGCCCAGGGTCACATAGCTGGGAAGTATCTGAGGCCACATTTGAACCTAGGGCCTCCCATATCTAGGCCTGGCTCTCAATCCACTGAGATACCCAGCTGCCCCCTCAAAGGGGATTCTTAATATCAGCTGGAAAATGTATTTCCAATGCAAACCTTATCACTGAACTTCTTTCTGCCATCCAGTTCCCTGAAGCTATAGCTGTCATTCACTGCTCTGTACATACGGGTGGCACTGACCCTGTCTCCAGTGGAAATAATTCAGCAGATATTACAGCAAAACTAGCAGCCTTAGAAGGCTGTGAATTAATTATGCCACTAACAGTTACTGATAATTTGACTCTATCCCTTTCTTATAATGACAAGAAAGTGGAAAAATGGAAGCAAAAATTTAAAGCAAAACACATAAATGGAGTATGAGTATCGTTAGATGGTAAACCCTTGCTCCCTGGAGCTTTCTTTTTCTTTTTTAACATTATTTTATTTGGTCATTTCCAAACATTATTCATTGGAAACAAAGATCACTTTCTTTTCTTCCCTCCCCCCGCCCCCATAGCTGATGCATGATTTCACTGGGTATCACATGTATTCTTGATTCAAACCCATTTCCATGTTGTTGGTATTTGCATTAGAGTATTCATTTAGAGTCTCTCCTCAGTCATATCTCCTCCACCCCTGCAGTCAAGCAGTTGCTTTTCATTGGTATTTTTACTCCCACAGTTTATCCTCTGCTTGTGGATAGTGTTTTTTAGATCCCTACAGATTGTTCAGGGAAACTGCATTGACACCAATGGAGAAGTCCATTACCTTCGATTGTACCACAGTGTATCAATCTCTGTGTACAATGTTTTCCTGGTTTTGCTCCTTTTGCTCTGTATCACTTCCTGGAGGTTGTTCCAGTCTCCATGGAATTCCTCCACTTTATTATTCCTTTTAGCACAATAGTATTCCATCACCAACATATACCACAATTTGTTCAGCCATTCTCTGAGGAAGACCACCAGCAGTCCCCCCAAGAAAGGAAAGATAGGAGTTTATCACTTGGGGGAAAGGATCTGAAGTTGGGAGGGATAGAAGAAAGAATCAGACACCGAATCATAAGTGATAATCGAGCCGCACAGATAGCTCAGCCAGCCCCTCATTTCCCAAGGACAGGAGACAATGAAGTGACTATAAAACAACCCATGGGAATCAGAACTGTGTTCAGGGATTGGTAAAGAGCAAAGCCCAGTCCCATAAAGCCTCCCTTTAAGTAGGGACTGTTATGGCTTGTGTTTAGGGGGTAGAGCAGGAAAGGTGCCTCAGAGAGACAAAAGAAACTACATAAGAAAAGCCGAGCATGGCTGGAGGCTGAGCTCCAAGAGAGATAAGTGGAAGGAGTGAAAGGAAGGAAGGAAGAAAGGAAAGTGAGTGGGCTGGCCCTGTGTGGCTCATCTTTTATTAATATTCATATGCAAAGATACCTAATGCATAGTAATTGGAGACATAATGGATTGTCATTGTCATACAGATGTAAATCGTGACAAGATCAGGGTGTAGCTTTTTCTCAGCCTGGTGAGAACAAAGAAACCTGAGTTCCCACCTAAACCTCTGGAATGCTGAGATCAAAGGTCAATACCTTTCTTGCAGGACTGAGTATGCTCTCTCCTAAGACAATCTTTACAGATCAGTTATTTCCCTAGCGCATACACAGTTGTGGACTGCTACATTCTCCAATTGAAGGGCATCCCCTCATTTTCCAATTTTTGGCCACCACAAAGAGCGTAGCTATGAATATTCTTGTACAAGTCTTTTTCCTTATTATCTCTTTGGGGTACAAATGCAGCAGTGCTATGGCTGGATCAAAGGGCAGACAGTCTTTTATTGCCCTTTGGGCATAGTTCCAAATTGTCCTCCAGAATGGTTGGATCAATTCACCACTCCACCAGCAATGAATTAGTGTCCCTACTTTGCCACATCCCCTCCAGCATTCATTACTTTCCATAGCTGTCATGTTAGCCAATCTGCTAGGTGTGAGGTGATACCTCAGAGTTGTTTTGATTTGCATCTCTCTGATTATAAGAGATGTAGATAAACCTAGATCTTTTACCTAATGGAGTATCATATTCCAAGATTTCTGCTTCTTTAAGGTGGAGGCTGCCAAGTCCTCTGTAATCCTGACTCCAGCTCCATGTTATTTGAATTTTTTTTCCTGGCTGCTTGCAGTATTTTCTCCTTGACTTGAGAACTCTTGAATTTAGTTATAATATTCCTAGGAGTTTTCATTTGGGAATTTATTTCCAGAAATTATCTGGGGATTCTTTCCATTTCTATTTTACTTTCTTGTTCAATAATATCAGGGCAGTTTTCTTTCATAATTTCTTGTATTATTATGTCTAGGATTTGTGGAATTTTTAAAATCATGGCTTTCAGGTAGTCTAGTAATTCTTAAATTGTCTTTCTTGGATCTATTTTCCAGGTAATTTTTTTTTTCAATGAGATATATCATGTTTTCTTCTCTTTTTTCATTCTTTTGATTTTGTTTCATTGTTTCTTGATCTCTCATGAAGTCATTAGCTTCTAGTTGACCAATACTAAATTTTTAAGGAATTATTTTTCTTCCTCCTTTTTCATTTGGTAAATTCTGATGTTATTTTCTTCTTTTATTGCTTTCATTTCTCTTCCTTATTTTTTCTCTATCTCTCTTAATTGATTTTTGAAAACATTTTTGAGCTCTTCAGAACCTGAGACCAATTTGTATTTTTCTTGAAAATTTTTATGTATTTTCTTTGCTTTCACTGTCCTCTTCTGTTTCTATGCTTTGCTCTTCTTTGATGCCATAAGACCTTTCTATGGTTAGGTGTTTTTCTTTTATGTTTGCTCATTTTCCCACCCTTTTTCTTGACCTTCACATTTATATTAAAAGTAAGTTCTGTTCTCAGGGTAAAGAGGACACTCTCTTAAACTTCAATGCCTCTTTAATGTTGCCCTTAGCTCTATTTATAGGTTTCTGCAAGTTTATGTTCTTTCAAGGGGGTATGATGGCTTTTGGGCTGGGAACTCTGAAAGCCACCTCTCATTTCTAATTTAATCATCCCCCCTCCCCCCACCCCAAGACTACTGATGGTTTGCAGAGCTCAGAGCATTTCAAGTTACCCTATGCAAGAGTTCAAAATCTAGTCTCAGGCTTGGGCCAGAGCTTTTGGTAAGGGTAAGCTCTATCTGGGCTCACACAGGTCAGCCAGCTGTGGACTATCCTGCACTGGGTTCAGAGTCTCATTTCAAGTTTGGGCTGGGGTACCCAGCCTCACTCTGGGCTTATACAGATTGGACATGCTGTGTAGACTGCCTTGTGCTGGGATTTAAGACTGTACTGCAGGCTTAAGCTGGGGCTTAGAACTTTATAGGGTATGTATGGGGCTGCACTGCTATTGGCTTAGGCAGGGTCTCAGATTCTGGATGTTGACTTGGGCCCAATTGCAGAATCTGGAATAATAGATGCATGGGTTGGTGAGACTTGCTGTTGGCTTGCCCCACTAGTCCTTGATGTAGCCTCCTGATAGTTGTGCTCTTCTCTCACACCAGTGTACCAGACTCTCTCTGCCTACCTTTCAAGTTGTTCTCTATATGAAAGTTGCTTCATTCTGTCTCCTTGTTGGGTTCTTTCACTTCTGTATTCATTTTGAGGCATTATTTTTAGGTTGGTTAGAGAAGATTCTCATTGTCGTTTGAGCTTTTCCTGCTTCTACTCCACCATCTTGGCTCTGCCCTAATCATTATTTTAAAAAAAATACTTTTAATGAACTATTTTGTTTAGTATGTTGCCTAAATTTCTATAATAGCCCTCCTTTCTGGAGAGCCATCTTTTTTTTCCTCTTTTTTATTTTTTAAACTTTTAAACATGATTTTATTTGTTCATTTTCAAACATTATTCTTTGGAAAAAAAGATCATTTTCTTTTCCTCCCCCCACTCCCGCCACCCCTCCCATAGCCGACACGTGTGTCCACTGGGTATCACATGTATTCTTGATTCGAACCCATTTCCATGTTGTTGGTATTTGCATTAGGGTGTTCATTTAGAGTCTCTCCTCAGTCATGTACCTTCAACCCCTGTAGTCCAGCAGTTGCTTTTCATCGGTGTTTTTACTCCCACAATTTGTCCTCTGCTTGTGGATAGTGTTTTTTCTCCTATATCCCTGCAGAATGTTCAGGGACATTGTACTGATACTAATGGAGAAGTCCATTACTTTCGATTGTACCACAGTGTATCAATCTCTGTGTACAATGTTTTCCTGGTTCTGCTCCTTTCCCTCTGCATCACTTCCTGGAGGTTATTCCAGTCTCCATGGAATTCCTCCACTTTATTATTCCTTTGAGCACAATAGTATTCCATCACCAACATATACCACAATTTGTTCAGCCATTCTCCAACTGAAGGGCATCCCCTCATTTTCCAATTTTTGGCCACCACAAAGAGTGCAGCTATGAATATTCTTGTACAGGTCTTTTTTCTTATTATCTCTTTGTGGTACGAACCCAGCAGTGCTATGGCTGGATCAAAGGGCAGGCAGTCTTTTATCGCCCTTTGGGCATAGTTCTGGAGAGCCATCTTAGTGAATTTTAAATTGGTAAAAGCAATTGTTTTTAAGTTGGCAAAGGAGATGTGCTATAAAAATAGATATATAATTAGTTAGAAAAAAAAAACACCTTACCCTTTATTTTAGAATCAATACTATGTCACACAGAAGCATGTGAGGTCAAATTTGAACCCAAGACCTATTGCCTCTCTATTCTCTGAGCCACCATGCTGCGCCATTCATATAATAATCTTATAAGAAAGCAAGTATAAGTACTGGAAGTCAGTAAGCATTTTGTAATTGCCTACTATGAGCCATACAATATGCAAAGGGCTATGGATACAAGGAAAAGCAAAAGTCAGTGCCTGCTCTCAAGGAACTCACAGTACAAGTATTACTGTTTTACATGTTAAGATTAAAATTTAGGGGATACTGATAGCGGTAGAAATTAGTTTCTCTCTGCAAGGAATATTATTTTTATGAGGTTTATTAAAGGTCAAGGGTTAAAGAAAATACAAGCAAGAGAGGCACGTGCTAGGTGGGCCATGAAGCCCACCCAAATTTCACTCACATCATGAGACGCGTCTGTTTGCCAGCGGAGCTAGGAAGAGAAGAGAGCCCGCCGTGGGCAGAGACCCTTTAAATAATGATTTTTCTCTCGGCCCAGGTGAGAATTCAGTGAGATTACAAAGCATTTTGGGGAAGTGGAGCAAGGATTTCTGGGGATTTAAGTACTGGATTCGAGTCTATTTTTACATACAGCTGGTCAAGGATGTGAAATCTAAAGAGAGAGCCAGGCCTTTGAGAGAACTAGAAGATGGAAGAAGCTTGAAAAGAAAGGGTTTAAAAAGAAGATTAGATTATTTATTATGAAACAGGAATTCTAGGAGCCAGGGTGAAAGGGGAGGTCAGAACTGGGGCTTGTCTTAGAAAGTAGAGATTAGGGAGTAATGATGGTTAGGGATTCAGGCTCACTGAGATTGGGACAATAAGAGGTGGGATAAAGTTTACTGACCACCGGGAAAGAGCCTAAGTGAGTGATGGCAAACCTATGGCATGGGTGCCAAAGATGGCATGCAGAGAAATCTCTGTGGGCACTTGGCCACCCTCTTCCCTCCTCCCACCAAGATTTATTACTAGAAAGGCAGAGGAACTCAGGTGGAGCTGCTTCCATCCCCCTCTCCACTATACCTGAGGACATTTTTTCCCAACTCCCACCCCTTTGCCCAGCAGCCAATGGGAGCACCTGGGGTGGGGAGGTGGGGCTCACAGGTGGCAGAGCTGGAGGGGAGCAGAATGCTCAGGCCATTCCCCTCCCCCTCTCTATACTCACTGAGGGCATTCCTTACTTCTCCCACCCCTCTGCCCAGCAGCCAATGGGAGCACCTGGGGTGGGGAGGTGGGGCTCACAGGTGGCAGAGCTGGAGGGGAGCAGAATGCTCAGGCCATTCCCCTCCCCCTCTCTATACTCACTGAGGGCATTCCTTACTTCTCCCACCCCTCTGCCCAGCAGCCAATGGGAGCACCTGGGGTGGGGAGGTGGGGCTCACAGGTGGCAGAGCTGGAGGGGAGCAGAATGCTCAGGCCATTCCCCTCCCCCTCTCTATACTCACTGAGGGCATTCCTTACTTCTCCCACCCCTCTGCCCAGCAGCCCAATGGGAGCACTTCTTCCTTCCCCTGTGTGGGGTAAGGGGAGGGGCACAGCACAAGGTCTCTGGGAGGGGAGGGGCCTGGCACTTGGTCTGGGGGTGGGGTGAGGGCAGGGTCCAGCACTCCATCTCTAAAAGATTTGTCATCCCTAGGCTTGGTGAAGTCTTGACCATATGTGGCTTATCAGAGGATTCACTAAGTTGTTGCTGTTGAGGTAGGCCCCACCCCGGTCTTGTAGGGGTGGTCTGGCTGTCCGAGGCCTCTGCTGAGTGGCCACATAGTCTAAATGTACCTTCTTTCTCTGGTGGTATTCACAAGAATCAGAAGCTAGGTGTCTCAGTGTATAGAGAGCCAGATCTAGAGATAGTAAGTCTTAGGTTCAAATTTGGCCTCAGACACTTCCTAGCTGTGTGACCCTGGGCAAGTCACGTAATCCCATCTGCCTAGCCCTTACTGTTCTTATACTTTTGAACTGATACTTAATATTAATTCTCAATTCTAAGACAGAAGGTAAGGGTTAAAAAAAAATCAGGAAGAAGTTTAGATCTCTTGTGCAGGTATATGTGATTTGACCATGACTGCTTCATAGACTTTTGGCTAGAGTGAGATATTCAGCCACCTTTAATTTTGGATTTCCTTTCTAAGCAGCTGGAGTAGGATAGAAATGCTAGATACTGGTATCTTAGCAACCAAGAAGGATGGAGTGAGATTTGAGATTGCTTCTGAAGTGTCAGTCCTCCAGGAAGACACCTAGGAAGCTATGGCCCTAGGACAGGTAGGAAGAGGCAGAGTAAAGGTGAAGAAAGACTTGGGACCCGAACAGGCAAAATGTGTGTTCTACATAGAGAAATAGTTTTGTTATAGTCTTTACCCGGCTTCATCTTTCCCTTTTCCTAATTGCATTCTGAGGAAATTGCCATGGTTTCCTTCTTTCTTTTTTAAACCCTTACATTCTGTCTTAACAACTTGAAGACAGAAAGGCAAGGACTTGGCAAGGCACACAGCTGGAAGTGTCTGAGGCCAGAAACTCTACTTGGCTCTCTATTCACTGAGCCACCTAGCTGCCCCCTGTCGCCATGATTTCTAAAAACCTGGTAAAGCCTTTTCTTTTCTACTCCCTCAATATCTTTTACCTGTTGGGAAGAGGGGTTGGGGAAAGGGGAGTCCATCCATCCAAACTCCAATGGATACTGCAGCTTACTTATGCTTTTATGCTATTTGAGTATTTTGATAAATCACACATCTAGTAAGTGAATTGTCATCAACTAATAAATATGAGACCTTTTATTGTGAATTATCACCAAATATGAGATTGTATATGAGGAAGGAGAAGTTCCACTATGCAATGGAGGCTTAAAGAACAGATGAGATAGATTTTTTTTTTTTAGAAAATAGATCATATCACATGGCTTGATGGGGATATGGTTGGGGATGTAGTCTCTACATGATCACACTAGTGCAAATATCAAAAATATGGAAATAGATCTTGATCAATGATACATATAAAACCCAGTGGAATTGCACATTGGCTACAGGAGGGGGTAGGAAGGGGTGGAAGGGAAAGAACATGAATCATGGAACCATGGCAAAATATCCTAAATAAATAAATTAAATAAATAAATTTAAAGAGAAAAAAAGAATAAAAATAGATCATAGCTTCAGAATTCTTGAAAATGAGGGCTGGATCGCAGGCTTCAGAGTGAGCAATGAGGAAAGAATATTCATAAGTAATTAGAGTGCCATCTGCTGGCCACATCATATGCTGATTAATCAGTTATTAAACATTCCCTCTTCCTATTTAATATATATTGAAAGCAGGGAAATGGGGCAAGCTGGGATGAAGACAGCTATGGCAGCTCTGAGCATCTCTAGAGACCACCCCCTCCTAACCAATAATGCAGATGAGGTTTATGAAATGAAATTTAACTGGGGATGTGATGTAGAGAAGAAGCTTCTAGTTTCCCAGTCTCAGGCAGAAAGCCATCCACCTGTGATCTTCTAAAAGGATGACCTTTGGACACTCCTGAAGGACTTATGAGAAAGAATACTATCCACGTTAAGAGAAAGAACTACTGAAATTGAAAAGCAAAAGAAAACCATGTGACTTATATATATGGGTATATGATTGGGGGTTTTGGCTTTAAAAGATTTAAAAGATATAAAAAATAAAAAGATTAAAAGATTTAAAAGATCTGCTCTATAGCAAAAATGAATAACATGGGAAGAGGTATAAGTGAACATTTGTACAACCCAGTGGAATTGCTTCTTGACTCTGGGAGGGTGGAAGGAAGAGGGGAGGGAAAGAAAATGAATCATGGAAACATGGAAAAATATTTTCTAAAAATTAATAAATAAATAAAAGGCTGACTTTTGTCTCTCTGACTCCTCTAATTCAATGGATTCAAGATGCTCCCAGTGATAGGAACTGGCTCAGGTGGTGGCCATGGCACTGGCATACTAAAAGTAAAAGTTTGAAGAATTCTGTGGTTGGGGATTCATATAAAAGGGTGCCCATTGGAATAGAAGCCTTTACATCTCACAGACCTTAATGGGAATGGAAGGGGCTGACTCTAATGAACCCAGGGGTTTAATTCTTTTTGGGGAGGCTTTCATGTTTGTGGTTCATCTTAACTGGACCATGTTTCTGTGCAGCAAGGTGGTTCCATAGTGTACAGAGTGCTGGGTCTGGAGTTAGGAAGATAAGGGAGAGAATAAGAATCGTATAACCATGGAAAACATTAAAAACTAAAAAAAACAAAAAAACTTCATTCAAATCAATAACAACAACAAAAGTTTGAATCTATTGTTTCTGGGGACTGAGGAAGTATGAAGGAGACTCTACCCCTGGATATCAGATGAGAATGTTTCTACTCTGTTCTTGCTATATCTTCTCATTAAATTCCATTTGTAAGAACTAAGTGATATTAATTGGTTAGTTAATACTAGGGCACTAATTACTAGTGGTGATTGACATGGGGGCAACATAACAAAGGGGAGGCTCAAGTCGGTAGCATTAGAGAAAAAAATCATATAATTTCTTAGGGGTATCCTAGATCTCATAGGGAGAGATACAAATTGACTTTGGGAGATTTACTCCTCACTCTGAGGGTTGGGATAAGAATCTCTAAATATGATATGGCCTACATAAGGGTGGATAAGATGTAGGCATTATTGAAGGCAATAGGGAAGGAACCAATAGATAAAGATTAAAGATAAAAAAAAAGTAGAGTGATGATTGAAGGGTCAATCTGCTAGAGAAGATGTAAGGATGTGGGATCAAGGACACATGCCTTGTCAAGGAGAAAGACCACATCATTATTATGAAATGGGGATAAGGAGGAGTGAGTAGGAGATGACATTGAGAGGTCTGAAGATAAAGAGAAGAGGTGGCCTCAATTTGTATGTACAGTTTTATTTTCTCAGTTTTCTAAAAGATGAGGCTCTCAATTAAGAGAAAGAAAAAAAGAGAGGAAGTGGGGGTGAGGGGATTAAAATGGTATGGGAGGCTTGATGAGAGATTTTTAATTAGAGAAGAATAAAAAGATTGCCTTGCTACACTGAGAAATCCATTAGAGTTGAATAATATGGATAGTATAATCATCCCAGTTTTATGACTTTCTCCAGCTCTATTCAGCAGCAAGTGAGTAGGGTGAAGGAGTGGGGATGGTTCAGGGTTTGAAAAGTGCTGAGTGGTGATTGAAAAAGAGGGCAAGAGATTTGAAAGTTCATGACTGTATGCAGTTAAATTGGTTAACTCTAGGCCCAAGACTGTGAAAAAAAGAAAATGAGGTGAAATCAAGAATATAGCCTAAGAAAGTACTAAGAAATGGAGGAATTGATGGTCATGATGAGGGCAAAAAATAATTTTAGGAGGGTGAGGCATATGTAGAAATGTAATGATAGATCATTGTGTCAGATTGAAGAATATTAACACTTTGGTGAAGGAAGTAGAATACTTGTGGTTAATGATAAGAATAAGGGCATGACCACTCCTGTGTGCAGCTAAAATGGAGTGAAAGAATAGGTTATAAGATTTAAGAAGATTGAGGAATTGGGAGGTTAAGGAGGTTGGTGGAGAATCACCATGGAAATTGAAGCTCCCTAGCATAAAGGCAGAAGTTAAGGAAGAAAAGAAGATAGCGAGCTAGGTACTAAATTCCTTGAGAAAGGAAGGAGAATGATATGGAGGCCAGTAGACAATAGGCACCATGGTGTTTAAATGGTAGAAAATTCTGATACTGAGAATTTATTTGTTTCTTTCAAATCACATCTCAATAGAATTTTTAATAATGATTTTCTGACATTTTATAATCAATCTCTTCTCTCTCACTACTCCCAACCAAGATGGCAGGTAATATGATATAGGTTGTAATATGTTATCATACAATACATATTTCTATGTTGTTATGTTGTGAAACAAGACTCACACTGCTTACAATAGAGAAAAATTCATGGAGTAAATAAAGTGAAGAATGGTTTACTTTGATCTGTATTCAGATTTTGTCAGTTCCTTCTATGGTGGCAGGTAACCTTTTTTGTCATGAGTCCCTTGGAGTTGTCCTGGATCCTTGCCTGGTTGATAATAGTTAGGTCATTCACAGTTGGTCATTGTATATTATTGTTGCTACTATGTACAATGTTCTCCTGGTTCTACTCACTTCACTTCATATCACTTTATATAAGTATTTCCAGGTTTGTTGATTGTTTTTTTTTTGGGGGGGGGGGCAGATAACCTTTTTCTGTGACCTTCTTTTGGCACAAGTATTCCATTACAATCATATACCACAATTTGTTTAGCCATTTCCCATACCTCTTCAGTTTCTAGTTCTTTGCTAAAAGAACTGCTCTAAAAACAAAAAGAGCTGCTATAAATATTTTTGTACAAGTAGTTCTTTTCCCCTTATCTTCAGTTTCTCTGGAATACAGACCTAGTAGTGATATTACTGGATCAAAAGGTATGTACAGTTTTATGGCTCTTACAGTATGCTTTCAGATTGCTCTCCAAAATGGTTGTATTAGTTCACAGCTACACCAAGAGCATATTAATGTCCCAATTTTTCCACAAACTTCCAACATTTATAATTTTCCTTTCTTGTCATTTTAGCCAATCCAATAAATGTGAGATAGCACCTCAGAATTGTTACAATTTGCATTTCTCTAGTCAATAGTGATTTGGAACATTTTTTTGTATAATTAAAGAAGAGTTTTAAATTTCATCAAATGAGAATTATCTGTTCACATCCTTTGACTGTAATTGAAGAATGCTTTGAATTCTTATAATTTGACTCAATTTTCTATGTATTTAAGAAATGAGACCTTTGTCAGAGATACATGCTATATTTTTTCCTACTTTGAATTTGGTTGCACTGATTTTGTTTGTGCAAACCCTTTTTAATTTAATGTAGCCAAAGTTATCTCTGTTATGTTTCATAATGTTCCCTATGTCTGGTTTGGACATAAATTCTTTCTTTAACCATAGGTCTGTCAAGTAAACTATTTTGTGCTCCCCTAATTTATATCACCCTTTATTTCTAATTCATTTATCCCTTTTGACTTTACCTTAGTATATAGCATGAGGTATTGGTCTGTGCCTGGTTTCTGCCACTCTATTTTTCAGTTTTCCCAGCAGTTTTTGTCAAAAAGTGAGTTTTTCCAAAAGTTTGGATCCTTGAGTTTGTTGAACACTGGATTACCACAGTCATTAATCACTGTGAGTTGAGTGCCTAATTTATTCCATTGGTCCACCACTCTATTTCTTAGCCAGTACTAGATTATTTTGATAGTTGCTACTTTATAATGTAGTTTGAGATGCAGTACAATTATCCCCTTCTTTCACATTTTTTCATTAATTCCCTTGATATTTTTGGCCTTTTATTATTCCAAATGCATTTTATTTTTATTTTTTCTAGCCCTATGAAATATTTTTGGGTAGTTTGACTGGTATAGCACTGAGGAGGCAAATTAATTTAGGTAGAATTGTAATTTTTATTATATTGGCTCGACCTACCCATGAGCAATGAATGCTTTTCCAATTGTTTATATCTGACTTTATCTGTGTGAAAAGTGTCTTGTAGTTGTAATTGGATAGTTCATTGGTTTGTGTGGACAGATGCTCTTGGGTATTTTATATTATCTACAGTTATTTTTAATGTAATTTATCTTTCTATCTCTTGCTGTTGGACTTTATTGGCAGTACAGAGAAATGTTGATCATTTACATGGGTTTATTTTATATCTTGAACTTTACTAAAGTTAATTGTTTTGATTAGTTTTTTGGTTGATTCTCTAGGATTCTCTAAGCATACCAACATATCATCTGTAAAGAGTGACAACTTTATTTCCTCACTGCCTATTTTAATTCCTCCTCCTCCTCCTTCTCTTATTGCTATAGCTAACATTTCTAGAACAATATTGAAAATGCCAGTGATAATGAGCATCTTTGCTTCATTCCTGATCTAATTGGGAAGGCTTCTAACTTATCCCCATTACAAATAATGTTTGTTTATGGTTTTAGATACATGCTAATTATCATTTTGAATAATGTTCCATTTATTCAGTGTTCTCTAGTGTTTTTAATAGGAATGGGTATTATATTTTATCAAAACCTTTTCTGCACCTATTGAAATAACCATATGGTTTCTGTTGGTTTTGTTATTGATATGATCAACTATGCTGTTAGTTTTCCTAATATTGAACTATCTGCATTCCTGGTATAAAACCTACCTGGTCATAGTCTTTGATCATTGTGATATGTTGCTGTAATCTCCTTGCTAGCATTTTATTTAAATTTTTGCATCAATATTCATTAGGGATATTGTCTTATAATATTCTTTGTTTTTTCTCTTCTTGGTTTAGGCATTAACATCATATTTGTATCATAAAGGAAATTTTATAGAGTTCCTTCCTTAGCTATTTTTCCAAACAGTTTATAGAATATTGAAGTTAACTATTCTTTAAATGTCTGGTAGAATTCACTTGTGAATCTGTCTGGTACTGGGGCTTGATATCGTGAATTTCAAAGGAAGAGAGATTACTGAGTAATGGTGGTAAAGAGGGAGTCTGGAAATGGCAATGGGAAGCAAGGGGTATTCCAATTTCTTTTCTAGGACCAGTGCTCGTGGTGTCAGGGGCAGGATTCCAACTCAGGTCTTCCTTACTTCAAGACCAGAATTCTATCTACTATATCACCTAGATAACTGTTAATCAGCACAAACACAGACAAGAGAAATTTTTCCCCTAAAGTGATCTCTAAGGATCAAATCATAAACAATCCACGGAAATTCTTCTAGAGATGTACAGAAAGTCCACAGTAAAGGATACTGCCAGTGAGTCAGAAAAATCTCACATAGTGAGCTCTACCTTCTATACTCTTTGATGATATAAGCCAGTTTAAGAAGCCAGAGTCCCTTAGTAGCCTGTTGAGGGAAAGAAGAATCCCCTTGATCCAGCTTCACTAAGGTTTAAGGCCAATTCCATACATTATTCTTCTGCAAGGATCTCCTAAACATTGACTCAGAAGTAATTCTAGTGCTGGGAAACATAAATAAATACTAGGGCTATCTTTTAAGTTTGGAGACTATAGAAGAAAAATAATTAAGTGGGTAATAGTGAGTCTGCCTTGTTTTGGGGTCAATGAGCCCCAGATTGTACCCTATATTTTTCTCAATTATCCTTAAGTAATAATTGGCATTTATTTATTTATTTATTTTTTCCCCATTTGAATTAGTTTATTTAGTCAATTTAGAACATTATTCCTTGGTTACAATAATGACATTATTTCCCTCCCTTCCCTCTACCCACCTTTCCTGCAGCCAACGTGCAATTTCATTGAGTATTACTTGTGTACTTGATCAGAACCTATTTCCATGTTGTTGATGTTTGCACTAAGATGTTCATTTAGAGTCTACATCCCCAAACATATCCCTTTGATCCATGTATTCAAGCAGTTGTTTTTCTTTGGTGTTTTTACTCCTGCAGTGTTTCCTCTGGTTGTGGATAGTGGTTTTTCTCGTAGATTCCTCCAAGTTCTTCAGGGTAGGATTGTCATTTTTATTATATTAGCTCGTCCTACCCATGATCAGTTAATGTTTTTTTAATTGCTCAGATCTAGTTTTAGTTGTGTGGAAAGTGTTTTGTAGTTGTGTTCATATAGTTCCTGTGTTTGTCTCAGCAGATAGATTCTTAAGTATTTTATGTTGTCTAGGGTGATTTTAAATGGAATTTCTCTTTCTAATTCTTGCTGCTGAAATGAGTTGGAGATATATAGAAATGCTGATGACTTATGTGGGTTTATTTTGTATCCTGCAACTTTGCTAAAGTTGTTGATTATTTTCATTAGCTTTTTGGTTGATTCTCTAGGATTCTTTAGGTAAACCATCATATCATCTGCAAAGAGTGATAGCTTGGTCTCCTCATTGCCAATTTTAATATCTTCAATTTCTTTTTCTTCTCTAATTGCTACTGCTAGTGTCTCTAGTACAATGTTAAATAATAGAGGTGATAATGGGCATCCTTGTTTCACTCTTGATCTTATTGGGAAGACTTCTAGTCTATCCCCATTGCAGATGATGTTTGCTGATGGTTTTAGATATATAGTTTATTATTTTTAGGAAAGGCCCTTCTAGTCCTATACTTTCTAATGTTTTCAATAGGAATGGGTGTTGTATTTTATCAAAAGCTTTTTCTGCATCTATGGTTTTCCTAATATTGAACCATCCTTGCATTACTGGTATGAATCCTACCTGGTCATAGTGAATAACCCTTATGATGACTTGCTGGAGTCTTTTTGTTAGTATCCTATTTAAGATTTTTGCATCTATATTCATTAAGGAGATTGGTTTATACTTTTCTTTCTCTGTTTTTGACCTGCCTGGCTTTGGGATCAGTATCATATTTGTGTCATAAAATGAATTTTGTAGAACTCCTTCTTTGCTTATTCTGTGAAATAGTCTGTATAATATTGGGATTAGTTGTTCTTTGAATGTTTGATAGAATTCATTTGTGAATCCATCTGGAACTGGGGATTTTTTCTTATGGAGTTCTTTGATGGCTTGTTCAATTTCTTTTTCTGATATGGGGTTGTTTAGGTAATTTATTTCTTCCTCTGTTAGTCTAGGCAGTTTATATTTTTGTAAGTATTCATCCATATCACATAGATTGCCATATTTGTTGCCATATAATTGGGCATAATGTTTTTTAATTATTGCCTTAATTTCCTCTTCATTTGAGGTGAGGTCTCCCTTTTCATCTTGCATACTGTCAATTTGGTTGTCTTCTTTCCTTTTTTTAATTAGACTAGCCAGTACTTTGTCTATTTTATTTGTTTTTTCAAAGTACCAGCTTCTAGTCTTATTAAATCAATAGTTCTTTGACTTTCAATTTTATTAATTTCTCCTTTGATTTTTAGGATCTCTAATTTAGTCTTCATCTGAGGATTTTTAATTTGTTTACTTTATAGTTTTTTAATTTGCATGCCCAATTCATTGACCTCTGCCCTCCTTAATTTGTTAATATATAAACTCAAGGATATAAATTTGCCCCTGAGTACTGCTTTGACTGCATCCCATAGGTTTTGAAAGGATGCCTCATCATTGTCATGTCTTCAATGAAGTTATTAATTGTTTCTATGATTTGTTCTTTAACTAACTGGTTTTGGAGAATCAGACTGTTTAATTTCCAATTAATTTTTGATTCACCTCTCCAAGTACCCTTACTAATTATTATTTTCATTGCATTGTGATCTGAGAAGGTTGCATTTATTATTTCTGCTCTTTTGCACTTGTTTGCAATGTTTTTATGCCCTAATAAATGGTAAATTTTTGTGAATGTACCATGTGCTGTTGAAAAGAAGGTGTATTCCTTTTTGACCCTATTTATTTTTCTCCACATATCTACTAACTCTAATTTTTCTAAGATTTTATTCACTTCTCTTACCTCCTTCTTATATATTTTTTGTTTTGATTTATCTAGTTCTAATAGAGGAAGGTTCAGGTCTCCCACGAGTATAGGTTTTTCTATCTATTTCATCCTTGAGCTCCACTAGTTTCTCCTTTAGAAATTTGAATTCTATGCCATTTGGTATATATATGTTGAGTACTGATATTTCCTCATTGTCTATATTGCCTTTTATCAGGATGTAATTACCTTACCTCTCTCTTTTAACTAGATTTATTTTTACTTTGGCTTTGTCAGATATCACGATTGCGACACCTGCCTTCTTTTTATCAGTTGTGTGACAAGGAAATCACTTTAAAAGACTGATATATATTAATTTTAAGGTCGCCAAGGAATTCAGCTATGTAATTCCTAAATGAAAACTCAAGTCAGCAGTCAACCTTTTATGGAGTTTTTAATTACAAACAGGAGGAAGAAAAGTATGAGAGAGAGAGAGAGAGAGAGAGAGAGAGAGAGAGAGAGAGAGAGAGAGAGAGAGAGAGATAGAGAGAGAGAGAGAAAAGGGAATAGGGCTTAAATACCCCCTCTGTTTAGGCTGGGCCAAAAGGCCCAAGCCCTTAGATAGCTGAGGCAAAGAAAAGAGATCAGTCCCTATCACTCACGTGACCAAAATGGAGAAACAGTCTCAGGGGCCTCCACCTCCAGCCTCCTTCAGAGCAAGCTTCTCAGAGCACCACCTCTCAGAGCAAAACCTCTCGAACCACCTAGTCCTCAGACCTCGCTATCTTTAAGGAAACCATCTAAATTCCCTCCCCTCAGTTCTCACATCTACCAATCACTGTCCATGTCTTCCCTGTGCCAATGGTAGCTCTAGCTTAACCCAGGACCTCCCAGAGGTCTGTGGCTTTGCACATGTCTGTTGAAGGTCATATTCTCAAATAATTAAATCTTGATCCTTTGCTGCAGCCCTTCCTAAATCCTTTTACTCTGAGTAGGGTGGAGATTGTATTTTCCAAGACCGGTTTCTGTCATTCCAAGTATCTCTATTGTATTAATTCTAAAATCAATCATGACTCAAAGAACTTCCTGTTCTATGTTTAAGCATAGGTCAAAGCCCTTTCCATTGTTTAGCAAAAGGTTTCTGTCCTAAAGTAGTCTTAGGTAGGGAGGAGAAGGACCCTCCCATGCCTAGGGTTTCACATTCCAATAGAGTTTCTTACAATCAGTAGGAAATTTTTTCCAGTATGAAATTTCCCAATGGGGAAATTTCCAACATTCATAAGTCTAAGAAATTTTAAGGTTTACAATCCCCCCTGATGATCATTGGGAGACTAGTCTCCCCATTGATCATTTAACATAATCATTTTGTAGTTCTAAATGCACTTCAAACTATAGATATACACAATATTCAATTTTCTAAGAGAAATTAGAATAGTGAGAGAGGAAATAGAAAAGAAAAGAAAGCAAAACCAATGTTTTGCTAGGCGCATTGACAGAAAGCCAAATTAGGGGCAGTCCCTTTTGGCATAAATGTGTATAATTACAATAAATGTTTAATCAAAAGTTCAGTCCAATCAATCATATCCAAAGTTCACTCTTGATCTTCTTGATGAAGTGTAGGTTTTTGGCATCTTTCTGCAACAGTTCATTCTCTGGATATAAAAGTTTCAAGCTTCTTTCTTGAAGATCTTTTCTCGAACAGAATCAAAATCTTGAACTTTTATAACAGTAAAATTTTAAACAAAATTCAAAATTCTTGGATTTTTATAAAAATCCAATCTTAAACAAAAAAATTCAAAAATTCTTAGATTTTAAATTAAAATACAATCCCCCCTGAAGTAAGTATTAAAAAATATGAAGTTTAGCTCAAAATGGAATGTTCAGTTATGGGTGTGTATGTGTCAATTATCAAAAGAATAGAAAAATAATCAAAGACATAAGAAAAATTCAAAATAGGCCTTGTATAGGTCCAGTTTAAAGTAATTTCTATCCCACAAGTATGTAGGACAGAATGCAGTAATATTTCACTTAGCCATTTGTAGCCAAGACTACAGGAAGTTGCCATAATATAAGAAGAAAAGAATTAGAATTATATTTTGATGGGGAAATGTTATTCCCTCTTCTGATTTTTTTTTCATTAGGGATATAGGGAGCCAGCATGATAGTCAAGCTTTGTACTTGTTTGAGTACTTCGTAAAGAGTGTAGATACAAGGAAGTCCTATGACTTAAACATAAGTTAAGCGTCGCAACCTCAAGTCTCACTTTAATATTTCTTGTGTGCCCTATTGGCAGTATTCAGGTTTAGTCTGTGCTCCTTGTTTTTATCCCTTTTCCTGGAATCAGACACAAACGTTAATCACAGTCCTATAATATTTTATCAATAAATGGCAGGTTCCCATAGTTTCAAGCTTTTAGGCATATATTGATATTATAGCAAGAGTATATATATATTAACTTGTATTACTGCAGGAAAAAAATAGTATTAATATTAATTATGTGTACCTTCAGTACAAAAAATGAGAAGAAAATCAAATATTCTGATCAAAAAAGAAAAGAAATAAGAAAAATAAGGAAAAAATCAGTAATTCAATGTGTTCTTGAAAAAACAGCATCCATTTGTCTATGGATTATTATCTCCAATTCATATGATAAGATATAGTCACAATTCATATGATAGGATATAGTCAATCAGTCTCAGCAGAAGATGCTTTCTTCACATGTGAGCAGTGAATCCAAGAGTCTCTTTCTCCAATCTTTATAGATGTTGGAGTAGTTAATAATATTTGGAATGGTCCTTCCCACGAAGGCTGGGTTGCTCCAGTTCGCTTGAAATTCTTGATATAAACTTTATCTCCTGGGTTCAGGTCATGCAGAGAAAAGTCTAATGGTCCGGCTTGTACTGCAGCTCCGGATTCATGAAGTTCACATAGTTTGTGTTGTAACTCCTGTATATAGGAAGCAATAGTAATATCTCCCCCTAATAGTGATATATAAGTTGGGGAGAAAGGCTTAGCCTGTATAAGTGGATGTCCAAAAAGCATCTCAAATGGTGAAATATGTAAATCTCCTCTAGGCCTGCTTCTAAGATAAAATAGGGCCAGAGGGAGAATTTCAGGCCATTTTAAATGGGTCTCAGTGCATAATTTGCCAATCATAGTCTTAAGTTCTTTATTCATCCTCTCCACTTGGCCTGAGCTCTGGGGGTGATATGGAACATGGAATTTTGGAGTTATCCCCAAGCAAGAATATATTTGGTTTAAGACCGAATCGGTAAAATGACTCCCTCTATCGGTGTCAATACGTGCTGGCAGGCCAAAACGAGGAATAATTTCCTTTAAAATTATCTTTGCAAAAAAATCTGCTGTGGCTCGGGTTGTAGGAAATGCTTCCGGCCATCTGGTTAGTTGATCTACAATTACTAGACAAAATTTATAACGTCCAGCCTTTGGCATCGTTATGAAATCTTTTTATGAAATTTGCTCAAATAAGCTCGGACTTTCGACATAACCATGTGGCAGCTGACACCAGGTATATTGTGAGCTCTTCCAGGTGAAAGCAAAAATATGCCTGGAGTTCTCATGTATAGGTATGGAGAAGAAAGCTGAACACAAGTCTACTACTGTAAAGTATGTAGGTGTGCTAGGAATGGATGAAATAATAGTATGTATGTTAGAAACTACGGAGTGTCTCTTTATAACGTGATTATTCACTGCCCTTAGATCCTGTACGAATCTATAGAGGTGCTTGCCATCGGGCCCTCTTTTTGGTTTTTTAATCGGCAGGATGGGTGTGTTGTATTCAGATTTGCAAGGGATTATTATTCCCTGTTATATTAATGAGTTAATAACTGGTGTAATACCCTCAATTGCCTCCTTTGAGAGGGGATACTGAGGGATACAAGGAGGTGGGTTAGATTTAGTTTTTATCTGCACAGGAACAGCCGACTTAAGTAAACCTACATCGGAAGAAAATGTGGCCCAAGGAGACTCCGGTATATCTTTAGGTATTGCAAAGATGGGATGCTCTTTTTTCTCTTGAGTCTCTGAGAGAATTACAGGGAGTAAATTTAAAGATTCCTCTGGTACTTCTAAAGATAATGAACCATCTGGGGAGCAGGTTATTGTGCCTCTGAGTTTGCATAGAAGGTCCCTCCCCAACAAATTTAAAGGGGAGTCAGGCATCAAAAGGAAGGAGTGTTGTACCTCTAGGGGTCCTACAGACACCATTCTAGGAGGAAGTCTTTTAACTCTTTGGGTTATTCCTGATACTCCCATTACATTCTCTGAGTCAACAGAACAACATTTTAAATCAGGTGTTCTCTTTAATACAGACCAGGAAGCTCCGGTGTCTAATAGACAATCATAATAGGTATTACCCACCTTTAAGGTAACATGGGGTTCATTAGTATGGGGGGGCAGTGGATAGGGACAACGGGTAGTAGGACATCAGGGTCCGGGAAATCAAAGGTTGTATCCTCTGATTCCTGTGCCCCAGCCCCACCCCCCGGACACCATCATTGTGTTTGGGATATTCCTTGGGCACCCCCCTGAAGGGCACCTCTCTGAGGGTCATTAGTACCTCGAGTATTTTTTGGATGAGCACCATTTCTCATATATTGTTGTTGTTCATTATCATTATAATTTTCTTCATTTGGAGCATTGTCATTATTTTCCCAATTCCTATTTCTATAATTCTGGTTTCTAAAGTTCTTATTTCTATATTCATTATAGTTATTTCCATAGTCATTATTATAATTTCTAGAATTCTGGTTTCTATAACCATTATCATCATTTCTATAGTTATTATTTCTAAAGCTATTATTAAACTGTGCATTCCTTCCAATCATCTTAAGAAAGGTTCTACATTCCATCATTTTGTGGCCCTTCTTCTCATAGAAGTGTCAACTAATGGATTGATAATTGGATTTCTGGAGAGGGGCAATTGTCGTTGGTTCATTATCATGCCCACTTTCTAATTTAATTATCCTATCTATTAAATATCTCATTTTTTTCTTCATTTCCTCCATGTCATCATTATTTTCTTCCTCCTTTTCTTTGTTTCCCTTTAAAACATATATAGCTGTTTTTCGCAATTCTTCAAGGTCAATATCTGACAATCTTGGGCATTGTGTTCTAAAATAATTCTTAATTGCTTTGCAAGAGTTATTTATAAAGATCCTTCTAACTTGTCTTAAGCTACTCTCTTTAGTTAGGTCCCAATCTAAGTATCTGTCCCCAAACTCGATTATTCTATCCATAAATCTGGAGGGTGTTTCTTCTTCCTTTTGCTTAATTTTTTCAAGTTCCATCCACTTATCCTTACTGTCTGCACATTCCTTCATTGCCGTGAGGATGCCCTCTCTACAAAGGTATAGTTGTAGATAATCCTCAGGATTGCTATAGTCCCATTCGGGATCCTGAGATGGCCAATGTGCTGCATTACACCCCCGGGTTTTGTTGACATGAGCAATTATTTTATTTTTTTCACGTTCAGTTAAAAAAGCCTGTAGTCCCAAAGAGACAATGGACAAAAAGACTTGTACAAAAATATTCATAGCTGCGCTCTTTGTGGTGGCCAAAAACTGGAAAGCGAGGGGATGCCCATCAATTGGGGAATGGCTGAGCAAATTGTGGTATATGTTGGTGATGGAATACTATTGTGCTAAAAGGAATAATAAAGTGGAGGAATTCCATGGAGACTGGAATAACCTCCAGGAAGTGATGCAGAGCGAGAGGAGCAGAACCAGGAGAACATTGTACACAGAGACTAATACACTGTGGTATAATCGAATGTAATGGACTTCTCCATTGGTGGTGGTGTAATGGCCTGGAACAATCTGCAGGGATCTAGGAGAAAAAAACACTATGCATAAGCAAAGGATAAACTATGGGAGTGGAAACACCGAGGAAAAGCAACTGCCTGACTACAGCGATTGAGGGGACATGACAGAGGAGAGACTAAACGAAACTCTAATGCAAATATTGACAACATAGAAATGGATTCGAATCAAGAACACATGTGACACCCAGTGGAATCACGCGTCGGCTATGGGGGGTGGGGGGGGAGGAAAAGAAAATGATCTTTGTCTTTAATGAATAATGCTTGGAAATGATCAAATAAAAATATTATTTAAAAAAAAAGCCTGTAGTAAGTTCTCAATG
This sequence comes from Monodelphis domestica, assembly GCF_027887165.1. NCBI lineage: Eukaryota > Metazoa > Chordata > Mammalia > Didelphimorphia > Didelphidae > Monodelphis > Monodelphis domestica. The sequence goes on from NC_077228.1 coordinate 180,223,402, forward strand.
TCCTTGTAAGACGGATTATACTGAAAAAATATGTCTCCCATCTTTTTTGCTACTAGAAAAGGATCTTGTTCATATGTGGGGATATTTTGTGTAAATTCATTTATTTCTTGGGGAGTAAACGGTATCCTATGTCTTAAAGTCACCACATCCCCATTCCATCCTATTTCAGGTACTTCTCTTAGAGGAAACAGGCCTCTAGTTGAATTTTGTACCTGTGGGTCAGTTTGACAAGGACAGTTTTCTCTAGGAGGACAAGATCTCCTTTGCGTTGGAATTTGGTTTTCTGTAGGAGAGGGAACATGAAAAACTGGGATTGCGGGGAAGGGTTTTGGGGATTAAATTCAGTCAAGATTTGCACTGCACGAGAGAAGCAGTCTGTTAACTGGGCTATAGGGAAGGTGTTTTCCATCTCTATTTCAGGGAAGGAAATTTCCTCATTCAAAGGTTCAGAAACAGGTCTGTTTCTGGTAGAGTGGGTGTTTGCCAATTGATCCTGTAAGAAACATTTTAGATCTTCTAATTGGGCTTGCATTTTATCCTAAATTTTTTATATTTTATCCTCAATATTTTCTATTTTATCCTCAATATTTTTTATTTTAACATCTCTAAATATAGAATTGAGGAGTACAAAAATGACAGTACCTATTAATATAAAAATTTGGAGGTATCCTGCATTTCTCAATGCCCCTAATTCTTCAGCTGCCATATAAATGTCAAAGAATGTAGTACTCATTTTTATATATATATTTTGTAATTTCACAAAACACGTGGGGAGCAGGGCAAAGCAACAAACTTTCCACAGGGTTTTTTTTTAATCTAGGAAGTTGTTCCTTAAGGGAAAGGATATTTAGAAACAGCTCTTCCAGCCAGGACTTTAGGGTCCTGTTGCTGAGATTTAAAACAGCTGTTTTCTATCTAACTATCAGAGTCACACAGCTGGGAAGTATCTGAGGTCCAATTTGAACCCAGGACCTTCTGTCTCTAGGCCTGGCTCTCAATCGACTGAGCTACCCAGCTGCACCCTTAAGATTAAAGGGAAGAAAAAGAAAAACTGCTGATTCCAATTTAACTTAAGGAGAAAAGAGAAGAGAGAAAAAGTTTTTTATACTCACGTGTTCTAGCAGCTGTGTCTTTAAGCCAAGTTTGCTGTTAAAAGGGACTAAGTGGTGAGAAGGTAGAGTAAAAAGGCAAGGAATTTCAGAAGTTTATTGAGAGAATTCTTTAGACTCCCGTGTGGTCAGCCACAATGTGACAAAGAAATCACTTTAAAAGACTGATATATATTAATTTTAAGGTCGCCAAGGAATTTAGCTATGTAATTCCTAAATGAAAACTCAAGTCAGCAGTCAACCTTTTATGGAGTTTTTAATTACAAACAGGAGGAAGAAAAGTATGAGAGAGAGAGAGAGAGAGAGAGAGAGAGAGAGAGAGAGAGAGAGAGAGAGAGAAGGGAATAGGGCTTAAATACCCCCTCTGTTTAGGCTGGGCCAAAAGGCCCAAGCCCTTAGATAGCTGAGGCAAAGAAAAGAGATCAGTCCCTATCACTCACATGACCAAAATGGAGAAACAGTCTCAGGGGCCTCCACCTCTAGCCTCCTTCAGAGCAAGCTTCTCAGAGCACCACCTCTCAGAGCAAAACTTCTCCAACCCTCCTTCAGTCCTCAGACCTCGCTATCTTTAAGGAAACCATCCAAGTTCCCTCCCCTCAGTTCTCACATCTACCAATCACTGTCCATGTCTTCCCTGTGCCAATGGTAGCTCTAGCTTAACCCAGGACCTCCCAGAGGTCTGTGGCTTTGCACATGTCTGTTGAAGGTCATATTCTCAAATAATTAAATCTTGATCCTTTGCTGCAGCCTTTCCTAAATCCTTTTACTCTGAGTAGGGTGGAGATTGTATTTTCCAAGACCGGTTTCTGTCATTCCAAGTATCTCTATTGTATTAATTCTAAAATCAATCATGACTCAAAGAACTTCCTGTTCTATGTTTAAGCATAGGTCAAAGCCCTTTCCATTGTTTAGCAAAAGGTTTCTGTCCTAAAGTAGTCTTAGGTAGGGAGGAGAAGGACCCTCCCATGCCTAGGGTTTCACATTCCAATAGAGTTTCTTACTATCAGTAGGAAATTTTTTCCAGTGTGAAATTTCCCAATGGGGAAATTTCCAACATTCATAAGTCTAAGAAATTTTAAGGTTTACAGTTGATGCCCAATAGATTTGGCTTCATCCACTTACTTTCACCCTATGCATATCTACCTTCCTCATGTGTGTTTCTTTTCTTTTTTTTTTTAAATAAAAAAACCCTTACCTTCCTTCTTGGAGTCAATACTGTGTATTGGCTCCAAGGCAGAAGAGTGGTAAGGGCTAGGCAATAGGGGTCAAGTGACTTGCCCAGGGTCACACAGCTGGGAGGTGGCTGAGGCCAGATTTGAACCTAGGACCTCCCATCTCTAGGCCTGGCTCTCAATCCACTGAGCCACCCAGCTTCCCCACTAATGTGTGTTTCTTGTAGACAGCATATGGTAGGGTTTTGGATTCTAATCCACTGTGTTATTTGTTTGCATTTTATGGGTGAGTTCATTCCATTCACATTCAGAGTTATGATTACCAGCTATGTATTCCCCAGCATTTTGATTTGTACTCCTGTTCTTGCCTTTTCTTCTTTCACTATTTCCTTCTACAACAATGTTTGTTTTTAATCAGTCCCCCTAGTTCCCACCCTTATTTTACTTCCCTTTCTACACCCCTCTGTTCTTATTCCCCCCTTATTTTCCCTGCAGTCTTTCTAAAACTACCCCCGTCGTCTTCCTCCCTTGTACTGCTTTCCTCCCCACCAGTCCATTTGTTACCCTTCTATTCCCCTATAGGGCACAAATCTATTCACTGCTTCAATGGATTGGATTTTTCTTCCCTCTTTGGGTCAATTTCAATGCACCTAAGAGTTGAGTATTTCCTATCCCCAACATCTTTACCCTTCCAGTGTATTAATGTTCTCCCCTCTCCCGCCATGAGCTTCTTTGTGACATATAAATGTACCCCCTTTCGTTTCTTTACCCATTTCTTTTAGTATTAACCTCTTTTTTAGCTCTAGTTGTATATATTATATGTATATATAATATATACACACATGTATGAATTTATGAATACATATATCTATATACCTATTTATATCTTGTCCTTTCATCCTATACAGTTTGTCACTGTTCCCTCTAAGTATAATTCTTCTAGTTGCCCAGGTGATAACAATTTTTAAGAGTTACCAATGACCTCTTTTCTTATAGGGATACATAACATTTTAACTTATTGAATCTCTTAAAAAGAAAAAAAGGTTTTTTTGGTTTTGTTTTTTTTTTCTTTTTCTCTCTTTTAAAATTACCTTTTGATTATTCTCTTGAGTTCTGTGCTTGGGCATCAAATTTTCTGTTCAGGTCTGGTCTTTTCTTTACAAATTCTTTGAATTCTTCTATTTTGTTGAATGACCATACTTTCCCCTATAAGAATATAGTCAGTTTTTCTGGGTAGTTGATTCTTGGTTGTAGACCTAGTTCCCTTGCTTTCTGGAATATCATATTCCATGCCTTTCGGTCCTTCAGTGTGGATGCAGCAAGATCCTGTGTTATCCTCACTGTGGTTGCATGGTATCTGAATGACTTCTTCTTGTCAGCTTGTAATATCTTTTCTTTGGTCTGGTAGTTCTTCAATTTGGCTATATCATTCCTGGGTGTTGTCAGTTGGGGATTAAGTATAGGAGGTGATCTGTGGATTATTTCAATCTCCACTTTTCCCTCTTGTTCTAGAATACCAGGGCAGTTTTCTTGAATAATATCCTGTGGATTATGTCCAGGCCTTTTCTTTTGTCATGGTCTTCTGGTAGGCCAATGATTCTTAAATTGTCTCTCCTCGAATGATTTTCTAAATCCTCTGTTTTGTGAATGAGATGCTTCATATTTTCCTCAATTTTTTTCATTCTTTTGGTTTTTTATAGTGTCCTGCTGCCTTGTGAGGTATTAATCTTAAAAATTCTCAGACCCTACTTCAAAAGATTTGGTTAAGACCATTCCCCATTTTAAACAATGAAGGAACTTAGATCAGGAATGTGAGACCTCTACTCCACCCCTACTTTAGCATGCTTTAGGGGAAGAAACTCCTTGCTGAACAATGAAAAATACTTAAACCCATACTTATAGTAAGGCAAAAGTTCTTAAGCTGTGCCCATTTTTAGATCTAATACAAAAGGGTGCTAAGTACCTATAAAGGTCAGGCAACTTGTGAATTTACAAGGAGCAAAGAGGTGAGAATTTACTTAGAGGTTTTTTCAGGTGTTAATTTAATCAAAAGTTTAAGTCTACTCAGGTGTGAATTAAGAATGGTCTGTCCTTTGGGAAAACATCTACTGTGATTGGTAGATGTGAGAACTTAGTGGAGGTGACATAGGAGAAAATTCCCTTTAAAAGGAGTTCAAAAAGGAGGTCTCAGGAGATTCAGCTGGGAAAATATCAATTGGAGGAGGCAGCTGATGTCTCTCTGAACACTAGAATCTTGCTTGGACAAATATTGTGGTGAGTGGATAAAAGACTGATCTCTCTCTTAGAGTTTTCAGCCTAGGCTGGCTCATGCTGGCCTAGGCTGGTCTAGCCCTTTTTCTCATTATTTCCTTTTTCTCTCTCTCTCTCTCTTTCATTAATTCCTCATTTGTATTAATTAAAATCTCTATAAAACCCAGCTGACTTGGGTATATTTAATATTTGGGAATTTTTCCCTGGCGACCACCTCATATTTGATTTAAAACAAGACACTGTCTTGAAACCATATTTTCTGCAGTCACAATTTAAGCCAACCACTCATTTATCTGTAACAGTTTATGACTCCTACTATTTTAATCATCACAGAGGTCACTTAATTCTAGCTGTTGTATTCTGGTTCTTAAAAACTGGATTTCATCCCTGGCTTTTTGGTCATCCTTCTCCTTCTGGTCTGATTTACTTTGGAGGTCATTTTTCATTCTCTTTTCCTCATCCCTCATCTCCTTTGCCTCATCTTTTATCTTCTTTGCCTCATCTTTCATCTCCTTTGTCTCATTTTCAAGCTGGTCAATTTTGGCTTTCAAGACACTATTTTTCTATTTCCAGATGACTTGTCTTAGTTTTTAAATTCTTTTCCCAATTGTCTTCAGCCTCTCTTAATTGTGTTTTGAATAGCATTTTGAGTTCTTCCAAAGCCTGTATCCAATTCGCTGGGATTGCTGATTTATCGTTTGATGATCCATCCTCCTCTGTTCTGTTTGCTCTTAGATTGTTTCCTGTACAGAAGCTGTCGATTATAATTTCTTTCTTCTTTTTCTGTTGTTTGTCCATATTTACCCCTTCTTTGCTCCCTGTATTTGTCTGTGCTCTTGCTCCTCTCATTTTTTTGTTTTGGGGCTTTGTCAGTCTCCCTTCTTGAAGCTTTGTCAGGAGATCTCTTGGTGCAGTCTGTGGGGGATGGGTGTTGGAATTTGAGCTTCCCTGTCCTCTGGAGGCTTTTGATTGGATTAAGTTCAGCTGAGTTGGGCTGGGTGTGCTCTGAGGCCAAAACCTCCTAGAAGGCTGGAGCAATATGGAGGGTCTCTGCAGCTCTGACCAGGCTGTCTACTCTATGATCCCTCTACAGCTCCTATCCCCGCTGCCTATGTTCGACTCTCTGAACCTGGCACAGGCCTGCCTGTAAGGTACACCCTCCAGACCAGCACCTTTGCCTGCCCAGAGGTTCCCGCTGCTGCTGGAGGCTTAGCGCCCTAGGTGGGGATGGGGGGGAGGGGTCCTGGAACCTTCCTTCTGTCTTCCCCTTAAACCTGAGTGTTCTCAGATTCTGGCTTTGGGGGGGGGGCGTACCTTTTGAATTGAGTCTAGCAGGAGGGTTCCTTGGCTCCGTCTTGTTGTTAGGTTTGATTTTCAGTCCCCTAGGAGCATTCAGTTTGTGATTGGTAAGGAAGGGTATTCAGAGGTCTGAACTTCTGCTGCTTCTAGGCTGCCATCTTGACTCCGCCTCCCAAATAATTAACATTTATAAAATGTTGCCCACATGTCCCATCATTGGATCTTCATAACAATCCTGTGTGGTTGGTACTACATATATTAACTCTATTTTATAGATGAGGAAACTGAGATTTGGTCAAGTAAATAATAATTTATTAAATGCTTAATATGTGCCAGGCACTGGGCTAATTGCTGGGAATAAAAGGTAAAAATGCTAAGTATCTTTGCCTATAAGGAGCTCACATTCTTTTTTTAAACCCTTTCCTTCTATCTTTGAATCAATATTAAGTATAAGTTCCAAGGCAGAAGAGTAGTAAGGGTTATGCAACTGAAGTTAAGTGCCTTGTCCAGGGTCACTCAAATCTAGGAAGTATTTGAAGTAAGATTTGAACCTAGAACAGAGGCTCTCCAGGACTAGCTGTCTATCCACTGAGCCACCTAGCTGCCCCAGGAGCTCACATTGTAATGAGAGACAACATGTAAATAACAAGATCCATGAAATATATATCCAAAATAGGTGGGAGGTAACCTGAGAGTGAAGAAAGTTTAAATGACATCCCCATGAGCACACAGCTAGAGCTAAAGGTGGCACTGAAAATCCAGATCTACTTGTCTTAGGTCCAACACTCTATCCACCATGAAACACTGTTTCTTTGTACATATCATAGAAATGGCAGTATTAACTGGCATATTCTCCATATTAGTTCCCTAACTATGTATGTATAATTGAAAATCTGTTATCCTAAAAAAGAACTACATTTCCTGGAACCTCTGACTTCCTGTCATTATGTACTTCCTGTAGTCAGGAGATAAATATTGAGTGGGCTTTCCTGCTAATGGTTTTAGGCATACAGCAAGCATGTTGATGGTGGTGAGTGGGGATTTTGAAATGGCTAATCAGCCATGGGCACATGGTCTTTATTTTGTATCTTCTTTATTCCTTGATTTCTAATGATCAATAATAAATCTCCTAAAATATATTTTATTTATTGAGACTAATTTTAATTTTTACAATGTAACATTAGGGTCCTCCTGATTGGACAATTAAAGTTGGACAATAGAGTTCCCTCTACCCTCTAAAATTTAATCCCAAACCAATATTGTAATGTCACAAGAAGCAGACAGACCCTTGGGCCCTTCCAGGTCTGGCCCACCCACCAACTACTTGTCCTTACCCATGGGCCTGTGAATTTTAGATTACTCCACCATGCTTAGTCTAACAAACAGGAATGTCTACACCCCTACTTAAGGAGTAAGTGTTGAGGAGCATGGCCTGTTATAGACATGTGCTAGCAAATGACAAATCAGAAACAACTGATAGACCCCCTGGGCTGTCTTAAGCTTAAGCTACCATTGGTACATGTGAAATGCAGGAAGTGATGTAAAAAATGGTCTATATATTTCGTGTCACTTTTTCTCTCTGGGCTCTTTTCACGGAGAGGTGGCTCTGGCTCTTTTTCGCAGCGGAGACGTGGCTGGTGGCAATTTGCTGGATGTCTTGGCGTCTTGGTGTGGCTGCAGCTCTTGTCCAGGTTTGGCTCATGGCAGCATCTTGGCATTTTGGCGTGGGTCAGGGGAGGCACCTTCCCTGAGCTCTCTTGGAGTTTAGGCTGATTTCTTTTTTTTCCTTTACCTTTCCTAAAACACTATGCTCCTAGGAGACCCCTCATCTTGGAGGCGGTCTTGTGGCTGGAAGGTCTCTGATCTCCCCTTGGCTCAGGCTAGGCCAGAGAAATCTTACACCCTTTTCCTTCTCTCTTCTTCTTAATTCCTTCTCTCTATAGTAATTAAACCACCATAAAATTCCCAAACTGACTTGTATTTTTTTTTAATTGGGATTTGAATTAATCCCTGGCGACCAACTAAATTTATATTCAGTTTTTAAAAATCCCTAAATTTACCCCTTACAGTCCTTTGAGGCCTTGATCCCCACCCTACTCTGAGGGTCCTTCAAGACCCTGGCCTTTTCTTCCCACCCGTGCCCTTTGAGGCTGGTCTACTGAGTGGATCCTACATTCTGGCAGGTAAGAAGCCGCTAATAATAGCCAGTTCATTTGACTAGTTCAGGATGAGCAGCCTGCCAAGTTAATAGAGCAAATCTCTGTGGTGGCTGTAATCTTCTTCCTCAGTCAATGTAGCAGTCCAGCCCATAGGTGTTATGGAGAGACAAGGATTGTGAGTGAGCACATGGCCATCCTGCGCATGGCAATGAGCTCTATTCCCAGTGTGGCTGAAGTTTAGGCGTGAAACCTTGCTTTCCTTTGTCTCACTCGCCTGAGGATAATAACCCCACCTTCACCTTGTCATAAGTTGCAATTATCCAATGGCAATACGCCAGGTAACTCATCCATATGTATTGAGGTATCATGTAACTGATCAATATGTATTGAGATCATTTGTATATCAAAGAGAATAAATTGGCGAGACACAGCCAGCCCACCCACTTGGAGGACACCTACAGGTTTGCAAAGGAGCAACTTCTCCCCTTGCTCTCTCCTCTCTATCTTTCTCCCTGAGGCCTGGCGGCCTTCCTCTCTCTCTCTTTCTTCTAATGCTAATACCTAGTGTTATCTACCTCCTTTAGTTTCTGATCTCCTTTCCTTCTGATCTAGCTTTATCCTCTGACCAGTGCAGTGTTAAATTGAGATCATTGGATGGGAATAGCCTGAATTAGTAACCACCAGTGGTCGGAGCAGGCTGTGGCTCCCAAAAATCAATAATTGATTACTGACTCGATTATTTACATCTCTAAAGTCGGCTTGTTCACGCCCTTTGCGGGATCCAAAACTTCTATCCTGTTTCTATCTTCTCTCCTTGTAACCTCTCACGGGCCGGGAGGTTGCAGTCAATTGTAACTATTAAATCTCTGAGGCCCCAAACCATTTAGGTACCAACAGAATCTGTTTCAGCTTTCTTATCCTGAAAGTCTCTTCTCAAATCTTTCCTCATGAGAGAAAGCATGAGTCAAGCATTAGAGAATGGAACCATTTTGGAATGAAACCACAACCCCTGTTACTTTAGGAGGGAGCAGATTTTGAGGATCATCTGTCAGAAAAGTTGTCGGGAGAAATAGGTTTGACTCAACTAGCTCAATGGAGAATGATTGGTGGGCAGACATTGGAGGAAAATCTCCAGTTCTTCTTATATTAAGACTATGATCTTTGCCCTTGATGGTAGTGCTAGAATTGGAAGAAGCTAGAAAACTTATTCTGGTGGAGACAGTAGTATAACAATGATGGACTTTGATGGTGCTACTTGAGTTGGAAGAAGCTAGAAAATTTTGTGGCCAAGACTCCCTATTGCTCTCCAATCACACAATATAGTGAATATCCCCACTAGCCTTCCTCTTTCTGACAGGCTGCCATGGGGCAAAGTATGGCAAGGCTGTCCCCCATCCTACTCCCAAGGTTTAACTAGATCAAGTATAAGCTTTCATACATCTGTTTAGTTGAAGAGCCTTTCTTCTATATTCAGAAGAACCCCATCTAGAGAAGGCTATGGTTTTGACCACACTGAAATGCTGCAATAATTTAATAAAATTGTTGCAGAGCTTACTTCTAAGAGAAAAACAGTCAAACCAACCAACCAATATATTGCCTCACCAGAGGAGTAAAAGAAAGAATGGCAGTTGTTTGGTAATAAATAGTTGGCAGACTTTAGCTATAACTGGTTTGGTAATATAAAATGTAAAGAAAAAAAATTTCCTAATGGACTGAGCTTGGAATAGGACATGCTGCAATAAGACACACTAAAGGTGAAACATGGGATTCAGGTTACATTTATACTGCTTGATGAACCATATTCAATAGCTTAAATGGTCAGGAGCACATGAGTATAGGAGTATATGATGGAAAAACATATTGGGAAGTTTTTTGATGGATGTCTCTCATTTCTGCAATAACCATTTTTTTTTCTTAAGGCAATTTTTTTAAAGTTGGAATTTAATTTTTTTTCTTTATTGCATGTACAATTTTTTTACATTCAATTTTTAAAATATCGAGTCCCAAATTTTCTCTTCTCTCCCTGCTCTTGAGAAGGTAATTTATTTAATTTATAGATTATACATGTACTATCATGCAAAATATTTCCATATTTGCCATTTTGCAAAAGAAAACATAGACCAAAAACCCAAGAATAATAAAGTAAAAAAGTATGCTTCAATCTGCATTCAGCCTCCATCAGTTCTTTCTCTGGAGGATAGTATTTTTCACATGGTCTTTGGAATTGTCATATCATTGTATTGTTAAGAATGGTTAAGTCAGGGGGCAGCTGGGTGGCTCAGTGGATTGAGAGCCAGGCCCAGAGGCAGGAGGTCCTGGGTTGAAATCTGGTCTCAGGTACTTCCTAGCCTTGTGACCCTGTGCAAGTCACTTGATCCTCATTGCCTAGTTCTTACCACTCTTCTGCCTTAGAACCAATACACAGTATTGATTCTAATATGGAAGGTAAGAATTAAAAAATAAAGAAGTCATTCGTGACTGATAGACAATATTGCTATCTTTGTGTATGATGTTCTAGTTCTACTCATTTCACTTTGTGTTGGGGAATCTCTTGATAAATATGGTTTTTATTATGTTATCTTTATTGATGGGCCAATTATAGTGCAGATGAATTCTGCACATGTGTATATACTATGTTGGTGTCCTTCTGTTGATTATCTCCAATTATCTATAGTTTATTTTTTATATATTTGCTTTCATTTGTTTTCTTCCCATTCCCCACAACCTGCCACTATCCCCAGTAGATTATACATTTCCCTTTTAAAAAAAATCTTCAGGTTGTTTAAATATTATTAAATACATTTAAATATATATCTATTATATGTATATATTAAATTTATGTTTAATATATTATTAAATATAATTTAACTATCTTCAGTCTTAGTATCAGTTCTAAAACAGAAGCGTAGTAAGGGCTAGGCAATCAGGATTAAGTGAGACTTGTCCAGGGTCACATAGTTGGAAGTGTGTGAGGTAGATTTGAACCCAGGGCCTCTGGACTCCAGGCCTTGAAGCTGTCCCAAATCAAAGTTTCTTGAGAGCAGGGAGTACTTGTTGCCTTTCTTTGTATTCTTGGCACAGTGCTTAGCATGTAGTAGGTGCTCAGTAATTGCTAATTGATTGATATAACTATAAGAGCAACACCTCTTTATAGATTCCAGGAAAAGATGGAATTGTTTAAACAGTACAAAGATATACAAAGTTATTATAATTTTACTTGCTTGTTAGATTCCTGAATTTTGTAAGGAACCCATTATTCAAAGCTCTATAGAACCCTGAATGTGTTTAAGGTACATGGCTTTATACTTGCAAGGCCATGTAATCATGTTTTTTTCTTCTCTATATTTTATTAATCTATAAGTCTTTCTCCCTTCTCCATCTTAGCATAGAACCTAGCCTCATATTTTACTGAGAAAAGAGATGCTATGGTTCATAAACTCCATACATTCATTCCTCCCTCTACTCTATACCAAAAAACTCTCCATTATTCTCTCCTCTCTTCCATTGATCCAGTCTCTGATGAAGTGGTGGTCCTTCTCCTTGATAAAGCCAACTTTTCTACCTGTGCTCTTGACCATATTCTTTTCTAGAGATTCCTCTTCATCATTTGTTTTTTCTCATCTTTTTTTATCTCCTTATTCACCAATTCTTTCCTCACTGCCCACAAACATGCCAAGGTCTCTCCCATTCCTTAAAAACTGACCCTGCCACCCACTGACTAGTAGAAATTAAAATATTGGTGGAGGCTCAAGAGCTATTGTCTTGAATGGATACAGATCCACAGAGTATCTTGAACCTGGGAAGCTTACATGCCAGAAGATGGTGACCCAGGTGCTACACACAACTCTCTACTCAAAATTTTCAGTGGATCCTCTTTCCCTTAGGGCAGGGGTTCTTAACCTCTTTTGTATCAGGATTCTTTTTGGTGACCTTATAGAGCCTATGGACCCTTTCTTGAAAAATGTTTTAAAATATTATTAGCAATATAAAGTGGGATTGGTGGCAACATAAAATAGAATGCATGGGATTACAAAGGAGACCAATTATATTGAAATACAATCATCAAAATATTTTTAAAAATAAGTTCATGGGGGGCAACTGGGTAGCTCAGTGGATTGAGAGTCCGACCCAGAGATAGGTTCAAATGTGGCCTCAGACACTTCCGAGCTGTGTGACCCTGGGCAAGTGACTCGAGCTCCATTGCCTAGCCCTTATCTCTCTTCTGCCTTAGAACCAATACATAGTATTGATTCTCAGATGGAAGGTAAGGGTTTAAAAAAAAATTCATGGAGCCCAAATTAATAACTCCTGCAATAAGATAAAATAAAATCCTTGATTTGATATTTTACCACCTTTCTGATTATATTTTATGTTGCCACCCTTAATATATTTGCTTTTCCCTAAACTTGGTGTCCCACTTCCCACTTTTAGCTCTTTGCACAGTTATCCTTCATAATGAGAATGTAGTTCCTGCTTACCCTCCTATGACTCAGAAACCAGCTTTGTCCAAAGCACAATGTAGGGACTACTTCCTATAAGAAGTCTTTCCTGAACCCTTACATTAGTGTTCTTTTTCTTGAAATTACCTTGGATAGCCTTTGCATTTTGCATCTCTATCTTGCTGTTGAGTCTTTTCAGTTTTGACTGACTCTTCATGACCTCATTTTGGGGTTTTCTTGGCAACAACACTGGAGTAGTTTTGCCATTTCCTTCTCCAGCTCATTTTACAGATGAGGAACTGAGGCAAACAGTGTTAAGTGACTTGCCCAGGGTCACACAGCAAGTGTCTTGAGGCTGGATTTGAACTCACAAAGATGTGTCTTCCTGATTCCAAGCCCACTGTATCACCTCGTTACCCCTTCTTTGTACATCAGTGTTTCCCAAATCTTTTTTTTTCCTCACAGCATAGTATTCTTTGCTGTAAAGAACCGCAATACATTTAATGTTTAATTTGGCAAAAATGAGGACTCCTCAGCCTATAGTCTTTATCTGGAAATTGGAATTTCTTTGCCTCTCCTTTCCTTCTCCTGGCTCCCTATGGAGGAGACAGCTTTGTGCTAGGATGGATATAGCTGCTACTGTGACCTTCCTGACTCAAGGCAGAAAGCAAACTGCTGTTGGGAGAAGGAACAAGTCTCAAGTTGGGGAGAAATTCCACAGCATACTTAGTGAAGGAATTAAGGGGTTTGACTAAATATGTGAGAATTCTAATATGGTGGCCGCCGATTTAAAAATAATTAACTTCTTAAGTAAAAAAAAAAATCTGTTAGTAGCTCTTAATAATTTAATATAAATGCAGCAAAAGAGAGAAATGTAAGAGGGAAGTAGAAAATATTTCCTAGCTAAATGTCCTATAATTGCAGATTCAAAGAAATTCAGCTCAATTCCAACAAAAGCTCCCTCAGGTCCCAATCTCCACATGGAAGTCTGATAACCTCTTCAATGTGGGTCTCACCAGTATAAGCCTCTTCTTTCAGTTTGTCATCAACCCAGAAAGCCTCCAGCACCAAATCATGCAGAATCCTCCTTTCCCAGGAGAGTCTCCCCATCAAACAGCCAAGGAATGAAATGCCTCAATCTTCTTCTCAGTCTCACCTTTTATAGTCCCTTTTCCCTGTCACTTCCTGTCTTCTGAGGGTGTAAACTCTTATCAAAAGAATTCATAAGTTCCTAACTGATTGAGTTAAAAGGGTCTCTAACTCAGTGACTTGTGAATTCTCTTACTTGATAGCTAACAAAGTGTTAAGTAGGGGTATTTTCAGTTTTGGGTTGATTAAATTAAAAGTTGCTGATTGATAGACAAAAAGTTTGATTCACACTTCACATTAGCTATACATATGGTGCACCTTTTGAGTGGTATTGAGAGGTATTTATGTATATCTCTTCGCCTCCCCACACATAATGGGAGGTAGGTTCCAGAGGACTTTTTTTTTTGTTGTTCTTGCCTTTATATCCCTAATCTCCAGCACAATCAATTTTTTTTTTTAACTCTTAACTTCTGTCTTAGAAACAATATTATGTATTGGTTCCAAGGCAAGAGAGTAGTAAGGGCTAGGTCAGGGTCACACAGCTAAGGAAGTGTCTGAGGCCAGATTGGAACCTAGGACCTCCTGTCTCTAGGCCTGACACTCAATCCACTGAGTCACCCAGTTGCCCCCTAGAATAGATGTTTAATAAACGTTTGTTGGATTGAATTGAAATGACAGGCAAGGATTTGGACCTTTTAATTTTGTCTGTTAGAATAAACCCCTTTTGAGGTCACAGTGATAATCATCTTTTCTCTCAGTCTGTTTTAGGCATTAATTAGCTTATCACAGATATAATGGGTGAGTGGGAAAAATGGGCACACTATACAAGTGTCAATAAAAAACTTCTCTTTATGTTCCTTGATTTACTATAGTACTTAATGCTTAAACTATCTCAATAATTAGGGCTCCTCAGGATCATGGTGTAATGAAAAAAAAATTACACCAGGGATTTGAAACCCAGCTCTGCTATTAATATAGCAACATAAACATTAAAAAAGGAGAAGAATCCTTATTCCAATTCCTAGTCCCATTAATAAAGAATCCCTGAGAATATATGTTAGATCTCCTCCTCAAGTGTTCTAGGGTAGAAGTGTCAATGGTTCAGGCCAGGGCTGCCTACAGCCCACAATATTTCCTAATTCTTTTGGAATGAGACTAAAATGTAATTATGTTTAACAAAATACATAAAAACAATAGAGCATAGATAACATTACATTTTAAGTGTAATTGGGAAATATTTAACAAAAAAATGAAAACAATAAAATATAGATATTACATTTTAAAACTAAGTGGCCTACAGGTATTCTTATATACGGATTAGTGATTCCATTTCTATTTGAGTTTGACACTACTGCTCCAGGTGAAGCCCTAAGAAGCTGTGGGATTCTTCTAATGGCTTGAGACCTCATTTTGGACTCTTTCTCTGCCCTTCTGTTGCAATATTAATTACTTGTGATTAGTACCCCAAATCAGTAAAACCTAACCTCCCAACCAAGGCACATATCTCCCTTTATTACCATGGATTGGGGAGAGTAATCTCAAACTTAATATAACTACTATAAACATTCCTTCACTAAGTTTGCTTTCAAGTATGCAATGGCTGATGGACAAACTGCTCCCTTATAAGGTAGGGAGGCCCCTTATCCATTAGAAGATCTATGGAAATCCTTGCAACAATGGCAACCACAGAAGAGAAAGATTGAATTATCAGTCAGTGCCTTTAGAATATACACTTAGTTCTGGTTGAGTAGTGAGGAAATTGAGAGGAATTAGTTCCCTTTCTCTTCATTTATGGGCTTTGTCTAAATTCTGTCTTGTGAGAAAACTTTAATCAATTGTGGGAATAGGGAGAAAATCTTATTGTATTGTTTGAAACTGGCAGCCAGGATATTGGATGACCTTCCTGTGCTGTTTCTTCACTAAGGACCAAGGTTATGCTGATCAAAAATAGTCAGATCTAAAGACTGATGAAAGTTCGTAATTGTGTAGTTCAAGCAACTTGCATGTATTACCTGAAAACTGGCCTCATACTGATCAATTGGTTATTGTTTCCATGTTTCTTATTTATAGATACACAGAGGGAAGTATATCGCTTCTAAGTTTTAATTCAATGTCCATTACTCCAAGTATTATATTTTATAAAGTTTATTAACAATCACTTTAAGTAAAGGAATAAAAAGGAAATTATCTAACACAATAAGATCACATAAGTTCTCTTGCCTTTCCCAAAGCCCGCTTCAGCCAGCTGTGATCATGAGAGCGAGAGGTGGGGTTACACAAAATTTATACCCTCCCTACAGTCAGCTGTTTACTCTCTCCTCTCAACTTGGAAAGTCTCTAATTTTTTCTCCAATTAGAAATCAGATCACCTGATGTCATGTTTCCTTTTAATTAATTGGTCTTATTTGTTTTTAATGTATAAAAGCATGTCTTCCCCTGTATTTGGAATCTAGCCCTAAGCTGAGGAAGGGGTTTAGTTCCATTTTGTTAGGCAATTGCCGTGCATTGCTTAGTATGCCTGTGCCCAGAAGAGCAAATCTTTGTTTCCTTAGTAATTTCATAAAACCTGTACCTGTCACAGAAGCCAATAAAAGTTTTTTGTCATGATACTGTAAGTAGACAGGAAAGTCACAGAATATTTGTATATGCTCTGAAAGTAGAGAATATGGCCTTTTTATTGTTATTCATAACTTCCAGAGGCAGACCCTCCAAGTATCCAAATAGGTTGGCAGCAGGCAGAGGCTGTTGTACACACTGCCAGGACTAGCTTCTCACTGGCTTGTCTCCTGTACTCCTCCTCCTGTCCCCCTCCCCCTTCTTTTATGCTGTGAGCCCTTGAGTAAATCACTTTGTCTCATTCCAGTATCCTCATCTGTAAAATGAAAGTGCTAGAATAGATGACTTCTAAGATCCTTTTCTAGCTCCAAATCTAGGAATTGATTACCCTATGACTTTCATGATCTCTGACTCTTACTCATTAGACCTATGAGCAGAGTGAATATAAAAAAGGGATGGAGGCTATGTATCATGGTATGCCATTCACCAAATTAACATTGTTACTGGGGCAGCCAACTGCATCAGTTGCCAGCACACATGATTTGGCTTAAACCCTAGGTCTGGGAAAAAAAAAAAAAAACCCTCCGAATGAACATGAACAAAGCATTTGTAGAAGCCTTTTACCCAAGGAATTAAAATGCAGCTGGGATAGATGCCTTCAGGATGGGACAGAAGTCTTCAGTGTATTTTGAATCAAGGGCTGGGGGCTCTTCCCAAAGGAAGGGGTGCATTAACAACTTGAAGGCGGCTGGGAGGAGGGGGAAGAAAATCAAAGAGGACTGATATCTGCAATTGCTGGTTGGTGCTCAGTGGTAGCACTGTTGCTATGGATGCCAGTGGGGAGAAGTGATGAGTGGTGGTGATGAGATGCTAGGAAAACATTGAAGGTAAATGTGGGAGGCCAACTGAAGCCAATGGAAGAATAGTGGTGACTTCACAACAAACCTGAAAAGCCTACCTCTCCCATTTTTGTTCCAAGAGCCTCTTTGCCTTGGAATAGCCTAATACACTGCAGCCTGTTTACCCTGAAATATTTCTCCTCAAGGCTTGCCATCCTTCTTCTGTTGGCAAGTTTCTCGGGGAGGCTCTATTTTGAGGTTACCAGACCACCCTGCCTTCATTCTCCTCCCTAACTCATTCTTGCCTTTTTGGATTTCAAAATCATGTCTTTGTGCCAGGTACCTCTTTTTCCCTTTCCCCATATTCCATTTTCAGGTCTTAGTGTGTGGCTTTCCCCCATTAGAATGCAAGCTCCTGGATGGTAGGGACTTTCTTTTAGCTTACATTTATGTCCCCAGCATTTAGTATAGTGGCTAGAACAAAGCAAATGCATCATAAATGCCTGTTTCCTTCCTTTCTTCCATCCTTTACCTTCCCCTTGACTCTTTTGCTGTCAGTATCTTCTTTCTCACTTTTTTAAGAGTTTGTTTTTTGTATTTATCCTCAAAAGATGTCATAAACATCATTTGTGCCATCAAAAGAAACTAGTTTCTTTGATTTTCAGTGTGTATGTCCTGAGTAACATACTATGGTTGCTCAATGAGGGGAAGAACAGGAAGACAGAGAAAAAGAGACAGTGATTCTTTTTCTAAAGGTTGAAATTTTACCCACCTTGGAGACTCAAATAGAACTAAATTTATTTTACTAATACATATCAGCAGATGTCCCTAAAGTAGAAAAAGGATAAAATGAATATGTACTCTTACATAGGCACAAAAATGAATCTGTAGCAGATAAGGCTTGGTAAGTTAAAGGGGAAGGAAGTCCCTCTGAGGCAATGGCCTTGGGCTATTGCTCTGCAGACAGTTTCCTTTAAACCACCTCCCTCCGAAAAAGGGATTAGAGACCTGAAGAGAGCCAAAGAGAGGAACTGGAATGAATGTTTCCATCCTCCTAAGGGTGCCTTCCCCCACCCTCACAAGCAGTTAATTATCCTTTTCAGCTAAAATATTTTCATTCTCTTCCTTCCCCTCCCCTTTTAATAGATCCAGCCCTTAGGGTATGCCAAGCATTGTACAAAGAAACTTCGAATCAAATAAAGGCCAGGCCTCTAAGTGATCATAATTCATAGGCTATCAAGGCTAGGAACGGATCAGAGTTCAAATTAGACCTTGGACACTAGCTGTGGTACTTAAGGCAATCTGCTTAACCACTGTATGCCTCCGTATCCTCACTTGTAAAATTGTGTAAAAAAAAAAATAGGCTTGTTGTGAAGGTCCAATAGGATATTTGTAAAGAGCGGGCACATAGGCACTATATATATATATATATATATATATATATATATATGCTATATTTGGCAAGTATGTTTTGGTTCCGAAGTAGTGGTAATAGTGAGTGGAATAATAAGGAAGTTAATGACACTAACTTTCCAGGGCAAGTTAAGTATGATTTGATTAACAGTTCTTAGAGCAAAGACCTGGGTGAAGATGGGCCCAAACAAGTTCAGAGCCCGGGAATACAAATATAAGCAAATAGAAAGTCAGTTCCTGTATTTAAGCAGCTTACATTGAAATGGGGGAAGACAAAACACAAAAAGTAGCTGACACCCTCTTTCCTCCCTCTATGGTGGAAAGAAGACCCCTTCCTGGCTGAGGGAAGTTCCAAGGTGCCGAAACACAGAGGTCAGTCTGCCAGCAAAAGCAGAACTCCCCAGGTTATCCAACTAGGGCCCTTGTGTAATAGAAGAGAAAAAGAGGGTTGTCTTCAAAATCCAAAGCTATATATCAGTTCCAAAATCAACCATCTTTCCCCCTCCCCCGTTTATTACGTATACTCTTTGAAAGAACAAATGCTCATTCTATGTTAAATTCAGAATAAAATTTAACATCCCTATCATTGTTCCTACTGTTGCATTTTCTGAGCTCCACCGGGATGTTTGTGGGAGGATCTTGTCTCCTTTAGATATTAACAGGCTGCCATCTTCCCACGTAGGGCGCTGCCACGAGCTAAAAATGGATTCAGTGAAGGGATTGACACATTTTACTGGCCGAGTGACCAGAAATGGTTATAAACAAAGCGTTACCTCAACTTCATTCCTTCCTTCATCTACCGGTCACAGTCACTTAAGCAAGCCCAATGGCAGAGGGTGCAAGACCTCCTTTTTTCTGCAGTTTCCTCACCCCGGCCAAGACACCCTTGGACCCTCGTTCAGCTCCAAAAAAGCCACAGAGTTAACTTTATCTGGGGGAGGGGGAGGGGGAGGAAAGGGAAAGCCGGGAGGTTCACAGATCCTACATCGTCCTACAGACCCTACGTGGGTGGCAAGGCGACTGAAGGGCTATTTTCGCGTGGTAAGAGGTAGACAGAGGACCCAGCAGAACGTTTCTCAAAGACCCAGTATGGTAGCACTGTTCGGGGCAGCGTGCTCTCCCGCGGGGCCCTTCGGCGGGTGGGGTGGAGAATTCTCCAGCCCCTCCCTCGTTAGTTCCCGCCCTTTGCGGTATTCCAGACCCCGCCCCTTTCCGAAGGCGCGCGCGGACTTCTCGACAACTGCCGCCTCGCTCCCAGCCAGCCTCTACCGGCCTCTGGGGGGCGGCGCGGGGCACTGCGGCAGCTGGGGCCGGTCTCGTGCTCTGCCGCGTCGCGCGGAGCACGTTTCTCCCCTTTCGCAGAAGCCGCCTACGCATGCGCGTTGCTCCCCTCCCGCTGCAGCCGCCACCACCCTAGCCACCAGCTGCCCTGGTTACCGTTGGTATCTCGGTACTCCCCTCTCCTAGCTCCGCGACACTCCTTAGCTGGTGTAGAGCCGTTCACCCCTATCACGTGAGGGGGGGGAAGCATAGGGGGTGGGGAGGGTCTCGCGCTGGGTTACTTGCCCTCTCGCCTCCGGGCTCGAGCTTGCCGGCTGGGCTGGGCAGGGCTGAGCCGGGCTCCGGGGCTGGCTGACTGGAGAAGGGAGGAGCGCCCGGGTGGAGCGCGCGCGGATAAAAATGGCGAAATGGGGTTAGGCAGCATGTAGGCGGGAGCTATGGGGCGCCGAGCTGGGACCGGGTACATCCGATCTCCGTGACTCCCACCCCGTACATCGTGTTGTACTCTCTGGCCTGCTGGACCTGGCGACCTGGTTCTGACACCTGGTGGGGGAGAACGACGGACTCCGCGGGGCACCGCGGGGCCTGGCGGGAGCTGGAGGCGATGGATGAGCAGAGTGTGGAGGTGAGATAAGAGGGGACGTCATTGCCACAGTGAGGCTGGGAGGAAAGCTTCTGAACTGCTGGTGGGCCCCTCACCTGAGCAGCTTCGACCCGTCCCCTCTCCCCTCTCCCCTCCCCCCTCCCCCCCCGGGCCTCTCCCGAGGGGGGCGGGTCCGGTTCTCGGTAGGAGCCTGGCTTACACGGCCATCTAGCGCCACGCCTCCCCCCCTCCTTCCCGCAACTGCCGCAGTCTGCAGGATGCGCATCTGGATACGCATCTGGTACTCCTTCCCCAGGGGTGTCTGCAGAATATTCCTTGGGCCTGAAATGGAAATCGATTGAATGGATGTCCCTGTTGCCCGATCCTTATGCATCCAATTCATACAGTAACAATTTACTTTTAGTTTTCAGGAAAGCATTTTTCTTTTTGCCTGGTAAAAATTTCAGAACCTACCCATCCTTAAATGGTGAGAAATTTGGACCTAAATAAAGGTGCCCAATTCACCAGAGGCAATAGAAAAAAAAAGTTTAACCTCTCTTTTGAGAAAGAAAATAACCATAAAATAACTTAATTTTATGGATGTTACGAAAGAGGGAGGAGTCTTGTTCTAGAAGATGTCCTAAGGTACCCTGAGCTACAAAATACTGTTGAGGAAAATGTATTGAGAGAACAATGATCCCTTGTAGTCTTGTTTCTTTTGACTCTTCTTCATGTAATTACTATTGAATTTAAACTGCCCAGTTAGTTGTTCCCCATGGGTAATCTTCCAATGTTATCTTTTCATATTCATTATATTCCCTTCCTCATCTCAGAAATTCCCAACCTTTTTGAATTGGATTCACATACTTCTTAACTAGTTCATTATGCATATGCATATAAGAAATGAAGTAGAAATTAATTTTTTGTAAAGAAAGATTTGGCACATGCCTTTTTAGTATCAAAAGTTTTTCATCATATTTTGTAAGACATAATAAGATGAATTAGTGAGACCTTTCATTCTGTTCCTTGTAAACTTTATTCTTTGTACAACTTTTGAAAGATATCTGAATGCCATATTCAGCTTCTACTTTTTTTTCTTGGTTTGGATTTAATTGAGAACAGGACTTAAAATCCTGATTTACAAGGATAAGTTGTTATAAATGAAATTAAAACTTTTTGAATACATTGAGATTGACTTAATGGTTCTCCAAAGGTGTACCTCAAATTTTGTGATTTTTATTGATTAGAAATTAATTTGGAATTTCTAGTTATTATGGAGATAAATTGGCTCATTTTTACTGGATTGTTGACAAAATTGTTTTTCAAGATTAATAAGAAAATATTCATATTCACACTTCATTTATTTAGTTTTGGTCCATAGAAATTATTTTTTTCACCTATCTCTCAAATTTTTCAGATGCATTAAAAATATTCTTGTCTTTTCCACCCTGCCTTACCTCCTTACCATTTACCTTCCTGAAATCCACTTATATTTTCACCAACACTATTACTTTTGAAACATTTCAATAGACTAATATACTTATTTGTGAAATATTTCCCCAACCTCTGGACAAGCTTCTACTTTCCAGGGGAATATGGGTACCAGTCTGGGAATCCCTGCCCTAAGAGCATATAAGCTTCTTGAGGTTAGGACTATTTTATGTTGTTGTTTTTCCTTGGACCTTGAATTTCCAATGTCTGGTGTGTCTTGCATGTAATAGATGCTTAATGTTTGTTGAATTTTTCAACTAAGATCTCTCACAAAATACATTTACAACTAATAAAATATTATGAGTAAGGCATTTATATTTGATTCAGTTGCCTAACTAGTGGAAACTCTGTATCGTTGTTGTAATTATTTTCATAGAGCATTGCTGAGGTTTTCCGATGTTTCATTTGTATGGAGAAGTTGCGTGATGCACGTCTGTGTCCACATTGCTCCAAGCTTTGTTGTTTCAGCTGCATTCGGGTAAGTTCTACTCTTCTTGCTTATTAATAAGTTTGTTGGATCATGAACTTAAGGAGACCTCCGCCAGACTGCTGAGGTCTTTGCATCTCTGTTGCTTTTTCATGTCTCTTGTAATTCTGATAGTTTTATGATTGTCAGACATTAATGGGAAAGGCCTGGATTGCACTTTTTCTTTTTTAATTAAAAGAAATTTATTTTTTAAAACACTTACCTTCTGTCTTAGAATCAATACTGTGTATTGGTTGTAAGGCAGAAAAGCAGTAAGGGCTAGGCAATGAGAGTTAAATGACTTGCCCAGGGTCGCACAGCTAGGAAGTATCTGAGGTCAGATTTGAACCTAGGACCTCCTGCCTCTAGACCTGGCTTTCAAGCTACAGAGTCATCTAGATGCCCCTGATTGCACTTTTTCCTTGCATGTATCATTGCCCTGATTGTCTTAACTAAATGCTTACCTCAGATGTGTGAAGGTGATGTAAAAGGTACTAACATAATGGTTATACTTTGGGGACTGTCCTAATGACATTTTTCTCATCATCCTTAAACTTCATATATCTTAGACCTTTATCTACTGACTCTTTTAGTGTGAGTATCTTGGGGAAAAAAATCTTATCTTTTGGCATCATCATCCTCCTCTTCCTCCAGTTTTTTCAATCTATAGTATGGTATGGAAAGAACACTCTCCTGGGAGTTGGGAGATGTGGGGTCCAAGTCTTGTCCCTACTGGTAAGTTACTAGAGCTTTTTTGATGTCCTCATCAGCTTCTTCATCTGTCAAATGAAGGGGTTAGATCAAATTATATCTAAGATCCTTTTTATCTTTGCGATTCAGTTCATCCCATTCTCCTTAATGCATGAACTCTGACATCCATTTATAGTTTTGAAACTAAATCTATAGTATCTTCAGTAACCACCTCACTGGGAGTTTCAGAGATGTGTTCTTAGCTCTTGTGCATTGCCTTTCCCCTAACTTTAAAGCCATACCATTTTCTTCTTTACTATTTCTGACTATCTTAATCCTTTTGGAAACTATACCTTTTTCTCTGTGAAAAATCTTTTTCAGAGTTCCATCCTAGGATTCTTCTCTTTCTTCTGTATAATTCATTCTCTTTTGATATTTTCATCTTTTAGGCCTTTCATTAGATCTTTCCTTATTTGTATTCACATCTCTTACTAACACTATGAAAAAATATCTATAATTAATAGAGCATATGTTTTTTGTTTTTGGATTTGTCATGAATGAAAGAAAAACCATTTTTTTTACTGTGCTAAACTTTGGTTCTAAAGTTGAAAATACAAAAGTGAGATACTTCCTGCACTTAAGGAGCTTATATTTTAATAGAGGGAGACCATACTTTTAGGATTATGGTGGTCAAGGAGAGGAGTTTTGGTTGGAGGAGATTACTTTGGATCATTTTATTGTCATATCCTTTCGAGGAAAAGTGACGGTAGTGATTTGATTATTCTTCCTAGAACAAGAGATGGAAAGTAGGTTAAGGTGGGAATGTCATACATGTAACATGGCTGATGGCCAGCTGATTAGTTGTAAAACACTAAGACCAGCTAGATTAGAAAAATTAATTTTTTATCATTATTTGTTTTTACTTCACCTAATATCCTTCCTATCTATCTTATCTTTTTCCTAGAGAGCTATCCTATGTAACAGAATATTTTTTTAAAGGAAAAAAAATCAACATAACCATTAAATACATCAGAAAAGTCTGAGAACATTTACATGTTCCACATTTGTGGACCTCCCTGTTCTCCCCTTACTCTTAATTCTTGTACCTCACTTCTGAGATTATTTCTATTTTATATATATTTTTTGTAGATAATAGTTTGTATGTTGTCTCCCCTGTTGGACAGTGAACTTCCTGAGAGTAAGGACTATTTTTGCTTTAGTGCAGTACTTGGTATGTATTTCATGCTTAATAAATACTTCTTGACTTTACTCCTATATCTGCAAAGGAGTGCGGTGGGGGAGGGGGAGTCGGTCTTCTCATCTCTTCTCTTGGGTCATGCTTATTCTTTTAAATTCTGCAGCATTCAGGTTTCATCCTTTTGTCCTTTCCATTTTCACTGTTGTACTCAAGTGTATCCTTTTGGTTCTGTTTTACTTAACACTGTATCAGTTCATCTTTTTTTCATGCTTTTCTGTATTCATCACATTCATCTTTTCTTACAGCATGGTATCTGTCATATTCATATATTACAATTCCCTAAAGAGTGGATATCAGCTTTGTTGCCATTTCTTTGCCATCACAAATAGTACTGCTATAAATATTTTGGTATGTGTGAAGGAATTTCTTCTAGTATATGGTTAGTACTGTAGTGGAATTTTGGGGTCAAAAGTTTAGACATTTTAGTAATTTTGCATAATTCCAAACTGCTTTCAACAATAGTTCTCTTACTTTCATAGCTCCACTAACAATGCACTAGTGTGCCTTTTTTCTCACAACCACTCCAATATTGACTATTCTTTTGCCATTTTTGCCAATTTCCTGATTATGAGGTAAAATCTCTTCATTGTTTTGATTTGTATTTATCTTGTTAGTGATTTGGATACTAGAGTTGTTCTCCATTTCTTTCTCCATCTCATTTTACAGATAAGGAAACTGAGGTAAACAGGCTTAAGTGATTTGCCCAGCATTATATATTATATTTATGAATCCAGATTTGAAGTGAGGAAGATGACTCTTTCTAGTGACTCCAAACCCAATACTCTATCCACTGTGCCACTAGAATATGGGGTCTTCAGGAAAAAGTAGTACCTCTGGTGTGAGGGCTTGCTGAATCCTTTTCAGAATTGCTTTCCTCCTTTGGTATCTACCACCCACTCTCACCTGTGACTCCAACAAGCTATAGCATCTGTAAGTGGCAGGTAGGCTAAACCAGATTAAGGGTAACTGACAGGCCTCAAACCCATTGGTGAGTTAGGGATAACTACCCCAGGTATGTGAAGATTAATTTGTTCCAGTAGCCATGAAGGCAGTTGAAGCAGGCTCTATGGAACTCTTAGAGTTTGATCAGACATCAAAGATGACAAAGTCATCCACCCCATCCCCTGCTTTCACCAGTTGTCCTGACTTTTGTCTTGGCACTGGACTTCAATGACTCTGGAAGAGAGTTGATTTTGTGCAACTCTGCCTTACATAAATCCAATTTGTTCCAGTTAAAAAATATACCAGTGATGTCATTTTGGTTCTTTTCAAGTACAAAGGTCAACAACCAAGTGATTTGGATCATTTTTTCATTCAGTTGTTAAGAGTTTTCAGTTTTTTTGAGAACTGTTTGTTCATATCCCTTGATCATTTTATATTCAAAATAATCCCTCTACCAACCTTTGGGGAGAAAATTTTAAGAAGAGATAAAAGGTAATTCAGTGGAACCAACCAATACATTTTTATGATAATGTGCAGTATTTCTTACTTATAGTCCTTTAACTTTTCCATTAAGGGGAAGGAGGTAAATTTTTTCAAGTGTTTTGAGGAGTTCAAACTTGATTATTATAGTTAGTGTCTATAAAATCTTCCTGGTGCTACTGAACCAAGGTGGAGAAAGCCCATGAAACTCATGTGACTGGGTTCATTACAAATTTGTGTTACATAACCTCAACTGGGCTCTTACTGCTGCTAGACAATCCTACTGTACCTTCCTAATTAACTCACTATCCTGAGCACCACAGTAGCTTTTTCAAACATTTTCATTCCTTCTCAATTATCTAATGACTCCCTCTCTTCGTACCTCATATTTAACTGAAGAAATTGAGGCTCATCTTACAAAATCCACATATATTTGTATCTCCTCCTTCATTTCTGTCTCATATGAAGTGGCACTTCTTGCCAAGGCAAGCCTTTCTATCTGCAAAAGTGATCCCATTCCATCTCATCTCCTCTAGCAGATTGTCCTACTATCATCTTCACTCTCATTTATCTTCAATCTCTCTGTATGCTTATTGCTTTTTCTACTGTTTACAAATTGCACCCTTCCTTAAAAAAAGAGCCCTTTATTTGATTCTTTCATTCCCAATGGCAGTTGTCCCATATGCCTTACTTTTGTAGCTAAACACCTTGAGAAGGCCTTCTAGGTGCCACCATTTCCTCATTCTCACTCTTTTGAACTCTTTACTCTCTGGCTTCTGATGTCATCATTCAACTGAAATTGCTCTCTGTAGTGTCACTAATGATCTCCTTTATTGCTAAATAAACTTTTTCTCTGTCTTCATCCTTATTGATTTCTCTATAGCTTTTGATGCTTTTGATCACCCTCCTCTTTGATAACTCTTCTCTAGAGTTTTTTTATTTTAAAACTCTTACCTTTCATCTTGAAGTCAATATTGTGTATTGGCTCCAAGGCAGAAGAGTGGTAAGGGCTAGGCAATGGGGGGTCAAGTGTCTTGCCCAGGGTCACACAGTTGGGAAGTGTCTCAGGCCAGATTTGAACCTAGGACCTCCCGTCTCTAGGTCTGACTCTCTGTAAAGGGTGAATATTATTGTTGAGACTGAAAAAAAATCTAAATTTTAATGGTTGCCAAGGGAAATCCCAAATAATAAAATACCCAAGTCAGCTGCCAAATTTTTATGGTGTTTTAATTACAACAGGAGGAAGAAAATTCCCATTAGAGGGACAGAGAAGGAAAAAGGGAGAGAAGGAAAGAAGTTTAACTCAGAACCACTCTGGCTCAGGCTGAGCCAAAGCGGGCCTTAAGGCCTTGGAAAGCCAAAGCAGAGAAAGGGGTCAGTCCTTATCACTCACGTGACTGGTCTGAAGGAAAGCTGTCTGCAGGGCTCCTCCACGCTCAAACTTCAGAATCAAATTGAACTCTAGTCCTCCTCACAGGAAGTCCCGAGAACTCCCGAGGCTGTTCTCTACCTCACTTCCTGTGTCTCACATGTGCCAATGGTGGCTCAAGCTTGACTTAGGACTGCCCAGAGGTTTGTCCTTTTTTTGCACATGTCTGTTGAAGGCCATTTTCTCAAATAATTAAATCTTGAGTTTGATGCAGCCCTTCCTAATCTTGTTACACTGAGTAGGGTGGAGAATGTGGGTTTCCAAGACCTGATTCTGTTATTCCAAGTATCTCTGTTGTTATTGATCAGGAAATAGCTAAATCAGATTTTCTAAAGAATGGTCTGATTAGGGTGGAATAGTTTTGAAATTCACAAACTCCCCCTGAGGCCCGAGGAAGACTAGTCTATCTGATGGGTCTTGTAAACATACCAGCTATGAAATTACAATAGTTAGAGATAAGGGAAAAATAGGAGAGGTAGAGGGAGACAACAAAACCAGTGTTTTGCTGGGTGCATTGACAAAAGCCATTTAGGGGACAGTTCCCTTTGGCAGAAGATTGTACATTCAAAATAAATTCAATCAACCACACCCCAAGGTTCATTCTTGATCTTGATGTAATGTAGGTTTTCTGGCTTCTTTCTGCAACAGTTCATTCTCTGGATTTAAGAGTTAGCAAGCTTCTTCCTTGAGGCTCTTTTTTGAACTAAAAAAATTTCAAAATCTTGCATTTTTATTAAAATTTAACACCCCCCCTCCCCGAAAGTGGGTGTTAAAAAAAACATCCAGTTCAACTCAGGATGCATTGTTGAGTTATGGAGGTGTATGAGTCAGTTATTAAAAGAATTCAAAAACAATAAAAACAAAACAAAAAATATATAAAGGGAAAAAATATGGAAGAAAGTTAAACTTTGGGGAGAAAGGGAAGGAAAAAAATTCAAAATCAGAATCAAAATACCAAATCTATGTATATAAAATGTTGAGTAAACAAGAATAAATTCATAATGAGCCCTTGTATAGGTCTAATTTAAAGTAATTTCTATCCCACAAGACTATAGGACAGAATGCAGTAATATTTCACTTACCCATTTGCAGCCAAGACTACAGGAAGTTACCATACTATAAGAAGGAAAGGAACTAGAATTCTATTTTGATAGGGAAGCATCATTCCCTGGTCTGCTTTTTAGTCATTCTCAGGGATATAGGGAGCCAGCATGATAGTCAAATTTTGGTACTTTTATGAGTACTTCATAAAGAGTGTAGATACAAGGAAGTCCTACGACTTAACGTATGTCAAGCATCGCAACCTTGAGTCCACATTAGTATTTCCCATGTGCTCTTTTGACACTATTCAGGTTAAGTCTGTATAGGCTTAGCCTATATAGGTGGATGTCCAAAAAACATCTCAAATGGTGAAATGTGTAGGTCTCCCCTAGGACTGCTTCTAAGATAAAATAGGGCTAGCGGGAGAATTTCAGGCCATTTTAAATGGGTCTCAGTGCATAATTTGGCAATCATAGTTTCAAGTTCTTTATTCATCCTTTCAACTTGGCCTGAGCTCTGGGGATGATATGGAATATGGAATTTGGGAATTATCCCCAAGCAAGAATATATTTGGTTTAAGACAGAATCAGTAAAATGACTTCCTCTATCTGAATCAATACGTGCTGGCAGACCAAAATGAGGAATAATTTCTTTTAAAAGCAACTTAGCAACAAAAGCTGCTGTGACTCGGGTCGCAGGAAATGCTTCCGGTCATCTGGTCAGTTGATCTACAATGACTAGACAAAATTTATAATGTCCGGCCTTTGGCATTGTTATGAAATCTAACTGTAGGTGCTCAAAAAGTGTGTAAGCCAGAGGACGCCCACGAAAAGCTTTGCCATGAAAGGCGTATTGGTTATATGCTGGGCAGGTAAAGCAGGCTGAACACACTTTAGACGCTATGGTAGTTATACCGGGGACTATCCATACACTCTTAACAGAGTCCATGATGCTCTGGGTACCAAAGTGACCATTTTTATGAACAGATTGGCAAATTTGGTGATAGAAACTTCTAGGGAGCTGGGGTTTCCCTTCAGATGACACCCATACTCTATTAATCTGTTTTGCTTTGAATTTTTGTTTTCATTTTCCCACTTCCTTTTCATTATAGGAAAGTGATAAACTTAAATCATCAGTGGTTGTTAATGTTAAAATTAATTCAGGCCCTTCCATGGCTTCTAGCTTTGCAGCAGTATCTGCTCGGTCATTCCCCCTAGAGACAGGGTCAGAGCCACCTGTATGGGCAGAGCAATGAACTACAGCTAGGGCTTCAGGCAGTTTGAGAACAGAAAAAACTTCATGAATAATTTCTGCATTAGCTATGGATTTTCCAGCTGAGGTTAAAAATCCTCTCTGGAGCCGTAGCATCCCGACTGAATGACAAATGCCAAAAGCATATCTAGAATCCATATAAATTGTTGCCTTTTTCCCTTGGCATACAGGCATGTTTCAGAGCTATGAGTTCTGCTCTTTGAGAGCTAATATTAGAGGGCAGCGAAGCTGACCACTCAGTGACAAATTCTGTGACTACAGCAGCTCCAGTGTAGCATATGCCATCTCTCATAAAAGAAGAACCATCAGTAAATAAGACCAGATCTGAGTTGTTTAAGGGAATGTCCAAGAGATCATCTCGAGGCTTTTCTGCCATGGACACTAGTGTTTCACAACTATGTAATGGTTCTCCTGAAGTTGGTAAATCTGGAAGCAAGGTGGCAGGGTTAAGAGTTGAACAGCACTTCAAGGTAATATTTTCATTGTTTAACAAGGTTATTTCATACCTTGTAATTCGCTGATCAGAAAATGCCTGTGTTCTATGTCTTAGCAACAATGCTTCTACCTCATGTGGGCACATAATTGTTAATGGGCATCCCAATACTAGATCAACAGTTTTTGTCACTAGTAAGGCTGTAGCAGCTACTCCTCTAAGACATGGTGGTGCTCCCGATGCTACTGGGTCCAGTTGGGCAGAATAATAGGCAAGTGGGCGCTGAGAAGGTCCCAAAGTCTGAGTTAAAACACCTGAAGATACCCCTCTTCGCTCATGTACATACAAAGTAAATGGCTTGTTGTAATCTGGGATGCCTAGAGAGGGGGCAGACAGGATAGCCTTTTTTAGATCTGATAGAGCTGATAGGTATTTTGGTTCTAATTTGAGGGGTTCAGGACTCTTGTTAGTGCTATAAGGGGTTTAGTAATTTCCCCATAGCAAGGAATCCAATGTCTACAAAACCCTCTTGCTCCCAAAATTGCTCTCAACTGTTTCTTAGTGGTGGGAGCGCTTAAATTTTGAATATTCTCAATTCGTTTGGGAGAAATAAAGCGGGCACCTGCAGTCAGAATGAACCCCCAAATATTCTACTTTAGGAAGGCACCACTGAACCTTATCCTTTGAGATCTTATGCTCTCTTTTGTGCAGTTCCAAAAGAAGGGGTTTGCTATCTTCCTGACATGCTTCCTCATTTGTTGAAGCCATGAGTAGATCATCTACGTATTTGATTAATTTGCTGTTTTTAAATTTTATATTATCTGTATCTTGGCTCCAAAATTTGCTAAAATAAGCTTGGGCTGTCTATGAAACCTTGTGGCAAACGACTCCAGGAGTATTTACGGCCCTGCCAGGTGAAAGCAAAGATATGCCTGGAGTTCTCATGTATGGGTATAGAAAAAAAAGGCCGAGCACAAGTCTACTACTGTAAATTATGTAGCTGTGCTAGGAATAGAAGAAATAATAGTATTGATGTCGGAAATTTGGATAGTTTGGATGTTGGAAAGTTGGAGTTTGCATAGAAGGTTCCTCCCCAGCAAATTTAAAGGGGAGTCAGGCATCAAAAGGAAGGAATGTTGTACCTCTAGGGGTCCTATAGACACCATTCTAGGGGGAAGTCTTTTAACTCTTTGGGGTATTCCTGATACTCCCATTACATTCTCTGAGCCAACAGAATAACAATGTAAATCAGGTGTTGTCTTTAATACAGACCAGGAAGCTCCAGTATCTAAAAGACAATCATAATAGGTGTTACCCACCTTTAAAGTAACATGGGGTGGGTAGTGGATAGGGTCAACAGGTAGTAGGACATCAGGGTCTGGAAAATCAAAGGTTGTATCTTCTGATTCCTGTGCCCCATTCCCTTCCCCCCCCAACCCCCCGGACATCTTCATTGTGTTTGGAAAGTTCCTTGGGCACCCCCCGAAGGGCACCCCCTGAGGGGCATTAGCATCGCGAGTATTTTTTGGATGAGCACCATTTTTATATATTATTGTGGAGTCATTTGATTTGAATTATCATTTTCCCAATATATATTCCTATAGTCATCATTCCTAAAGTTGTAGTTTGCATTGTCATAATTATAGTTATTTCTATAATTATTACTTCTGTAGTTGTTATTAAACTGTGTATTCCTTCCTATAATCTTGAGAAAAGCTCTATACTCTACCATATTGTGGCCCTTCTTCCCACAGAAGTGGCAGGTAATGGATTGATAATTAGATTTCTGGAGAGGGGCAAGTGTCATTGGTTCATTGTCATGCCCACTTTCTACTTTAGATATCTTTTAAACATCTCATTTCTTTCTTCATTTCCTCCATGGCATCATTATTTTCTTCCTCCTT
The DNA here is from genome assembly GCF_027887165.1 of Monodelphis domestica. NCBI lineage: Eukaryota > Metazoa > Chordata > Mammalia > Didelphimorphia > Didelphidae > Monodelphis > Monodelphis domestica. The sequence continues at coordinate 180,255,018 of NC_077228.1, forward strand.
TTCTTTGTTTCCTTTTTAAACATATATAGCTGTTTTTTGCAATTCTTCAAGGTCCATCTCTGACCATCTTGGACAATGTGTTCTAAAATAATCCTTAATTGCTTTGCAAGAGTTATTGACAAAGATCCTTCTAACTTGTCTTAAGCTATTCTCTTCAGAGAGGTCAAAATCCAGGTATCTGTCCCCAAATTCGATTATTCTATCCATGAATCTGGAGGGTGTTTCTTCCTTATTTTGCTTAATTTTTTCAAGTTCTATCCACTTATCTGTACTGTCTGCACATTCCCTCATTGCTGTAAGGATGGCCTCTCTATAATGGTATAGTTGTAGATAATCCTCAGGGTTGTTATAGTCCCATTTGGGATCCTGAGATGGCCAATGTGCTACATTATGTCCCCGGGTTTTGTTGACATGAGCAATTATTTTATTTTTTCTCACGTTCAGTTAAAAAAGCCTTTAGCAAGTTCTCAATGTCCTTGTAAGATGGATTATACTGAAAAAATATGTCTGCCATCTTTTTTGTTACTAGAAAGGGATCTTGTTCATATGTGTGGATATTTCGTGTAAATTCATTTATTTCTTGGGGAGTAAATAGTATCCTGTGTCTTAAAGTCACCACAACCCCATTCCATTCTATTTCAAGTACATCTCTTAGAGGAAACAGGCCTCTAGTTGAATTTTGTACCTTTGGGTCAGTTTGACTAAGATGAGTTTCTCTAGGAGGACAAGATCTCCTTTGGGCTGGAATTTGGTTTTGTATAGGAGAAGGAACAGGAGAAACTGGGAATGCAGGGGAAGGGTTTTGGGGATTAAATTCAGCCTAGAGTTGCTGACCATCAGGGAAGGAAATTTCCTCATTCAAAGGTTCTGAAACAGATCTGTTTCTGGTAGGGTGGATGTTTGCCAATTGATCCTGTAAGAAACACTTTAAGTTTTCAAATTGGTCTTGCATGTTCTCTTGCATCTTTTTTATGTCCTCAATTTTTGAGTGTTTTTCTGAATTTCAGCTTCAATCAATTTTTTTTTATGTTAGCATCTCTAAACACAGTACTGAGGAGTACAAAAATGACATTATCTATTAATATAAAAAATTGGAGGTATGCTGTATTCCTCGATATCCCTAATTCTTCAAATGCCATATAAATGTCAAGGAATGTAGTATTCATTTATATATGTATATATATTTTGTATTATTTTTCTAACAGTCTTCACAAAACATGTGGGGAGCAGAACAAAACCAAAACTTTCTACAGGTTTTTTCCACTCCTAATCTAGGCAGTTGTTCCCTAAGGGAAAGGAGATTTAGAAACAGCTCTTCCAGCCAGGATCTTAGGGCACTGTTGCTAAGATTTAAAACAGCTGTGTTCTATCTAATTTAAGGAGAGAGGGAGAAAAGAAAAAAAAATCCAAATTTATTTACCTGTTTATCTGATTAAAATAAGGTATTAAAAAAATAGTCACAGTAGAAAAAAGTAGGAAAGTTAAGAAGATTGAGGGTATTTCGTCACACCTATGTGGTCAGCCAAACTGTAAAGGAGGGTGAATATTATGGTTGAGACTGAAAAAAATATAAATTTTAATGGTTGCCAAGGGAAATTCCAAATAATAAAATACCCAAGTCAGCTGCCAAATTTTTATGGTGTTTTAATTACAACAGGAGGAAGAAAATATTAGAGGGAGAGAGAAGGAAAAAAGGGAGAGAAGGAAAGAAGTTTAACTCAGAACCACTCTGGCTCAGGTTGAGCCAAAGTGGGCCTTAAGGCCTTGGAAAGCCAAGGCAGAGAAAGAGGTCAGTCCTTATCACTCATGTGACTGGTCTGAAGGAAAGCTGTCTGCAGGGCTCCTCCACGCTCAAGCTTCACGATCAAACTGAACTCTAGCCCTCCTCACAGGAAGTCCCGAGAACTCCCAAGGCTGTTCTCTACCTCACTTCTTGTGTCTCACATGTGCCAATGGTGGCTCAAGCTTGACTTAGGACTGCCCAGAGGTCTATCCTTTTTTTGCACATGTCTCATGTGCAAATTGTGCACATTTTCTCAAATAATTAAATCTTGAGTTTGATGCAGCCCTTCCTAGTCTTGTTACACTTGGAGAATGTGGGTTTCCAAGACCTGATTCTGTTATTCCAAGTATCTCTATTGTTATTGAACAGGAAATAGCTAAATCAGATTTTCTAAAGAATGGTCTGATTAGGGTGGAATAGTTTTGAAATTCACATCTCAATCTACTGAGTCAGCTACCTGCCCTTTCTCTAGATATTTTCTCATTTCTCACATTTCTTCTCCTACTTATCAGCATATTTCTCATTCTCCTTTTGCTGGATCTTCATTTTTGTTAAGCCCATTAACTGTAGATGTTCTATAGGATTCTTTCCTGGGCCTCTTCTCACTCTAGACACCATATTAGTTGTTAATCATCATCAGCTACTATGGTTTCATTTGTCTCTTTGTTAATGATCCTCATATCTATTTATCCAGTCATAACCTTCCTATTGACTTGTAATTTTTTCTTTATGTTTTTTTTAATTCAATTACATGAAAAAACAATTATTTAACCTTTTAGAAAACATTTGAGCCAAATTCTCACCCTCCCTCCTTTGTAGCCCTCTCCCCACCGTGAGATATGGTTATCAATCTGAGAGAGATTTTATATGTATAAACTATTATACTATTAACATATTTCCACATCAGTCATTTCTTGAAAGAGAACTCAAAGAAATATCATGGTCAGACTGTTTTAAGAAAATCACAATGACAGCTGAATGGAAGAAGGCCTAGAGTGAGGCAGGTGGACCTGCCAAAAAGATCCTGAAAATGTCCCAGGAATTAGGAAATGAAGGCTTACACCATGGTGGTAAAGAAATGGGGGCATATTTGTGAAGTGAAGCAAATATGAAATAGATGGGCCTTGGCAACCGATTGGATATGGGGGTTTAGAAATAGTGAAGAGTTGATGATGACACTTAGACTGGAAGCCAGAGGAACTAAGAAGATGGTATTGCCCTCTACAGAAATTTGGAAGGAAAGAAGATTTGGGGGAAAATGATAATGTGTTCAGTTTTGGACAAGCTGAATTAAGTTTGAACATGAGTTTAACATGACTATAAGATATCCAGGTCAAGATGTCTAAAAGGCAGTCAGAGATATAAGATGGTACTGTCAATACAGTATCATACCAATTGAATTTCCCAAAAATTATTTTACAGGACTAGAAAAAATAACAGAATTCATTTGAAAAGAACAAAAGGTTAAGATTATTAAGAGAAATAATAAAAAAATGTAAAAGGTGGCCTGGGTGTACCTGATCTCAAATTGTTATTACAAGGTTGTAATCATTAAAACAATCTGGACCTGGTAGATCAGTGGAGTAGATTAGCTACATGCCACCTATGCGGGCTCATTTTAATGGTCATGAATCTCATTATATTTTTTAATATTCTGGAGCTCTGAAGTATTTTGGGATTTGATGCAGCCAACATAGTAAATGAGCACCTGTTGACTATGACTACCTACAGGGAGACTCTAAACTATTTGGAGTCTGCACAAGACATCTTCTATGATGGTGGTAAATAACTTTGGCAAGCATACGTCCCCTCTGTTGTATGCCTTGCTTCAAAGCAATAATCATAGGATTTTTGAACAAAAATATTTTAGTAGTTGCATATATCAGTAAATTGCATGAGGTTAAACACACATGGGATACATTGGTGCAATGAATATTGTCTGTCAATAAACATTTAATACGTGGCTACTTTGTGCAAGGCACTTTGCTAAGTACTGGGGATACAAGAACATAGAGGACAATCCCTGTTCTCAATGAGCACATTCTAATGGGAGAGGTCAGCATTCAAATTATAAGCTATGTGCAAGAAACAAATTGGGAATAAACAATAAGGAAAACATTAGAATAAGGGGGATTAGGAAAGATCTCTTGTAAAAGGGATTTTAGCTGAGACTTGAAGGAAGCCATGAGGCTGAGATGAGAAAGAAAATTACGGGCATGGAGGTTAGCCAGTGAACAGAGTTCTGGAGATGGAATATCTTGTTTGAGAAACAGCAAGGTGATCAGTATCCCTGAATTAATGAGTATAGGGATTGAGAGGAGAGAAGTATATAAGGTATAAGTATACTAGAAAAGTTGGGGAGTAATAAGATAAAGCATTAGACTTTGGGCGACTAGGTAGCACAGTGGATAGAGTGCCAGGCCTGGATTCAGAAAAAAACTGGCTTCAGATGGTGCCTTGGACACAACACTAGCTTTGTGACCTTGGATATGTCACTTAACTATTGTTTTTTAGCCCTTGCTGCTCTTCTGTCTTAGAATTAATGCTAAGACAAAAGGTAAGAGCTTAAAAAATTAAATAAAATAAAGCACTGGGAATCAAGAACTCAAATTCAAAGCAGTCTAGAGATACTTCTTAGCTGTTTGAACCTGGGACTTCCTCTCTCCAGGCCTGATTCTTTATCCACTAAACTACATTTTAATACTTTAAAAAATATTGTTGTTTTGGGAACTGAAAATCTTTTTTTCTCTCTTGCTTTCTAAGCGATGGCTGACAGAACAAAGAGCTCAATGTCCTCATTGTCGGTAAGTTTTTTAATATAATTTTTGGGTGATTATATTAGTATTAAGAAAGTGGAGTAAGAGCACATATTAAAAACTATGAAGGGAAAATTTTTTATTCATATCATCTGCCACTCATTTCTTCACAAGAATGGTTTTTCTACTCTAAGCTTGAGTCGTCCTACATTACCAGTTGACTGTTAAACATTTCAAACTGGTTGTCCTGGAGACATCTTAAATTTAGTGTCTAAAACTAATTTCATTATCTTTCCCTTCTGAACACTTTCCTCTTTTAGACCAATATTTCTGTTGAAGGCATCACTATCCTTTCAAATGTCTTAGGTACATGATATCAGCATTACTCTCTTACCACATACTTAATCAGTTGCCAAAGTTTATTATTTCTATCTTCATATGGTGTTTTTTATATCTGTCCTTTTCTCTACTCAACTATTACATTAGTGCAAGCCCACATTACATCTTGGCTAGATTATTACAGTAATTGGGGTCACTGTTTCAAGACTCTTCCTTTATTTTACACACTGTTGCCAAAGTCATTTTTCTTTATTTTTCTTTAGCTCAGATCTAATCATATGACTCATCTCCTCAACTGACTCCAGTGAGTTCTAATTGCCTCTAGGATCAAATATAAAAGCTTCTGTTGAATTTTTAAATAAAGTCTAGGCAGTTTGACCCTCAACTATCTTTCCTGCTTCACTGCTACACTGCTCTCCTTTTATACTCTGAAATCTAGCCAAATAGGCACTCTCTATATTCTTCACACATGATACTCCATCTCTGTGCCTTTGTAATAGCTATCCTACATTCCTGAAATGCATTTCCTCCTTACTTCCATCTTAGGGTCTTCTCTTCCTTTAAGACACAGCTCAAGGGGCTGTCTTATTCATGCAGCCTTTCTTGGTCCTTCTCACTGCTAAGGCTCACTCCCTCTCTACTTTGTATTGAACTGCTCTGTGCACGTGCACTTGTGTGTGTGTGAGTGCGTGCATGTGCTTGCGCAAATATTTAATTACTATATATGCATTTAATATTTCCTCATTAGGATTTAAGCTCCTTGTGAGTAGGGATTGCATTCCTAGTTCTTAGCATTCATTAAATACTTGATTGACTGACAGTGAAAGGGACAATCACTCTCTTCCCTCTGTCCCACAGGATAACTTAACTTATCTGCTTAAAAGGGCATGCACAAAATTCAAATGATGGATTTATCTTTTTGCCATTTTTTTATTTAAGAATTTTTTCATTTATGTTTTTAGGCTACCCTTTTAGCACTACATTCATTTAGTAAAAAGCCCAATTTACTATTTTCATGGTATAATTATTGCTGCAAGTGAATATGTAAGTGAATGCAAAAGAAATAACAAATACTTATATATACTGTTTTACATACTAAAATCCTAAGTTCTTGAAACAGACTCTAGATTCAACCTTTTTCAGTGCTCCTCTCCAGCTCCGTGAACTAGTAAATTGTCGTTGGGCAGAAGAGGTTACCCAACAGCTTGATACTCTTCAACTTTGCAGTCTCACCAAACATGAAGAAAATGAAAAGGACAAGTATGTAAAATCATTTAGGAGAATTTTTGCTTTTGCTTTGTTTTATCAACTTAATTATCATTAAACATTTCAGTATACAAAGAGCAAAAGAGGATCATATATGAATTCTTCTGTGGGTACAAGTTTTTAAATATATTAAATTTTATATTTTATTTACAAAATTGCCTAGTTTATATTCTCTTCTGAGGTTTTTTATGTTCATGTATATACTTTAAAATGTTTTATTGATATTTTAAAAATTTTAGGTTTTTAAAATCTCATTACACTTTTGTTACCTGCCTTTTTGCAGATAAATATCAAAATAGTTCACACTTTTAGTGTCTGAAAAGGTGTGTTTCATTCTGTACTTATAGTTTATTATTTCCTAAGAAGTTCAGTAGCATGTTGAATCATAAGCCTCCTGAAGTTGATTGTTTACTACACTGATCAGAAAATAAACCATTTTCAATTGCTATTTGTAATGAGAAGAAACTCCCCCAAATATACTTTTCATTCTATTGTGTTAAAATAATTCTTAGATTATGTTATTAAGTGTCTAATCTTTTTAAAAGACATTCTCTGGTTGTTAGTGCTATTTGTTGGATATTAACTTTGACCTAATTTCACTCTTAGTACAAATGTTGGTAATATCACAGCTATTTAACTTTGATGGGCTGTGTATTTGGGTAGAGAAGTAGCATGGCATAGTGGCTAGAGAACTGGTCTTTAGAATCAGATTGATATGGATTCAAGTCCCACTTCTGTCACATAATTGACTCAGTGTCCTAGGGTCAGATTTCCACTGATAAAGGGAGTTTTCAAATCAGCACTTTCCTAATGCTACTTTTGTACTTTTTTGTTTTTGGCCAGCAGAGTGGTTGTTTTTCATTTTGCAGATGGAGACCTTTTGTCATTAATGCATTATAGGAGGGTGTTTTTATTTTTGTTTTGTTTTGCTTGTAAGGGAGTCACTAGAAAAGGTAGAAAACTTGGGTATTTTAACTCTAAAAGTTTTTAATAAATGCATTCTTACAGAATACGAATTCTAGCTAACATTTCTATTGTGCTTAAAGGCTTATAAAATACTTTTACATGTATAATCTCATTTGGTGTTATGAGACAGGTATTATATATATACATATATATATAATTTTAGAGAGGAAGAAACTGAGGCTGAGAGAAGTTAAGTGGCTTTGGGTCTCACAGGTAGTCAAGTGTTGGAGGCAGAATTCAAACTCAGGAGTTTCTGGAAGAGTGGAATAAATTGTTTTATGGATGTTTATAGAATCATTATTTTAGAGCTGGAAGGGAGTTTAAAAATTATCTTGTCATATTTCTTTATGCCCTCTCAGAAGGTGGGAGCATTGAGTTCTTTCCAAAAATATTGTCTGAACTTTAGTAGAGTTTTCATTGATATGGAAAGGCTTAAGGTAAAAATTAAAATGGAGGCAAGTTCTATAACCTCTGTAATGTAAGTTTCCTTAACTGTAAAAATCAAGGTCTTCAGAACCCCCTTCTTTTCTAAAATTCTAATATGTCACTTACCGGCCTGGAGTGATGCCACTTCTTGTCTTGACCCCTCATTGAAAGGACTTTTAAAAGGAATGAGTGAAACTGCTCAATTTTTGATGGTTTCTTCTCCTTGTTCTTCTATGCCTTTGCCATTTACTGGGATTTTGTTTGTTAAAAGATATGTCTAGGCAACCAATTATGTCATTAAATTTTCTATATTTTTGAGAGAGATTCTACATTTTTTGGGGGGACATCCAATTCATGCCATCAACTGAAAAATAACTGAATTACTATACAGACAAAGGATTTGAATATATGGAAAAGTGTTTACTCAAAGATTCACTGAATATTCAGTGTCTCAGCAAGTGAAATGTTTGTCTTAAAATACTAAAATAAGGGGCAGCTCGGCAGCTCGGCAGCTCGGCAGCTCAGTGGATTGAGAGTCAGGCCTAAAGAAGAGAGATCTTAGGTTCAAATCTGGCCCCAGACACTTCCTAGCTGTGTGACTGTGGGCAAGTCACTTAACCCCCATTGTCTACCCTTACTGCTCTTCTGCTTTGGAACTAATACACAGCATTGATTCTAAGACTGAAGGGAAGGGTTTATTGGTTTGTTTTTAAACAAACAACAACCCACTAAAATAGAGCAGTGTCTTTCAGAGAGAGAAATGAGAATTGTTTTGTGCATTTTCCATGATTATGTAGCCTTGATATCAAGGCAATTAAGCCACATTTATGTAGATTACTATATTTGCCAACCCTTTTACAAACATTTATTTACATGCATAATAGACACACACATATGTACACACACACAACTGAGTTTGTAACCCGGCCTGCTACTTAGAAATCCCAAAGCAAAATTTGTCTAAAATGATCAAATGGAGTGCTAGATCAGTGTAATAGATTAGATACACAATATACAGTAGTAAAATGACCAGAGGAGTTTAATGTTAGATAAACCCAAAGATCTAAGCTTTGGGGGCAGGAACTCATTATTTGACAAAAATTGCTGGAAAAACTGGAAAGCATTTTGGCAGAGACCAGGCATAGACCAGTATCTCACTGTATAACCAAGGTAAAGATCAAAACAAGTACACTATTTAGATGTGTAAAGGGTAACAGCAAAAGTAAATTAGGAGAACATAGCAAAATATACCTAGCAAATTTATGGATAAGGAATGATTTTATGACCAAACAAGAGCTAGAGAGGATCATGGGAGGTAAAATGGATAATTTTGATTACATGAAAGTAAAAAGTTTTTGCACAAATAAGCCAATGTAGCTGAAATTATTAGAAGGAAAGCAGGAAACTGGAAACTTTTCTTTTTAATAGTAAGTTTCTTTGCTCAGGGCCTTGTTTCTCAAATATTTAGGAAATTAAGCCAGATTTACAAAAAGAGCCATTCCCTAATTGATAAATAATCAAAGTATATAACAGGCAGGTTTCAGAGGAAAAAAATCAAAGATATTCTAAATCATTATCGAGCAAAAAAATGGAAAAGGACCTACTATTTGTACAAAAATATTTATTGCACCTTTTTTTGTGGTAGCAAAGAATTGGAAGTTCAGGAATTGTCTATCAATTAGGAGAATGGCTGAACAAGTTGTGTTATGATAGTTATGGAATATTATTGTACTATATAAGAAATGACAAGCAGGATGATATCAGAAAAATCTGGAAAGACTCAAGTGAACTGCTGCAAAGTGAAGTAAGCAGAACCAGAAGACATTGTAAAGACATGGATAGCAATATTTCTTCATGAACAACTGTGAATGACCTAGTTATACTGATCAATGCAGTGATCCAAGACAATCCCAGAGACTCATTTCTGAAAAATGCCATCTGCCCTCCAAAGAATGCAGACTGAAACATACTATATTTAATTTTCTTCTTTTTTTTCATCATTTGAGATCTACAAAATGACTAATGCAGAAAAATCTTTTACATGATTGTTCATGTAAAGTATATCAGATTGCTTACTGTTTTAGGGAGGGGATAGAGGGCATGGACGAAGTGAGGGAAGGAAGGTCATTTTGAGAGCTGAGCCTGCAGTCTCCCAAAGTCGGGGGTCTTTCTGATTAGATGGAGTGGTCAGGCAAATAATGAAGAGGTGAGAGACAGTTGAATGCTCAGACCTGTGCTTAGGCATCATGCAGCTGTTCTGCCATTGCACGGGGTTTGGATTTATTTTCTAGCTTCAGTGAGTACATGCTTTTCTGGCACACGATTTCATCCTCAACATACATGTTTCCATAGATCCTAACAACAGACACGGAGCCCAAGGAGGTAGTCAACAAAACATTGTTGTTAAGTGCGGGGTCAGAAGGTAGAATCAACATGATCCAGATATAGGTTGGGGAATTCAGAGCACAGATTTGCCAGAAGTTTTTATGCCTAGAAAAGAGGTCCTATCTAAGTGGGTATATAAGAATCCTTAGGTTTAATTTTGTAAGTGGGATCTCCTGGTAATATTCTGGGGGGGACAGAGTGGGGCATCTGTATTAACCCTGCAAGCATGTTGCTCTCATCTATTTTTCCTGGGGCTAAGTAAGAATAATAATCATAGCAGTTCCAATAAGGGGATGTTAATAAGGAAAGTCACTTGGGGGGGTTTCAGTGGGTGTTTCCATCCTTCCTGGGAACTGCTTTGCAGTCCCCGGTTTCCATGTGTGACCATGTCAAATAGCGTGGTCTTTGATGGCTCCCAGCAGGGCCAGGAGAAGGGAGAGAAGTTGTAACTCAAAACTTGAAAAAAAAAGAATGTTAAAAAAATTGTTTTTACACACAATAGAAAAAAAATAAAATTATTTTTTAAAAATGCTCTAAATCCTTATTGATTAGAGAAATGCAAATTAAGACAACCCTAAAGTTCTACCTCATACCCATCAGACTGACTCACGAGACAAAAGAGGAAAATGACAAATACTGGAGGGCATTTGGAACAATTGGGATTATTACTAATGCACTGTTGGTAGATTTGTGAACTGCTCTAACCATATTAAAGAATAATTTGGAAATTTACCCAAAGGACTATAAAATTGTGTATACCTTTTGACCCAGCAATACCACTACTATGTCTGTAATCCTAAGAGATCAAAGAAAAAGGAAAAGAGCCCAAGTGTACAAAAATATTTATAGCTGTTCTTTTTCTAATAGCAAAGAATTGGGAATTAAGGGGATGCTCATCAACTGGAGAATGGCTGAACAAATTGTGAGATATGATTTTAATGGAATGTTATTGTGTTATAAGAAATGGTGAGGGGGCAGCTGTGTGGCTCAGTGGATTGAGAGCCAGGCCTAGAGATGGGAGGTCCTAGGTTCAAAAATGGCCTCAGATACTTCCTAGCTGTGTGACTGTGGGCAAGTCACTTAACTCCCATTTCCTAGCTCTTACTGCTCTTCTGCCTTAGAATCAATTGATTCTAAGACAGAAGGTAAAGATTTTTATTTAAAAAGAAAATAAGAAATGATGAGTTGAATGGTTTCAGAAAAACTTAGGAGGACTTGTATGAATTGATGCAAAGTGAAGTGTGCAGAACCAGGAAACATTTTACACAGTAATAGCAGTATTGTAAAGATGATTAAATGTGAAAGACTTAGCTACTGTGATCAATACAGTGATACAAAATAGTTTTAAAGAACTCATGATGAAAACTGCTATCCAGGGGACAGCTAGGTAACACAGTGCATATAATACCAGGCCTGGAGTCTGGCAGACCTCTGAGTTAAAATCTGGCCTCAGACACTTCCTAGATGTGTGCCTTGGGCAAGTCACCAATTGCCTAGCACTTAGGACTCTTTTGCCTTGGAACCAATACTTAGTATAAATTCTAAAATAGAAGATAAAGTTTAGAAAAAACCTGCTACTTCCTTTCAGAGAGAGAGAACTGATGAACTCAGAGTTCAGATTGAAGCATATTTTTTTCATACTTTCTTTTTCTTTTTTCTTTTTTTGATAGTGTTGCCAATATGGAAATTTTGTTTTGTATGTCTTCCCATATATAACTGATATGTTCTTGCCTTCTCAATGGGTTGGGGGGAGGTTAGGGAGAGGGTAAGAATTTGGAACTCAATTTAAAAACTGAATGTTAAAAATAAATAATAATTAAAAAATGAAAACCAGTACAGCATTACAAATAAACAAACAAAAAAATAAAGTGACCAGGGGATCTGAAGGATACATGTTAAGAAATAGTCCACTTGGTATGTAGTATCACAGACAATGTCTAGGTCCAGAAATGGTAAAAGCCAGCCTAACATCTCTTAACTGTGAGATGATTGTAGTTCTTCTTTAGCATCACAGTTACTGGTTATTAGGAGTTTGTCTTTGTGGTCTTTTATTAGACGTTGGCATGTGGTTTTTAAAAGGCTAATTTAGACCATGATTAAAAATTAATTTATTGCCTAAAAATAACCTTTTCTAGCCTACTTAATCAAGTCAATAGAAATAGGTCCAAAGTATAGTGTATATTCCTTGAGATTTACCTTAAAAATGTCTGACTTTTAGAGAAAAAACTTATGAATTCTTAACTATGTATTTCTCTTTTCCATCAAAAAAAAAAAGATGTGAAAATCATCATGAAAAGCTAAGCGTGTTCTGCTGGACTTGTAAGAAATGTATCTGCCATCAGTGTGCCCTTTGGGGAGGAATGGTGAGTAGAAAACTATCAGGTATATTATTTTTCTTGTGTGTTTATGTGTTGTTTTGTTCCTCACTTAGATTATAATTTCTTTGAGCCAATACCATATATTACTAAACATTTCATTGTGGGCACTTATTAGAGAATCATAGAATAGTAAAGCTGGGAATGATCTTAGAAGTCTAAACCATTTATTTTATTTATTGATTAGTCTAGAAGTGAGTGTTTTTCACAGTTACTTGAACAACCTCAAATTGTTATTATGGAGAATGTTATTACTGGGGAGAAGACACTAGACCTTATGCAAATGATTTACATTCTTTGAGTCTACGTTTTGTCTGGGCACACTAAAAGATTATGTGACTTGCCCATGGCCACATAAACATCTGTGTCAAAAGTAGGACTTGATTCTAGAGCTCATCCTGAGTCAGCTGTCTTTGTATTATGGCAAGCTGCTTCTCATAGATATCATGTTTCTGAATATAGGGCCTTCCTATCTACCAGAGTATGAATATATATTTGATTTTTTTTTTGAAAGAGTATTTGACCAGAATAGTGAAAGTATCACATTAAAAATTAAATTTTAGGAAGACCAAGTAATGTTATGTTCCATGAGACCCTCTTGTTATTTGCATATTAATTGTGCTGACTAGGAAAACTCAAGTTCCTCCAACTTGGTACTTAAGTATGCCACCATCCTTTCCTATACTTAATTGATCAGAAACATTAAAGCTCGCTTTCTGCAATTTCCTCTTAAAGTTTGTGACTAAGTGTGTTCACTAAAGCAGACCGTTCTTGTTATCTTTGTTCTTAGTAGAACTTCAGACAGAAGCTCTTTGTTAACAGAATTTTAGTCATTCAAATTTCTAATTAAGAGCTAGAACTTGATAGAAATTGTTTTTAAATCTCAACTAAAAAACTGGTTGTGTGAGTACAAATGGATGATTTTTATAGACTTCCCCTCCTTTTTTAACAGGCAAAAGTAACATTCTAAATTAATAAATTTGTATGAATATTTGATCTCCAAAATGGTGTGAAAAATAGAATCTCTTGCTTAAGTTAATCTTGTGCCTTAGGGTCCTTGCTGATGGTCTGGGCACATGTGTAGATATTAAGGTTTTTTTTTTTGTTAAAATTCAGGCCTGCTGAGCAATCATTCATACAGGAGCCTCGATGCAGATGAGGTGAATTTTTAAGAAAACTCTACCAGCTTTAATAACATTAAAGAAAATGACAAAGCTGAAATTTAGTTCTTTGTATGTTCTAAGTTATTGTCCAAAGGATAATCTTGCAGAACCTAAAATGGTCTAAAGATACTTTTCTTATTTGATTTAAATAGCATGGTGGACACACTTTTAAACCTTTGGCGGAAATTTATGAGCAACATGTCACTAAAGTGAATGAAGAGGTAGCAAAACTTCGTCGACGACTCATGGAATTAATAAGCTTGGTTCAAGAAGTGGTAAGGATAGCCCTAAAAAGTCTTTGCATTCGTTTATCTTCCACATAGCTGCCAAAGAGAGAGGTCTTTCCATGTCATTCCTTTGTTTAATGAACTCTTTTGGCTCCCTTTTGCCTCTAGGATAAAATAAGCACTCCAATTTGGCATAAGCCTTTCACAATTTGGCTGCAGTCCGTTTTTCCAGCCTTATTATACTTTAATAATCCATTTGATGTGGTACAGGCAAGACCAAGCAGAACTACTGTAATAGTCCTGATCTCCTTACTCTTTCTTATACACTATATCTTCCATCTCCATTCCTTTGCCCAGATTATCCCCTATTCTTGTAATATATTTCCTCCTTCTGCCTTTTAGAATCTCCAGTTTTCTTCAAAGCTCAGATCCTACCTTTCATGTGACATTTTTCCTGATCTCCTTCCCTTGTTAGTTCCTTTCCCAGATCAACTTGTATTTATTTTTTATATTTTTGTCTCCCTCAATAGAATGTAAGGTTCTTGTTTGTAGAAATGGTTTGATTTTTTTTTTAATCTTTAAGTTCCCAGTGCTTAGAATAACATACATATGTGTCTAGAACAATGTCTTACATATAGGCACTTAATAAAGGCTGATGTGATTGTTAAATTCTTCTATTTTTCTCATAATATCTTACATACATTATGCCAGGTATCTTCACCTGTAAACTAAACTTCTAGGAAGTGAGATTTTAAAGAACTTGAAGAAGCATGTTACAATTTATGAGGTCTAGTTTTGTGGAAATACAAAAAGGCAGTAATGACATTGAAATCTATAGCCTCTAGTCTTCTAAAGGAGTACATCTGTTTGTTGTTCTCCTAGTCCAATGATGGTTGAACCTTGCAGAGACAGAATTCTGGGCCCTGCCCCCACCCCCCAGAGACCAAGTGCAGCACCACCCCTTTTACCTGAGACAGGGGAGGGAGGAAGTACTCCCATTGGGCTATTGGACAGAGGGTGGCAGATGAAGTGAGAGATGTCCTCAGGCACATGGATATGGGGAGTGGAACACCTCTGTCCTCTGGCTTTCTAGTAAAGAACTCTAGCATTTGACTTCAGGCATGCCCAAAGAGAGGGCTCAGCATGCCCCTTTTTGACATATATGCTATAGGTTTGCCATCACTGTCCTAGTCTAATAAGTGGGAAGTGGTGATTGAACTTTTAAAAATTCAAATAGTTAATTAATTTTTACTTCCCATAGCCAACTCTCAAATCTTTTTCTCCATAATTGATGAGGGAACAGCTGATTAAGAGCATATGCTTTAACTTTTCTGAAATAGAACATAGTAGTTTCAAATATATCATACTTTATCCATTAAATGTGGTTAGTTGGTGCACTGAATAGAACTCTATACCTGGAGTCAGGAAGACTTGAGTTTAACTATGGCCTCAGACACTTACTACCTGTGTAACCCTAGACAAATATTTACTTAATGTTTGCCTCAGTTTCTCTAACTTTATTTCCAGCCTTATGAAAGCACCATCTCACAGTGTTGTTGTGAAGATTAAATGAGATGTTTATAAACACTTAGCATGGTGTCTATCACATAGTAGATGCTAATTCTCCCCTTCCTCTCCTCAAATCTCTACTCTTATCAGTTAATAAGCATTTATTAAACACATTCTATGTGCCAGATATAGAGTCAGAAATGAAACTTATTTCATCATGGCAAGAAGGTTTACCCAGGAATCTCAAAGGATAGGCAGGCATTACTAAGCTGAAAGATTCAGTATGGCACTAGTATGTTGTTGAAGGACCAGACTAACTTTTTTTATTAAAATGTTTTAAAATTTATTTTTACTTATTTATATTATAAAGATTTTATTTTACCAGTTGCATGTAATAACATTTCCACATAAGTTTTCTAAGGTTATATGATCCAAATTGTTCCTTTCCTTCTCTCCCTTGCTTCCTTCCCCACTCCCACTGCTAACTAACTTTGGAAGGACTCTTATCTCTATATATTTGACTACCTGGTGATAAAAATTTTTTTTGACTATAGAAAATTTTTAAGATCTGTGAACTGAAACATATAGGGATATTAATCTGTTATAATGGAGGGAAGGTCCATACTAAAGAGAATACATTTTTGAATTATTGAAGTAAGTACTATAATTCATGTATTTTATAGGTTTAACTGTGTTTGTGTATGTGAGCAAGTGTGATACTTTTGAGAAATTGCTATATTTGGAATTAGAAGATCTGGGTTCAGATTCAACCACTGCCACTTATTACCTTTGTTATCTTGGATAAATCATTTAATCTTTCTAGGTATTATCTGGAACATAAAGGCAGTTGTACTAGATGACCTCTGAGGTCTCTTCCAATTTTCAGTCTATTATCTTACACATTTTAGCTTCATTTATAACACTTTCTATGGAAAAATGCATATCAGGTTCTAAGCCAACTGACTTAAAAATGAGTATAAATTGTTTATAATTTAGGGGACTGCCTGTGGCTAAAAGTTAAATATTTTGCTAAGCCCTCTATTTTTGAAAACTAAACAAACCATACTTTTCTACTCCGCTGCCAGAACATTTATATATTGCTCAGTTGTTGCTCATATCTTAAATAGATTTTGCTTCCCTTAGAAAAACTCAAATATCAGTTTAAGACATGAATATTATTAGTTCTGATTTCTATTGTCTTCTTCCTCCTTAGATCCAATACTACAATTCCCACTTGGGAGACCAGCTCTCCTCTTTGTTAATAATTCCTTGTATCTAGGTGTCCCCAGACCTGCTAAATTGCACTCTCCTGCCATGTCATCAAGTAATCCTGTCTCCACCTTGTACTCCCCCTAACTTTCTACCTCTTACTTAGGGAGCAATAATCAAATCAGTGCTACTGTTTATAAAAAGCACACCAATTATTTGCTTTATTTCTACATTCACTGTTATTCTGCCTTCTTAGACCAAAACACCTTTTCCTGGCTTTCATTCTCCCTATATATTTTGTCTTCTACTTTTTAGAATGTAAGCTCCTTGAGGGAAAGAATTCATACTTTTTGTATTTTTATCTTCAGTTTTTAGCTTAGTGTCTGGCACATGGTAAATATTTAATAAATGCTTTTTTTCATTGTTTCAGAGATACAGAGGATTAAATAGGTTTTTGGTTCTGCCTGGGAAGCTATTTTTTAATTACTTTGTTTTTGTGGAAAATGCATCCTATTCCTAGCAACTTTACAAATAAACCTGGAATATAACAAGTTGTTAATTTGGGAGACTTAGTTGTATTTATCTTTGCTAAATTTATTGTCATATTTTCAGATTTTCTTAGGCGTCATGGAAATTCCAGTGGCCAGCAGAGGGCACTTCAGTATTTTATATAGTTTAAATTCTCAGTAAATAAAATTGTATAATATAATTGATCAGTTGGAAGATTTGCATTTCTTTCCTAGAATTGAGCCATTAATTCCTACAAGGAAAAGATGTGTTTTAGTCATATTTGTCTACATTCCTGTAAACTTTAATTTGTTTTCAAAACTACTTTGTGACACAGGTGAAGAGATGATAATTCACCCTTCAGATTTATAGGCTATGAGGTAGTTTTTTTTTTTAATCATTACCTTCAGTCTCAAAATCAATATTGAGTATTGGTTCAAAGGAAGAAGAGTGGAAAGGCTAGGCAATTACTGTTAGGTGACTTGCCCAGGGTCACATAGCTGGGAAGTGTCTGCTGCTAGAGTTAAATTCAGGACCTCCCATCTCTAGGATTGGTGCTCTATCCACTGAGCCCCTTTTGATATAGTCTTAATTATTGTATAGGATATTCCCCTAAAACTATGATTTCATTGATGCTTTTATTTCCTCTAGTGATACAGTTTGAAACCCATCTGTGTCTATTCATCCTCTATAACTCTTTTTCGTGTTCTCTTTTATGTTTGCTAATGACTGTCTTTCTCAAATCCTCTTATCATTGTGAGACAACCAGTTATAATAGGCTAGGCCTAACTTAGGCCTATTTGATAGTTTTCAAGTTTGAGATTTGAATCAAATGAGACACTTGTACCTAAGAAAAGGACCTCTTTATATAGCTATAGCCAGGAAAGGATATTTGACAAGAATATAGACTTGATTAAGTTGACTAGACTACATGTTACATGTGTCTAACAAAACTGAAAAGAATCAATGTGAAGTTTGAAGTCAGATTATATGATCTAGATAACTCATGTATCTGGCTTTAGAGTTATCCCTGAAGGCAAGGGCAGCACTGAATGAGGAAAAGAAAAACTAAAAAAGAAAGCATAAAGGAGATAATAAATTATTTCCTCCTTCCCTGTTTTTTTCTTTTTCCCTTCCCTTTTATTTTTTCTCTTATGATCATAGAAAATATAACAATAATAGGCCCTTTGTCTTATTTACTATTCCTGTGACCCTCAAGGACATTAGGTTTCTGAGGGGGAATCCCTTATAATTGCTTAGATATACTTTTTTTCTATGTTTTTCTTGGCTCTTACATTTGTATTTCAAAGTCTCTTTAATTCTGGCCTATTCATCAGGAATGTTTGAAAGTTAAATTGACATGAAAACCCCAATTCCCCCCATGTAAGATTATATTCAGTTTTGCTGGGTAAGTTATTCTTAGTTGTTAGCCTTTATCTTTTGTTTTAGGAATAATATATTCCAACACTTTTCTCCTTTCTAGTGGTAACAGCCAGATATGGTGTGATCTGTACTGTGGGACTTGAATTCTTTCTTTCTGGCTGCATGAGGGCATTTCGTTTTTTTAAAAAATTCATCCCGAAAGCTTTGGATTTTGGCCATGGTATTAATGGGAGTTTTCTTTTGGAGTTTCTTTCTAGAGGTTCCTTTTGGATTCTTTTTATTTTAATTTTGTTCTGGTTCTAATAGATCTAAAGAGTTTTTATTCATGAGTTTTTAAAACCAGAAAGTATGTAGATTTTTTTATATGGCCAAGTTTTTCTGATAGTTGAATGATTCTCAGATTATCTAGCCTTAATCTATTCTAATATTTTTTTTCAGTGTTTCAGTGCTAAAATATTTCTTATTGCCTCATGGAGGCAAATAAAGAATGGGAAAGGAAATAAAAACTTGAAAGAATTAGAATAAGAATATTATAGGAAGTACAAGACCTTATTTAAGTGAATAGAGTGTACTATTAAATATGTGCCATTCATTGTGCTGAGCTAAGATGCACTTGGGATACAAATTTAAAAAGTCACTAATCTTTACCTACTTTTTCAGAAATTCTTGATAGGCTTGTGTCTAATATGCATTTTTCTGTTGATGATTTGCTTATACATGTTTTCATGTGGTTGTTTTCTCCAGAGTTTGTCTTAAGTTTCTTTGTGACCATAGTAGACTTTTATGATCAGGTTCTATTTTTGTTGTCTGCTCATTTTTTCCCAAGCTCTTTCTTGACTTGAATTTTATGTTAGAGGTGGATTCTGCTTACCTTAGAGGAGGAGAGTCACTACCCTAGCTTCAGACTTTTGCAACACTTTTTTCATAGGTAATTATAGGGATTTATAAGATTTCAGTGCCTCTAAGGTGATATGATCTGGGGAGAGGTGTACTCACTGCTCTTTTGGTCTGTACTCTGTTCCTTTCTCAGGTAGGGGACCTACTGCCTTGTAACTATAAGCATTAGAACTCCTTTCCACCCTGGAACTGCATTCTCGAATGAGGGTCTCTGCTTTCTATGCCGAACTGAAACCAGGGCCCCTGCTCCTTTAGTAGGTTCTCCTTGTTGCCCTGGAATTGCAATTCAAACCTTTCTCTGGGTGGTGAGATCTTGAAGCTGCTGCTGCTGTTACTGCCACCATAGCCTCCAAGACCTGTAGTTGATGATTACTGCCGGGCTGCACTCCTGGTCAGCCCTTACCACAGTGTTATGTATTTCTCCTCTTAAGTTGTCTTAAGCTGGTTGGCTATGTCACTCCAGAATTTGATTTGAGGTGTTATTTTAAAGTTGTTAAGAGGGGGATATTTGGAATAGTTTGGCTGGAATGTTCCTTCTACTCCGTCTTTTCTGAACCTCCTCATTAAATGGAGGATCAGAGAGAAGCTCTCCAATGTCCACTTTCTACCTCTCCTTTTGATGGATAATAGTCAGCTTCTTAACCTCTTTTAGGAGAAACTGAGCCTTTCTTCTCTTGTTTCAACTTACATTTAAATTGAGAAATATATTTTTAAATTATTTTCAGGTTCATTGATAACTTGTATATATTAAAAACATTTGTTTACATTTTATTGTCAGGTTTTGGTAGTCAAAAACTTCAAGAAAATTGGCTAGCAAGCTATATTTATTTTTGTTGACATTTTCAAATTAAACAATAGTTTTAACTTGTTTATCCCTTAGGAAAGAAATGTAGAGGCAGTACGAAGTGCAAAGGATGAACGGGTTCGAGAAATTAGGAATGCAGTGGAGATGATGATTGCACGTTTAGACACTCAGTTGAAGAATAAGCTTATAACATTAATGGGTAAGTGTTTTTTTTACCATTTGTGTCTTATAACACGTTGACTTTCCTTTTGAGATTTTCTGGCAGATTATTTTAAGTCTCTACAACTACAACTACAAAGTCATGATGATGTGGCAAATTATTTGAATATACACTTTTAAAATAAAATAAGAGATGATAGTGTTTTCAAAAGAGCTAGGTTATGGTTCAGCCCCAACACATAACTTTTTGACTTTTCACAAGTCAGCTAACTTCTTTGATAATAATAATTGATAATAATCAATAAAATATTGACCTCATTTTGTTTTTGTGATTATCAAATGAGAATATATGTGAAAATGTTTGGGAATCATCAAGCTATATTTAGTATATGTCCACTGTATATATGTATATGTAGTCTGTCTACTAGCTCTGGAGTCAAGATGACCTGAGGTCAAAATCCCTTTCTGAGGCTTCCTGCATATGTGACCTTGAGTAAGTTGCTTGATCTTTCTGGGCCTCACCTGTAAAAAGAGGGAGTTGCACGAGATCTAAAATGGGCTCTTGGGGGCAGCTGGGTAGCTCGGTGGATTGAGAGCCAGACCTAGAAACAGGAGGTCCTAGGTTCAAATCTGGCCTCAGACACTTCCCAGCTGTGTAACCCTGGACAAGTCACTTAATTCCCATTGCCTAGCCCTTACTGCTCTTCTACCTTGGAACCAATACACAATATTGATTCCAAGATGGAAGGTAAGGGTTTTTAAAAAAAATGGACTCTTATATATCCTAGATAGACAATTGTTTGATGTATGTATAAAGATGCATAGAGAAGTAAAAGATTATTTTTTTATCAACTTAGTGAGACATTAGCTGGAGTAATAAAATTCTCATGTAAGCAGAATCCAATCCCTACTATTAGTGTTTTAACTAATTTCTTTTCAATTTGTCTTGTGTAAAATGAAGAGTTGGTATGTTTTCCTACTTAGCTTTGATGCTATTCCTGAGTTTTTTCTTCTCTACAGTAAAGAACTTTATTTAAATAGACTTTTAAGAAGATTATGGCAACTGTTAAATGAAGTAATAAATCTTTGTTTATGAACTATACCTTTTAATATCTATATATTACAGTATGTAGTCCAATATTGAATAAAGTTTAGCAAGTTGGGTAATTTTTTTCCCCTTGTATTGTCCCTTCAAAGTTCTGGCCATTCATTTTACTTTGTTATCAAAATTTTTCTTTTTTCATAAGCACTATATATTGCACCTAAATTGACTTCCTTGTGACTTCTCAAATATGGCCTCCATGCACAGGCTGGTCCTCCTTAGTGTGTACTACTTTCTAACCTCTTAACTTCTTAAAATCCATAACTTTTTGCAAGACTGTGTAAATAACATCTTCAGGAAGATTTTAATGATCTCTGTTGGTTGTTTTAAAATTTTAGTTTAATAAAAAAGCAATTTTAATAGAAATGATGATGGCATCATATGATATTATAATAGCAATGATAATGATACATATCATTATTATTATTACATGTATAATTGTATACCATTATCATCATTACTATAAGAATTAGCCTTTTTATATAAGTGGATGATAGAGTACCATATATGAGAATATCAAGAAAGCCAGTTTGGCTAGACTATATAAAGTGTGGAAAGGGAAATAATTTATAATGAGAGTAGAAAAGTAGGTTAGGGTTAGACTGTGAATAAGTATAAAAACAAATAGAGGAATTCATAAGCAATCCTAGAAGAGTCTTGAAGAGGCTCTGCATCATGGATGAATGCCATAGGAAGATAGCAGAACTCTCTTTTAATATGGCTTAGTAACAATAGCCATTTCAGTACTCATCAGGAATGTACCAACCAACACTTCTTTCTTTGTTCTTCTCTTCCTATTATTGGATGACTTCTCTGATGCCTCCTATGGAACCACATTATTAGGTGGTATAGTAGATAGAGCCTTGGACTTAGAATGAGGAGGACAAATTCATTGGGGGTGGGGGAGTCTAGCTCCTCCTCCACATGAAAGGCTTTGAAGCTTCAGTTCTTTTTCTCTTCTCTTTGTTTTTTCAGTGTTTTGATATGTTGGGATACCATTCTTCATTTTCACAACTTTTAAAGAACTGCCCATTCCCTTTGACTGATTTTCTGTGGGGAAATGATTCATGATGTGTTTGTATTTTTTACATATCTTGGATATTGGGTACTTAGCAGAGATGTTCAGTGCAAAGATATTTTCCCCAAGTTAAAAACTTCCTTTTCCTAGTTGCAGTAATTGCAGTAATTTTGTTTAATTTGGTATCTTGATATCTTGTTTGACCGGAAAAACTTACTGGTGTTTTCTTTTGATTTTATTGATCATTCTTGTCTGGCACCTTTTTTTTTCTTTAGTGAGACCAGGCCCAGCTTAAGTTTTTCAATCTTTACCAGAAAACCCCTTCTTGTATTCTTTGTAGTCACACTTTGTGGTGCAAATGTTCTTATTTTTAGTGCTATATGAATCACATATTGTATTTGTGTACCATAGTTTTAGCTCTTATCTACAGGAAGCTACTTACTTTCTAGTTCTGTGTTATGAAAAGTGCTGCTGTAAACATGAGACTTTTCTATCTTTGATTTCTATGGTCAAAGCAGGTAGACATTTTAATGCCTTTCTTTAGCATAATTACAAATTGCTTTCCATAATGGTTGAACTAATTCACAGTTTCACTAGTAGAGTATGAGAGTGTCTGCTTTTGTACAACATCTCCAACACTTGACTGTTTCCATATTTTGTGGTCTTTGCCAGTTTGTTGGGTGGGATGTAAAACCTGAATTAATTTGATTTGCATTTCTTTTATTATAAATGATTTAGAGCATTGTATCATGTAGTTATTAATAGCATTTTTAAAAATTGCTCATATCCTTTGACTACTCCATTGGAGAATGGTTCTTGAGGTGTTTCTATTTTAATATATATTGGATATGAGGCACTTATCAGACACGTTGAAGGCAAAGATTTTTTTCTCCCATGTTAATAGCTTCACCTTTTCCTAGCTATGTTAATTTTCATAGTGCAAAAAATTTTTAAATTCCTGTAGCTGAAAGTAACTTATGTAATTATTTCTTTTTAAATAATATTTTATTTTCCCAGTTATATGTAATAATTTTCAACATGTGTTTTCCAAATTTATAAGATCCAAATTGTGTCCCTCCCTCCCTTCCCTCTCCTCTCCTGGAGATGGTAATCAATTTGATATTTGTTATACATTTATTATTATGTAAAAGATACTTCGATATTGGCCATTCTTGTAAGAAAATACTCATATAAAACTAAAACCCCTAAATAAAAACACAAATAAATTAAAGTGAAAGATAACATTTGCATTTTGACTCCCTACAGTTCTTTCTTTGGAGGTGGATTGCATTCTATATCACAAGTCCTTCAGAACTGTTCTGGAGACAATTAGCTGAGAGTAGCCAAGTCTCTCACAATTGATCATTGTACAATATTGTCATTACTGTGTACAATGTTCTCACAGTTGTGTTCATTTCACTCTGTATCAGTTCATGTATGTCTTCCCAGCTTTTTCTGAAATCATCCTGCTCATTATTTCTTATAGCACAATAGTATTGTGTGACCAAAATGTATCAGTTTATTCAGCCATTTCCCATTTGATAGACATCTTCTCAATTTTCAGTTCTTTGCTACCACAAAAACAGCTATGAATATTTTTGAACAAGTAAGTCCTTCCCTATTTTTTAAAAATCTCTTTGGGATACAGGCCTAGTAAGTGATATCACTGGATCAAAGGATATGTATAGTTTTATAGCCTTTGTGCATAGTTCCAAATCAACCTCCAGAATGGTTGGATGAGTTCACAATTCCACCAACAATTCCATTAGGGTCCCAATTTTGCCACATCCCCTCTCAACATTTACCACTTCTCCTTTATTGTCATTTTGGCAGTCTGATAGATTCTTGTTCTTGTTTGCATTTTTAAAAAACCCTTTCCTTCCATCTTAGAATCAATACTTTGTATTGGTTCAGATTTGAACCAGACCAGATTTGAACCCAGGAATTCCCATCTGTAGGCCTAGCTCTCAATCCACTGAACCACATAGCTTGCCTTATTTTGCATTTTTCTACTCAAGAGTAATTTAGAACATTTTTTCATATGATTATTGATGGCTTTGATTTCTTCATCTGAAAACTACTTGTTCATATCCTTTGATCATTTTTCAATTAGGGAATGACTTGTGCTCTTATAAATTTGACTTAGTTCTTTATAAATTTGAAAAAATCATTAGAGAAATTTGCTACAACCCCCCACCCCCTCCAGTTTGTTGTTTCCCTTCTAATCTTGGTTACATTAGTTTTGTTTGCATAAAACCTTTTAAAATTTAATATAATCAAAATTATTCATTTTGCATTTTGTAATGTTCTCTTATCACTTGTTTGGTCATAAATTCATTTCTTCTCCAGAGATCTGATAAACTATTCTATGTTGCCCTAATTTGCTTATTGTATTACTTTTTATGTTTAAGTCATATACACATTTTGACCTTATTTTGGTTTAGGGCAGTGATGGTGAATTTTTTAGAGATGGTGTGCCATGCCATGTCCCCTCTTCCCCTACTATGTGCCATTCACATGCATGGGGTCCCCTGCCCCCATCCTGGCTTGTCACCTTACCTTAGACAGGGGAGGGAGAAAGGAAGGGAGTGGTCTGAGTTCTCTGCTCAGGGGAGGGAACAAGCATTTTGATTGAGCTGCTGGGCAGAGGGGCTGGGAAGTGTGGTGGAGAGGAAAGTAGCAACTCTGTGGAGTCCCTCTGTATGCCATCTTTGGCATATGTTCCATAGGTTTGCCATTGTGGGTACAGGGTATTAACTATTGGTTTGTACTTAGTTTTTACTATACTGTTTTTCCAGTAGTTTTTGTCAAATAGTGAGTTCTTATCCCCAAATGCTGGGTTCTTTGGGTTTCTCAAATACTAAACTGCAGTGGCCATTTGTCCCTGTATATTATGTATCTAACATTCCATTGATCTACCATTTCTGTTTCTTAGCCAATTACAGATTGTTTTAGTGTTTACTGCTTTATAGTACAGTTTGATATCTGGTACTGCTAGGCCACCTTCCTTCCCATTTTTTTCACTGATTCTCTTGATATTCTTGACTTTCTGTTCTTCCAGATTAATTTTATTTTTTCTAGTTCTATAAAGTAATTTTTTGGTATTTTGATTGGTATGGCACTGATTAAGTAAAATAATTTATGTAGAATTGTAATTTTTATTATATTAGCTTGGCTTAGTCTTGAGTAATTAGTATTTTTTCCATTTGTCTAGATTTAACTTTATTTGTGTGATGTGTTTTTTCATTGTGTTCCTATAATTCCTTTGTTTGCCTTGGTGGGTAGATTATTAGGTATTTAATATTGTCTAGAGTTATTTTAAGTAGAATTTCTCCTTATTTTGATTCCTACTTGACTTTGTAATATACAGAAATGCTAATATTTTATGTGGGTTTATTTTATATCCTGGAACTTTGCTAATGTTCTTAATTATTTTGATTAGTTTTTTAGTTGATTCTCAAGGATCCTCTTAAATATATCTTCTACAAAGAGTGATAGCTTTAGTTCCTCATTGCCTACTTTAATTCTTTCAGTTTCTTTTTTTCTTCCCTTATTGTTAAAGCTAGAATTTCTATTACAATATTAAATAATGTGGTGAAAATGAACATCCTTTTTTCACTCCTGATCTTACTGGAAACTTCTAGCTTATTCCCTTTACAAGTAATACTTGCTGATGGTTTTATTTTATTTTATTTTTTGAATTGAAAATTTTTATTTAATTAATTTATAATATTTTTCCATTGTTACATGATTCATGTTCATTCCCTCCCCCCCCAACTCCACCCTTAGTCAACACACAATTCCACTTGGTTTTATATGTATCATTGATCAAGACCTAATTCCATATTATTGATAATTGTATTAGGGTTATTGTTTAGAGTCTACATCCCCAATCATGTCCCCATTAACCCACGTGATCAAGCAGTTGTTTTTCTTCTATGTTTCTACTCCCACAGTTCTTTCTCTGGATGTGGATAGCATTCTTTCTCACAAGTTCCTCTGAATTGCCCTAGATCAGTGGTTCTCAACCTTTCTAATGCCATGACCCTGCAATACAGTTCCTCATGTTACAGTGACCCCAAACCAAAAAATTATTTTGGTGGCTACTTCAAAACTGTAATTTTGCTACAGTTATGATTCAGAATGTAAATACCTGATATGCATTATGTATTCTCATTGCTACAAATTGAGAGAGGTTGAGAACCGCTGCCCTAGATCATTGCATTGCTGCTAGTAGAGAAGTCCATTACATTTGATTGTGCCACAGTGTATCAGGCTCTCTGAGTATAATGTTCTCCTGGTTCTGCTCCTTTCACTTGGCATCAATTCCTAGAGGTTGTTCCAGTTCGCCTGGAATTCCTCCAATTCATTATTCCTTTGAGCACAAGAGTATTCCATCACCAA